>NC_049169.1:24712919-25312919 GCF_009769625.2 Cygnus olor | reverse complement strand
ATCTCCAAGGAGGGAGTCTCCACAACCTCTCTGGGAAACCTGTGACAGTGCATCATCACCCACACAGCAGAAAAGTGTTTCCTGATGTTCAGAGGGAATCTCCTGTGTTTTAGTTTGTTTCCACTTCCTCTTGTTCTGGCACTGGGCACCACTGAAAATAACATGGCTTTGTCCTCTGCATCCTGCAATCAGATATTTATACACATTGAGAAGCTCCCTCCTGAGCTTTCCCTTCGACAGGCTAAACAGTCACAGCCCTCTCAACCTTTCATCAAAATGGATGGCCCTGTTCCTTCATCATCCTCTTGACCCCTTCACAGGACCTCTTCCAGTAGCTCCACTTCTGTCTTGCACTGGGGAGCCCAGAACTGGACACTGTACTCAGGTATGGCCTCACCAGTGCTGAGTAGAGACTCACAAGGGTGTTGTGAAGACAAAAATCTGAAAGATTATGAGGATCTCTCATATCCTGGTGACTAGAAAGCAACATAAATAGTACAAACAAACACAGAAAGAATCTGAGCTAAGGCAGTAAGTGAAATCTTAAGTATGTTGTTAGATAAGCTTTGTGTATTTGACTTTTGGAAGCGAGCAACATTGGTGTAATGCAGTTTGGTCTCATATTTCTCAGGTTTAAAAATAAATTGCAGTTAAAAAAAAAGATTTTTGATGTGGAATCACACTGTTACATTTATGATTTATCCAGAAGACTTTAAATGTATCTAAGACCAGTCCCCTGCTACTCCAGCTCACAGAAAGCAGAAATAGTCATTTTCTGTGGGATTAGCTGTTAGTGTCAGAAGAGAAGCATATGGGTTTCACAGCTGTTTGCTGGTTGCATGGGCATAGTGATATTAGGTTTTCTCATTTTTCTAACAGATATAGAAAAGAGAATCCTGCATAGTACAGATCTCATTTGTATCGATTCACTTACGGTAGAGGTTCTGCACCCCCTTCTCCTCCTGCATGCCTCTGTCCCAGACTACTGCCACTGCTCATCCCAGGTGTGTATTTTCTTTCCCATCTTGATGAAGCATTCGAGGAATCAGCCACTGCATCCATGGTGCCATCTTTCCACAACTCTCCTCTCCCTTGTATGGTGAGAAACTGCTTTTCTTGAGCTCATTTCTTGACTTAACACTGCTTATAAAAGGACCTCAAACAACCTCCCCCTCTTATCCTTCCACCTCTTTTATCTTTCCAGTAACAATTATTATGAAGCAAAAATGCAGCATGAAAACTGTTAACCTGTATTGTGGTATTTACACTGAAAGTATTCAGTTTTCTCTGGATGACAGTGTCAGTAACTTCACTGACTATGGCTTTTAGAAATAAAGTAACTTCTCATATTGCAATATATAAATTTGATTTCAAATATTAACATTTCTTAATTGTTTCTATATTTCATTAGTTTCAGCTTGAATAGGAAAAGGTGTTATGCTTTTCTGTTTTTCATCTTAAATCTTATTTATTGTGTATTATTAGAAACCTACATTTCAAAAGTGTATTTCTCCTGATAAATCCTGTGTGGCTTGTAATGTCTTCTTTGGATACTTTGGCAATAGTGAGTTGTTAGTTTTGTAGGTCAAACTACATTGAATGGGGAATGGAGTGTCTTAACATACTTGAAATAACATGTTGTAAGAACAGAGTATTACATGAATCACTTTCATATGTTATAGTAATCCCAATACTTGATGAAAAACACACATCTGAATAAAAACAAACACAAACAGACTTCAGGAGTTTTTTTCGCTTAATCAAAAATACAAGAGGCATTAAAAAATAAGGGAAAGAAATGCCTCAAATCTTTTTAGAGAATATTAGAATGCTAAAACTCTCTGTTACCGTTATACTATTGTATTTATACAGATAGACATAGAAATTCATTTTAAATCTATACTATGATATAGTCAGTTAAAAAATATCTAGAGCCTCTGGAAAAATAAAAATAAAAATGTCCCAACTGCAGAGAACAACTTAAAATCATCTACCTTTCCACAGACTGTTACAAAACTATTTGTCAGTTTATGAAGGATTTCATTTTCTAGAGGTAAATCATGACACATATTAAATAGAAAATGGAACTAGAGTATGCAGCACATTTTCACAGTAACATTTTACATATCAGGAAACAACCTCATGGGAAATACTGTATAGTACAAGGAATATAAGCTGCATTGAACCTTAACTGTTTTCTTTCTTGGTTTTGTATATATCAACTTGTTTTTCAAAGAGGGCACATAAATTTGTTTTCATTTTTCAGTCACAGATGTTCTTTTGGATACATTTTTCTTCTAAAATGCAAATTTTTTGTCAGATTTGGCTGTCTCAAAGAAAACTTCCCTTGATCAGAGAAAAGAGAGTCAAAGTCACAATGAGATTTACTATGGATTAATCTCAGTTTAATTGCTTCAAGCTGTTTGGGAATGTAAGGGTAGGAACCGCTATAAAATGCTGAAACAGGTGGATCCTACTGAAATGCATCACAGTCATCATATAATAGCAACTTGCACAAACCTTCATTATTTTCAATATACTTGAATAAACATTGCTAAAATATTTAGTAGTTTATAGATCCATGTGGTCTTCTGAGTTTTCTTTAAAAAAAAATAATTATAAAATGAAATTGAATGAAAGAGAGTTCTGGTTTTGCTATTAATAGAGCCAGGATTTCATTTATGGACTTTTCTGTGGAAGTGGACATTTGGGTCATCATGGATTGATACCAAATCAAATATAGGAGGGAAAAAATTCTGCCTAGAAGCTTCTACAGTTTCTTGTAATTAATGTACAATATAACTGCAACAGAAAAAAAAAAAAAAAAGTTTTTACCTTTTCTTTTTGCATTGGTATTTTTGTATACATTGGGGCAAGGAGGATCCATATCAATTAATGGAATTGTTGCAGTGAATTAAGTTTTCTTCTTTGTTTCCTTAGGACAATTATAGAATCATTGAACATCCTGAGTTGCAAGGGACCATGGATCATTGAATTCAACTTCTGACTCCACACAGGACCACTCAAAAATCAAACCATATGTCTGAGAGCACTGTCCAAATGATTGGAACTCCAAAGTTCTGTTTTCTATACTAACAGTATAGTTAGTGATCTAGTAATCACTGAGCAAAGAATGACTGTGAAGTTTTCAGCTATCCTTTTACATATGTTAAGACTTTATATGACCCTAGTTTTTCTCAGTAACGTTGATTTCCAAGGAGAGGCTTCCCACTCAGTAACTATTATGTAAATCTCCCTGGTTAATCACCAGCTGACGTGCTGCCTTGGCAGGGCCGATGCCTTTTCTTAACTGATATCTATAACCTGCCTTCTCTGCATCACTTTATTTGGATAACTTTTACCGTGAACAAAGACACTCTACAAGAAGGATGTATGCATTCCAAGAGCATAAAGCAGGGCTTGTTTGGTTTTGTTTTGTTTTGCTATTACACACAACAGAGAATCTGGAAAAAGAAGAAAGAAAATTAGGTATTAATATGCTTACCACCTCAGTAAGGCATGCAGAAAGTCTTTGCTGGCCAGACAGTTTGATGACAGGTATCGAGAGGGTCAGCCACCATTGCTGATCCTTAGTGTTGCTGATGTGCTATCTTCTAGATCCCTGCTTTCCCTTTTAATTTTATACCTTCTCGTGTTGATGTTGTTGGTTTTTTTTGTTTGTTTGTTTGTTTTTCCTGGAATAATTAAGATCCCAACTATCCCTGTTTAAGCATTCTTACCTCTGCTTGTCATTTTACCCCTCTTTTCTAGCTTAGCACTTTTTCACAGCTCTTACTTACAACTTAGCATTTTTTTCTGAAGTTTGAGTCAAGATTACACAACCATGTCATATTGAAAGCAGCCCTTGAATCACAGACAGCTCTGAGAGAACCCCTGGGAGAGAGGTTACACACCAGTGACACTGGGAGGCTGACAATATTTAATGAGGATAGCTTTTATGTTTTACAGTAGAAAGGATGAAGTGCTATCCATCTTTGGCCATTCAACAGTCAGGCTTAGTTGAAATTAAAACGGTGAAAGCCTCACCTGTGTCATGGATGGACTTCAGGATGAAGCTCTAAATAGAGGAAGAAAGAAAAGTCAAGAAACTCTCAGCTTCCCATCAAAACATTGGCTTCAGTGCCTCATGTATTTCAGAGCCCTCCATTTTTCTCAGAAAATCACCCCAAAAACTTTATCTATTGCACATTCAAGCCTCCTCTGTCTAGGAGATTACAAGACCATCTGCTCAGGTTTAGACAACAAAGTAGTTAAAATGCTGGCATCCTTTCTCTTCCAGCACTTTCATGACTGTTGCCACTAAAGGAGTTGAATAAGAGATAGCACCTCCACGTGTGTGAGGTGCAGTAGGAATGCTCAACACCGACAACATGATAATGAGTAGGAGAATGTGTAGATGGCGAAAAGGGGAAAGATTTAGCTGGTGTAGCAGAATATAAAGTGAGAAGCAAATGAAAATACTCTATCCAAAAATGAACGAAAAGTAACTCAAATTCCATAGAGAAAATGAGAAACTGGAAAAATTGAATAGGTCAAAAGGAAATAGATTGTATACCTGAAGGGCAATATCTGTGCCAAGACTTCCTCTGAGAGGGCCCAAATGGATGAGATACGTTCAGCCAGAAGAACTGAAATATCCAAAGAGAATAGGTCACAGATCCTGCTTAGAAATTATATGAAAAAAAAAAAAAAAGTAAAATATTTGTAACATCATCACTAACACACCAAAGAGTAGGCTTTTCATATACATCATAAGTAAATATTAGGAAAGATAATTTAAAATACGTGCGTAGAAACACACGCAAGTAGGTATCAGTCAATTAAATCATCAGAGAATATACATCAATTAAAATTCATGTCAGGCAGGCTGGATGTCATCTGTCACTACCAGTTTTCTACAGGATGACTGGAAATAAAAATTAGCTGCTTCCTGGTTGAAAACCTCCATTTGAATATTCAAACAACTGTTTCTCTGCTATTGTAGTCATCATTACAATCTACATTTTTTGTATGTGGACAGTAGAAATATATTGGTATCCTTAAAAGACTTTGTGGCATAACAATAAGTGGTTCTGTTTTATTCTTGAAACTGATTTATTATGTTTCAAATCCTTCCTGAGGCAATTTCATTTTTCTGAATATACAGTATATTAATCTATTAGTCTCAAACTCTGTTTCTTTATGTGCTTAGGCTATAATTCTCTTTTGTTTCCTGGAGAAATAACAAGTTAACAAAATAAGAGTTTGCTCTAGATAAACTTCTCAACCCTTATGCAGAAAAACAATCAATCAAACAAACAAAAATAACAAATAATAATAAAAATAATAATAATAAAACAATTAGAAAGCATTTTAGTGGACTATCATCACAAACATTGTAAAATTCATTAAGCATTTAGACAAATGACCTTATTGTTCCTAGCTTTGGGTAGTCAAAATGTATAAACTGAAAAAAAATATGTTGCTGTTATGGGTTCCTATAAAAAAATAAAAATAATGTGATGAACAATACAATGCTTTGATCAAAATTTGCTGACTGCTCTGTGAATAAGATGATGTGATATATTAATTAAGCCATAAACTGTTGCATCATTTTTGTGGTCACTTTACATTTCATTCTGTGGTGCAGATTTTAACAGAAATTGTGCACACAATTTCAAATAGAGGTGAGCCAGTTATAATGGAGTTACTTATGTCTGTGTATTTTTACAGTAAATACCAGCTAATCCATAAGACACACATCTTACAGTTTTCTGATTTTTTGCCATCAGCAGAAGTTAGAGCTTTTAGATTACCCTTTTGGTCAACTAACAATATATAACATGATACTTCTTCCAATACAGTAAACTCAGAAGTCCCCACTGAGCGCAGTTATCATAACACAGATGCGTTGGTGAATTTGCTGTAAAATTGCATTTATTCATTAAACAATAAGTATATATATAAAACTAAAACCTGCTAATCTCTTACAGTTTCTGTTTAATAACACAGTAAACTGACTAATCCGTTTTTATAAGGAAGCATATTGTGTATATATATATATATAATTATTTATATATTGTGTAAGAATAATAGTTTCCTGAAACAGCCTATGATATTATGACTACTTGATAGATAAGAAGAGTATTGCAAAGGCTAGGTGGCATACATGAGTGGACAGTGAGGTGGATTGAGAGTTGGCTGGATGGCAGAGCTCAGAGGGTTGGGCTCAACAGTGCTGTCTACTTGGAGGCCTGTAGCAAGCAGTGTCCCCCAGGGATCAGTACTGGGTGCAGTCTTATTCAGCTTCTTCATCAATGACCTGGATTATGGAACAGACTGCACCCTAAGCAAGTTTGCTGATGACACAAAACTGGGAAGAATGGCTGATACCGCAGAGGGCTGTGCTGCCATTCAGAGAGACCTGGACAAGCTGGAGAATTGGGCAGTGAGGAACCTGATGAAGTTCAACAAAGTTAATCTAGGGAGAAATAACCCCATATATGTAATAAGATCAGACTTCTACATCTGAGCTATCTTCCAGTTTTGTGAAAAGCACTTCTAAACGGTTTGATCGTATACCAATCTGAAACCAGCAATGTGATCACATTAAGATGTTAAAGAAAACCCAAAGCCCAAGCCCTGTGACTTTTTGGCTGAATTCTGTTTAGCATGGTGTTTTTACTCCTAAGTAGGAATTCATGCTCTTTGTAAACTTGAAAAACATGTTCAATGCACAAAATGCTTTATTTCCTTGCATCATTTTAAACAATATATCAGATGTGACCAAAAGATACAATATTTTTCCGAAAAATCCTCAGGAAGATGCTCTCCTGAATGAGGCCTTTACAGCACCTATCTAGGTGACTTAAAACAGCTAGCCATGGATTAGAATAGGGCAGCAGAGGAATATGCATTGGCAGCTCCTGAGTGGCAGATAGTCTTTGGCTGCCCCTATGATCCTTAAGCTGCTATGCAATTTTCCATTTCAGCTTCACCCAGTGAATAGGGTCAGCCCATACTGTCTGCAACAGATCAATATCTTAGACACATGGCCAATTCAGGGCATGCATAGAGTTCCCTTACATAATTTTTCCTTTCTCTTGTTGGGGTTTGCTGTGTTCCATTTATTAGCTATTGCTAATTCCTTTATGCACCATGTATTTTCAAAAGGCATAATAAAAAAGCATGATTTTAGCAATAATTGAGTGACAGCTTTAATGACATGATATAGCATCATCTAAGTTTATTTTTAAACCTTAAATCCCTCAAAGTTGCTTCAACAGGGTGGTGTAAATGAAAGTTAAAACGTTCTCTGATAAGGTTGTTATACATAATTTCTGTGTGATGTGAAATTCTTGTGTCTGTTTTCTCAAGGGCTGTTCTTTTATGAGACTGAATTACATCATTGCTTCACAGAAAGCATTTTTCTGCAGTATCAAGAAGGACATAGGGTGAGAAAGAGATAAATGCCAGCAGCCAACAAGAGTTAGTGCTTTTTAGCATTACTCCATTAAGACATGCTCCTAAGTACAAATGTAATTTTGAGATTTGGTGGCCCAACTAAAATCCAGAAGACTAGTCACAGGATTAGTGTTCTAGGATGCCACTGTATATTTGGGACATCTGGGGATCAATGGAATTTACAACAGGTTTCTTCCCCCTTCCTTCTTTCAGCTTGCTCTTTCACAGACTTATAAGATGCTAAAGCAATAGTCAGTCATCCCCCTTTCAAACAACACATGGACATCAAGGACAGCAGCTCTCACTCAGATCCCTTACGCAGATATCACTCCTCTTGCTGCACACCACCACCTGTGTTCAGAGGGAAACACTGTCTACCCCAGAATAACTATAATAATACCTCTAAGCAGGACAGAGATGATTTTGTACATCAGACTGATGCTTCTGATCACATAAAACCCTTTCCTTCCAAAACTCAGAATGACTGGCAAAAGAGAAATAATTCTGTCACTGGCAGTGTAGCACAACAACTTGAAACAACAGCAAAAATAGTACTTAAAAGTAAAGGAATTACGTGGTACAAATGACTGAAAGGTATTCAGCTAGGGTTTGATTGTATCCACAAGGCCGAGTCATTTCTTGGAGGAGTATAGAGTTCTACCCTTAGAGAGAAACAATTATAGCAAAAGAGTTCACAGAGAAGAGCTCATGGGCTTTTGTATCTTCATCTACAATGTATTTTTTGTCTGCCACTGCTACATGGTGCACAACAAAGAAAGCAAAATCAAAGCTCCCCTTCACAGACCGGCAGACCTTCAGAGAGAAAGGGAAGAGAGGGTGGCAAAGAGAACATGAGGTTTGTGTGCAGACCCAACTTTTTGGCAGACAGAATGGGCAGAGTCAGAGATAGAAAGAAAGTTTTTGTTTGTTTGTTTGTTTGTTTGTTTGTTTTTTTCCCTATACACCAGCTGTGCTTTTAGAGCTCCAGAACAGCATATGAGCTAATTGCAAACTGCACTGCATGGCTAAACTGAACCGACAGACATTCAGTGATGCGATATTTATATAAAAATCAAATTAAAGCTGTTTAAAATGGGCATAATACTGAAATGACCTACTAGATCTCAAACACTCAGGTATCTCTGCTGTCTTAATCAATACACAGGAGACACCAAGGTCATGCCTGAGAAGCAGCATACAAATTAGAGCCTGTTTCCTATAAGCAAAATCACATAAAACTGAAGAACATATAGATAGAAGAAAAAAAAAAAAAAAGAAAGAAAGAAAAAAGAACCCCCCCAACAAAATCTAACACTGACAATGCATCCCATAAGACTTTGAAAATTATTGAATATTCTATTGAAGTAAAATATGACAACATGTTTTTATACTGGTGAGATGCAGAGTTGCTGATACCCCAGAGTGTTGTGCTGCTATTCAGAGGGACCTGGACAAGCTGGAGAATTGGGCAGTGAGGAACCTGATGAAGTTCAACTGCAAGTGCAGGGAGGGTTCGCCACCTAGGGAGGAATAACCAATGTACCGATGTAACCATGTACCAATACAGGCTGGGGGCTGACTGACTGGAAAGCAGCACTGCAGAGAAGGACCTGGGAGTCCTGGTGGACAGCAGGCTGACCATGAGCCAGCAATGTGCCCTTGTGGCCGAGAAAGCCAACGGTATCCTGGGGTGCATTACGAAGAGCGTTGCCAGCGGGTCAAGGGGTGATCCTGCCCCTCAACTCAGCCCTGGTGAGGCCACTTCTGGAGTATTGTGTCCAGTTCTGGGCTCCTCAGTACAAGAGGGACATGGAGCTCCTGGAGCAAGTCCAGCAGAAGGCTACTAAGATAGTGAGGGGACTGGAGCATCTGTCATACGAGGAGAGGCTGAGAGAGCTGGGCCTGTTTAGCTTGGAGAAGAGAAGAATAGAGGGGATCTGATCAATGTGTATAAATATCTGAAGGGAAGGTGTCAAGAGGATGGGCCCAGACTCTTTTCAGTGGCACCCAGTGACAGGACAAGAAGCAATAGACACAAACTGAAACACGGGAAGTTCCATCAGAATATGGGAAAACACTTCCTTACTTTGAGGGTGCCAGAGCACTGGCACAGGCTGCCCAGAGAGGCTGTGGAGTCTCCTGTTCTGAAGGTATTCAAAACCTGCCTGGATGCCATCCTGCACAGTATGCTCTAGGTGACCCTGCTTGGCAGGGGGGTTGGATTACATGATCTCCAGAGGTCCCTCCCAACCTCAACCGTTCTGTGATTCTGTGGCTAAGAAAAACACTTTTTAAGCAATAGCACTATTTTGTAGCACTACTGATGTATATTAGAAAATTACAACACAGAAATGCTTCTATTGTCAACATAGAAGATGGTTACTTTAATGCTTGGTATTAGCATAGTATGAAATGGGACTGTGGGTGGTCCTGTGCAGAGCCATGAATTGGACTCAATGATCCTTGTGGGTCCCTTCCAACTCAAGATATTCGATGATTCTATGACTCTGTGATTCTATGAACACAAAGACGAACATGTTAGCACATCACAATATTTAGTAAAGTCATTGAAATAGAAAACACCACACAGATAAATAGAAGAAAAAGAAAAATATGTACCTTGGCCAGCTACATCATGATAAATTAACCCCCAATTGTTTAACAATGAACATAAACCTTAATAGGAAGATAAATTTAAATTTCATCCTCTTGGATACGGACTAATACCTATACCTAAGAAAATAAATAACATCTAGCCTATGCTTGAGTTTAAGTGATGAACATGGCAGTTTGAGATACCATAGATCATTTTAGTTAGTGAGATCAAGGTCCTCTCTGATGTGGTCTGGAAGATAGCTGCTCGAAAAAAAATAATAAAAAAAAAAAAATTATTTGCTCATGCCATCTTTCAAGCTGGCTCCTAACAACTTCTGTTTGATTTTAGCTCGGTTATGGAATAAGTTAAGACAGAAAAGTGTAGGACAGACAGAAATGTACTAAACTCTTTAAATGTGATTATTGGGTTCCAGATGAAGTTTGTTAGCAATACATTTTCTCATTGATAAATTAATTTTGACACCAACTAATCATTATTATCCACACTGTTATGGAACCACTAGGTACATTTGATACGCTGGGTCCTAAAAATGGTGTAGACATACATGTGAGAGTGTACAAAGTTGCCCTTTCATTCATTCCATTCTTTCTCCTCAAATTGAGTGAAATTAGCATTGAGCAATTGCTTCACAGTAAATGTTCTCACAGGATGCTTTAGTTTTAAGCTAGTGTCACTCTTTTTAATCTATGGGATATATTAGGTTGCTAAGATTTAGTGAAGAACCACAAATTGAAATGTGAGCAGCATCCTGATGCCCAGTTTGGACATCTTTCTTGTATTAAATATTCTATTGACATCAATTGCAATGCAAATAGCCTTTGTATGACTGAAAGAGATATAAAGTGTGGAGATGATGGTGGCATGTGGGTATATGGCAAAGACTAAATCAGTCTTCTGAATGTAGAACTTTTGGCAGGCATTTGGACAATAACAAAAACTGCTATTTCATTCAGTTTCAGGTGTTCTCAGAAAATCTAACAGTAACTTTTCCCAAATAGTCCAAGTTCTCATTAAAGACAGAAATCCATGTTCTTATATTTTCTAAGATATAGACCTTAGTACCACGCTTTGGCAACCTTCATGCAAGTCAAGTTAGATATACTTACTGTGACTAGACTAAAGAGACAAATTGGAAGAATTGACCACTTGTTACTGTGAATATTAGACATTAAAACTCCACAATTCACATATAGGATGACATAATGCTAGCATTGATCAGTAAAGAACTAAATGATTTCTCCTAGTTGGAAGAAGACTTTTTCTCAACTTTTGTTTCTTGCCCCCTTGTGCTTTACAGGGTACAGACAGTTTCCATTGTTGAAGGTATTCTTATTTTTATCTTGGCTTATCTTTTATCAAGATTTTTATCTTGGCTATCACAGTAGTTTTCTCCAAATCATTTTTAAGGAAAAAAAATGAAAAACAAACAATAACAACAGAAAAACCTCAATCATCTTCTTAATACAAAGGGATCAAAATATTCACTTAAGTTCAAACAAGGTTTTTTTTCCATATAGACAAGATTTTTTTTTCATTGCAAAATATTAAAATAGTAAATCAGTTGAGAGAGTCTAGCCCATCAATTCTGAAGGTCTTGATCCCTCATAACTTTCATGATTCATGTAAGAAATTTTTCATTGTAAAGAAACTCATCAAAGGAATTGCCAACTCTGTTTCAATGAATGTAAAACACATTTGCCTAAAACAGTGAGTAAAATCTAACTAGTCCATTAAGATGTGGCCATATATACACAGCAATAGCCCAGTGAGGAATCAGTATTAAACACTGAAAGCCCACAGAAGACACCTACAGATAGAAATGATGTGATCCATAATATTTTCTTTCCTGAACTGAAGTACCTTAAATAAGAAAATCCCTTGATAATATTGGCACTAAATTCATGCTATTTCTTCCAATAAAACACAAGCAAATGTAAACTTTAAAAATATATAGACACCTTTAGACTCATTGCTGAAGAAGTAAATGGCTACATTCTTAGAGTACTGAACCACAGCACTCTGACCTAGTTCATTACTAGAAAAAATGGCTGGAGCCAAATCCTGACAAACTAAAGCTGCTAAGCAGTTTCTTCCTGCTTCGTACTGCAGTTCAATTTTACCATAAAATCATAGTCACCACTTGCCAACACATCACACCCTATCATAACTCTGCGCAACATGAGAGAACTGCAATTTCCAGCAATGGGCTATCATCTGCTATATTCCGCCAAGCACACAGTACTGTAGCATGTCCCTGGCTGGCTGCCAAACCACTTCAGCACTCTACAGCACTCCATGTCCAGCTCATAAGTCAGTGTACTAGTATCAGGACACCATAATGGACATAATTTGTGAAGAAGGATTTAACACAGCTGTAGAATTATGCAGCTGACACTCTCATTGTGACACATCACCTTATAAAACCAGTAAAATCCACAAGAGAGGAAATGGAATTGGCTGGTCAGGTGAGGGTGCAGCCAACTAGCTCCCATTGTTTTCCAAGCCCCTGTGTCATATTAACATATCAGATTTCAAAATGGCTTTTGGAAGCTGAAAAACTAATGCAACATCTCATATGTAAAACCAGCATAAAGTCTTAGGCCAAAGTCTATCCTGCCTCATACCCATGTAATACTATTGAATTCGCTGTGTACAATCAATGCCCAGCAGGTGTGCTAATTTCAGCAAAATGTTCTGTGTCATGTTACATAGAACTCCACATGAGCTGCAATGTCAGGCTGCATGGGGGGAGACAAAATCCATAATGCACTGTGAAGTCTGTCTAGGCACTCGTTTCAACCTGATGATCTGATGAACTCAAAATCGGAGGCCCATCAAAACAATGAAAGAGGAAGTTATCATTTGAAGAAAGCTGAAGACTATGTAAGCAGATGTTTTGGCTGGTGTGGCTTTAAGCAAAGGGTACCCAGACAGCTGGTTCTACAACCCTAATGTAAACATATTGCTCTCTTGCAGATAAACAACTTCCATCTCTCTTTTGCATGGGGTTGGGTTTTACAGCCCTCTAAATCCATCACTTTAGCTGACTTTTGAAGGACCAGATTAAGTTTTGACTTTTGTCACCATTTTTTCTGAGACAGGGTGGATTCTTCTCCCTCTCTGAGGGCAGGGGTGAAGCCATCATAAGACAGGTCAGCTCAAGTTGCAGTTTACAAGGTGATGTCTTTGTTTCACACATAGACTTTTTTCTGGGTATCCATGGATGGAAGTAGAGATATGGGAGTTACCCTTCCAAAGGGTAGGAAAAAGGGAAAGACTTTATGATGACTGCAACCCTGAAAGGATTGTGGAGAAAAAGGTGAAGACTGAAATCAAAGATGAGGAACAGAAAGGGACATGTCTCTGTTCTTATGGGAGAACTAAACAGATATATTTTGACTATATCTTTTGACACACAAAGCGCTGGATAGAATGAAAGGGAGAGGGAAGACGAGGGCTGCCTTCAGACTCACCTTAGGGCCATCAGTTAATCTTTGCTTGGAGCAGAGGAGGTGGCAGTCTTCTACAAACTAGAAGAAATTAAGGAAGGAGTCATATGATGTAATGTGTGAGTTACGTTATTCCCAAGCGAGTTACAAAATTGTTGTCTTCAGTAAATGATATACATAGCCTTCTGTGTTCTTCTTACACATTAAAGACAACTTTTACCATTGTTTAAAGATTGCTGGATCATGATCTCCAGCTGTTCAGGGTACGATTAAAAGCTAGAATATTAATTGGAAGGGCAACAGCATTTTCACGTACTTCCCTATAGAAAGATATACATTATAAACTTTGAGAGCACTCAGGAGCCAGGTAGTCCATACAAGAGTAAAAATCACTCAATAATTAAGTGCTCAGTAAAAGGGAAGTGAGTTTGGGCTCCTGGAAGCATCCAGGCTATGATTCAGTAAGGTATTTAAAAGGCGTATTTATCTCAAAGCCTAGGCTAGCGTCCCATTAGTGAACAGTTTAGGACTTTGTCTTTCACAGATAGGAAAATTTTTGTTATGTAATCTTGTGCTTTAACTAACATATATGTTGAAAGTATTTTGATTTTAATTAGGGCACAAACTGGATGTTCAGGAGCATTAGTGATACCTGTTCTAATATTCTACACTTTTATTAACAAAAATTCCCTTCCAAATTTGTAATGTGACTGTCTCTCCTCTAGCATAATCTCTAAATTTATGTTGTAGGAAGTTTTTCAGTACTCTAAATTAAGAAAATGTCCAACTAAACAAATCTAGATTGTGTCTTAAATAGTGTTTTCTAAAACTACCAAAATCTTTCCCTTTTCCTCTTGTTCTTTATATTCTCTTTTAACATTTAGAAAGTATAATCACACCTTCCAAAATGCAGGTATAAATTTGTATAACGTTAGAACTTCACACCTTATTTCAGGTAAGAACTTGGAATAAAGGGAGTAATTATGGTTGTCTCTTTGTATTTTGTAAGCAGTTAACTACTTGGTTAAGAAGAATGATGTTCAGTGTTGAAATCTAAAGGAATTAGGAAATCAATCATCCAGCAAATGATTGTAGGTGATACATACTTAGCCAGACTCTGCAATACAATGTTCCTGGATTCTCAAGCTGTTTAAATAAATGAAAAACAAACAAACAAACAAACCAATAAACTGTGTCTCTTCTGTTGTTGCTGCTGCTTACACTTTCAAACAGTATTTAAAGAGCTAGAATAACAGCAATACATGATATTCTCTCAATGGTGAAGAAAATTGCTCTTCTTTATGTGATCAGAGATAAAGTGTTAAAGTAACTGTTATAATTGTCTTTTCTGGGTGGAAATGTAGGAAGAAAAGAAAGTGTTATAAAGGAAGGCTGAAAAGGACTGTTTTGAAATAAAAGCATTGTATTTGGATAGCAGTTAAACCTAAAATTTCACCATACTGGTCCTGGGATGTGGAAATCTAAAATTGTATGGAAAATCATTTCTCTATTCTGTCAAGTGGCAAGGAAGTCACGTTGATAGATGGGGAGTTGACAGTTGTCACTAAACAAATGTCTGGAAAAATCATGAACATTCCAGTTCCTTTAGGTATTCTCTGTCAAACTGAAAAAAAAAAAAAAAAAAAAAAAAAAAATAAAAAGAAAAATAAAAATAAAAAGAAAAAAAAAAGAAAAAAAAAGAAAAAAAAACAAAAAAAAAAAAAAAAAAAGAAAAAAAAAGATCTTGATAGCAACAGTCATTGAACATCAGAATCGATTCTTTTCTTTGGTAAGGGAAGAGGCATTTTTGTGCAAGGGAAATCTTTGTGAAGGGCAAGCAGGAGCAGATATAGAAAAGATAAAATAAAATTTACAAGAAAAAATAAGTAGTAATTTTATTAGCTCTGTTTTATCAAATGTGGTCTGACTGAGTCACTATTTATGACAGTCCCTGTCATATTCATGTAACATTTAGGTATCAGAGCATGAGAAATACAGTGAGATAAAATTTTACTTCCTTAAGACAATTGGAGAAATGATTTGACTTTCAAAAATGTAAATGGCTGTAAAATATTATGTTAGGATATGCATATTAGGAAAAATTAAATTGCTTCTGTTCTTGCTTTTTTCATGCTCTAATGTGGCTTTAATTTCTGGAAAATTCAGACTGTAATACTGAACATGCATTTTTGTAGAAAGCATAAGACATAAGAGTATCTGAAAATAGCCTTTAAGTTGTACACAGTATTATAAGAAGGGAACTCTTATAATAGAAAAAAACTGAAATGTTTTTACTTAATATTATTAATGCAAATGCGTACAGTAAAATTATACAAATAAGAATAATAATCATCATAGCCACAGCTAGTTTTTTGATTTCAACAGGTTTGTTGTTCTGTTTGGATGGATATTACACTATAAGTGCCACAGGAATTTATACTAGGAAGTGTTACATAATTAAAAAAAAAAAAAAAAAAAAAGAGAGAGAGAGAAGAGAAAATGAGGACGGGAAAAGCAGAGTAAGGTGATGTTTACATTTTAAATTAGTCAAAATAACTAAATCTTGAGCTGACTGTGAAGAGGTGCAGAAAAATTCTCAAGCAGACAATAAAAATGAAGATACAGTTTTGTAATAACTGCAAAACTATATCAACAGAACTCCCCCCAAATATCTAATAACTATTGCTTAATGTGTGTGTGAGGGGCTCTAACACAGCTTTTGCCACTCAGAAAAGAGTAATCATGAATAATTTTCTAAAAATATAATTCAGTGATTATATTTTTCTTTATGTATAATGTATATGTATAATGTAAATGTATAAAATGGGATGAATGCCTTGCTATCTGTCTAAATTATTAAATTCTTTGGGGTCTGGGAAGAAAAAGGTCACCAAAGCCACAGTGTCATAATAAGTGCCGTTTACTTAGAAAGAATTTGAGAAAAAACTACATAACATCATATGTACTTGTAGTGAATCTTTATCTTGAATAATGCAAGGAGCTATATATCTCCAAAAGATTTTCATATAAAAATCAATCTATGATTTCATTTGAAATCATTAGCACATTTCATAAAATATATCATTAGCTTAGCCTGCTATTCTGAGCTGGACACAGAAAGATGTCAGAGAAGTACTAGGACCTGCCACAAACGATGCAGTAGAAAGAAAAAAAAATCAGAGGAGGTCAACAGAGGTCAACAGAGACAAGGAACAGGCTTTGAAGGTACAGAGAGCAGACTGTAGATCTTCATCTTGGAAAGAGACACAATAGCTTTATTTAAAATTATGAACAGCAAGAAGCTAAAGCAGAAAGATTTTTCTAAATCTCTCACAACAGAGGAATTAGGGAACATCTGAATTAAATTATCAGGCAAGAGTTATAAACGGGAAAAAAAAAAAGTGCAGCTTTCATCCAATATGTAATTTAAATTATGTGACTAGGAGATTGGTTTGGCATGACCAAACAAAATAATTCAAATGATGGAGAATATGTTTTAGGTACTAAACACTATGGTTTAGATGCAGTTTGTGGCTCAGGCCACCTGTTGCTGGAAACAGAAAGGAGACACTAGAAGGAAGAGCAGTCTATTCATAAGCTATTCTTACCGTGTATTTATTCTTTTATATAAGCCTCTATTCTTGGCAGCTATCAGAGACAGGCTAATGGGCTAAGTGGACCTTTGATCTGGCACATTATGACAACTCATGTGCTCCTCTTAGATCAGGTCTCCTTAGAGTTGTGTGTTCCAAAGCACTTGGAAGGTGCAATCTTTAATTTACATTTTCATATTCTTGATTTCTGAAATAATAACCAGTTCTAGCACAAGAGAATAAGAGGTACACATATGATTGAGTAAGGAATTGTTTTATGATTACATCATGTGAGTTGTTGCAGGGCTGTAAAAGATGGAAAAAAAAAAATCAAAAAAAAAAAAAAATCAGTAAATCAGTTTACTCTTACAGCACCAAAAACTGCTGGCATTTCCAAATTACCCAGTGACCACCATTATGGATGACTTGTAAGTGTTCAGACCCAGCACAGAAAGCTGCATTTTAGTGTAGAATGTGCTGAGCATTATAAGATACTTGTGTTTTCATGTGGAAACTTTTGCTTCTTAACCCTGTCTCACTTCAGTGCAAAAGTACCATGCTCTTTCATCAAAACAAGCCATTTTCCTTCTCATTATACTGTATAATTTCAAAACCCCACTTTTCAGCTATCCCTGTTTTAGCTGGGGACATGCATCCTCTCAGTAAAGTTCTTACATTCTAATTACAATTAGTCAAATCCCATTCAATCTATAAACAATTCAGAATAGTAGAGTTTTGGCCATCTCAGCTATCAGCCTCAGATTGTCAGGATGTTTGTGCTTTTTTCCTTCTGACAATTGGCAGCAGTATTTTTTGTCAACCTTCATGCTCGTTATGAGGACCTTTGTTTCATTTCCACTGCATACACAAACATTAACCAAGTATAAGGAGTTGGTAATCTTCAGTTTTATGGATAACCTTCAAATATATATGCAGTGGGCCATCTGCCCATGCTGCAGCTGCTCAGTCTGTAAGTCAGCCAGAGGTCTGGCAACTGAGGATCCCTGGTTCTTGCTCTGCTCCCTGGGCAAATAGGCAAACAAGCAGCATATTTTATCTTGAAAACAGTTAAATGTTGTCATTCGGTTTCCAAAACAAACCATTATTGGACTGGCAAACTTTGACAGAATATTGAGTTGGTGTCTTTGTTCTAATGCAGGGAAATTCCATCCCTGAGTCAATTTTAGCTTGTCAACAGACAAGCTATAAATTTTCTTCACTAAGCCAGTTTTACTCCTCCATCTTCACCTCAACTTGCATAACTTTTTTGTACTTTTTTTTTTTCAGCTAACACTCATACAGCTATGAATAATCCTTGACTATAACACTATACTTCATATTTATTTAGGAACCTGTTTCCTTTCATCCTTTTGGAAATTACCTAACTGTTGTTGTCAAAGAGGAAAAAGGTTTCTTAATCTGCAATTTGTTCTCTTAAAGTCACATCTACATCTGTCCATTTCATTCAGTATCTGGTTGGGGCAGTTAGGGGTGAGGAAATGTTTAGAAGGGAATTTACATGTTCAAGCACAGAGAAGATTGATAGGGGTTTCTTCCTCCACTATAGCTTCCAAAGACACAAAGTTCTTCCCACCTTCCCACCCCTTCCCTACCATGAACCAGGAAATTCTACTACTTCTTCCGACCAATGAAAAAGCTTGGTGATGACTTTCAAAGAACAAGCCTTAACATGTATTTGTTTTTAAGCATCTTCTTTCAATATGGATGGAACGTACCTCAGCAGTTTCAGATATCTAAAACACAGATGTTTACATCTCAATTAGACATTCCCTTTGTTCAAGACCAAAGAGTATTCAGCAAGGGATTTCTTTGCCAGTACCTCTGCATTGTATTAGTCACTGCTGCACCTCTGGGTGACATTCCTCTCATTATCTACAAGGAATTTAGGTGGCTAGGTCTGTTGTAGATCTTCCACACGGTAAATGTATAAAATGGGATGAATGCCTCGCTATCTGTCTAAGTTATTAAATTCTTTGGGGTGTGGGAAGAAAAAGGAAATAATTTAAGTAAATGGTTAATATTACTGATGAAGCATGTGAAATTCCACCTGCAGTACAAATACGTATGATCACCCACAAAACATGTCTGAAATGGGGAAACTTCATTTACACAGTTGTAATTGTAAATAACAAGGAAATTTTCATTGTTCCAAAACTGAATCTGTGCACATAGAGATTTGGTTATTTTCTTACAGTTTCTCATCTTGACACTTTTTAATTGGTATTATGATTTTGATGGTGCTGGAAGAGTTCAAAATTTTTCCAGTAAAATACCCTATGGAGTTTTTTCTTTCTAAAGAAAATGTCTATACTTGTGCTCCATTAATATCATGCTCAATTAAGTCCTTTTTTTCACTATATCTCATTAATATAACCACATGTAATACAAATTACAGAAGCTCTGTCATGAATTGTTTACAGGCCTAATACCACGTTTCAGCAATTCACTTTCATTTCCTGTTGCCTTGAATGTGTGTTTCTCCCCATTCGTTTGATTTCAGTTCCTCTTGTAGGAAATCCTGGACCTAGTAAAGTTGGTAGGAATTTTGCCACATCAGAAAATCTATGATGTCATCTTAGATGACAGATTTTGCAATAGCTGTGTGATATCTTGGAATGGTACATATCTCCATAAGACTACTGGAGATGATGTAACTAGGATTTTCTATCTGTACGTGTATGTAGTGTTCACAGGTTAGAAGTTAATATTGTACACGTGTGATGTTTTCAAAAGTATGCTGAGAACTATTTAAGAATAGATAAAGATAACCTTTGTTAAACTCTTAAAGTGATTCATTTAGTTTCTCAAAAGCAGATTTAGAGGTGATTCAGGAACTAGAAGATGAATTTATTCCCAAAGACAAACAACAGACCACTAAAGTTCTCTTTATTGTGGAAAAAGACACTAATAGGAACTCATAACTGGAAGATAGTGAAAATGAATAAGAAACTGGACAAAAAATTTGCAGCAGTGAGATTAACTAATTGCTGGGGAAAACTACAGGATATGACTAGAATCTCTGTGGCCAGATGTCTTCAAATCCAGTCTGGATTCTTTTCAAGAAGACATTCTTTGGACAAACTCAATTTGTACTTTACTGAAGCATAAATCATTGGCTTCAGCACATAGTAATTCGATTAAATGCAGCGGTATGTGACATGGTGTGATCTAATGGTCTTTTTTTTAGCAGTAAATTGAATGGAAAGGATTTAGCCACGCAGTCATGTTATAATTGTTTTAGTATTCATTTTCTCTCCATTTCATGGAACTTGCTGGAACCACATAAAGAACAAACCTTAGATTTTATAAACAGCTATCTGTACAGCAAATATTTATTTATTTATTTATTTCTACCCCTTGATCAAATTCCTTCTTTTGTTATATGGGCCAAGACAGGTTCAGCTCACAGGGGCTTGTGTGTTCTATAGCATTTCTACAAACAGTTTTCATGCTATTCTTAATGCAAATGAGAGTAAAGACACAAAAACGTAGATGTGTAAAATAAATACACATTTTTGAGAAAATATACCAGTAATGTATGTACTTGATACTGACACAATTTCTGTTGGACTAATATGCTCAGTTGCCATTGAACTTCCAGAAAGATGTTCAAAAATGAATCAGTCTCAATGAAAAAGACAGAGGCGTAATTAAATGATTAAAATATCACCACCCCCCCAAAAAAAACAACAAACAAACAAACAAAAAAAAACAATAAAGGTTCTGAAGCTATTCACATTATGTGGTAAAATCCTTTGATCATAGTTTGCAACAGAAATTCAAAACAGAAATTTGATACCAGGGAGTTTTTTCAGTCCAGGAAACAGAGTCATAATAGATTATAGTCTGAGAAGTGAAGACTCACTAACTTAAACACCAGACAAAACTACTTGGGCCTTGGGAGTTTTTTCTTTATTGTTTACTTCTCCAATGTGATGTCTGGTGGCTGATCTGAAGTCCAGTCTGACACCTTGCAAATGCTAAATCAAGCTGACTCCTCAAAGGTTCTGAGATCCTCACTGTACTGGATGAGACATAAAGCAGCAGGAGATCTAGGTTATCCAAGGCTTCCAGGTTACAAGTTGTACAGGTGGCCAGAAGTAAGTGAGTAAGTAAAGAGACCATCTGTTTTTTATTCTGTCTAGGTAGTGTTTCCCAGATAATTTTTTGGAGACATGTTTCTCAGTCTAATAATTAACATTAGAATGACTTAGCAAAGTATATAGCAAATGTGCTATAATTTGAAATACTGAAAGGAGATTCTAATTTCAAAAAAAAAAAAATTCTTTTTTAGCCACGTATACTTGTAATGTTATTAATAATAGTACGACATAAACTAGGGAAGTTTTGTAGTTACATTAGGCAGGATATAGGGCTAGATCTTCACAATTTTCTCTTTGAAA
This sequence comes from Cygnus olor, assembly GCF_009769625.2. Lineage (NCBI taxonomy): Eukaryota > Metazoa > Chordata > Aves > Anseriformes > Anatidae > Cygnus > Cygnus olor. The sequence continues at coordinate 25,291,372 of NC_049169.1, read as the reverse complement.
TTCTTCAAGATCATCAACAATGTATTTTTTATTATTATTATTTATTTTAATATAGTATCATTTGATTCATAAAACAGCTACTGTTGTAAAAAACTGATTAAATCAGAAATTTAAGTTTTATTTTGTGTCTGGCTTCCCAATTGTGTAATCCCTGTGGTTATTATCAAGGTGCATAATTAGGAAATCAGCACAGACTTTATTCTGAATAAGTTAATATTTTAAGAGGTCTTAAAAATCTTTCATGTTCCTCTTTGACTCTGAAATTTGATATTGGCAACAACTAATCATGTTAAGTAAATTCTCATAATGATACTGTAACAAAGAAGATTGCACTACTGTAGCATTGCTGACACTGCTCTTGCTTCTTTACTTTCACTCTAGCTGATGCAGTCGTTTATTCTTTCTTTGTTGCTGATTCAGTTTTTACTGCTTCTGCAGGTATCAAGGAGAAAAAGCTTAATTTTAGTGCCTAAGAGTTTCAAGTATTAGACTATCAATTTCTCTTTGCAACTTGACATCTGAAGTTGAGTACTACAAAGAAACATTGATTTCGTTTTCTGTATGACTGTACTTGAATACAACAAGCCGAACCTGAGAACATTAATACTCAGTAATGAAGCCAGGAAAAAAGAACTAGAAAAGTAACTTGATACGCGAAGAAAGATTGAAAAAAATGTTTTGAATCCCTTTAAGCAGAGGAGGGAACTTACATGTCCCTCAAGGGTTGTTTAATAAATAGGCACAGGGTTTTTTAAAAGATATATATAAAGAAACCTTAGAAATTGGCCTTCTGTATCTTTACCTGTGAAGGTATCATCTTGCAGATAAAGGTGTCATGGTCAGTGAACTGCAACTTTGAAATTTGCCCTAATTGCAACATCCCTTGCCAAGAGGAAACATCGGGAAAAGTGTGTTTAAAATAGGAATATATCATAACAGTCATAGACAAATGTATTCTTCTGTCAGACAGGGGAAAAAAATAAAAAAATAAAATAAAAAGCAAAGACAGTAATGCAGATACTATTTCAATATTGAACTAACTGGTAAAATGTTAAATCTTCAGATTCTGCTTAATGGTAATAGTTTCACTTGTTATTTGTCACCTCATTTAACCTCCTCTAAACACTATTTCTAATCATGTATTGTGCTTTCGTAACACCTGATATCGATTTTCTACCCTGGTAGCTCAGAAATGTGTTAGAAACTTTATTATACAGATAAACTGCTCAAGATACGTGTTACAGACCCAGATGCCTGAATTTATAATCAGATCTCAAACATGAAGAGGTAACACCTCAACAAAGGAGTTAGAGTTGGTTGATTGCTATAAGTCATTGCATGAAGGTTCAAACTGTTCAGTAACTGCACTGGGAAAGGTGAATAATGATAAGTTTTTGCAAGACGTTTAGGTATATTATGGTATGTTTCTGAATACTTTTGTAGAATTTATTTACCTGGAATGAATATGGACACAGATCTTGCAGGGATACATTCTTCAATATTTTAAACATATTTGATATAATTTAAGTTCCAGTCTTACTACTTAAGGGAAGGGGAAAGGGAACTAGTGAATGTGATGAGCACATTTGGGGCCAAACAATGAGTTTTATGCCATTTAAGATGTGTTGTATAAGTTATTTTAATTATATCTTTTTAGAAGATAATGCTGGAAATAAAATCATAGAATCATAGAATAGCTTGGGTTGGAAGGAACGAGAGTCATAGGAGTTTGACCTGGCAGCAGAAGACAGGAGATTCAGAATTGGATCTGTACTCAAGCAGGGGTATCATATTCTACCTTCTACAATTATCTACATGAAAATCTAAGGAGAGGATATACCACTTTGTTTAGAGAATGCTTCACAGATTTATTCAGCTTTGACCCATACTGTACTTCCCTGTGTAAATCCCTTAGATGTTGAGCATAGAAGTAAATGAATTATAATCTTTCATTTGTGGAGCTTAGCATTTCATCTCTGTCATAGCACCATTTTGAAGTAGATGTGGTTATTAATCTTCAAATAATGTATTAGATGTGTGTTTCACACTAAAATATATTTAACTTCTGTATAATCACATTGTGATTTCATTATTGCACCAATAGGAGATATCTTATTTCAGTTCTGTTAACAGCTCCTGCAAAATCAGACACCACAATTTCTCTCTCTCTCTTTTTTTTTTTTTTTTTTTTTTAAGTACATGATTTGCAGAAGATTAAGGGCCCAGTCTAACCCTTGCAAAAGATAATGGCAGTCTTTCAGTCAGGGTGTCTCATTAGTTGCCTAATGTGAGGAATAAATTTCACCACCTCAGGCATTATTTACACAATTTTTTATTGATATATATAATGCAGTTCATGAAAATGTTTCATGGAGTTAAAATATAATAAGTAAAATAAAGAAGCACTAGATATATAAATAGCCAGAGGATAAAAGAAAATAGTATAAAAATGAGGTAAAACCCTTGTAAATAAGTGTACAGCACAGAGAAACTTCTTATTTAATGAACACATCTGTAGCATAACTTTAATGTTTAATTGTGTGTATAAATAGTAGCTCAGCGTTTAATTTCACTTATTTTTAGAACATTTTTTTGCCTTTTTGCGTTATTTGGAAACTCACAAGTTTGAGTATGAATATTAATTATTGATATAAATATGAATAGCTGTAGTATCATTTTTTTATTTTTAATTACTCTGTTTTATTAAAAAATAAAAACAAACAAACAAAAAAACAACAGGAGACTGGATGATAGAAGGAGAAACACACAAACAGTAGGACATGGTTTTGGAAATGTTAGAAAACCAAATTCTATTCTAGAAGTCATTGACTTCCCATTCACATTAAGGTGGTTTAGATCAGACCTTTATTCTGGCAAAATCAAATTGTTGAGTACTGCAACTGTCCAGAGACACCCGGCAGCTACCTGGTTTCAGGTGAGTTTTGAATTATATGTTTTTGTTATTGTTGTTGTTGTTGTTTTTTTACATAGTCCCTATATATATATATATATATATATATATACACACACACACACACACATATATATATAAAGTAGTAAAGCCATAAATAAAAAGATAGAAAAGCAAGCTAGCTAAATAGAAATAGGTAGGCCATCATTTTTAGTTACATTATCTTTATACAAAGAAAAAAAAAAATAACACAGACGCTTTTGCTGATTTTGCTCTTTTTTTTTCTTTTTTTTCATCACTACACAAGTTAAATTCTCTGTAATTTGTACAGTTGAAGGATCAATACAGAGCTTCAATGCTTCACAATCCTTTATCAATCTACCTGCCATACTCCTGAAGAAAGGTATTTTTTTTCCTATAACAATGTGATTGAAAACAAGATAAATGCATATGATATTGGCAAATGGACAAATAGTCATATTTTACTTAACTGGAACATAAATTATGACATTTAAAGTGTGGAAGAGCTTTTTGTGCTTTTTTTTTTTTCTTAAAAAAAAAAAACTTTTTTTTATTAAAAAAAATCACAGAAAAGAAAAGACTTTGACATGAAGTGGCTCTCATATTTACAGTAAAAAGAGAATTTTCTAAAAAAAAAATCTCAAAATTTCAATCCAAGTCACAGAATACATGGGAAATTTTTTAAAAAGCTGAAACATTTTACTGAAACTCGAGACCAAGGGGTTCTTCTTCATTTTCAGATATTTCTAGCCAGAATCTGTACAGAAAGTTACATTATTTTACCTGTAAATTAAGAGAGAATAATCTCAGTCTGAGTGAAAAAAACGTAGTGAAATGATATGTAGCTGTTTCTTGCTATAACTTTTGAGAAGTAGGTTGGCATCTGAGCCCAGCTCTAGCTCAGCAACAGAACACTTATGCTGATCTCCACAGCCTTTGAGTGCAGTATCACTCTCAAAGTTTACATATATATCTATATATATTTAATTGGGGAGATTGATTAGGCTGTAATTTCAAAGCACCTGAAATGCAAAGTTTGTTCCTTAATGACATGCTCTGTTAGAAGACAAACTACACTGAGGTAGCTGAAATAGGGAAAGCTCAGTTTTAGTGAGTAAGTTTGAAAAAAAATGTTCATGAAACTTGCCTCTTTAATCCTTTCCTACAGGCTTGTTTTCTAATCTCCAATGTTCCCTTGCTGTTTTCATGTCTTCTCTAAGGCCCTAGTAAGACCTCCCTCTTGCATCACCACAGACTCCTAGGTGGCCCTGTGCTGCAGGCCATCAGTGCGTTGTCCCAGTGAGCACTCCCAAAGCTTCTTATAGTAAACCACCAGAGAACAAACAACCTCTGACGTATTTTAGTGTCTTCTGCCTAACCCAGGCCAAGCCAAACAGGTAGCTGCCTCCTCCTGGCTGATGGGTGTGTTAGAAAGAAAAAAATACACAGCATATATAATCACTACTATAAAATAGTGAATAAAGAAATATAACAGATCTCATCCACCTCATTGGTAATCCCCACCTGTCTGGAAGTATTCCTGTGATCTGAAATGCAAAGAACAGTTTGGGCCTTGTGATATTACTGTTTTCTTCATGCTTCTGAAATGAAAACTTGAAAATCTATATAGTGCCACTTGGACCACTGAAAAGAGGAACTTAAGAAATTCCATGTGCCACCTAGAATGTGTGGTCTTACCACATTTTCCAGAAAAATAATTCTTCCCCAGCACTGAAAAAAAAAAATAAATCCACAATCCACTGCACATTTTAAAAATGTTATGTGTGCTCATTGGCTCCTTCAGCTCAAATTGATCCAACCCAACCCCATTCTGTTTTGATTTCTGTTTTCAAGTGGCACCTAGAATTTAGGCCATGTTTATCCAATCTGAATTGAATTTTATGGAAAATGTGAAGAAAAAGATTCGAGCTCTCCCTTAGAAAATGAAGCTCTGCAGTTCTGTAACATAAAATGTACATTAGAAAAGCAAAAATTGAAATTATATTCTGCTAAAAATAATGGGAGCTTTGCTATTTGCACCACAGCAGCCAGAATGTCACTGATAATGACTGTGGAAAGCAGAAAAGTTAAAAAAAATATTCATGCATTAGACCACATCATAGAAGAGTATCATAGGGGTCTTTTTCCCCTAGATTTGCATGGGTCACCTCTCCTCTCCATCATAATTGAAATGCTTTTGTAGCAGCAGCTGCAGCAATTAGTGAGGTGGAGGAGTAACACTGTACAAAAGTATTTAATAAATTTCAAGTGTTTGCTGATGGCTTTGCTCTCCACAGAACAGCTTGTTTATTCTTAGGAAAAGGAGCCTGAATCATAGGGTTGTAAACATTCTTTTCAATATTTTTAACAGCCTTCCAGGCTCTTTGTTGCAATTCAGAGCACGAACATCAGTATGAAAGCATGGTTTGGAAGCTCCTTAGACAGATTAACTAGGTAGGTGTTTGATCATTGATGGCAGCCACACCGACTTATGACAGTAATCTTTCCCTACCTGCAATGATATGAGACAACAGGATTTTCAGAAGAGTTTATATTTCTTCATCAACAAAAAGGGTGATATATGCACCCACTGTACTTATTTATATATAAATATAGACATTTTGAGTAGCTGCTTCTGTGTTCTTGCGTCAGAAGGTTGCAAATAGAGTATTAGTAACCATATGACAATTGTTTCTAATGTAAAAGCTATAAATCAGCCATTTTCATCTATATTCACCCTAAATCAACCAGTACAATGTTTTCCTCTCTGCATTTATCTGCTTCTGTATTTCCTTTATCACCAAACTTTCTGTAAAATCTCTAATATACTCTGTGCTTTCAGCCATGCTTAAGTTGAATGCTTCTTCATACTTTACTGCTTATTTGCCTTCCATTCTGAGGTTTATTTCCATTTTTCACCTCATGCACTCTGCAATACCTTTTCCCCAAGGGAGCCAAAGAGCTAGATTAATTATGTTTGTTGGCCATCTGACACAATTAGCTCTAATTAGCAGATTTGTTTACTCATAAATATAGTTTCCAGGTAGACCATAATTCATATGACCAGCAGTGCATATCATCAGGTCTCATGAATGTTCTACCTTTATACTTAGTGTCAGAATAGCTTACTAGCTCTTAAGAACAAATCATTCTTTTCCACTTCATTCCTGCATTGCATTTTACAAATGGCTATCTCTTAGCACTGATTTCAGGAGTACATCCAAAAAATATACTGAAGTTTTGGGACAAACCCAGGCTAAAGTTCATTTTTGGTTTGCTACAGTAACAATAAAGAACCACCATAAAAATATGAATCTTAAACCTTATAATATTATTTATACAATTTTATTTTAAGTAGCATGATGAAAAGTGTTGCTTAATGGGTTTTGGATAATTATTCAGTATATACTGGATGTAATAATAAGACTGAGAATAACTAGATCTTTGTAGAGCAATCAGTTAATGCACTGAATTGTACAACAATTCAGTATAAATGGGTGTTATTTTCTCCAAGCATAGATTTGTATATTATGGGGTCTGGATCCTCTGGAAAAATCCAAGAACTTTAAATGTACTGGAAATTAAGAGGTAGCTGATTTAAGGAAAATAGCATTCAAAACTACATCTATTTGGTTATATAATTTTAAATTGTTATTTTCCTAAATAAAAGGTGCTTGTTATAGTAGGGCTGGGTATAGTGGGGAACACTGGGGGAGCATCCACTAAGGCAGAACTGATATAATTTGAACTTCAGTCAATTGAAATGTTTCAGTCTGGATTTCAAACGATATTTTTTCAGTAAGGATGATTTATTTTGTCAAACAATTGGTCAAAGGCAAAGGTCAGATTTAAACCAGTCTTTTGAATAATGAGCAATATTCTTATCTCCTGCCCATTTAAACCTCCCTTTTTCCACAGCCACATGCCCGAGGGAGCAGCCAAGGACCCATTATTTGAGTCACCAATTCTGCCTTGTTTTTGTACATGAAACACCTTTCTCTTTTTGTCTGTACAGCAACATCTGTCAATGTATTTCTTCAGGTACGTAAGTCTAGTTAGTGGCCCTTCACTGAAAACGACTGAAACTGAATTCTTCTATCTGTCTGTCACACAGATAACCTGTCTCAGCTGCAGCTGTAGTTTAAACACACAGCCGTGCTGATATGCTTCCAAATGAGCATGACCAGGAATGAAGTGATAACTCAGCTTCTTTGGTAATCTTTATTTTTCTGTTTGTTTCTGTGTTTCAATTGCTATCAAAGTTGTAGTCACTCCAGATATGGCGCATCTAAGGGTTGTTACTATTATGAGATCAAGATCTTACAGGCAAGTGACCTTTCCCATGTCACCTGCCTGTAAGATGCTATAATTCTGTAGGTGCTTCCTAGTAATGGCTTTTCACAAACACCAACACAACCAGATTTCACAACAGTGACTCATATGTAAGAGACATGACATTGACAGCCTTTCTCTAGTGCTGTAAAAATAAATAAATAAATAAATAAATAAAATTTATACATTCGCCTTGGAATTCATAAGAAAAACCTACTGAGATTTGTCTATTCTCTATTTTTTTTTTCCTGCTGGTTTGAAACCACACTGTATTTTCTTTCTTCTCTGTGGTTTACAATCACTGTGGCATAGGCATAGGTCACTGCAATCAGTGTGTGCAGTTGCTGAACCATAGAAACCTTCATTCATTGCCATGACTTGGAGCCCTGCAGCTACTTTTTTTTTTTTCACACAAGCTGAATCTTCAAATGACCTCTTAGATTCTCAGCTATGTCAAACCTTTTGGGAAAAGGCAGCTGTGGAATACAGTAGATGTCTGAGTAGAGGTTAGGTTTTCTTCTCCTAGTTCTCTGACTTGAACTAGAATGGGCTTCTTAAAACTATGGTTCTAGCCACATGTTCTGTAATTTACCTTTTAATTTCATTGACGTATCTGCTCTGGAGAGAGCAATATATATCGACATTTTGCATCTAGTTACTTCCTTATTGATGACACAACCAGTTGGCAGATATTATTCCCCTAAGAAATATAAAGTAAATACTGCAAAACTTATTCACAAACACTTATTTGAACTTAATATATATATATATATATTGGCTGTGTATGTGGCCCCAGTGGATTCACTTTCTGCAAATACTCCAGCAAACGATTTTAAAAGGAGGCATGTTCACCGAAGGTCACAGCTGAGTAGCTAATGCATATTCAAGAAAATATTTAAGCATACGCTTAACTTTGAACTTCAAATTGTACTGAGTCTCAGGGGGATCCAAGCATGTGCTTAAAATTCTTCTGATTAGTTACAACAAGAAATTTACTATAGTGTGTCCTGATGTAAGACCATATGCATAGACAGCTATCCAAGATCAGCTGATAGATGGAAACTTGCCCAATCAGGTCACTTTTATAAAATCTTTGCATTTTGTATAAATGTGCCTTAAGAAAGCTTTGTAGTTTAACTATTGCTTAAGAAGTTGACATAAAGCTCTTAATACACTTCTAAAACATATTTATTCCTCACAAATACACAAGAACATCTCAAAGTTTCCTGAACAAAAGTAACTGAATCATAGCACTTTCATAGAATCATAGAATCATTAAGGTTGGAAAAGACCTTCAGGATCATCTGGTCCAGCCATCACCCTACTACCAATCTCACCCACTAAACCATGTCTTACTATATGCCAAAGCAATCTTTGGATCTAGATTTTTCTCCGTCTACCTCCACTAATAAACAATGGGGCCTAGACTTCTAGGATTGCTAGAAGATTTCTTTTACTAAAATCAAAAATATGAAAAAATTATGTTCTTAATTTTGTTCAAGTAGGATGAATATAAGCCTTGATCCTATAAAATGTATTAAGAATGGTACTTAGGAACTACACCATGACACATTTTTTTCTTACTGTCATGAAAAATATACTCCTTGACTTTTAGCACTCACTTAAAATCCCCCAAAAAGTTCTTGACACTTGCAAAATGAATTCCTCTGTGCAGACACAGAAAAAATATTTTGTTTCCCATAAAACAGTATATGCTTCATAATAGGCAATTTAATTCTTTTTCTTTTTTTGATAGTGTCCATCAAAGTTTATTTTTCATTCCTCAGAAATTACCTAACATATTATCCAATTTGTCTCTGATGATGATTTGATGAAGTCTGCTATTTCCGTTTCGATGTTTTGTTTATGTTTATACTGTCTACCCTAATATACTGTTTATCTTGACTTTGATGAAATATGAGGATGTCACCACTGTTTTATGTCTCTTTAAAGTTGCTAGAAAACTTATTTCATCTTCAGCTGCTATAATAAACACTTGATAATGATCTTTCCTTAATTGCTCAATTTATACTTTCACTTCCTCTCTTTTGAGTTTTCTTCTGGTTATAATCTGATGTTTTATTTCAATGGACTTTACAGAAAGCAGAGAAGGAGAGAGGAGAGAACATTTATTCTTCCCAGACTATAGCTATGATGAATTACTGCTTTCCTATGTACCTATTTGGGGTATATGTGTTAGGATGATTTTTTTTTTTTAAATCTTATATGTATTTTTATTAAATTAATGCAGTCAGAAACTGTCTAAAGTGCCTCACAAAATAGATCATTCAATTCAGATAGAAGGTCCAGAATTCCAGTAATAATGCAAATGATGATAACAATCACATTAATTTTTTAAAAGTTACTCATGTACATTGCCATCACTGTTTTTACTGCAAAAAATAAATAAATCACTATAGTAGTCAACAAAATTGTATAATTTTCAAGATTTAATTTAAGTATGTTTCAGTGTTCTGCAGAAAATGCAGAGAAAGACATTCCTAAATGTGAAGTTTAGGAATCCATTATCCCTGCTTAAAAATAGAAATTGCTATAATGAACTCAAGGGGAACCTGAAATTCTAGCTGTTCGTTAAAGTGGTTTCTTTAGCTGCATGAACTAATGGCAAGTCCTTTAGTAGTTTCATTTAGTAGCGTCTGCACTTCTCTCTCCTATAGTCATTTAAACAGAGAAAATGTTAGATCATGTTGACAAGTTGTCGATTAAAATTAAATGTTGCTAGCAAATACCATTGAGTGCCCTAATTAAAACTACCACAGCTCTTTTAAAAGTTAATGATATCTGTCATTAGAAGTATATGTTAATATCCCTTAACACAGAAAAAAATAAATGAAAGTGTAAAACTGTGCTTCGAAGACTGACTCTTGTCACATGTATGCATGAAATTCTATAAAAAAAAAATAATTAGAAATCATAAGAACTAATAAATAATTTGCAATACATAATACATATTCTGGCATGAAGTATATTCCCTACCTTTACAGTTGTATGGATGATGCACATTTACAAGTGCACTATTTGTGCACTGTGATATATACAGCCAAGCAAATTTCAACAGTGAGTCACTGTCTGAAGGCTGGCCTAGGAAAGAGTGAGTGGTCTGTGCACTTAAGCTTCATAAACTGAAATAATTATGCCTGCTACGGTCCCAAATGAGTGTCATCACATTTTTTTAGAACAAACTGTAAGCTTTTTAGGCAGAGGAATGATTTAGTGAACAGGCAGTCATTTTTGACCCCTACATCAGCCCAAATTCAGTGGTAGACTTTGTTCTGCATAAAGGAAGGAAAATTAATTTCTAAAACACTACAAATCTTTTTCTCTATGACACATTAAGCCAAAATCTTAGTTGTACACAGAGTGAAATCTATGCATCATGACAGCACTAACATAGTTTCTTTCTGAGGATAAATTATTTTTTTCCTCACACCTGTGAAAGTTTCAAAATAATTTGGGAAATCTGGGTCCATCAAACACAGTTACTAGTGGCCTTTCAGATCAGCTTTGTGATTTTTAGATACATTTTTAGTTTGTTCAACCACATACTCAGTTCTAGAGTTGATTTTTGACATGCCTGAAATACTCATGCTCTGTCTTTCATCCCAAAAAAAAAATGCATATGGGATCTCCCAGGGAGGGGGGTGGGAAATGTACTGGAAAGGCTTATAAATTAAATTAATTTATCTACACATAGTGAAATATTTGTGATGTTGATTTTTTGTGGGAAGTATGATCCTCAGTTGACTGGTGCATTAAGATAGATATAATTAATATGAAATATTTGATTAAGAATTGCTGTTATGTAAAACTTTACTTGTATGTTATCACTGTGTTCTTGAAATACAACATTCCAGATACACTAGCAAAAGATGAAAAGACAAGACAAAGAAGATCAAATAGGATAAGACTTCACTGGTGCAGTACACTGAGGAAAGTGACAACAGCCTTCAGTATTCTTGGTACAAACAGCACAAAAAATCCCTCATTCCTAGGAGGAATATGTTCCAGCCCCACTGAATTCATAAAGCTTTGTAAGCAAGCAGCACCTGCTTGCACTGAGGTATACTTCAGGTTCCAAGTTCACATCTCTACCAGCAATGTTAACTTTCAGTTGGGAAGAAAAATGATGATCCACACCTCCCTGGAAAAATTTTGGACCTCTGCAGTAGCAAAGCAATATTGCATCCAAATTATGTATTTCAGCTCTGATCTGGGAGAACATTCAGACATATCTCTAATTTTAGCTGTGATATACAGAACAAACTTTAAGGAACATTACAATGAAATTCTCCCAAGGCAGTGTTTAAGCAGGAGGGTTCTCTTTTGGGTAGAAGACAAAAAGGTAAAGGGACAAGAGATGTGCATTTATTACACATACATAAAGAATAAACATGTAACTTTTCGTTCAGTTTTACTCTCAGCTTGGTTTCATGTTGTTTTTATTTTGATAATTAGTTGTTGGCTTCAGTCGATGATATTTATTGTCTTCTATTTGTGCAATTGGTATAATTACCTAATTAGTTTAAATAGATGCAATCATCATTAAAATGCTTTGGATCGCATGAAACTTTATGGAAATCACATAATATATATTCAGTGAAAGCTAAAATACTATAATGAGATTGTTTCAACCTTTTTTCTTAAAATTGCATTGTGATTTTTCCACAGCATAGCGCAACAAATGCCTATATTGAAAGTTGCAGTAGGATAGCAAGCAACTTCCACCACCTTCTAGAGGCATGAAATGAGGGGACATCTCCCAGCAACCTAGAAAAAAAAAAATGGCATGAATACCTGAACACTAATTCTTATACAAAAATATGCAGACAAATACTAAAAGTCGAATTCATCAAACACCTCTTTTGTTTTTATCAAGTGCTAACTTAGTATTGTATTAACGTCTCTTACTGAAATAGAAGATTAGCTAGATAAATAGATTTGTATTAACATAGGACATTGGAAAGTGGGTCTAAAAGTCACCATTTGCTTGTCTATTGGTTTTATGTGGCAAGGGTTTGGTAGCTAGGGGACTGCAGGGGTGGCCTCTGTGAGAAGAGGCCAAAAACTGCCCCATGTCAGATCAGAGCCAGCTCCAGATGGCTCCAAAAGGGACCCACCACTGGCCAGAGATGAGTCTGTGAGCAACACCGGTTGGGCCTCTGGGAAAGCAGATGAAGGAAAATGAAAAAAAGTGCTGCATAACAGCAGCTGGGAGAGCAAGGTGTGAGGGTGGTGTCTGCAGCACTGCAGACCCCAAGGTCACTGCAGAAGGAGGGCAGCAGGTGCTCCAGGTGCTGGAGCAGAAGCTCCCTGGCAGCCTGTGGAGAGGCCCCTGGTGGAGCAGGCTGTCCCCCTGCAGCCCATGGGTCCCACATGGAGCAGATCTCCACACTGCAGCCCGTGGAGGAGCAGGTAGATGTGGCCTGGTGGAGCAGGTGGATGTGGCCTGGAGGAGGCTGCGGCCCATGGAGAGCCCCCGCGGGAGCAGGCCCCGGGCCGGAGCTGCAGCCTGTGGAGAGGAGCCCACGCAGGAGCAGGGGGTCTGGGGGGAGCTGCCGCCCGTGGGGGACCCGCGCTGGAGCAGTTTGCTCCTGGGGATGGACCCCGTAGTACGGAGCCATGTGGGAGCAGTTCCTGAAGAGCTGCTGCCTGTGGGCAGCCCCTGCAGGCTCAGTTCAGGAAGGACAGCATCCCGTGGGAGGGACCCCACGTGGAGCAGGGGCAGAGAGAGACAGTGAAGGAGCGGCAGAGATGAAGCGTTAGGGACTGACCGCAACCCCCATTCCCCAGTCCCCTGTGCTGCTGGGGGCAGGCGGTAGAGGAGGTGAATGGGGGAAGGTGTTTTTAGTTTGCTTTTAGTTTCTAACTGTTCTAGTCTGATAGTGATAGTCTGATAGTGACAGGCAATAAATTATATCAATCACCCCATGCTAAGTCTGTTTTGCCCATGGCAGTAATTGGTGAGTAATTGGTGGCCCTGTTCTTAACCCATTAGCTTTTTTCATCATATTTTCTCCCCCTTTTCCTTTGAGGAGTGACTGAATTGGTTTGGTGGAGCTTAGCTAGCCATCAGTGTGAAACCACCACAGCTTGATGGAGACCCTGAGGTCATAGCTTGCAGCTGTGAAGAGATGTTTCATCCAAAACAGTTCCACTATACTCACTCAACAAATCTTGAATACTGCTGATTGCATGAAAAACAGAATGCCATTGCTATTCTGTGCTACAACTGCAGAGATGGAGAAATTAAGGACATCACAATGTCCTAAACTCCTAGGAATTCTTTCTGGTAACAGAGTTTCATACACTGTTCTGCTGACAAGAATAGCTGAACCCCAGAGACAAGCAGCTCTTTACTTATATGCAGACATCTCTAAGAAGAATGTTATTTTTCATGATACTTTTAAGAACCAGTCTGAGGTCCTAGAAATAAACAACAACAAACATGAGAAAACCACAGAAGTGTTAAGACCTTTATTTGCCACCTCACTAGTCAGCTTTGCTGTGTAATTTTGTGATAAAGACTGAAGTGATAACACATACCACACATGACTTAGGGTCATGACTAGTGGACCATATTATATGACGAAATGATACAGGTGTGAAAAGTCATGAATACTGTGCGGAGGTTCCTTAGATTTTCTGTCTCTCACAATTCTGATATTCAACCGTCTATTAGGAACAATCAGATTTTTCAAGGAGTTACACATCCAGGTGTCTAAAGGCGAGATGAACTCTGAAATTCTTTTCCAAGTTGTGACCATTAAGCATTAATATTTGGCATACAAGGTGTTGTGCTGTATTTATTAGATGGCAGTTTCTATAACTATTCATAATAAATGGCATCTTCTCATATGCAGCATGCAGTGACATATCCTGTGTCATACTAACACATGAGAATTCCGTTCACACAAGTAAATTGCTACCTAACATGCTAAAGCATTAAAATGATTACTTTACCCAGTAATTCACATCTATGAAGATATAGAAAAGGATTAAAAGTATTTACTTTATCGCAGTTTCTGAATTATTATTTTTTAAATCTTGGAACTCTAAAGCAGACAAAAGACCCATAAATCAGTGCGAGTTTGTCCAATTAACTATTTTAGGTATTAAATAGCTGAGTAAAAATATGTCTTTTTCCATTTGTATTTTCTTGTATTTTCTTAAATATTTTAAGATTGTATTTCTTGTTATTAAATATGATTTCTGATTTAAACATTTATCAGAGTGATTTCAAAAACAACCCAATTAAGTGTAAACATATCAAACATTGCAAGGTATTTTAATTACTCTGGGGAGAAAAGGAATGTTCCTCCTGGAGTTCATAGTTTCATATCTGGACATTCTGCAACTTTTTACCTTTTTTCAATTTTGTAAATAACATTTGTGTATTTTGAAATGTACAAGTCTTTCAATTCAGCAACCATCTGAGGAATTTTACCATGGAGGAATTATTCTCATATTTTTATGATTGGCAGACATCAAATCTCCAAACACACGTGTCCCTGAGATAAAAAGAAAAAAAAATGCCAGTTGTTTCTGTTTTATGTGTTCTTTAAATTTCAAAAATGTTGGGGTTAATATAAAAAAAATCATGTTAGGATGCTGCATAACACTAACTAATGTTGTCACTTTGCAGTGAGCCCCAGCTGTGCTCCCTGCCGTTCTCTCAATTCTTCTGGAAGTCTGGAAAGAGTAGGAAAACTTGTGAAAAGAATGATGCTAGTACACTTAGCTTCATTTATGGCTTGAATAGTCCAATTCTTGATATTTATCTCTACTCCATTAGGTTATTTCAATGCATTTGCTATTAATAAGCAGCTAATAAAAGGAATACTCCATAGACATCTGTAATCACACTAAGCTTGTGAACGAGCTTAGTTATGTTTTACACTTCAGAAAATATATTAAACTAACTCTAAAGAGAGATGCTTTGTGGTCACCCTCAGTTCTCACGTAACAGGTGTATAACTCCTACTCATTCCTAAGTTAAGTGACAAAGAAACGCAAAAGGTAATTTTTAATGGCAGAGGTCAGTGCATTATATAGCTCATAAGAAAATATCCTGATTACTGTTTTATTCCTTGGAATTGTGCATTTTAGCTTATATTTGCTGCAGTCAGTAACCAGTCTGGTCACCCAGCCCTCTGCTGGCCATGGTTTTCCTGTTTACCATCTAAAGATTGAGCAGGTGGATTCCTTCATACTTGCAAGCACTGTCAGACTCTCCCCAGTTACCATCTGAGCAGGGAGAAAGGAGACCATAGCTCACCTCTGTCATGAAATTGTGTTTTCCATAAATACAGAAAAGCAACATGTAGGAAGTGGTGTCTTGTTCATATCTACTTTGATGCCAAGAAAACAAATGGCTACAATTGCCTTGGAAAAGATTAATGACATGCTTTATCTCTAGATTTTAACTTTCCAGTGATTCATAATCATTAAAATTTTACTCATAATCAGCCAAGTCTACATATTATATTATTATGATTATCTGGGCCCTTCCTCCCAGCCTTTCTGTTACCATACATATTTGAAGCCTGATCCAGATCTGAGGGATGGAGTGAGTGAACAGTGACTCCTTCCGTATCTTTCTGTTCTCAATTAATCATCACTGCATTCTTGTTCCCAGGAAGCAGCCATTGTCCAAAAACAATTTGGAGGTGCAGATCTGTTTTTCTTTTTTCTCTGGTCAGCAGTGCAAGGCTTTACAAACAAGATTTTTAAAGGCACTGGGACATCTATCTCCCACTGATTTTGGTGAGAGTAAAATGTCTAAGTACCTTGAAAAATCTTGTTATAAATGACTTAGCAAAATCCAGTTTTCCAAAGTGACTTAAGCAGACTTAGGAGCCTGAGAACTCAGACATACAATTAGGTTACCACTGCTTAACATGTTACCATTCATCAGCTTAGCTTGAAGTTCAATCATTTCAGGACAGGTTAAACAAAATTATCTTATATTTGCCACTGGCTAAGACTGAGTGCACAACCATTTAGAGTTGCTCTGCTAGTTCAGTATATCTTCTTAAATCATGGTAACATGACAATGTACCTGGATGACTTTTCTATTTGAAACTCAGTGGGATTTGGAGCTTTGATGGAATAAAGAGTCTCTATGGCATTATTGCTATTTTTCTTTAATGCTGTGTCAGCTTTTTATCATTGACTGTCACTGTCTTTGCTCCAGCCCTTTGGCACAAGGTGGCGGAGTATCCCTTTCATTGTGTTGTGGCATATGTTGATATCAGGCAAATATATTCACACTAAGAGTTACAGCATCTTTAAGTCATCCCAAAATTTATTATGTCATAACATTAAGATTTTTAATCAATTTGTACTAGTACATCTTGAATGTTTAAAGATACTTTGATCCTGAATAGCTACAACTTATGTACATATAAACCAGTTTTACATTGACTGCAATGGTAACAATGAAACTGTGGGAAAGCATGTTCACTGTGAACTAACTGCATCAATATTTACCAAGCTCGTCAAACGGATGAATTTGAATTTGTAGTAGATGTAATAAAAGTACTTTTCAAGCTGGCAAGTTAAGAGTTGATGTAAGAACATGAAATGGCCACACCAAAGGTCTGTGTTGCCTGGCATCTTATCTCCACCAGTGACCTAGAGAAGTGTCTGTGAAAAGTTTTACCAGAGTGGTCAACATGTTGTGGTAACTCCCCTGGGATACCCTCAAAATTTCTAGCAATATGAGTCTCAGAGATCTGTGCTTCCACTAGCTGTATCTTTATTTTTTGTCTTTGTAACATTTTTCTTCCTGAAATTCACCTGGTTAATTTGTTGATCTCATGCCAACTTTTGCGTGCACAGTATCATGCAGCAATGGATTTATCAGCATTCCATATGAAAAACAAACAAACAAACAAATAAAAACTGGCTGGAAATTATATTTGAGATTCTCCAGCTTTTCACTTTTAACAGTTTGGACACAAGTATCTTTCCCAAAGTCATAGAAAATGGCTGGAGAGAAGTCTGAATCTGTTTTCCTGATTTCTGTCTTGTAACATAGCCACAGAACCAGCCTTCTCTTATATATATCAATTTAAACTATTTGGAATTCAAATGAGTTTGCCTTACTGCATTCCTAATTTGAAATCAAGTTGTCTGACAGTGCATACTTCTTTGAATACTGCAGGATAGATAAGATTATGAAGAATATATAAGAATATGATATTATGAAGGAAGCATTGCAACAAAGGTGCTTAGATGTTCCAGAACACCTCTCATACATCATAACTCAGGGGTCCCTGTTCAGCTTGTATATATGCTTTATGAGCATTCTTTTATTTTGTTTTATCTCTCAGTAAACACTTTAAGTGTGTTGGCTTTATTTCCAGACCATTACGTGGGTGCTATTTCTCCAGAGAATAACTTTGTCCTACTGCTTACCAGCAACCTCTTTCAGCTATGCTGCAAAATCTCTTGTAAATTATTGTCATATGTTTAGTGTCACAGGGAGATATGAAGATTATTGCATTCTTGTGTTATGTGCTAACATTCATCTAATCTAGCATAGTTCTTGTGTTATGTGCTAACATTCATCTAAATCTAGCATAGTTCCCTTAAGTGACAAAAACAACTGTTTTATTTTATTTTATATTATTTTATTTAGAACTTGTGAAGATTTTAAAATCTTTATGGATAGGTAATGAGTTCTTTTCAGTGGGACAGTTGTACCTTGTATATAATCTACAAGTTCCCCTCCTTTTCTGGTTCATGGCACCTTTTGGTTTGACTGACTCTTATCTACAACTTTAAAATCATTTTGAGGAGTAACTCCTTCTCCAGGGCAAGGATTGAGCCATTAAACTTTATTTAAGTAACAATTTTTTATTTTTTATTTATATTTTTTTCTGAAATGACTATTCCAACTCACTTACAGCTCTTTGTTTTCTGTATATTTGTTGGCTCAGGTGACCTGTAAATTCAGTAATGCATGCAGCATGGTGGGAGGAAAACATCATGTATCATCTGTAAGTGGCATCTTTTCATAAATCAGACCATAACTGCCTCTAATCCCAGTGTGTTTTTATTATCCTCATTTTTCATCATCTGAAATAATTCTCATTGTTGGGACCATTTCTCTTGTAGAGCAGTTTTACATAAAGCCATTTCTAAGCAATTGGTTTATAATGACGTTGTTGCAGAAATAATTTCTCCATAAGTTCTACTGTGTTTTTTGTTGTTGTTGTTTTGTTTTGTTTTTTCCTATTGACTTCTAAGGAAGACAAACAACAGCAATCAATGAATGATTTTGTTTTATTTTACCTTCAGTATTTTTTTATTTTTTTTTTTTTTACATCTAATGGAGGAATGGGACATTTAAAGAGAAAAAATATAACAAGAAAGAACACAGTTTCAGTATATGCACATAAAAGCAAAAAGCTGTGTAAAAGCTTGTATCTTGTGCTCAAAATAATGCAATGGAATTCTTACAAGAAAATGATTCACCCTAAATGCCCCTGAGTTTTGTTTTTTTTTTTTTTTCTGTTATTAGTAGTTCTAATGTCATCTCAGATACTGAAGCAGCAGTTGTAAATTGAAGTTAGTTTCAACTTCCTTCATATTTCGTGTCTTCATGTACTCAGAAATGATGCACAGATGCTTTTGTTAATAGGGTACACACATGTCTACAAGAATTATTTTAAAATATTCAAATCTTGTTCCAGAGCATTGTGGCAATTTTTTGACTAATTCCTGGCAATGTTCCAAATCATCATTTACAATGTATTTCGGTGAAGAAGAAGGATTAGTACTAGCAGGTACTATCAGCAAATATCAAGTTCTTTATTACAAATGCTTTTGATATATAGCTTATTAAAGATATGGGCTTGCCCTCCTTTGATGGTTCTTTAAACTGAATCTGCTTTTCCCTTCCATTCATCCATCTTTGAGTTTTGACATATGCTGCCTTTCCATGAAGGCTTCAGAGCTGAGATGACCTTGCCAAAGATCAAGAGGTGTGTTTTGGAAGAATTATAATTTCTTGGAAGACGATATATATGATTACTGTGTAAGAGTACTGTTCTGTAGTGATTGATGATAACACTGGCAGTACTGACTGATCATTAGAAATACTTATATGGCAGGTTCTTTAAGGTAGTGGACTTGTAGGGAAAGATTAAATGCATATCAAGAAGAAACAGTTTCTTTGTGTATAGAGTCAGAGTTTGTAGTTCTTTTGAAATATCCTTAATTACATTCTTCATTTTTGCCTTGTTTACAGACACAAATATACCAGATAATTGCCTCCAAAATGATACTAGACTTCACGAAATTAATAGTGCAGATGGTCCTTCATATATTTCAAAAGCAGTTGAGTTTTCATTTTTTGAATTAATATTTTAAATTACATGCTTGTAAAAATATTCTTAGATATCAATCATACTCATAAAGATGTATTAAGAAACAGATGTATTTTGCTCACCTTCTTCTCAAGGTTTGTAACACAGAAGTATTTTAAGAGAATCTGCATGGTTTGTTATTGTGATTGTGGCATATTTTTAGACAGGAGTTGTCTACTACATTACTTACCAAGTTCGGTTGATACATTAACAAGTAACATTTAGTAAATGTTATGCTAGTATTCTAACTATCTATAGACATTAAAAACAAGCAGTCATTAGATGGTTGTTTAAATACAAACAGACCTGTCATGATTCTCAGTTTCACTACATAACGTAAGTCCATTAAAAACAGTGATTCGGTAGAATTACTCTTGGTTGGGTTAGGTGAAAGTGAAAGTAAAACTTCTCTGACTTCTGGTATATATAGTAAGTGAAGACACACACACACTAAAACCTCATATACATATACATATACATATACATATACACATATACATACACACAGACACACACATATACAGTGCACAACTGTATATGTATATATCATAGAATTATAGAATTGTTTGAGTTGAAAGGGACCTTAAAGATCATCTAACTCCAAACCCCCTGCCATAGGCAGGGATTCTACCAACTAGGTCATGTTGGCTAAGGCCCCATTCAGCCTGACCTTGAACACCCCCAGGGATGGGCATCCACAGCTTCTCTTGGCAACCTGTTCCAGTGCCTCACTACCTCACTACCCTTACAGTGAAGAATTTCCTCCTCAAGTCTAATGTAAATCTATCCTCTTTTACTTTAAAACCATTCCCCCTTGTCCTGCCATTATCTACCTGAGTAAAGAGTCATTCTCCATCCTTTTTATAAGAGCCCTTTAAGTAGCGAAAGGCCACAATGAGGTCTCCCCGGAGCCTTCTCTTCCGTAGGCTGAACATCCCCAGCTCTCTCTACCTTTCTTCATAGGAGAGCTGCTCCAGCCCTTTGATATCATTGTAGCCCTACTCTGGACTTGCTCTAACAGGTCCACATCTTTCTTGTGCTGGGGACCTCAAACCTGGATGCAGTACTCCAGGTGGGGCCTCATGAGGGCAGAGCAGAGGGGGACAATCACCTCCCTTGACCTGCGGTCCACCTCTTTTGATGCAGCCCTGGATGTGGTTGGCCTTCTGGGCTGCAGGCGCACACTGCTGGCTCATGTCAAGCTTTTTGTCTACTAGAACCCCCAAGTCCTACTCTGCAGGGCTGCTTGCACTGGGTTCTTCTCCTAGTCTGTACTCCTATCTGGGACTGCCCCAGCCTAGGTGCAGCACCTTGCACTTGGACTTGTGAACCTCATGTGGTTCACATGGGCCCCACTTCTCCAGTTTGTCCCTTTCAATGGCTTCCCTTCATTCTTTGATATCAAAAACATCACTCAGCTTGGTGTGATCTGCAAACTTGCTGGGGGTGCACTCAATCCCATTGTCTAGGTCATTGATGAAGATATTGAAAAGCATTGATATCAGGACAGATCCCTGAGGGACACCACTCGTCACTGGCCTCCACCTGGACATAGAACGATTAACCATCACTCTCTGGGTGCAGCTATCAGGCCAATTCCATATCCACTGGATGGTCTGCCCTTCAAATCCATATCTTTCCAATTTAGAGATTAAGATGTTGTGTGGGACCATGTCAAAAAGCCTTACAGAATTCCAGGTAGATAACATCAGTCGGTCTTCTCTTGTTGGTTGATGCAATCACTCCATCATAGAAGGCCACCAGATTGGTCAGGCATAATTTGCCCTTGGTGAAGCCATGCTGACTGTCCCAGATCACCTCCTTGTCCTGCATGTGCCTTGACATTGCCTCCAGAAGGATTCTTTCCATGATCTTGCCAGGCACAGAGGTGAGGCTCACTGGTCTGTAGTTCCCAGGGTCTTCCTTTCTATGCTTTTTTAAAATGGGAGTGATGTTTCCCTTTTTCCAGTCACCAGGGACTTCGTCTGACTGCCATGATATTTTAAATATGATGGGGAGTGGCTTAGCAACTCCATCAGCCAGTTCCCTCAGGATCCAAGGATGCATGTCATCAGGCCCCATAGACTTGTACCTGTTCAGTTTCACAGGTGATCTCGAACCTTCACTTACAGTGGGAAGGACTTTGCTTCTCCAGCCCTCATATATGGGTTCAGGGAAATGAGGGATGTGGGAAGCCTGAGCACTAGTGAAGACTAAGGTAAAGAAGTTAAGTACCTCTGCCTTCTCTATAACAGTTGTTACCAGTCCCCCATCTTTATTTTTCAGAGGCACTACACTCTCTGTAGTCTTTCTTTTGCATACAATGTACCTGTAGAACCCCTTCTTGTTGTTCTTTGCATCCCTTGCCAAATTTAGTTTTGTCAGTGCCTTGGCTTTCCTGATCCCATCCCCGCACATCCAGACAGCATTTCTGTACTCTTCCCAGGGCACATGGCCCTGTTTCCACCATCTATGCATTTCCTTCTTTTGCCTAAGTTTGACCAGCAGGTTCTTGCTGAACCATGCTGGTTTCCTACCTTCCCTGATTGATTTATTACATATGGGGGTAGAGACCTCTTGCACTCTAAGGAAAATATCCCTAAAGAGTTGCCAGCTCCGATCAGATCCTCTGTTCCTAAGGACAGTGTCCCATGGGATCTCATCTACTAATTCTTTGAACAGCTGGAAGTTCACTCTTCTAAAGTTCAGGGTCTTGACTTTGCTCTTTGCCAGGCCCATATACCTGGAGATCACAAGCTCAACCAAGGCATGGTCACTGCAACCAGGCTTCCTCCAGTCTTAACCTCTTTAATGAACTCTTCCACATTGGTGAGCACCAGGTCCAGTAACGCTTCTCTGGCTGGTTTGTCTAATACCTTGACAAGGAGGTTGTCCTCGATGGACTTTAGAAGTCTCCTGGATTGCTTACTGCCTGCCATGTGGCTTTCCCAGCAAACATCTGGGTGGTTGAAATCCCCCAGGAGGATGAAAGCCAGTGAGCATGATGCTTCTTGTAGTTGGAGCACGAAGGCATCACCCACAGGCTCCCCTTGGTCAGGTGGCCTGTAGTATGCCCCAACCACAAGAAGTACTTTGTTGGTCCAGTCCTTAATTTTACCCACAGGCTCTCAACTTGATCTTGGCTGTTTCTTAGAGGGAACTCTTCACAATCTATCCTTTTCTTAACATAGAGGGCAACGCCCCTACCCTTCCTTCCCTGTCTTTCTCTCCTGTAAAGCTTGTAGCCCTCTATTTCAATGTTCCAGCTTTGTGATTCATTCCACCACATTTCTGTGATAACAATTAGATCATAGTTTTCTAATTGCACCGTGGCTTCCAACTCTTCTTGCTTGTTTCCCATGCTGTGTGCATTGGTGTAGAGGCACTTCAGCTGGGCTATGGGCCACATCGCCTGGTGTTTCCCTGCTGTTTTTTGTTTTGTTTTGTTCTTTTGTTTGTTTTGTTTGTTTGTTGTGTTTTTTGTTGTTGGTGGTGGTGTTTTTTTTGTTTCTTTGTTCGTTTTGTTTTGTTTTTTAAGTATTGGCATTCAGGGGTTCTTTTGAGTAACTTTCAGGTACATCCCCTTCCTCCACTGAATCTAGTTTAAAGTCCTGCTAATGAGTCTGGCCAGCTTGCTGCCCAAAACGCTCTTGCCCGACTTGGTCAGGTTGCCCCATCCCGTGTCAGAAAGCCCAGTCTCTCAAAAGCAAGCCTGAGATCATAGAACCCAAAACCCTGAGCATGACCCTAGCTACACAGCCAATCATTCACTTGATATGTACGCCACCTCCTCTTTGGGTCCTAGTCTCCAACTGGGAGGATTGAGGAGAACACTACTTGTGCTCCTGATCCCTTCAGCATCTTTCCAAGGGACATAAAGTCCCTTTTGATGTTTCTGAGTCTCCTTGTCGTGGCCTCAATTGTCTCTACGTGAAAGAACAGGAATGGGTGACAGTCCTCCAGCTTGACCAAGCTCAGTAGCCTCTTTGTGTCATCATGAGTACAGGCCCCAGGTAGGCAGCAAACCTCTCTCTCAAGATTGTCTGGGTGGCATATGGGCACCTCAGTGCCTCTCAGAGAGGAATCTCCGATTACCAACACCCTCTGTGCTTTCTTTGTGGCACTGGTTCTTATACAAGCGGTTTGCTGGTCCACCTTTCTTGGGTCTTGACCATTACAATTGTTGTTATTGACACCCTCTCCTTTTCTGAGCCCCAGAGCATCATATCTGTTGCGTAGGGGCAATTCAGGGGCAAGGGGGAGATTCCTCACTCTGCTCTGGGCAGAGACAAGGATCCAGCCTCCCTTGTCTTGTGCAACCGTCAATTCTGCTGGTCTCAGTTTGGAAGCCATTCTACCACCCCCTTGTGAGGACTTAAGGCAAAGCTGTTGCTCAGCCTGCACCAGCACAAGATACCACGCATTGATCTCTTGCTTGGATTCCTGGATGCATCACAGCCTGCTGAGCACCTCTCACAACCTGGCAACTTGCTCAGAGAGTACATCTCTATATATATACGTATTCAATATCTCACTATATACATATAGTGACAGTTCATACATAGCATGAGTAGAGTTATCGTGGCTTGACAGAGTACATTTCAATACATTTCATTTATGAGAACTCTAGAATGAGAACTCCAAGAACTACAGAAGCATATTCAATTGATTTAAGCTTCCTCCTCTTTCCTTGTATTACAGCATTCTGATTTTTTTTTTCTTTAAAGAAAACTTTTTGAACTTTTTGAGAACTCACACACGTTGCTCAGAGAGGTTGGAGAGGTATCTATTCTTGGAGATACTCAAAAGCCAAATATATAGTATATTCAAGTACATGGTCCTGGGCAACCTCCTGTAGGTGGCCCTGCTTGAGTGGGGGCTTGTACCTGATGACCTCCAGAGGTCCCTTCCAACCTCAACCATTCCGTGATTCTGCGAAACTTATGACTGAAATGTACTATATAAAGTGCACTGTTTCAATTGTGATAATAGGTTGCATGTAGCACAAAATACAAAATAGTAATTGTTCATTAAGATGTACCAATTCCATTGTTATGATGTATTGAAATAAAGAATGAGACACATTTCTCAAATTATATCTTAGCATATTTACATACACCAGTAATCACCGGAACAGATAGCTATTTTAGCTCATCAGGGGAAAAGTATTAAAGCTACTTATAGTATATATCTAAATTTATCATTCCTGTCCTTCATGTTACATTTTATGGGAGTTAATTATTGGTTGCTTTTAATTATACTTCATGGCCTTCGTCCTGGAGACTATCCAAAGTGTAAATTATCATGGTATGCAATTTAGTGAAACAGTTTCCAGGCATCATGCCATCCTCAAAGTCTTGTGAAACAATTGTTTTCAAAATTAGGAAAATATTAGTATGCATATTTAGATTATGAATAGTGGGAGATAAACTTTTGACACTATTCTGCCGAGTGCTATTAATCTAATGAAAGTCTGGGGGTTGGTTTGTCTTTCATTATAATTCCTAACTGCCTCTAAATTAAGAGCATGAGAAGAGTGGTGTGTCACTGCTGTTGCTCCATTTGCTGACAGAGAGCACAATGGCTTCTTATCTTTCTGGATATTTTTAAAGTTCATGTGTAGGTGTATAAAAGCTCACCCCTCTGTTTTGGAAGCAGCTATTAGGCAGGATTTGTCCTCATAACAACATTACTTCTCAGCTGAGTGACTCAAACACTTTTAGGTGAAATAAAACTTGTATAGGTTCTCACACAGGCCAGGGACATCAGTGAGGATCTACTGGAAAAGCTGGGTAAATCCTTGAGTTGCTGGGCTGAGCTGAAATCTGTGCAACCATTGTTACTTGTGTAAAAGACACTACCATGACTGAATTGGTACCATACCAATGCAATCAAATATATACAAAGAAACTAAACGTCTGTGTAGATACAGATACAGATAAATATAACTACAGAATAATGTAAATCTCTCAGGAGCCATTTATGATCTCACAACAATTATTTTGTAAGTATTTTTAAATCTTATTACTTGAAGAAGCAGCCATACAAAGAACCTGAAAAACTGTATCAGAGAATGATCCCACAAAGAATTTCCGAATTATAGTTTCCTGAGTTGTCCCATTGCTAGCCTTGTTCAAATTCGTGCTGTAATGGAAAATATTCTAATACTTTTAATATTATTAAAAAGCAGTTGGAGACCAAGTAATAAAAATGTTCAAAAACAATTTACCATGATATATGAAAAGATGTCTTCCTTATTTATGAGCTACCTGAGATCAGCACAGCAGAATTTGTCAGCTCAGGACCTTTCTGATGAACCAGAAGAAATAATTATATGGCATTTACAAAGGAAACTGATTCTGGGAAAAAAAAAAAAAAAAAAAAAAAAGTGCAGGCCTCACTTAAACCGATATATTGTTAAATTACCACATACCACAAACAAATTAGAAATGCCATCAACACAAAAAGCTTTCAAACAAATTATAGATAGAAGTACATGCATAGTTAACAGTTGTCTAGGACAAGAATTTGCCATGAACATCTGAGCAGAAGCTTTATTGTAAAAAAAGTTAATAGTTTTTGCTTTTGTTAAAGTACATTTAATGAAACTGCTAATAGGAAATAAGTACTTTTTCCCGGCTTGTACAGTACTTTGGTATAGCACATCATTATCAATCTATTAAATAAAATAAGAACATTTTACATAGTTGTCTCATTGAAACCCAATTTTACATGAACATCAAAGACCTAATTTCTGATGAAGAGTGTTCCACTCCAGCAGACTATAAAACTCTTCACTTAAACTAAGCACCTCTCATTCTGCTTCTGTAAATCTATGTGACTTAAAAATTTTAACAGACTTTTTCTTCCTTATTTCTTACTAAATTTTAGCTGAGATTTAAAAACTCCTACCATTGTTCTTACAAGTTAAGAAAATAATCAAAACAAACTATACAGATGTTTTTTGTTTTTTTTCCTTCAGAAAAAAAAAAAAGCCAAAAATATGCTTCATAATAGGCCTTTAATACAATCATCTTGAGCCTGAATTTAGCCGGCAATGTTAATTGCAAGTGGTGTTGAAAGGAGTGAAATCCAGCTGGTGACTAGTCACAAGTGGTGTTCCCCAAGGGTCAGTGTTGAGGCCTATCCTCTTTAATGACTTTACTGATGATTTGGATGAGGGAATTGAGTGCACCCTCAGTAAGTTTGCAGACGACACCAAGTTGGGGGGAAGTGTCAATCTGCCAGAGGGTAGGAAGGCCCTGCAGAATGGGTCGATGGGCAGAGGCCAATGGGATGAGGTTCAACATGGCTAAGTGCCTGGTCCTGCACTTTGGCCACAACAACCCTATGCAGCACTACAGACTTGGGGCAGAGTGGCTGGAAAGCTGTGCAGAGGAAAAGGATCTGGGGGTGTTGGTCGATGCTCTCCTGAACATGAGCCAGCAGTGTGCCCAGGTGGCCAACAAGGCCAATGGCATCCTGGCTTGTATCAGGAATAATGGAGGACCAGGGAAGTGATCGTTCCCCTGTACTCTGCTCTGGAGAGGCTGCACCTTGAGTACTGTGTTGGGTTTTGGGCCCCTCACTACAAGAAAGACATCGAGGCCCTGGATTGTGTCCAGAGAAGGGTTACAAGAAGGCTGGTGAAGGGTCTGGAACACAAGTCCTATGAGGAGCAGTTGAGGGAACTGGGGTTGTTTAGTCTGGAGAAGAGGAGGCTCAGGGGATACCTTATTGCTCTCTAGAACTACCTGAAACGAAGTTGTGGGGAGCTGGAGGTCAGCCTCTTCTCACAGATAATTAGCAGTAGGACAAGAAAGAGTGGCCTTAAGTTGCACCAGGGGAAGTTCAGGTTGGAAATTAAGAGGAAATTTAGTCTCAGAAAGAGTAGTTAGGCATTGGAACAGGTTGCCCAGGGAAGTGGTGAAGTCACCATCCCTGGGGGGTGTATAAGGAAAGGTTGGACGTGGTGCTTAGGGACATGGTTTAGTGGGTGATATTGGTGGTAGGAGGATGGTTGGACCAGATGATCTTGGAGGTCTTTTCCAACCTTAATGATTCTATGATTCTATGATTGTAATTTGACAATTCATGCTAGGTTTTTAATATTTTTTTCCATTTTATTTACTACACAATTAATATTTTTAGTTTTAACACTACTTGGCTTCTCCCTTTATAACTGCTTATATTTTCAGTTTTTACCTTCATTGGTTTGCTTCTTTAAATCATTGCAAGCTAAGTTTTCAAAATTAAGAGCTGACTTTGTTCACAGGGATTTTACCTGTTAGAAATGTATCTGGATTTAGCAGAGTATTTAAACATGGTCTTAAACCATTCCCACTCAACTAAACACACTTGGAAATATAATGTAGACTTTGTTCTTTACTGTTAAGTAACATCTTTCAAAACTGCAAATCAGCTAATCAGAATTAGTCTCATAGTTTCTATGTTACGAAGAATATTCTTCCAAACTCAGGGTATGTCATTGTCTTTAGGGTTCATGATATTTTAAAGTAATATGTTTTGCTTAATTATAATGAACCTTTCATAAACTGAAACTCATTTGTGTTAGTAGTCAAATGTTGATTTTAATTTGGAAAGTTCACTGCAAATATGTTGTGTTCTCTTGATTTAGGTAATTATCCTCACTTAGTACGTTAATGACAAGGACTGCTCAGGCTTTTTAAAGAACTCCTAGCTCTCTGTAGAACACTTATTAAAAGAAGTGGAGAGTATGTAGTTCTCTTTGATCACTTTAATGAAACTCAGTGTTTTTATTGTCTATTCACTTATATGCAAAGTGTGGTGCAACTATGTATTAGCTACTAATTAGTTTTATTCCAGAAAAAAAAAAAAAAAAAAGGCATAAAAGCAACCCATGTCATAATTAAGATTTTGAACAATAACGTTTCTAATGGTTATCAAAGAATAAGATAAATCCATTTTAATTACTTTTAAAATGCATATGTTTTGCTGCAGATATTTTGCTTTTAGCTGTTTTTATATTTATAACAACCTATGTTTTTTCAAAAAGACAAATTAGAGCATAGCCGTTGTCATAACCTTTGCCAGCCCATGGGTACCAACATAAAGAGAAAAATGTTGTGAGAACAACATGAAATTTTTATCTCCCTTTTGGTCTCAGTTGCAATATTTGCATTTACATTTCCTGCAGCAAATATAACAGCATTCTAATAAACCTGCACAGACAATGAATGGCCAGTGGCTACAAGTGAGGACTGCAGCTGTTGAATCATGTTGTACTTAGATGGATTAAATTTAGATAATCCGTTACAGCTTTTATTCAGTGTACTCATTGAACATAACGTTGTAATACGCATGAGAAAGTTCTGAAATTTTCTCATTGTAATTCTGTTCCCAGTGCAGTCCATTATTTCCAGCAATGATTTGAGTGATAGGTGTAGGGCATGGGATGGTATGTTCATTGCTGTATTGGCTAAGCTGTTCATGGTACAATTCTACGTGTGCAAAATATTAAAATAATATGACAAAAATGTCTCTGACACAACCAGATATTTAGGAGATGGAGGTGATAACTGAAGAGTAATCTTCAATCTGAAGAACAGATAAACATAATCAGATAAACATAATCAAAAAACACATAGAACAAGTATCTGAAATAAGTTCTTATGCAGGATTTTTTTTTTTTGTATTTAATTTTAAATAAAACCTGAAGTTTCCCTTTTAAGCTAAGTGTTCCTATTCCTCTGAGAAATTTATAGGAGAATAGGAATTTTTATATACACTAGAAATTATTAGTATATAGTAACTAATGATTGGTTAATTGAAAGAAGATCCTACTGGAAGGTACAACTGAGAGTGGTACTTAATCTCAGGAACATGAGAGAAATGTGAAATTAGGCATAATTCTCTACTTTATATAACTCTATCTTTTTGTCATTCCAGATGCTTAAAACATTTAGCCCTTAGAAACAGGTTTCCACTCTGATGCAAGCAATAATGTTACCAATGCTTTCTGACACTAACCCACATGATAACGGGAGCCTCCAATGAAAGGTGCTCTGGAAGAACTAAATACCACTATTATCCAAAGCTACATCATTATGCTGAAGCTACAAGGCATTAATGCTATTCAGAATAGTATTTTTTTCTTTGCAGAATCCCTTTTAAGCTACTGTGTGGTAGTCAGGCAAGAAGCTCTGTTAGCTGAATGACCACAGACATATCCTTCAATAACCTAGAATAATACATATGCACATTATGAAGATGCAATCTCTGTATGTGTTGTTTGTTAATGTTTTTCTTTTTCATGCTTGTCCACTGATAACTTCAGCACTTTCTTCAGCAAGTGACCTGAATAAACTGAGAGCACAGATGTTAATCAGATGTATTCATCTGAGAAGCAATTGCTTTGTTCTCTGCACTGGTGGGCATAATGCTACAACTTAACTTTGGTCAAACAAAAACCTCTAATAAGGTTCTGTGTGGCTTTAAGAAGCATACTTTTATTTATTTTTTTTTCCCTTGGCAGCAGCTTAGCTTAACTGAAGATATCAATTAATTATTTAATTAATTCATTCCATGTCAGCATTCATGCACAAAGGTTTTTGAAGGAGGCTTTAGATGGGTGTCGGAAGTGACACTTTGCTCTCATTAGCCCTGTGAGACTGCTGAATTGCAGAACAGACCGTCTCCTGGTCAAGTTCCTGCCTAGTAACCTTGAGTCAGGGTCAAATGCTCACAAAGCTATAGCTTTCATGATGCCTTCTTTGGTCTATCCACTGACTCCCCTACATGAAAACAGAAATGTTGAAGAGAAACTTGCTTCTTTCATCACTGCAGCTTTCAGTTCTCATACAGAGCTCACTATAATCAGGTTAAAATTTTTTCCATCGCCTTTAGTTATTAGCTTATTTAATGCCACTGGATTTAGCAGAACACTTTCCACTGGCTTCTGTGGATTTCAGATTGCACAAACTGTGGTCAGTGTGTTACCAATAATAATAATAGTGAACATTGGTATATTGAAAGCCTTCCTAGAATTTGGTATACACCAAAAACAATTTATAAAGAGAGAAAAAAAAAATGTTAATTG
Organism: Cygnus olor; assembly: GCF_009769625.2. NCBI lineage: Eukaryota > Metazoa > Chordata > Aves > Anseriformes > Anatidae > Cygnus > Cygnus olor. Next base: position 25,260,633 of record NC_049169.1, on the reverse strand, counting down.
CTTCTAGCCTCAAACATTTATGGCCTTTTCTTACCAATCGTCATGCAGTGGAGGTTTTGTTCATGCAGGTGCTGAGCAGTGTCTAGTCTACATTCCTCGAAAAGCCAACACATAAACACCAAAGGGAAAATGGGAAGCAAGCAGAGGTAGCAGCTGGAGGAGTGAATGAGTTATGTGCCAGAATTTAAGTTAGCATCAAGCTCTGGGCTCAGAGGCATTTGTGCAGAATCTGAATGCTTTATATTCGCTGGTAGTTTCAGCTCACACTTGCTAGCTGCTCTCTTAAATTTCCCTAATATTGACCAGACAACATTCACCACAGAGTACTTGACTGTAATCTGGGAAATCCATAATGAGAGTGCATACTCGGTTTAGTGCAAGCAGCTCTCAGGAACCACCCTTACTCCTAGTGCATTGTTGACAAACAAACAATGATGTTACTCTATTAGGTCTAGTGTGCCAACACGACATTAATTCTCTCTAACCTTCAGAAATTAGAAAAGGTAGCAATTATACCCTTAAAAAGTCACTTTTGAATTGACTATTAATCATTTGTTGCCCATGGCACTAAGTCATTAGTTGTGTAGTGGCTCATTATAAGGTGCAATATGTAGAAGGGCTCATTTATGCAAATCTTTGCTTAATGTCGATTAGGTTATTTATAGATAATACATGCTTATTGTGATCAGTTATGAGTTATATCGCTGGGAATGTGTTTTTTCTGTTGAAATGTAACAAGGTAAAGATTCATTTAAAGCAGCTGTACAATTAAAGTATTGTAACAACAACAAAACTGTTAATACAGTATTTCTTTCAGTACTATATCCTCTAGAGAACATGATCTTTTGAAAGAGAATTTTTTTTCTACATTGAGATCTGTTCCCATTTACACTTTAGTTTTGTTTTTCAGTTGTTGTTCTGTCTACTTGAGTTATTCATGTTTTCTGAAGAGCTCAGAAATAGGGGAACTAAACTAAAACACATGTTGTAAACAGAATTTAAGGTATAAAGGCAGCTAAGTAGTATTATTCCAGATTTATATGCTAATGTTCTAAAGATTTCAAAAGTACAATGATATTAAAAATATTAACCTGTATTTTGAAAACACTACTTGCATTTAAAAGAGACACAGTTACCCCAAAGAGAGAGGAGAGATTAAAAAATAAAAAATAGATAATAATTAAAAAAAAGATGATAGCAGGAATACTGTGTAAATATTTGCCAATTTAGAGTCACTGAAGTAATTTTTAATTGTTACTTTTTGATTTTTTCCCTCAAGAACATAATTTATAATCAAACAATTAAAAGCATGCATTTCTGTCTAAAAAGAGAGTAAGCAAAATGTAAAAACACATCAAGCCTTCTTTACTTTAAAAAGCTTGCAGTTGATTTAATCCAAACACATACATAAACACAGAAATCCTCTATCCCTCCTGGATTAGATCATCTCTAAGGATAACATTTAGCACCTCTAGAATAATTGATATGGCTTCAGCCAAAACCCTAGTCCTGTTAGCTAGTTGCAATGGAAAACTGTGCTTGATATATCCCAGCCTCTTTTGTTTGACATTGGCTTCCACATCCAGACTGCCATGGAGAGCAAAGAATGGCTGGAATGAGAGGGAGAAGAAGACAATCTAGGATTTCAGTACTTTCTAGAAGGAAAGAAAAACAAAACAACAACAATAACAAAACAGTCAAACAAAACAAGCAAATGAAAGAGGGAGAGAGAGGGAGAGAGAGAGAGAGAGAAAAAAAAAGAGAGAGAGAGAGAGAGAGAGAGATGTTCTTGCAGAGAGCATCTTTACAAATAGGGGAAAGGTCCAGAAGCAAGACAGGAGGAAAAGAGACTGTTTCGGAGGTGGTGTGCAGTACCTCGGAGCAGGGTAACAGATCATGGTGAAAATGAGGACAGTGTCTAATAGATCTGTGACAACCCCTCTCCTTTTCATTCCGTCTTCACTGTGCTAGATCAGAACTGTGGTATCTTGAGATATCTGTGCAACTAAAGAGCTTCCTGAGACTTGCTAATATGAATCTGTCCAGTCAAGAAGAGGAGGTTATGGTACACCTCTTGCAGTCAGAAGAAATTAATGCAGACTTGAAAGAATTCACAAGTATGGCAGAGAAGTGTTTTAGTTTTTGATGTTTGCTGTTCTAGGAGAGGTTTACAAGGATGATGAGTAACCTTATAAAAAAGGGATTATGTTTGCAATAAGACTAGCAGACACTGAGGGTTTCTTTGGCCCTTTTCATGAAAGTGAAGCTGTATCCAGGGATGGCACCCCCAGAAATGAGGAACTGGATATGGTTTATTTCTTTCTTTCCATGAGTGCAATGTTCCACCATGGACATCCCGGAGAGATAGACCTTAAAGAGTGAAAATGGCCTGAGCAAGGGGAAAGTAGTCACTCAAATTTCATGTTCTAAAAGGCCAGGTCAATGAATGAACCTACTGTAGAGGAGAAAATCCCACTGCTAGCCATCCTCTTCCTCCTCAAAGTACTGAAGGAGCAAGTTGTAATTTGTGATGTCAGGATTATTCACAGAAATTTTCTATATGCCTTGTGATTCTTCTAATGTGAAATCAGGGCACCCCTTGCCAGCTTTCTTTGCTGTTAGTACACATCTAATGTAAAAGGCCCCAGTTTCTGTGAACCGATATCCTACCATTTTCTCAATGGCATCAAAGCCCTCCATGCTACAGAGGAATCCGCTGGAAATTGTGTTAGCAAGAGCTTGCTGCAGCCTGGGTCCTGCAAAGTATTAAACATAGGCTTAAAATTACTCAAGGAAATAGAGGGTCTTAAGCTTAATCCAGTTGAAGTTACTCCTAACAATTAATCATGTACTTGTGATATAAAAGCATTAAAATAGCTGCTGGATCAGGACCTGAGTTTGTTTCTGGGTTATCCCTTAGAAGGGAAAACAGTTATAATCTAATAATTTTGTAGTAGAGAGCCTCAAACTCTAACTCACTTGTAGAAATGCTTCTGTGATTAGAAAGTGTCTAACTTTTTTTTTTTTTTTTGATTTTTATATGAGTAAATAAAAGAATGAAAACTTCAATGGTCTGTATATAAAATAACTAAATCAAAAGTATTATTTAAAAATCAAAGGAAAAATATTTCCTAATCCAGTTAAATTAAACTCCATTGGAACCTATTCAGTCACCTTCATAACTATTTAAAACAGTGATTGTGCAATACTTGTGTGATCAAAGTTAATGTAATATGTATGCAATCAAAGTTAATGTTAAGACATATAATGATTTTACCAGATGAACCATGAATATAAATGACATATTAACATAATTATAAAAGATCATAATATTTGCATGGATAAAAAAATATTTTTTTACAGAAGTAATGGTTTGTCTCATTATCTCTAAGAGGATTCCATGTATTATTTATCTTATGAGAAAGCTTCCATATGCCAGCTTATGATTTGACCTTTTTGAATGATTTTTGAAACAGCAGCAGTAAAAGAGGGTTGGGTTTATTTCAAATAGAATGATTTTTAAGTACATCGATTATTTGAGCAGTGGCTTCTACTTAAATATTGAGTCCACCTTGGTCATTGACTTGAATGGGAAGGATTCTTAATTGTCCTCTTAGCTTCTAATTTTATATTCTATAGACATATTTTATGGAATTGCCTAGTCTAAGTGAAAAGAAAATAAAAGAAAACAAAAAAAAAAAAAAAAGAGAGACAAAAAAAAAAACCTGAAGGAGCTGCACACTTCCCCAGAGCTGAGGTCCATGGTTGGACTTCCTCTCCCAGAAGGCTATTGGTTAGCCCCGGAGACAGCAGCCATCAGGGAGGAGCGTGCTTCTCTTGTCAGGGTTTAGCATAGAGGTCTCCTGTCACATAGAAAACAAAGAATTGATGCTGTTTCTTGTCATGCCTGTGAAAGTGTGAGGCATTTTTCACGTTCTGTTCTCTTGCACTCACATGCCAAGGGAATATAATCAGGTTTTGCCTGTTTGTAAAATATAAGCTGGAGAAAAGCCACGAAGATGAAAGCTCACTGAATACTAAATTTTTCAAAGGTTCATATTTTATTCTAAACTTACACATGAGGTTTAGAATATCAGAAAAGTAAGGGTTTACCTTTCTTTCCAAGATGCTTACAGACAGTTTATCCCTTCTCAGTTAGTGACTACAGGCAAACACTTTAAATTTTCCTCTGTATTTCTATTAAAAATGCTCTAGTATCTTCTGATTGTCTTTTGGATTGGTCCCAAATGCCTATGTCTTAAAAATCCAAAGTATCCTCTACCTGCTCTAAAGTTATGTAGCTCTGAGGTCTCTTAAAACCCCCTCAAGTATCAAAGAGAAAGATTTTCGCCTGAGTTGTTGTGGGCTTAATCAATCAGTACAAAAAGGATCTCTACTCATGGTTCCATGTCACAGATAGAAATAATTATTACCTGCGAAAATTTCTAATCAAGATTTGTGTAGAGCAGAGGTAGCTTTAGGACTAGAATAAATGACAGCCCCCAAAAGAAGGTGCAGTTGAAATACACTCGTAACTTTATGTTTAATCAATGAACCCTTAACAGTTCAGTTTCAGTGAAGCTGGTCACATAAATGTTGGCATATTAAAACATAAATATTTCATAATGGTAAGGTTGAAATGGGCATCTTAAATTCTGTGGATTTTGTTGATGTCTTATATATATAAATATAACCATGTACACAGCCACAACATTGACAGTGCTTTCTCATAATTTGTACCAATAATACTACCAGTAAACCTTCTGCACATCCATTTGTAATGATACTGTATGTATATTGTAGTACTATGCTGACACCAACTCTACTTTGTTCAGACAATAAAAATTAATTAGAGGCTGTTCTATGACTGTATAATTTATGTATACCGTAGCTATTTCAGGAGATTATCTTTGTCCTTATGCGAATTAGTTATTTTTTCCACTTATAGTCTACCTTTTGAAATTAAATTGAAATTTTGGAATGCCTTAAAGCCTGACTATGATGTACCACCTGTCTCAGTCAGCTGGCTTGTCACTCAATACAGACTGCAAATCACAACTATATTTGACCCTGATCGGGAGGCTATTGTAGGAATCATGCCTGTGTAATGAACAAGTTGTACTGAAGGGATCATGTCCTTTTAACTGGTGAGGTGAAGACCATAAAAATAACCACATCTACACAGTGATGACTTCTTTATTAAAAAAAAATAAAATAAAATAAAATAAAGTGATAGACAAAAATAATTTTAGAAAAATCCCAGAGCCAATATACATCCTTTTGTTCTCTCCAAACATTGCATCTTACTGTTTTTCTTTCTTCCTCACTCTCACACTTTTTTCTTCTGCCCTCTAAAGAATTGCTGCCTTTCCCAGCTGTCTTGAAGCTCTAGCTGGCCAGCTGGTCTCTGAGAGCACGCATGCCCACTAGACGCTGCTGTAGCTTTCAGTCTTGTTTCCTTCCTTGTTACCTGAAAGCTCTGGCAATAAATAAGTAAATAAATAAATAAATAAATCTTGAAGAAATTATATGTCACATAGGCTGCTGCTATGCTCGACATCAACGTAGGTTTTTTTATAAGCAGATTGGAAGCTTTGAGAGTTTTAGGGGTTGATCCTTTGTTTTGACTAATACTGTTAAGTACACACTGAGGTTCAATGATAAGTGGATCTCCATTAAGAAACACAGTTTTCGTCTTAAATTCTGATAGCTTTTTCTTTCCTATGCTCGTCTGAAGAAAATCTCTTTTTACCTTGAAGTAATTGATTTTCTCTGATAATAGAATCCTATCTATAGATAGGATTACTGTAAACATGACTTTATTTAAATACTTCCACCTTTACATTTTAATACAAAATTTATAATAATGTTTAGAAGGAATGAAATATATAATATATATATATATTATTGTATTAATTTATATAATTCATGTTCTTTGACCTATTTCTTATGAGAAGGAAAGATGAGAAAAGGGGCATAACGGTATTCACCATGGAAATGTGTGTGCTTTTTTCTCATTTCGAGACTATCATGTACTGAATCTCTGTTCCAATTCTCTCTCAGAAAGTAGTTTGTTCATGGCACTTATCCAAGCTGCTTTCATCATTGCTGAACTTGAAATGCTCTCACACCTTGGCATGGTTTCAACTATGTCAGTTAAATCACAAAGAGGGAAAGTCAGGCTAATAGCAAAAACCACCTTTCCTGGAGAGATATGATGTTGACCCAGAAATAACACTGAGCAGACAGAACATCATTGCTACATGCAATATAATTTTAATAGGAAGAATGATCTAGTAGTATCTGTGCATATTCATTCATTGTTGTGTTTACTGCTGTCATGGTGTGTGTGCTTACTAAAAAGATTTAAGTAAGGGAAAGGAAAAATAATGTGCACTATATGATATGTTCTGCTTGCTACTCTGTAATACAGTATACTGTGACATTTAATCACTGCTAAGTACTATTATTTTATTATTAATAATCTAGTTCATATGGAAAGTATATTGCTTGCAGTAGAATTTTTACCAAGTTATTTTAACTATGCATTTTTATACATTTGGGTATATCAATGTTTTGCTTTGCAGAAATGCAAATATCAAAACACAGTGTAACCAAGACTTTTACAGTAAAGTTCAGAACAGATTCAGGTAAAGAACATGCCCTTTATATTAAAGATTTACTTAAATAAAATTCTTCATGTTGGCAACAAATGTCTTTTGGATTATAAATTTTTTATATTATTACTTTCATGGTTGTATTAAGTGTCAACAGGCTTTTGGTCATAGCTATTACATCTATGGAATACACAGAAATAACTCCAAATCCTAAATGTATTAGATAGAATTGAGCTAAGAAAGACAGAAAATTATTCAATAGGAAAAGACTGATTTTGTTCCTTTGGACCCAAATGGTATTAAATAGTATTTCAAAAACATTCATTTTTGGTCTAACTTTATTTTCAGTGAAACCATCTTAACCATTGAACTCAATGAAGCTGCCCATCACTCAGTGATTTTGAAAACACTACCCAAGGTAGTGTTTTGGTACTACCAAAGAAGAGACATTACAAAGTCAAAACTCAAGACAGTTTAACTGGCTATTTGTTATTTGTATCTCCTAAAAGCCAACAGTTCAAAATTTTTATGCTAAGTGAAAAGTGCATTTCTCCATTTATTAAATTATTATCCTACACTAAACTTACATTAAATCAATGAAAATGTGGTGATTTGAATATCCATGTTGTCAGCAATTAACACTGAAAAAATTAAACCATTTAGTTCATATAGAACTCTGAGTGCATGTCATTTATGTGAATACATAATAGAATCAATAGGGTAGAATTGTCTCAGTCAATCGCCAAAAATGGCCACCTGGCAAATGCCAAGTCCTTCCTGAAGGTAGTTGTTTTTTCTCCTTTATTTAGAAATTGTGAGACACAGCTAAGTTATAGTAAATAACATTCACATGTTAACAGCATACTCTATTCACTATGCAGAGTTTTCATTTCAGTGTACACAACAAGTGAAGGAGACTCTTTAATTGTTCTTAAAGCTCCAATTTTGACAGGATAGTGTAACACTCTAATTTCAATGTGCATAAATTAATAAACACGTTGCTTTGGGATTTTCATCGCACCAGGTGAAATGAAATGCGTACCTTTTCTGTATATTCATGAACTTGAATAGTAAGAATATATTTAATAGCCTGTTTCAATCATTCCATGTCGTTATGTATTACTAAAGATCTCAGAATTTGTCGAATACATTCATTATACATGACACTCGCAAGGACGGAGTAGGCTTTTTCTTGTACTAGCTCTCCATTGGGGACAGTATATGTCATGGTGATTTTTTCTTGATGAAGTTATAGCAGTGGTGATCCATTTTAAAATATAATTCCCATTTTTCTACAATGTTCGTAATGATTGGAGACTAATGCAAATATCACCCCCCCCAAAACTGAGGTTATAATGAGAGGAAATTAACTGATACACTATTGTTATTAATATAATTTTTAAAAAGTTTTGGATGCTTATTCAAAAAGTCTTATATTATAAAGAGTTTATTTAACATACATACCTCTATTTTTTATTACATAAAATTTCTGAATTGACTAAAAATACTCTCTAGAACATTTTCTAGTTCATGTTTCTAGTTTTTCATGTTTCTAGTTTTTCACCTTCTTTGGGAAAAGAAAAAAAAAGTATATATATATAGGCTATGGTCACAATATTTTGCTTTGCAACTGTCAATGCACCTATGTCTACCATGCTTAGTGCATGATAAAAAGGAATATTAATAGATTAAAAAAAAAAAAAAAAATATGTAAGCATAGTGCCAAGTCTAATTCATGAATTGTAAAATATTTTCAGTTTTTAATTTAGTAATATTTACAGTAAGACATTATTAGTGAAAAAAGTGCATCAGTAGGGTGTAAGCTTATTGCATAATCATTTTGTATTATGCAATAATTTTAATCATTGTCATTTGAGAAATCGCATAATGGTGGGAGGAAGTACATACTCAGGTGCCTCATAATGTTCTGTATTGGTCCTGTGTCATATAATAGTATTTGGGACATAGAGCCTTCAAAATGTTGCTTTTTTTTGTGGCTGGCTTTCATGCTATTTAATGCCACTTTAGTTGTCAGACCTCATCTGAGAGAAGGAAGGTAAATGAGAGAAATAAGTACGGATGATGGGAGAAGAAAATTCCACAGGAACACTTCCAACAGATGACATATTATTGTCCTCAGAACCTGTGTTTAACTACCAGTCTGAGTTTGTGCACAAAGCTATATCTGTTTAACATCCCAAAAATCTTAACGCTTTCTGGCCGGCATACTGATTCTCCTTGGTAATCAATATACCATTAAAAAAATAACACCCTAGCAAGGGCACCTTACTAACTATACCAGTTCATGGCTACTAAGGAATGTGAATCCTTCTATAAGAGCTGGTAATTTGGGGTATCTGGAGGACAGGAATGATGTTTAATAAAACACATTAACTTTTGATGTTTTTTTCCTATAGTGCAGGCATTTCTTATTCGTACAGGGAAAAAAAAATAATAATGATAAGAACTAATCAAGTAATATATTAATGAATTTCATTCCATTTCCCATGGTAATATTGCCAGCTCATTTATATTTGATTTACATGAAGTATAAATGGACCTTAAGGGCTGTATTAATTAAATAATTTGAGAAACTTAAAATAAAAAATCAGACACAACAAAATTAACTAGCTTATAATTACCAGTATGAACTGACTTCAGCTCAGTCTTTTTCTAATTCATCTGACAATTGTCCTGGCTTCAGTTGGGATAGAGTTAATTTTCTTCCTAGTACCTGGTATGATGCTATGTTTTGGATTTAGGATGAGAACAATGTTGATAACACGCCGAAGTTTCAGTTTTTGCTGAGCAGTGTTTATACTAAGCCAAGGACTCAGCTTCTTATTCCAGCCTGCTAACAAGGAGGCAGGGGGTGCACAAGAATCTGGAAGGGAACAAAACCAGGACAGCGACCCAAACTGGCCAGAGGGATATTCCATACTATATGGCATCACACTGAATAATAAAACGGGAGGCAGTTGGCTGTGGAGGGCTGCCATAGCTAGGGGACTGGCTGTGCATCAGTTGGCTGGTGGTGAGTAATTGCATTGTGCATCACTTGCTTTGTTTCTTCTTTTTGTTTTTGTTTTTCTATTCTTTTCTCTTTTTTATTAAACTGTTCTTATCTCAACCCATGAGTTCCTGTACTTGTCTTTTCAGTTTTCTCCCTGATCCCACTGAGAGAGGGGAGAGTGAGTGAATGACTGTGTGTTGTTTAGCTGTCTGCTGGGTTGAACCACAAAAACAGAATCACAGAATAATAGAATCATTAAGTTGGAAAAGACTTTCAAGATCATCAAGTCCAAGCATCAGCCAAGTCCCATCACTAAACCATGTCCCATGTAGTGCCACGTCCACATGTCTCCTAGATATCTCCAGAGAAGGGGACTCCACCACAACCCTCATTCCAATGCTTCTACCCTCTGTGAAGAAATTATTCCTAAGGTCCAATTTAAACCTCCCTTGGCACAACTTGAGTCCATTTTATCATGTCTTATCTCTTGTCACCTGAGAAAAGAGACCTAGGTTTCTATCCATTTGGCGACAAGGACAGCAAAGTGGCAGTTAGGCACATAAATTCAAAATTTTGATCCTCTAGTCCTTCACTTTTCTGTGATCTCACTTCTGAAATATTTTGAGTCCTACAAAGTAAATTCTGCAGAATCCTTAGTCCCAATTCCAGGTAGGTCCTAAAATTACTGAACACCATGGTCCCTAATCTCCAACAATATTCATATATTGGAAGATCCCTGTGGCTATTCCACTAGCGTGGCATCATCAGGAGGATGGCTGTGCTCTCTCCCTTTCCCCCTAGCCTCTCTCATAGGTAGAATATTTGCTTAGTAATTTGGAAGTTACCACAAATCTTTGCTCAACCCTTTTGTAGGACTGTGGCTGTGTCTATAATAATATACAGACCTGTAACTGTTCTCTGGCCCTAAAATTTAAGGGCATGACATAGCTCACATTTGCGTGACTATGTTTTATCACTTATGGGGAAATAAAGTGCTGGGAAGAATGTGTGGAACATGACATTCCTTGAACTGTAGTGTGGCCCTGTCTGGGATGCCGCGCACTAGCAGAATCCAGAACAGAACAAAGAACTGTGCTAACAACTGGACAGTATGTGCAACATTGGACCTGCTTCACGAGGCCTACTTTGGGGCCCTGCTTTACACACTAATATAGATGTCACTTTAAGGCAATTTTTTCCCTGAAGTTGTGCAATAGTAATTCCCTTTCCATTTGGAAATCTTGTCATGATATATTTAAAATCTGAACTTCAGAAGTTGTCTTTGTCAGTTGTCATCTGTTGAAATAAGTTCATTTAATTCTTACAAATTTCATAGAACTGAACAAAGGGCTGGTGCAGTTCACATGTTTGCAGAGTCAGGTCTAGAGTGAACCAAATCTCTTAAAATTTGATGAATATGACAGAGGTGATTTTAAATTATTTTCACAAATACTGTCTTCTCTAAAACAATGTTAGATTTGATCTCACGTTAGTGCCTCTTTCCTCACGTGTATATTTTGGAAAGTGCTTAATCAAAAGAAATCATGAAATCAATCTCTAGTAAAGAAAGATGATTTTGGGAAGAAGATGGGGGTTTTATTGCACCTTCTTGTCTACTATTGATAAATGAGAACAACGACTTCAGTGATAAGAGTTCAACACATTCAGATAGCAAAAATAACAAGAACAAAGGGTATTTATATTTTGGTGTTTACATCAATTCACACTTTTCCCTCTTCCAAATGCACCTTAGCTTACATTGTTTATGTTTATCTTTTTTTTTTTTTTTTTTTTTTTAATGGTATAAATGGCATGAGAAGGCTACAAGCTGCCAAAGTCATGTCTTTTTTATTCATGTCCTGCTCAGTCATTTTTGAGTGTGTCTTTGATGTACACACATGGAATACATAGAGAAGGTAATTGTCCAGGCATTTTTGGAAGGTGTGCAAAGGAAGGGAGAAATCTGACAACTGGGCCTTCTGCTCAAAGGTTTGAGACATGCACATTCTACTAACGTGAGAGTTTAAATTAAGCATACAAATTAAGAGCCCTGCTGAGGTGGCTAGGCTATTACTTACAATCCATGCAAAGAAATAGTTGCCAATAAGAGCAATAGTTAACTATATAAGTATTCAATCCTAGTTAGGTTTTGTGCCCATTAAAGTGGGATGAATGCCCTGGTGTGTAATAGCTTGTGAACTGCCTTCATTGTGGCATGAAGCAACATTTTCACATATCTTGGATATTCTTAACCTATTAGAATTAAATGGACTCTTGTGTCCCATAAGCTCAGCTGCAGGTTGGACTTTTACTTGAATGAATACAGAATTTCATAATTTTTCCAGTCATTCTGATACGATTTTTCTCCAGAAATAGTTACGTGTTGCTGGATGTATTATTTTTTGCTTCATGTTTTGAATAGATAGTTATTTGGATGGCATAAGCAGCAGTAGAATAAAGATTCAGCTACCTTAGTGGTGTATTCTTACTCATTTTCTATTGATATTCAGTGTTCATATTTTAGTGGTATATTAATATCACTACATGCAAATTTTAAACCAGACACTGGAATACCTCCTGAAAGTGAAATTCAGCAATCTGTTATGTGTTGGCTGGTTAAATCAGTCATATGGTTTTGTTTATGTCAAGTTATATATTTCTTATGAAATCAGAGAATGTAAAACAGAACTGCATAACAAGCAGCCTTCTGTAGAGACTATAGAGACTTCTATTTTTTTATAACAAGCCTATTTAAGCACATTGGAAAATATTTGTGCAATTTCCAAGCAGAAATGAAAGAATAATGATGAAAATAAAATACTCAGAAATATTTACTAGTAAATTGCAAGGGGTTTAAAAATTTATTCATGGCTTTAGCAGGGAAAATTCTTTAATTTAGCTGTTTTACTAATATATCTTTTTACTCTGTTGTCATTACTTGTGATCAACTCAGAAATTAGGCTTAACAAAAACAAAGAAGGGATAAAATTCAGAATATAAAAAAAAATTTAATTTCAGTGGTGCATGTATATTAAAACTTTAATCTTAATAAGGTTCATATCTTTAATGAGTATATTAATATTCTTTCTACATACAAAATTTGAGAGACATGAGATCATATCTAGAACCTTACAGTTTTAAATTTTATTGTATTGGCACTACTTTCAGTCATTCAGCATATTTTCTTATTAATATTTCATATTTAGATATTGGAGTTTCTTGTAATTAAATTTTGTAGATATGGTTACTCTTACAAAAATTCTCCCCTACATTTCCATTTGCTTCCTTCATAAACATAGTTAATGTAACATAACAACGTAAATTTTTATATTCCTAAAATTAGTTTGAAAAATTTGAAACTTCCAAAAAAGTACTCAGGAGTATGTTCTCAATTAAGAAATAATGACAATGGAAAAGATAGTTTTCTTAGGTTAATGATCTCCAGCTGCCACATTAATGCTGATGCAAAGCCAAGACATTTATTTCCAAAGATGGAAAAATTGATTTTATGACAGTGCTCTATTGCAATGACTTCATTTCTATTATGTCAAGAAAGTGATGCAGAGAAAATGATGTAGAGTTGACCATTTTGTCAGATGAATTATGGTGAAAGAGAGTGACAGATGATCAGTGTAGCAGTATTCATTTGTTTAATCCTAAATGGGTAAATAAAAGCAGAGATTTGACCTTATTTATCCAATCAGGTGCTAGATTAAATTTTAAAGTTACCCTATTTGCAAATGGGACTCTTTATCATAATGGTAAGTGAAGAGAAAAAAAAAAAAAAAAGAAAAAAAAAGATTGTGGAATAAGAAATTACAATATTGGTCACCTCTGTCTTATTATAAAGACATAGACATTGAACCTCATCACTGAAATATAAAAATAATATTTTAAGGTTTAGGATTCATTTTATGTATAAAATGTAATTTACATGCCTAACTTCCACAGTATTCATCTGCACTGAGTGTATCAATTTCCTATGCATCAATCAACTAAAAAGCAGAGGAAAAAAATATAAATAAGTGTTTTTAAACTTGTTTTGTTGGAAGAAAAATGCATATGAACCTAAGTAATGCAGAAAAAAAATCCAAAACAACACTTAGACAAATAACATTAAAAACATAGAAACAAATTTAAATTAGTTTAAAATTGTGTTATTCCTATGCTTTTTAGTATGATTCTAACACAGTTAAAAGTAAACGGTATGAAAGTGTACTTTATCTCAAGCAGAGAGTAGCCAAAATATTCTATAAAGCCTGAAGTTAAAAGTTGCTGTTGATCGGATGACAAAGATGCTTTGTTGGACAAAAAAGTCTTTGGCTACTCAAATATCAATGAAGAAAAAAAAAAAAAAAGTTTACTTTCCTTACACTTTTAGTTTCCTTACACTTTTTAAGTCACTCCCCCTTGTCCTCCAATTTGCACTATAAGATGGACTTAGTCTCACCTAATATTTTTGTCTCTACACAACATTAGTGTAACTTAGTATCTAAAGTATCTGTACTATCAAAATTAGACTATCTTCAAAGTAACTGTAGAGAAGCAACCATTTTTAGGTTGCAATACTTCTCAGGTGTAGATGTCTGCATTACAAATCATGCCTTATGTTTCTCTGTGACTTTAGATAAAGTCTACAAAAAGCAATAAAAACATACACAGACATGTAATTAGATAAATCCTATTCCCTCTAGCAATAGATATAGTATTCATAGAGCATGTTCTGCTTTATATTATATTCAGGTTCATTTAATAATTCAATAAGTTAGACTGCAGAGGCCTGCTCCTGTAGTCCTTAAAAAAAGTAAAAAAGTAAAAAGTAAATACATTATATGTAGTCTATGTTTCACAAGGTTAAAGCAAAGGGTATTTAAATATACTCTTGCTATTTGGCATAGCAATGTGGAGTCTAGCAGTGATTTGATTACAGGAAAATTTTGCAGTCCCTACAAGAAAAATTCTTCTAAAAATGCCCAAATAAAAATATGGTAGATATCAAGTGGAAATGGGCATTGAACTACGTAGTCCAGATATAAAGGGAAAAAAAAAAAAAAAAAAAAAAAGTCTGTTGGAATAAAAGAAAAAGTGAAATAAACCTAATATGTATTAGGTTTAAATTAATTTTTCATAGTGCGTGATTAGCCTTGAATATCTTATCTTCTTCTATTAGGAAGGTCAGGATGTGATTGATGGAAGGCGAACATTTTAATATACACCCCATATCTTGGCAAGATACTTTTTTGGGTTCTCAGAATTATTTTCTGCTCCAAAGCATATTCATAAATAATTCAATGTTGATATAAAAAATGGCTGGTTTCAATAGGAAATCTTGTTTCTGAGGTCCTGAAATGATGCTGTAGAAAGTCTTATTACATAAAACTTGTAAGGGGTTATCCAATCTGAAGAATTTCAGTCTTCTACACTTTAAAAGTAGCATCAAAATGCTTGCTACTTTTTCCACGGTATTGCATGGTTATCACCATGATTTATCAAATTATTTATTAAGCTTCAAGGAGTTTATATGAAATAAAATGTTGAAAAGCACAGCTATAGCATAATTTCTGGACACACGGGGAAAAGCATAGTATAAAGAAAAGCCATAAAAACTCAAAGCAGATAGCTTGTATAATGTTGAATGTACCAGTTTTGCTTTTCTTTTTAATAGAAAAAGTCCTTGTTTTATAAGTGTTTTTCTCCATTTAGAGTTTTGTTAATTCCTTACCTTTAAGTATTATAGTTCTCTCCCTAGATAGTTTCTGGATGAAGATTTACTGAACACTATCTACCAGGGTTGGTGTCATCCCCATATTCTCTCCAGCAGTTCCTTTTCTTTCTATTTCAGTTGTTCTTCTTTCCTGGTGGTTACAAGATTGCACAGAGCAGTTTTAAATTGGTAGCATGCTGTTAACGGAAGAGTATAGCAAATTAGTGCAAATTACGGTGCTTTATACAAAATACACTACCAAGCTTTTAGTAAACTATCTATGGAGTTCTAAGAAAATAAACTGAATTCCACGGTACTACCACAAAATGCACTGTTGAGATCAAGGGGAATTGTATCCTAGGAGCAGGAAGAGACATCACAGACCAAACTCCATTTTCTTATACAACAAATACAAAATCATGAATGTCAAAGTGATTTTCACAGTGTGTTCAACAAAACTAAATTTACTAATGTCTTTATGAGGAATAAGGGGAGGAACTATCAGTTGGATTAAGGGAGGAACATCTTATTTGGAAAATAAAGTAGTGCAGTGTTAAAAAAAATGGCGAAGAAAAACACACAAAAAAAAAAAAGTGAAGACTAGAGAAGAAAAAAGGAGGAAACAGGAGGCAACAGAAAAGGAAAAGAAAACGGATAAGAAAGCCAGTCAGGGAAAAAGAAGTCTATCAACAAGGACCCTTTATATTTCTCAAAAAAAAAAAAAAATTGTATCTGCATATATCTGAATCTTTATCAGATGGTAGTGTTGCCATTTTCCATATCTTCTTGATTAACACAATATATAGTAATATACATAGTAGCTTTAGGAGATGTTTTTTAACAACTGTAAACCTGTAAACCATCTAAAGTTTTCCAGATATTTCTAAGCAGGGTCACAGTTCATAGAGTTCATGGTGATGTATTAGTATCTAATAACATGCTCTTCATCATGCAGAAGTTGTACCTACAGCTATGTTTACAGGGGACTGAATAGAGCAGTTGTCTTAATACTTGGCTACTCAGGAGACTTCACCCACTTCTCAGGAGAATTCAGACCAAATTCAAGAACACTTATACATATATATATATATATATATATGTATGTTCAGCTTAGGACCTCTCTGGTGCTTGTCAGCAATATATATTATTCTCAGTAATATCTCTTCACTTGGCCTTCCAAGGCTGAACATCACAGTCACGAACTACTCATGAGCTAGTAGAGATGGTCCACTATTTTCAGCTGAGCTCAAGCTACTGTCAGTATCAGGTGTCAAAATAAAATAAAATAAAATAAAATAAAATAAAATAAAATAAAATAATAAAATAAAATAATAAAATAAAATAAAATAAAATAAAATAAAATAAAATAAAATAATAAAATAAAATAATAAAATAAAATAAAATAAAATAAAATAAAATAAAAAAATAAAATAAAATAAAATAAAAAGATTTGTGCTTTCCAAAGGGACTTTAGAACTATTTCCCCAACATTATAGTGAGTTGCCCAATCTGGCTGCCTTTGCTTGGGAGGCCATCCTCACTGGCAGCAAACAGTGCTGAAAGCACAGCACACATCTTCAGCTTTCATTATACTGAGATATATTAGATCAATGGGAAACTATAAACAACATGATTATGACACTTTAAAATAAAGATGAAAAAGGTCTTAGATGCTCTTAACCAATCTTAATGAATTGGGCGGGAATATAAGTAGATCACATGCAACTACATAGAGATATAATGCTCTACTTACACTGTTGAAATTAGGCTTTGAAAAGCACACTGCTGTGGTCAAAGTAAGAGACTGGATAGCCACTAAAGTTAGGGTGACCTGATATACTGCTTCTAAGAATGAGAATTAAAATTGAGCTACTAGAGAATAAATGATTCAAGTGTGTAACTTGACAAATTAAAATAAAATTAAAATAAAATAAAATAAAATAAAATAAAATAAAATAAAATAAAATAAAAATAAACTGTTCTAGTGCAAATATATCATCAAATGGGTGATGGGTGCCCTGTAAATGGATATAAGTCATCCTTTCTTATGATCTGTTATCTGATAAATCATTTTGTAACTTCTGATTTTCTGGATAAAACCAGTTCACTGGTATATCAAAAAGATGGATAGAAAGGAAGGAACATAGGTCATGGAAATAAACATCTTGAGGACATCACTGAGGTGTCATCAAAAGAAAAAATAGGTTGTTGTTATATGTCATCATTATTCACTTGACAGTAAAACAAAAACAAAACAAACAAAAAAAACAGTAAGAACAACAACAACCAAAATAGAGGAATTTTGGCAACTGAGATAACTCATGTGCATGCAATGAGATACTATAATAGACGTATTTCAAAGTGTCATAGAAAAATTTACTGGTTTGTATATTTCACTTCATTGTGAACAGAAAAGGCCAGGAGTGAATAATCCATGCTGTTCTCAGTGACTTTGATAAAACCTTTATGTGCTATCAAACTCATAGATATTCTGTATGTATCATTACATGTTAAAGTGAAAATAATGTTTCAAAGGTTTTAGAGGACTGTTTTTACTATGTCTATTTTTATACTTGCAAAGGCAGGTGCATACCTAATGTGAAGCAACTGTGGGTATTATTAGATTCTTTTAAAATTGCCTAACGAGATATTGTAAACATAAAGATGCAGACACTTGGGTTGTCTAGTCTGGAGAAAAGAAAACAAAGAGGTGACCTCACTGCTTTCTACAACTTCCTGAAGGGGGTAAATGAGGAGAGAGGTCTCTCCTCTCCAGTTACTGATGTCAGGATACACAGGAAAGGCACAAATCTGCACCAGGGGCAGCTCAGACCAGATATTAGGAAAATATCTTTACTGTGAGGGAGGTCAAGCACTGGAAAAGGCTTCTTTTTTAGGTGGTTGATATCCCATGACTGTCAGTGTTCAAGAGGTGTTTGGACAATGACCTCATTAATATGCTTTAACTTTTGTTTAGCCTGAAGCGGTCAGGCAGTTGGACTACATGACATTTCAAGGTCCCTTCCAACTGAAGTATTCTATTATATTCTGTTCTATTCTATTCCATCCTATTCTATTCTATTCTGTTCTGTTCTGTTCTGTTCTGTTTCATTCCATTCTGTTCGTTCCATTCCGTTCTGTTCTGTTCCATTCAGTTCCATTCCATTCAGTTCCATTCCATTCCATTAAACAAACAAACAAACAAACAAACCCTATTTCAAATCTTTTTTTTTTTTCTTTCTTTCTTTCTTGAAACCTGTTACAGCTTATGCTGGACTTAATTAGAGAGCAGATTTCTATTCCTTCTTTTGAAATAGCTAAATACCCTCTCCTGGGTATTGGGTAAGAAACAAGAAGACATAGAAACCAAGAATACCGAAAATCCTCTCAGTCATCATTTATCTGTGGGGCTACAGGTATTGTGAAGGGGACTAGCTGTCTAAGTTTAAGCTGCTCGCTTACAATCTTGTAAAAGCCAAAGAGAAACAAGTAGCTTTCAAGTATGATACTTCTCATAAAGAGATGATATATATCCTCTAATATTAGTCAGACAAATTATATCTTAGGAATTACTTTTTCTTTTACTGGTATTACATAACATGTTTGTCAGTGACATGGAGAGGGCAACCGAGTGCACTCCAGTGAGTTTGCAGATGACACCAAGCTGAATGGTGCGGTCGACACAACAGAATAATATGCCATGGAAAGGGACCTAGACAAGCTTGAGAAGGGGGCCCATGTGAACCTAGTGAGGTTCAACAAGTCTAAGTGCAAGGTGCTGCACCAGGGTCAGAGCAATTCCAGATATCAGCACAGACTGGGTGAAGAACTCATTGAAAGCAGCTCTGGAGAGAAGGACTTGGGGGTGCTGACTGATGAGAAGCTCAGCAAGAGCAATGTGGAATTAACAGCCCAGAAAGCCAACTATAACCGAAAAGAAGCATGACCAGCAGGTTGGGGGAGGTGATTCTCACACTCTACTCTGCCCTCATGAGTCCTCACCTGGAATACTGTGTTCGGCTCTGGGGTTCCCAGCATAAGTAGGATACGGACTTGGAGTGAGTCCAGAGGAAGACCATGAATATGATCAAAGATCTAGAGCATCTCTACTATGAGATCGTTTAGCCTGGAGAAAAGAAAGCTCCATGGACACTTTATAGTGGCCTTCCAGTACCTAAAGGGGACCTACAGGATATCTGGAGATACACTCTTTGTCAGGGAATGTACTGATAGGACACAGGGTAATGGCTTTAAACTGAAAGTAGGTAGATTTAGATTAGGAAGAAACTCTTTATCATGAGGATGGTGTGACACTGGAATATGTTGCCCAGAGAAGTTGTGGATGTCCCCTCTCTGGCGGTGTTCAAGGCCAGGTTGGACAGGGCTTTGAGCACCCCGGTCTAGTGGGAGGTGTCCCTGCCCATGGCAACATTGAGCAACCTGATCTAGAGGAAGGTATTCCTGCCCATGACAGGGGCATTGGCACTAGATGATATCTAAGGTCTCTTCCAGCCCAAAGAATTCTAGGATTCTATAATTCTATGATGAATTCTCCTCCTTGACTACAAAAAGAAGGAGAAAAAAAAAAAAAAAAAAAAGCCTGGAGGGGATAGTTCTGAAGCAGATATTTATTTTGTAGATGTCATGTCTTGAATGATGAGATGCGATGAATCTCATCATTTATCACTATCAGTTACTGGACTAGAAATATTATTTGATTATCACAGTGGCACCAACTGGCACTCAGAATCCTACTGTACTCAACATTATACAAAGTAACAATAGAAGAAACTCCCTGACCCAGAAAATAGATGAAACAGAAAAACAGAAGTAATATTCATTTTACTGGTATGTGACTGAGAAACAGGATAGTGTCACCCTTCTCAGTGAAGAGTTTCCTTTACATAGTTGCAAAGTATTTAGTACATCATCTGAGTGATTTTCTTAGGTATTAGTGCACTACTGATTAAAGTGATGATAATTTAGCAAAGGTACAAAAGGAATCCACAAAAATCCCAGTGACTGAACCTTGTTTCCAGTGTTTAATCACAAAGCTGTTATTCCTGATTTATTTTTTAAAGATATTTTTTAGGATTTAAATTTATGTATTTCTAAGTTCTTAACTGTTTCTCACAGTAAATCATGAATTCATTTTGCAAAGAAAAATTCAGCAAATATGGATGAAGACTAACTTTTTAAAGCATATTCTAGGGAAAGAGAAATTGGTCTTGATATTTGTCATAATGGAAGACGATTTTGTTACCCCACTTTTCACATCACCTATCTTACAAAGATTTATGGATGCTTTACTTGGCATTTAAGTTAAATTTAAATGAATATTGTTTAAAAAATAAAAAGTAAAAATCTGTCTGTATTCAAAAGCAAGAACAGATATTTGAAAATATAATGAGTCTGCAAATAATTCAGCATGTCAATTCTTGTTATTAACTGAATAACCAAAAAGAAGTAGTTTCAGCTCTGGAATTACATTCTACAATTATGTTATAAATGATCTTTAATTGTTCTCTCTAAAATCTATCTAATTTTCTCATAATGGCATTCAACTATTTATAAACCATATCCAGCCATTCCCAGTATTTACTTTCTTTGACAATAGTCTTAATTTTACAAACCACGGCATTTCCTGATGTAATATTAATAAAATTCTTACAGTTTTCAACTGCAGGTCTGAATAATTATTTTAAAATATCTTAAATGCAACCAATTAGTTATTGTCAAATTAATTCTATGTGTAGCAGGTAAAAACATTGGCATTTTGCTCTATAAGAGGAATATTTTTAGTACCCTTATAGTCATTAGCATTTCAAAAGCAAGAGAATCTTTGATATATTTTTCACTCTCTCTCCTTTTTCCCCACTCACTTGGTGTTGCAGCATTCTTAGTAGAAAAGGTAACATAAAATTTGAGTCCTAGAGTGTATCTCTCTTGAATGCTGGAGCTTCATCCTTCTGAAAGTCTGGCCCTAAGCTAATAGGGAACGAAGGGAACCCAAAACTGCGGAAGCAAGTCACAAATGATAATGTGTGGACCTTTTTTCCCCTAGCTGCCTTTGTTGTTGTTGGGCTGATGGTGAGAAAGTGGCTGGGATGAAAAAAGGCAGAAAGAGGAAGAGGAACAGTTTTCATAAGATCAAACCAATCTGCTTGGTTAGAAAACACTGCGCCACAAGATCTCAAATCCCTGTCTTTCTGGAGAAATAAAGAAGACATCTGGAAGCGAAATTTATGCCATTTTTTCTTTTTAACTGGTGCATTAGGTTTCTTTGCCACTCTCACATTAAATTCCCGTTATATTGTGGTATTAGAAACAATTGTGTCATACCAATTTCTCTTGGGAAGCAATGAAAAAACAAAAGGCACCTTGTGTGGGTGAAGAGAAGTGCAGAACAACAAAACACTATATTTCCTGCAAAAATACTGTGAAGGTTGTATTTAAAAACAGGCAAACCCTGACCTCTCTTTGGGTATAAAGCCATTTAAGGGAATATGCATTTTTAGCTAACTGCTCATATATTTTCAGTTTTAATCATATTTTGATTCTTTAATACAATCTCTTTAGTGAAAGTCTGGAGATTTAAAATCCAAAACTGAGATGCTTACCACCTTACTCCAGTTACTTGCCAGATGGGTGACTAGAGAATTATTTTTTCAGATTTTGCTTTTTTATTGCATATGAGAAAGTGAGATTTGTACTTTCATGTCTTACATATTTAAAGCTTGTAGGAAATTTGGGAACCCAATTTGACAGAGTATTGTTACATTGAAAAGACGCTTCAATTAATTTTGATAGCAAAATATTTTAAGTGATTTTTACCTCTTTTGGTTCATTACATATACTTCTTGAGCATCATAAAAGATCTGCTTCATTTTGGCTTTTTCTGATCTTAAGGATAGGAATAAAAAATAGATTCTGAAACCAATAAAAATGATCATGTAAAATTATAAATAAAATGTCTCCCTGTCCTTTATCTTTTCCCTTCCATAAGTATGTATACAAATATAAAATCATACAATCGTTACTGTTGGAAAAGACCTCCAAGACCATCTGGTCCAACCATCCCCCTACCACCAATATTACCCACTAAACCATGCCCCTAAGTACCACATCCAACCTTTCTTTAAACACCCCCAGGGAAAGTAAATCCAACATCTCCCTGAGCAACCCATTCCAGTGCCTTGCAATATGCCTTGAAGCTAACAGTGAACAAAAAAGAACAATGAATTTGAAATTTAAGTCTTCCTCAAGGACAGTTCAACTTGCTTGATAGCAAGAGAGTTCTGCTTTTACATTCCATCATCATTTGCAACCAACTCAAAATTCTGTGTTATGCAGAGATACCGAACTTCAGTTTGACAATGTCTGGATTTGCAAAGCATCCAGAAAAACTCATTGAAAATTGTAGATATAAAAATCCAAAATTTCTGCTACTTGGCTTAGTAAGAGGTATCTGATTACTGAATGAGAGTAGAGGTACATTTATAAATCAGGTTGTAGATGGAGGAACAGTAAAGAAGTTTTTGTTCACAGTAACTTTAAATCTATAAATTTTGTGCTGATTCTTTTTTTCTGTTCCTGAGTTCTCATATTTTCAGTAATAATGTGAGCATTTGGATCTTCCATCCAAGAATCTAAAGTATTCTACAAATTAATTAATGTCACATCTTACTATCAGGCAAACAAAATTTCTGAGCAGGAAAGCAGAAATCAAGTATGTTTAAAACTCATCACCTGATTCAACACAGGAATAGAACTCAGAATCTCATATTTGAACTCTCTTGTTTTTGAATAGCCCCCTAGAGAGAAACATTTTCATAGAACTATTTTATTTAGAAAGTTCTGGAAGCTGGCTATTTTTAATAATTCTTGTGCTAACAGCTTCTGAACAGACAATTTTGCTTCCTCTTTTTTATTGTATGCTTAGTTCATCAGCATGAAAATTAAGTGCAAATTAAAATTAAAATTAAACTTTGTTTATTCTGTTGGACTTTGTTAAGCAAAATAAAAATTTGTATAGCATCATTTCTTTCCATATTCTCTATAAAGGGAAATGTATTTCCAAAGGATTGCTGTTTTCCAAAGTGTATACTGTGTACTTCAGAAGACAGGCACATAAGCAGTAGATAATTGTTTTCTTAGTAAAGATGACAGATATGGAAATCCCTCTCACTTTTGCTATTCAAATGCTGTTAGAACTTCTAGAAAGACTGTGAAAGTGTTGCACAGTCCCAGCGACTTTCAATGGCAGTAATTTTCTGCTTCTGGACTCTTCAATCACTTTTCTAGAAGTGGCGTATGTAAGAAATGCTAACTGCACTGACTGCATGATGCATAGGGCATACACAGCTAGTCACATACGCATGAATTTTTTGCCTAATACAACACTTTATAACTTGCAGTAGTTAATATTCATTTAAATTCAGTTATACTGTGGCTACATTGCTGCTGCTGTCCCTGTTACCATCTACTGCTTCCTTTACTCATATTTATCATTAAAACAGCCAGGTATCCTTTTGCAGAATTCTGTATTAAGTCCTTTGTGATAATAGAAATTTAATATGCTGCTCAAAATTATTTAAGAACTTTCTCCAGTATTTCTACTCCAAAGAAAATATTTGTATATGAAACTAATATCTGGTCTAGATGAACTTTGTAAAAAAGACTAAATACAGGAAATAAAACTTTTTGGTACATGCTTAGGTCATTTCTCCCAGGGGAAAAAAAAAAAAAAAAAAAAGTAACAAAAACAAAGCTGTATGCGGTTATTAGGTTCCTGAAGGACAGTTCTTGTCCTGTCCTTGCTCAAATAACAGCCTTTCATGACAGCAAAACCACAGCAGCCACCCTGTAAGTGAGAGTTTAATAACATGTATTGTGCTGTGATTTCTAACCTGCCACAGTCCAGATTAGTTTTAAGAACATATCAAAGTCAATTAAAATAGCAGTCTTGGGAATGTTTTTTGTATTTGGTTGCATGCTGTTAAAATGTTTTAATTGGTTTCAGAAATCTGTTGACATAAGATAATTTAATTCATTATGCTACCTCTAACAATAAACTCCAAATTACCTTGTACTTTCTCTGTAGTTAAGCACAGTATGTTATATAGTGAATAGCTGAAATATTTCTCTTACATCTTACTAGTCAAAAGCTCTGTATTACAGACAGACAGACATTGTGCACCTTAGAGAGCTGCATGTATTATAAATGATTCAGGAATAGTAAATACACATTTTGTGTTGAAATACGGAGCAATTTATTGCAAACTACAAAATATAATCTCAAACCTGTAATGAAAGCTTCAGTCTAACTTTCACTTTCTGCTCAAGTCAAATTGTAACATAATTTAAACAGAAAACTGGTGCAATGCACTCAGCTGAATTTCCATTAGATTGCTCTGCTGTCACGGGGAGCTATATCTGGTAGGTAACTTCCCAGACAGAGCTTGCTGTAGAGTCCCACGTTAACAGCTTTGAAAAGAAGCCCAGATACAAAAGATTTTCACTTGTACAGCACATGTGTGGTAAAAGTAGCACTGGGACTTCCCTGGGTTATAAATGTAACTGGAAGATGGCTAGGGGTGGCAGAGTGCCAGGAAAATTTTGCCTCCCTAATCTCAGACTGCTGGGATGTGCCATGACTTTAATTGAACTAGTACTAAAAAGGAACTTTTCAGATTTTCAGTACACCTAAATAGAACTTATTCACTTCAAAATTCATAATACCAGGCAAAAATATTAGTGAGAAAATGCAAATCCACTGAAGATCTGAGGTTATTTTTGCATTTTATGAGGTTGGATATTTCTCTTCTAGCAAAATCTGTTGCTAAGGACTACTTACTTTTAAAGCAAAAATGGGAGAGCTTTTGAAAACAAGAAAACACAATTTTTCAAAAATATGCTTGTTTTCCCTAGCAAATAAGAAAATACGAGCTGCCTTCTCTGTCTGCCAGCCAAAAATATTCTGCACTTTTAACATATTGCTGTCTACATTGGTGCATTTTGGGTCTGTATGAGCTTTGGGAAAGCCTGACATCATCCTCCCAGGAACAGAAGGAATGCGGAAATGTAGTTTCTAAACAGGGTCACAGCTCATCTGATTGAAGACTCTAGGTCTTGTGAATAGAGGAAGAACTTCAGTCAGCTCTGGAGTCATCTATTTCTAGACCTATTCTTCCACCTATTTCTGGAAGACGGGTTCCAGACAGGATGAATTGAATGGAAACAGCTAATAGAGCTAACAAAACATCCAGTCCCAAATCTGTCCTTCCAGGAATAGGTGTAGATGAAGAGAAGGCTACTAGGCTCCAGGCTCACCTGCTCTGGGCTTTGATTAGCTGTGACATACATACTAAAATGTGTGACTGACTGTGGGGGACACAGCAGTCTGGAGCCTTTGGAGCTAGCACTGAGCTCAAAGTGTTTGATATATAGTGTAAATGTAGCTGGAAAACTACTTTTAAAGGTAGCTATGGGGGGTCAATTTTTCATATCAGGTAGGGAACTCTCCCACATTGAGGGATAAGAGGAAGGCACCCTGTGAGGATGAGCACTGTTAGCAGAGGAGGCTGCTGTAATTTTCTACCCTAAATTGAAGATGGAATCATTTTTTAAAAGCTTGAACATGTGAAGTCTGAGGGACAAGTTCTGGGAGGCTGGTGGGTTACATGAAGGCATCTGATATTTTCTGAAGGTCCTCAGAAAGGCTGAATGGTTCCACGAGACAATTTTTGGCACTTCAAGATCTTCAGATTCCTTTTACAGTCATAAAAATATTCTGGGGTATGCTATGTTTAGAGGAACTGAGGTTGTTTCAAAGGGACTAATTATCAAATATGTTGTTTTCCCTGAAGCCTGTTTCAGTTCATAATGCTGTTTGGGGACCAGGAAGAACCTACATGTGAGGTTTAAATATAACTGCAGCCACTTTCTTCAGGTCTTTCTTTGGGGACTGGATGGAACTGCATGGAGAGGCAGGTGTAATCTCTCAGGATGAAACAGAGCTTTTGAAGGAGAATAAATGCTGCTGTTGTCTCCAAGTGTATCACTGTCCTCTTTATTCTGTTTTTAGGTCTTTTTAGACAGAGTAGCCTAGAAGAAAAAAGTATTTGTAACTATAAGTATTTAAAGTATTTAACTAATCATATAAAACACATGGGAGAGCTTTATAGGAGTGTTCTTTATCATGTTTTGTTTTCATAATAAAGATTAAATTTCAGCAAAAAAGACAACTTTTGAGATTAATCCACACCATTTTATTGGTTCCTCAATGGCGTTATGCAGCTATGGAATAAGGGTTACATAGATCCAAGGCAAGCAGTGACTTACTACCAGTGTAAACAAATTAACTAGTTCTTTTGAATTTAAGCGGAAACTATTTATAAGAACTTCACAACAAAACTTTAATACAAAAAGTTTCTGATTGCAAGGCCATGAAGTGATCTATTTTTGTCCTGAAGGCCTTAAAATGAATTATCTTTTGGACTTTTTACTCTTCCTGGCTGCTTTATCTTATAATTACTAGAAGGACACTGCATTGATATCAACTGGAATATTATACACTGATTGCTCAGTTCAAAAGAAGTCCTTAACAAAATCTTTCATTTTAACAAATACTGCAATAAAAATGAAAAGACCTGCTTATAGCTACTAGGAAACCATTAAAGAGAATGTAAATTTTGCTGCATTTTGGACACAATCCTGATCTTCCTGTGATGATGTGTGAACACTAGGAGATATTTCATTGACAGTGAAGCTACAGAAGTTTATAACTGTTATGAGTTGTTTCAAGATTAGACTTATAATCATGAACAGTAACGCATTAAAGTTAATGATGACATTTCATTTCACATTTGTTAGTTTACAGTTTCTCATTTGGGTTTAACCACATAGGCCATAACAATGGATGTGGTAAAGGGTAAAGACAACTTTAGAAATAGTGATACTTGAAAAGGTCATCATGATTTCTCAATATACTGCAGAATATTTGTTTAAATGAAATATCCTTGTTATAAAATGTCCTTTGTATATTGACACATATATCATTTCTGATATACTGTTTAGGTTATCCTTGTCAGTGGGGTGAATATTTGAACAAAAGAGTTTTCCCTCCTAGACTGAAATGTACTAGCTTCCTTTCTGTTTGCATCTTTCTGTCTTCACATAGTCAATCACTTTCAACACCAAGTCTCATTAAGTCCACCCTAAAACTTGAAACAAACATTATTTCCTTATTTTTTTAAAGCTACTTTCAAAGGTGCCAAGCAAGGAAAATCTTGCTTGAATGACCATATAGATAATGTTTAAATCTTAGTGTATTCTGAGCCTCAACAATATCTTATGTTTTGAGTCCATGTAAACTAGTCTGGATACAAATCAACAGTCCGTATCCTCTTTCCTATTATATGCTTGGAGATGTGACTGATATACAACAAAAATGCAGACATCCCTGCCACATTCTAGGAGCTCCTCTGGATATGTCACATGCATAATGCAACAACGATAACATCTAGGAGAGTAAGCGAAATGCTTATTCTACATTTCTGTGACCTCAGTCCATATTTCCAGAAGAATTTCTATTACGAGGTAATTATGCACACTCAGCCAAAGGACTAGGGATCCACCTCTCACAAGTGAAAATCAGCACCCTCCTTTCTCTGGCCAGGTTTCTGTGTATGTTTGAATTTCTTTTTCTATTTTTTCAGCTTTCATGTTGATAACTTAAATCTTTCCATTAAAGCTGTTGATCAGAATTCAATGATTGATTACCAGACATTAGCATACAGCTTTTTGTTGCCTTAGGGTTTCTACTGCTATCTTTAAAATTAAAGTAGGAAATTCTTTCTCATTAATTAGATCAGTAGTAGAAAAGTTCTTAATCTATTTAAGAAAATCAAACAACACCATGACGTTAGTTTATGAGAAGGGCAGAAAGTTTGAATTGAGAAGGGTTACATTATTATTTTCGTATTTCGAAGTTGAAGGACCTTGTAAGAAACAAGCAATTGTACTGACTGATGAAAACAATTCTTCTGATGTGAAATGTAAACACTATCAGTGGTTGTTGAGTAGCAGAGCAAAAAGCTTTCTTCTTATCTCCAAAAGTGCTGGAAATTGGTTTCCCTAGCTTTTTTTTTTTTTTTTTTTTAAGATTAAATGTTCTACTGAGCATAACTTGCATAACTTTCTGCTGAAGAAAAAAGAAGGACTTGATGAGTTTGAACGTCAAATGGGACATTCATAAACATAACATAAACTGTTAATACTCACAGACATTAGCTTAACTTCTGTTCCAGACTACAGCTGTTTTCTCCCATTCTGAAAGTATGATAAGGATTTATTTTCCATATGTACTATTCCTCTTGCAAAAGAAGAACTGTATGCTGCAGAGACTGCACACAGTCTTTTGGCTTTCCTTGTTATGTTGCTTTCACTTGCTCTGGTAATTCCTTGGGGTGCGTGGGTGGAGGTGTGAGGAACTTTTTCTTTTGGGTGTTTTGCTGGAAAGAAAAGAAAATTACAATTGCAAACTACTTAAAGCCCTTTAAGCTCTGCAGTTTCCTATGTCAGACTGAGTTAATTTTTGGTCTCTCTTGTCTTCAGCCATTTATCTGCTGTATCTTTTTGGGTTGTCTACAGTCTACATTTAGAGAGATCATGGCTAATTCTCCCTGTTTATCACATAGCACTCCACACTGTGACAAGCAAGTGATTCTGTTACTTCGAAATGTTCTTGCCTATAATTCCAATCTGTGTTTTGACACATATTCCACAACCCACAGTTGTTTTCCAATTTTCTTTTGAAATGAATGTTTTAAGCTTTCAATTTTACTTGCTTCTAATTACTTTTATTTGGTTGCTTACTAACATTTGATTGACTAAAAATTTTATTATCCCCATAGATGTTCTTCTTTATGTTTCTTTAAGAATTTTAATCTAAGTAGGACCAAAAAAAAAAAAGTTTTGTTTTACTTAAGTTAGTGTATACTATTATTTGCAATATGTTTATAAAATTGTCAGTCCCATTCTTTTGTACTATTTTATGCTTTGTGTACTATTATACCTCTGAAGCCGTAATATTCTTTCCTCAAAATTCTTCATGTTCGCTCTCCTGGTTATCTATCCCAGCAGACAGAAAAGCAACTACCAAACTTAGATATTTTTGCTACAGATCTGGTTAGATGGATATTAAAACAGCACGGGCTTAGGATAAGGATCAAAGTAGATTTCTTGCTTGCAAGTTATGATGTGATTATGTTTGCCACTGCTCTGGAAAAATGATGTTCATTAAGAGTTTCTGTGGATATCAGAACTGCAAGTATTCCAGGATTCAACAAAGGTAGTGATTTTGTTTATGGTTTCATAACATTTGTTCATTATGAATTTGATTGCTCTTACCTATTATAGGAAAAATTACAATATGAAAACTATTTTCTTCCACTATCAATAAAGACGCTAGGCAAAAATCTCCTTGGGGAAAAAAATCCTGGGAAACATCGGGGTATTCTGTAGTCATCTTGATATTAAATTGAGACTCCACATTTTACTTAAACATGATACAGAATGTGCAACTAAAATAATTGCTAGATTAACATCTAAAAATCTACACTTTACTGCAAGTTTCTGTCATGCTTGCAAATGTATTACCATGCATGTAAAGAGAATGCTATTTAGGAGGCAAAAGTAACCCACTATTCCAGCTTAAATGAAGTCTGTCACAAAACAATTATATCTTAACATCCTTTCTAGTAGGATTAGATAACACACTTGAAAACTGTAAATTGTCCATGCATGATATGACTGCGTTATGCCATGTAATTATATAACTTAGACTGCAATGTTTGAAATGGTGATTCCATCTAGCGACAGGTTAGACTGCATACAGATGCATGTTTCAAAATATAATCAGCTTAAAATCTCTGATGAGCTGGAAACTGAAGAAAATTTCACTGTTGTGGTTTTGTAGCCTGATCTGAAGACTCTCAGCATCCAGGAAGGTATATGCTGCTGTATTGGGTGGGTTTCAAGATAAGTATGAATAGCTTTCAATAAGGACATAAAATGTTTGGTGTCTGTGACTACAGTTATTTTACTTTGAGGCCTTTAAGGCAAA
Organism: Cygnus olor; assembly: GCF_009769625.2. Classification (NCBI taxonomy): domain Eukaryota; kingdom Metazoa; phylum Chordata; class Aves; order Anseriformes; family Anatidae; genus Cygnus; species Cygnus olor. Next base: position 25,230,172 of record NC_049169.1, on the reverse strand, counting down.
AACTAAAAAGAGTCTATGAAAAAGCACATAAAATTTATCTTCTTTTCTCTCAGAATTACACTTTTGAAATTAGTCCCAGAAAGAAAATAATTAACAAGTACTTTTATCTTTAGGAGGTACTTGTTTTTTGACAGTTGAGCTAAAATATTAGTGTCCTTTTTTTTTTTTTTTTTTTTTTCTTTGCTAAGACAATATGCCTCTTTGTTCCCCTGTAGCATCTATGGAGATTTATGGGATAGCTACTGCCCCGAGCTGTCTAGATCAGGAGTATATACATATATTTTTTACAGACTAAGGTCATAGAATCATACAATGGTTTGGGTTGGAAGGGACCTTAGAGATCATCTAGTTCCAACCCCCCTGCCATGGCCAGGGACACCTCCCACTAGACCAGGTTGCTCAAAGCCCAATCCAACCTGATCTTGAACACATCCAGGGATGAGGCATCCACAACTTCTCTGGGCAACCTGTTCCTGCACCTCACCACCCTCATAGTAAAGATTTTCTTCCTAATACCTAATTTAAACCCACCCTCTTTCAGTTTAAAGCCATTACCCAAACCATTACCCCTTGTCCCATCACTACACTCTTTGACGAAAAGTCCATTTCCATTTTCCCTGTAGGCCCCCTTTAAGTTCTGGAAGGCTGCTTTAAAGTGTCCCTGGAGCCTTCTTTTCTCCAGTGTAAATGACCCCAGCTCTCTCAGCCTGTCTTCATAGGAGAGGTGCTCCAACCTTCTGATTGTCTTTGTGGCCTTCCTCTGGACTCACTTTAACAGGTCCCTATCTTAAATAAAGAAAAAGATCACCACACAAATACACAGATACCCTTGGACTCTTCAAAATCTTCCAGACACTTATGACACCTTGATTTCATACAACCATATGCAGTCCTCCTTTCTGTCCCCTGCCTGATTCATACACAACCAATATCTTCAAATTTTGATGGAAACCCCCTCCAGGCACTGCACATCACTTCCAGGCATTCTCTGTCCCCAGACCAAGTCCCTTGACAACACTTCTAGATCACTCTTAACACCACTATCCTCTACTCCTTGCCCAGTGGATCACGTCTGCAAAGCTGCCTAAAGCTGCCCAAAAGGATGAGGGTGCCTGCGTATTTGGGTAGCAACAATCAGTTTTGTCTACATCTATAGAGAACACTAAGCTGCTGGCAGCTGTTAGGTCCACAGGTTGCCAGGTTGCCCTGGGATCAGGGAGATGCAGCAGCCCAGACAGTTTCCTACAGACAAATGCTGCTCACCAGGCAGAATCTGGCCCACGCATGCATTCGTTGTCGGACAAACATCAAGCACACAGCACTTGATGTTTTATATTTCATGTTAATTTAACCCTTATATAAAAGACACAATCACATCAAATAATGTCAGGGTATTTTATTTTTCAAGAGATTTTTGCCTTTTTAATGTAGTTTGCTTGGTGGTCAGTAGCATTTTAAAACAACTACATGAGTATCTGTATCTTTCTCCTCTTTCAGCCACTCTTTGACTCTTTCTGATGGATGGTATATATATATAATAAGAGCTTTAAAGCATTGTTTAGAAATATCGTTGTAAAATCTAGACATATTCCCCTTCAAATGCTCGGAGCTCAAATGAAGCAATAATAGTTCTCTTTGTTAAATCTGGAGATTTCTATCTTTGCATTCAGATTATATTTTCAATGCTGAGTATACTGCATAAGTGGTAGAAAATCAGCCCTCTTCAGAAAATAGGAACTTCAGCTGGTAAATGCAGATAAAGCTTATGAGTCAAACTATCATTTCTTTGTGGGAAATGGTACTTGAAATTTGAGAAGTGCTGGGGGTTACCTCAAGCAGGAAAGTCTTTTTCTGTTCTGGTGACAAGCTGCCCAAATATGATCACCAACTGAAAACAAATAAACAAAAACCCTCTGTGTACATTGGCTGGATGGAAGCTTTGATTTACCAGATGAATTGTCTCCAGAGTGTTCGTTGTGAATGCTCTCAATCCAAGTCAGTGCTCCTCTTTGTCACAAGACTGTTTATACCTCTGTCCACCAAAACTATGACCAACCTCCATCTCACAGCTAGAGAGCCTCTACAAATGACTCCACATGGGCACATAAGGCCACCATAGTGCTGAGCACAAGATCAGGCAGCAAGAAGAATTTCTCTCAGTGGAGCTGGGATACACTCTGCTAAAGGAGGAAGTGAGAGTAATGAAAAGAAATGAGAAGGGAGTAGGAATCACTGATTAAATAGGCAAGAGCAAAGAAAGCTCATAAGGAGGCACCACAGTTAGAGATGGATAGGAAGTGAAGGAGCAGAGGAAAAGAAAATGGTCAACCGTAAGAGGAAAAAACGATCAGAAAGAGACAGACACACAGCAGAGCAAAAATTAAGAGGAGTGAGCATAATTGGAGAGGTCAGAGCAGGAGCACAAAGGGAGTTCCACTGGAGCATAGCAACACCTGCATCTAAATCCTACAGACCTGTTATCTCTCCCTCCACTCTCTGTAGTCTGCTTTTGCAACTTTGTGTGTGTGTATGCATGTGTGTAGTAAAGACTGGAAACTGTGGGGAAAAAATTGTTCCTCCCCAGTAAACTCATAACTCCTCCATCCATATATTGTCACACTTTGCTCTTCTCCAGTGGTTTTCACTCTAACATTCACCTGAAGCAATATTTATGGCAGCCACCCTACAAATCAGCTGGGAACATCACTCCACTGGGGTGGGCATGGGAGCTCAGTCCGTCTCTTGCTAGAAGGGCCCGTGTTTGTACCTCATCAAAGCAGCTTCTCTCTGAGAGCTAACCCTGGCAGCAGCAGTCTGCAAACAGACTTTGGGAAGAAGGAAGCTTCTTGGAGTTCCTAGCCTGCACGTCCTCCTCAGGATTTGCCTATCTATGATATTGTCACTGATTTTGTTGCCCTCAATGAATGAAGAGTTGCTGCCACACACATGCACATTTGTAAAATTCATCTAAATTCATGTTTAATGTAACTGTTAAAGATGGAAAAATAAAAATGAAATCGGCCAACACCAAAACTATAAGTTCCTACTTGCATACAATGGGGGAAGCATATGCAATAATGAAGTACATCCTTGGAATATAATAGTAAACAAGTTTCTTTCTATGTTGTCATGTAGGATTTCTGAGGCTTGTCTTCACTGTGAAAGCTGATGGGGTGACAAAGCAGCATTCCCCTTCCTGATTTTTTTGGGCTGACCTCCACGGTGAGCCTAAAGAACTGGTAACCTGTTCAGCTACCTGGGATAGCCAAGCTAGGGAGTTCTCTGCAGTGGTTTCCTCCCTGTGTCCCTATCATCTACATGGATCTCTTTTTCCTTCCTGGTTTTATTCCTGAAAGCATTCAGTCTGCATTTCAATGTAAATGTAATAAGTGCGTGCTCTTCTTCTCTCCCTATTCAGGGGATTTCTCCCAGTTTGCACTCCTGCTGTGTTTTTCGCTTAGCACTTTTTGCTGGTATAATCCTCCTACCTTACATGGCTTTCCTGTGAGATCACACTGCTTTCAGAACCATTACAAAACACTATAAATCATATACTATAAAAAGTCCTTATTGCAATACATCTTCTCAAGCTTACAAGATTCAGATTGTTTTTAACTTTTTAGAGAAACCATGTGCCATCTGTAGCAAGGGTGACAGACTGCTTTGTCTGAATCTGCTTCCCTCTTATTTACTCTCAGCTTTACGCAACACTTCTCTGGTGTTCCATATACTGGGAAAACAATGAATGTTACAGAATCAAATACTCAAAAGGTAAGAAATGCCAAGATTAAGTTTACTTTGGCAACATTTGCCTTGCAAGTGTACATTTATGAAGTTTATTAAAAATATTTGTTAAAGCACAGATTAATATTAGGTTGCCCAGTGAGTCCTTAAGCCCTCTCGTGAGTGAATAGCTAAAGTTAATCCTCTGAAAACCAAGAAGTACAAAAGTCAACACCTATGTCATGAATCAATAACATGCCTTTTTACACAATGCTTGATGTGTATTTAAGCCTTTATCTTCATTGATGCTGATGACCTCAGACTGCAGGGTAAATCTAAAACTTTACTAATATAGATTTGGGGTTAGAACAAATATAGCACATGAAGCTAGCTATAGTTTGCCTGTACTTCAACCTGGTTGTACAAAGCTGTCTACACTTCCTATAGTTAAATCTACTCATGAAAAGCTTCTCATCCTCTGGAAGCCATTACTTCTTTATTCTAGCCCTTACGATTTTTCCTGAGAACTAGTGGAAGGAATGCCCTAGACACTCCCTAGACTTCACTGCTGTATGTGCCACAAGCATCTTGATGCTTTCTCTGGCTAAGAGATCCCATATCTACTTATTTCAGAATGAAACATCACATCAATATCTAATGTCAAATGATAGCAAAAATTCTTATTTCAGTGGTCACCAAGCATGTAACAGAAAGTAAAGCTTGAGTTTAGCCATAGCAAGAATGAAAACACTGTATGAAAACCAGAGAGTGAAAAACTCAAACATTTTAACATAAAAGTGGGATAAGTGGGATTGTTGGAATACTGTGAAATTAATATCTAACTATTCAATTACACACACACCAAAAAAAAAAAAAAAAAGCGCCTAATCATTTATAAAATATTGTAAATTCTTGCCCCTGTTTAAAGCCTAATCATTTATAAAATATTGTAAATTCTTGTCCCCTGTTTAGAGACTGAGTCATGGCAGCCATGGATCTCAGCCAATATTTATTTATTCACTAGGTTTTATTATTAATATAATCAGATTGTTACAGCAGATAGCTATTCACACCATACATTCTCTTACTCACTACCACACTTCACTTACGTATTCACACGCTCAGTTTTAGTAACAGTTGGAGAAAGAGCTGGGAGACCAACCCCAAATATGCTCACAAGGATAAAGTCACACTGGCACAAGAGTGGTTTCTAGGTGGGAGTTCAGAAAATCCCTGTATCTATTTCTCATTATATGTATGCATAATCCTTTGATGTATGGAATCTTTGTCTTCATATCATTGTGAACTACATCTTGGATGTGGTTCAAGCTATACTACCCACTCTTAATGACAGTGTGCACTAGTGGCTATGCACAGGTTTGGCATACTCATGGAGTTCAGTTCTTGCTGTTCTTGCAGACTCAACGGACTCCAAAGTTTATCAGGTCTTGGGAAACTTTCTCACACTACCCTTTTAGCATGCATTTTTCCTGTTTCCAGCCTGCTGTGTTCCAGTAACTATTTTTCCATCCAGACCTAGACAAACTTGTATTACTTGCTCACCAGAAAAAAATAACACTTTCTGACATAATATTGTGAATTTTTTCATATTTTAAAGTTTTTCTTTTTCTTTCAAAGACATATATATATATACACATAAATATATACATATGTAATTATACAAACACAAAAAGAGAAAAAGAGATTGTGAGGGGGGCAGAGTGTTTATATGCACATTTTATTTAAGTTTGAATATACATTTAAAATTGGCTACCATGTTACCTGTGGCTTAAAAGTATCTTGTTTAGTATTCTATCCACTCCTCAGCCTCATACCAGTGAATAATCAACACAGGATTAAATTAAAATCCAAACAGTATCTTCTACATGAGCTGGAGAAAGTCAATACTTCATTCTGCAAGATGTGGATGTGCCCTGTGTATGAACTCAGCACATGCAAAACCTATTGATTTTTTTTCCATGGTAGGCTCTATCCAACTCCTACTAATGGCAGTGGGTACCTTTTCACCCACTTCAGTAGGGTTTGGGAGCAGGTTTTTAATCTCTTTGGTTTTAGTATGAACTTTAGTATGATAAACCTTAATGTTTGACGAGGTATTTAATAAGAAGTGCTTTGTACCCACGGAGTTCACATAGAATTTACAGAGTGATTTAAATTCAGAGCTAAAATAAATGTTATCTTCTGGTACATGAATTTAGTCTGACTGCTCAATAGTACAAAAACATATATTCCACAATCCGTCAATCTAGTCTAGGTTTTGCAATCAAGGTTTCCCACAGAAAGAGAAATAGCTTTTTTAACAGAAAAAAAAAAAAAAAAAGAGGACGGGGAAGAGGGAGGAATGCATTTATTTATTTTTTTATTTATTTATAATTCATTTAGACACCCAAATTTTAAGATTCTGAAGCTTTTTATCAAAAAAAAAAAAATTATGCTTGCTTAATTTTAAGATTGTGAAAATACTGAACGCATATCCGTCTATATCTATTTACATATATCTAGTTAAATCTTTACCATATTTTTACAAGTCAAAACTATTTAGAGAATATAGAATATAGAGAATTAGAAGAAAAAAAAAAAAAAAGCTCATCATAATGGAAAATATCAAGAGATGTATTTAATCACCTGTTTGGTTACATGCAAGATTCTAACCCTCTCTCCAGTTGACATCCCTGCCATACAGAGCAATAAAAGTTAAACAATTGCATTTTAATTATTTATTCTCAAGTTGATATTCAGAGCCTCAGCCATGTGGCTGCCATTAATGTTAATAGGAGTTACACAGCTAAAGCCAATTTAATCAAGTTAAAAACATATTCCAGAGTTAAAAACCCGTCACATGACAGAACATGCATTTTTGTTAAACTAATGAGATTATAGGTTGCAGTAGACATTCACTGTGTCTAAATGTGAGCAAAAGGGAGACACAGGAAGAATATACAAGAGATGCTTGGAAGATTTTGTTGTAAGGAATTAACTTCTACCACTTGCAACATCTTCTCTCCACCATTTGCAAAAATATGCACTTGATGAGGAACAGTTCTGAAGTTCACTAGGCAGACAAAGCTTAACACAAATAAGTCTTCTGAGTCTGATGTAACCAAGAAAAAACATGCAAGTTCTTCTGCCTGTTTAAGATATGGAGAGTAGTAGTAATTCTTACACAAAAACAGTTTAATCTGCCAGGTTTGGGTATGTTTTGATTTTTTTTTATTCTAAAAGGTCATCTTGCTAAGGATGTTTATTATGCAGGAAGAGTTGAATTGGCTTTGGGAAGCAATGAGAGATCCTGTTTTCTTCCCATTTCAGAGCTGTCTTAGGTTGAAGGGATACCAGGTTTCCATTACAACCCAACAACTCAAAGTGAACCCACACTGCAGCAGCTGCCATTGTAAGGGAACTGGCCTACACCAGCAGGTCTGAATGCGTTGAAAAGGAACTGCTGGGTGCTGAGAAGATCCCCAGCTGATCTTCCTCAGCACCTTCTCAGAACTGGTGGGGACAGGGGTAAGTGTGAGAAGTGATGTTTGAAGGACTGGTCGTTGACTTTCCTGCATAAATGCTTCTCTTTCCCTTCCCCCCAGAGATTAAACAAGGACAGAGAGAAGAGGGAGAAAAGTATAGCTGAAATCCCTGATTAAAAACAGATATTTTATTTTCTGTGGTTTTTAGAGATCAGCCATAAGATGTGTTTGCCCTGCCAAGGTTCCCAGCCATAAGATGTGTTTGCCCTGCCATGGTTCCTAGCCATAAGACTGGATGTGGTTGCTGTGAAATTCATCTCATGTAAAGATAGGTTCTACACTAAGACTGGGTGCTGGAGGGATTGGCCTTTATGTCTGTACCCCTGGGAGTCTGCTGCAGCGTGGAGTTAGGGCCTTTCATCCTGCCAGCAACTGGGCTGCTTCTTTAAGCTAAGAATGCGGATTTCTTGTGTCACTGAATGTGGAGAATGTGCAAAGATACTAGACTCATGCAAAAGCTATGGATTTGACAGAGTGATTCGAAGGCTTATGGTCTTTATAAGATTCCTTTCACACAGTAACTGAGCCTCATTTAGGAAAAATAGCAAAGGGATACTGTAATACAGATGTCTGAGATACCACATGCCACTTCAGGTGATGGAGAGATGTATCCTGTGTATTGTGTTCATATGACTAACAGGTGCACAATGGGATGTGAAAGTAGGACAGTGCCATGTGTACTGAGTACTATGGCAGGAGAGGCCTGTTGCTTCCAGCTGTGGCCCAGGGGACATACTTGGCAAGCATTTGGATTTGGCATATTGTCACACAGATACTCTGAGGTCAGGATTCGAGGACAAAGAGAGGAAGGGCTATAGCACTGCTCATGTACCAAAGTAGGAAATGGGTTCCAAAAGCATGAATTCATGCAGGTGCTGTGCGGCTAAGCAGGCCTGTAGAGCACCAGCAACAGAGTGAGCTGGTAAAAAAGAAATACACCACTATTTAAAAAAAAAAAAAAAAAAGGAAAGATTTCAATTGCAAAATAAAGGTAAAGAAAGGCAGCTTGGAAAAACTAAGTTTAATTTATGGCACTGGGATGACTGAAATTCTCCTGTTGGAATGGGAAGCATTTGTTTAAACTGAGTGCTTCCCACTCAATCAGAAATTGAGTGGAAATATATAGGATTCTGGTCCTGGCTTCTGCCAAATTCAAATAAGATATGCAAGGTAGGCATCAGGAATGTCACTTATCAGCAAAAAAATAAAAAAAAAAAAATGCAAACCTTCGTGTGATGGAAAAAGAGAAGGAAATTGAGTTAGTGTCACGAGGAACAGTGCATGCAGCTCACAGAAAACTGGTGGGATCTTCCTGGAAGCTCCCTGCTGGACTTTGGTAATGAGAGCAGTTCTGAACTGGCATGGCAAGAAGGATTTGTTCTAGGCATACTACCTGCTTTTCTTGCAAAGGTAAGTTTGTAAAACATTGAACAGGGAGGAGCAATGTGAATAACCACTGTGAGCCTGGAGTTGGTAAGAGGATAGTGTTAAAAGTTAGGGAGAGAAAGGGCAGAGTCACAGGCTGGATATTTTCTGTGGAGTACAGGTTCACCTGAGAGCCTACAGCAGAGGGTTTATTCAGGGAGCCTATCTGGCCTTCATGAATTGACAAAGTAAAGGGTCAATTGGCTGGAAATTTTTATGAAAGCAGGAAAATTGTTTATTGTAAAAGTTCATATTCAGTACCAGAATCACTGAGGGAAGGGATTACTGTTATGATACTGGCTGCTCTGGAAGAACTGTCCCTAGTCTGTGAATCCAGAGGTAGAGAGACAGCTAACTCCTGGTGAAAGATCAGATAACTCTTCCATAGGGCTCCTCAAAAAACATGAGCCAAAGTGTGATGCTGCTTTTTCTTAAGGACAACAAGAAGTAGGATTAGAATTTCTAATATGTTATTAGAAAGAATTTCTAATACCTTATCGGAAAGAAAGTGTTCTGCTTCACTGATAGCACCTTGCACAAAAACATGAGATAAGTTTCTAGCAATGACTCTAGTGCTTTGTGGTCTGGGAAAGGATGGGGAGAAGAGTAGAGAACATGGCTGCTCTCCATCACTCAGCAAAGACCTGCTGGCAGGGTGGAGAGAGAACTGTTGGCAGGTCTTTCTCAGGTGGTAGAGCTGGCACTGCAGATGTTATTGACGGATCTCTGTTCCAGACCACTTAAGCTAGTTTCAGAAAAGGATAGTACCAAGATATGTCCTTGTCTTTATCTGCATTACTTTTTGGAACTAAGTTACATTTGTAAAAAATACTTCCCATCAAAGAAAAGCAGTATACACTGTACTGAACAATCATTCCTGGATCCTTCTTGTCTAACTTCAAGGATTTTAAGTTCCAGCTTACAATAGCAACCTCCAAATATATCCGTGTATGGATGTGGTTTCTGCAATATTAATGCTGCAAACTCTAAAATATTCCAAAGCAGAAGGAACATAAAATGCATGATAGTATGATTCTGAGCCAGTAATCTAACTAATCCAATTTAAATAATCCAACCCAATAATCCAACCATAACATTAAACAATCTGACAGTTTAACACTGTAGTACCAGTACCCATTTTACTTAAAGAAATAGGTAAATGGAATGTAATGTTTTATTAACCTGTCTTTGATATAATAAACTATGAATTTAACTGAAAAATGAGTGCATTGTCTTGTACAGTCAGCAATAACCTCTTACAATGTCAATCATCTTTTAATTCATAAATCTCTTTACAATCATTTACAGCTGGTTGAAAGTATTCATATGAATTTTAAGCAATACTAAGCATTAACCTTCCAGGTTCACTGTAGAAGATTATAGATTATAAATAGACCACAGAAGATTAAACTGTTAAAATGCAAACTCATTTGATAGTTCTAATCCTTAAAAAAAAAAAAAAAAAAAAAAAAAAAAGATTTCTGAGAGGGTGACAGAACTTCCCTGAGAGTTTCCCTTTTCTCTTTGTTTTCTTTTTCTCACACCCAAAAGTCTTACAACGCCTTTTTTTTTTTTTCCACAGGAGCTATATCCAGACTTGTAAGCAAACCCTCTTTACACAGTAATAATAAATGATTGTAACCTCAAACACTTAAAAGTGGTTCACTACGCTTGAAACATTAACCTGATATAAGTAGAGGAACAAGTAGCTTAACAAGAACTCTTTATCAATAGTCTTCCTAGAAAAGCCTTCCTAAAGTTGAGTTTCAAAGATAAATAACATTTTAATTCCATCAGACGTCTTTCACCCTTCAAACTGCTGATAGAGGCCAAAAGTAGCAGATGCAGCTATCAGCTGTAAACCCTTACACTGATGAAAAAACAGGCTGTCTTCTGAGTCTACAGCTTTCACCTGTGTGTTTATATAAAACATCATTGCAGGCGTGATAAAACTGGAAACTTCTTCTCCTGTGTTGATGGGCAGAGACCAATGGGATGAGGTTCAACGTGGCTGAATGCCACATCATGCACTTTGGCCACAATAACCCCATGCAGTGCTACGGGCTTGGGGCAGAGTGGCTCAACAGCTATACAGAGGAAAAGAACCTGGGGGTGCTGATTGATGCTCATCTGAACATCTGGCCAGTGTGCCCAGGTGGCCAAGAAGCATCCTGGCTTCTATCAGGAATAGTGTAGCCAGCAGGACCAGGGAGGTGATCGTTCCCCTGTACTCTGCTCTGGCGAGGGGCCTCTCAGTACAAGAAGGATATCAAGGCCCTGGAGCATGTCCAGAGAAAAGCTACGAAGCTGGTGAAGGGCCTGGAACACAGGTCCTGTGAGGAGTGGCTGAGAGAACTGGGGTTGTTTAGTCTGGAGAAGAAGAGACTCAGGGGAGACCTTATTGCTCTCTACAGGTACCTGAAAGGAAGGTGCGGGGAGCTGGGGATCGGCCTCTTCTTGCAGATAACTAGCTATAGGACTAGAGAGAATGGCCACAAGTTGTGCCAGGGGAGGTTCAGGCTGGAAATTAAGAGACACTTTTTCTCAGAAAGAGTAGTCAGGCATTGGGATGGGTTGCCCAGGGAAGTGGTGGAGTCCCTGGGGGTGTTCAAGGAAAGGCTGGACGTGGTGCTTAGGGACATGGTTTAGTGGGTGACCTTGGTAGTAAGGTGATGGTTAGACCAGATGATCTTGAAGGTCTTTTCCAACCTTAATGATTCTCTGATTCTTCATGCTGTCTGCATCTTCATCCAGATTTCATGCTGGTCTACATTTCACTGGCTAATGGTATGATTTCTTAAGACTGTAGCTTGTCCTGGAGACATATGCAGCATCTCATCGGTGTTCCACTAGTAAAGCATACACTGGTGCTTCATTGGTGGACACTGCATGTTAATGTCTGAGTTAAGTCACATTCCTGTATGTCTACAATAACAAGAATCCATGCTACTTACTCTTCACTAGCAATCCAACAAATCATAGAATCATAGAATATCCTGAGTTGGAAGGGACCCATAAGGATCATCGAGTCCAACTCCTGGCACCACACAGGTCTACCCAAAATTTTAGACCATGTTACTAAGTGCACAGTCCAAACACTTCTTAGACTCCAACAGGCTTGGTGCTACTTCCCTGGGGAGCCTGTTCCACTGTGCAACAACCCTCTCAGTGAAGCTGCCTCAGCTTGACACCATTCCTGTGGGTCCTATCACTGGTGACTAAGGAGAATAGATTGGTGCCTTCCCCTCCACTCCCTCTTGTGAGGAAGCTGTAGACTGTGATGAGGTCTCCCCTCGGCCTCCTCTCTTCTAGTTTTGTGCATCCACTCAGCATCTGCTGCTAGAAATTCTCTATTAGTTGGTACATCTATAGATACTGACATCTAAAATGTATTTTGGAGGAAGATTTAGGTCTCATAGACTGACTGGATCTTGTAAGAAAAAATGAACGCTTTTGTTAGGTGATTTGGATATGTTTTGCAGCACTATCCTGGCAGAAACCAGGCAGGGATTACACAACCCATCCTCCCAGCAGATCTGGAAAGCTGGATGATTTTCTGCCTGCTCACCTGCTTCGCTTAGAACCATCTGCCAAGTGATTTTCCACAAGCACCCCAAAAGCTAGGGACAATACTGTGGCCCATGATTCCCCCAGAATGTCTTCTCAGAAGACAGCCAGGCATATTATTCTACTGCTGGAACTTCATTCTCTTTTTAGAAAACCTTACAAAGTTTAGGCCAGAGTAGTAATGATTCATAAGTATTGGTTTATGTCTTGCCATTATAGTTTTAACACTGCTGCACTTGTGTCTTATTTTTATTATTATGGTATCAAAATAATTTGCACTGCAGAACATCCACAGGTTGTGGAGGTAGATAATAAGCATAAAAAATAGGAAGGCACTAAATGGAGCATTCGTCACCTCAGTATGTAGAAAAGCAAGCATGCAGATATGTTCATTTTTTAATTGTCAAGAAGTAAATCTTCAAAAGTATAGGCTGTATCTTAGAATATAATCACTTACTCTTCTCTCTATTTTAATGTCAGCATAAAGAAAATTGTGCAATAACCCAGCAGGTGTTAAACATAATAACATTCTGCACTAAAAAACCTTTGGCTGATAAATAAAGAGGAGATTGATGGAAAAGATCTAGGTGCTCACCTGAATATCCAGATTTGGATGATGATGAAGACTGCTAGTTCTTTTCTCCCTTTTAGTTTAGTCTGGGATGTAACTCAATTATTCTATTTCATTTTGGGGAAATAAGTTGGAACATGTCTGGATATGAACAGATGCCAAAACACCCTAACCAAGACATTCATTTTTAATGCTCAGATTCCTCTGTCAAGTAGTTTGGTTTATATAATACATAGATCAGTAATTATTAGACCTCTGTGAGAAGCTCTTTAATCTACTTTGAAATACGCTTTGTCCTTCTTGTTTTATTTAGACCAGTACTGATCTTTCCAAGCCTAAAAGCCTATCCTTTTGAATTGTTTTGTGGTATTCGTTAACACCCCCAACTACACTGATTTTCAATTTACCGTTGTGAATAGGAGCCTTTCCACTGATTAAACCCTGCAAAATATTTCAGTCTGTCCCAGCTGCATCTAGCCATCCTGCACTTTCTGCATCTGTGCAATGAAGACACAAGACTGATAGTATCTTAACATGAAAACAGAAACTCTGCTTATTTGTAGTCTTTATTTGCCTTTGCCTTGCCTCAGATTGCATCAGAGACTATTGAGGATCTGAACATTTCCAAAATACACAAGGAACTATTCCTACTTCCTTACCAATATGTTTCCCCAAATGTACATTACTATAAAATGATTCTAATAAATGTATGTTTATTTCTTAAAACTATATTGCAAAAAGTTTCAAGTATATACAGATGTTTTAAAAGACTTATGTTGTCTTAAGGTTTCTTTAAAAAACTAGTGGCTTCATATTCTTGCCACAAGCTGTCATTAGATTTACTCCGCTGCAGTTTAATTGGTGGGGTTTAGATATGTACTAGAAGCTTCAAGAATTTGTAGTAATTTCACATGGGTAACATACGTTTAACATTTTATATGCTAAGCTATAACGTAGTGAATATACATTGATTAGACTGCAAGATATAATTTTAGTGCAACAAATACATTCTAGGAAATCAACAATATAGAGAAGAGAAAAGAAAAAGAAAAAAACAAAAAAAAAACAGACATGAAGTATATGAGAATCCCAAAGTTCGATTCTGCCTTCCTAAACAGTTTAGCATGATTAAACACCGAATGATGGCATTTCGTTCAGAGACCTTTCTAGACTTGTAGACAATATAGATGCTTAGCTAGCATCCTCCTGGATGGTGCTGGGGGCCGGACCAGCTGTTCCTGGAGAGCAAATGAGACCACAGGCTTCCTTGATATTCTAGGGATTTTCTAAGTGGACTGCAGACTTCATTAGCTTTTAATTTCACAGTCTCATAAATGTCCTTTCAAAGGGAAATCAGCAATTTTTTGGAGGTAAATTGTTGTGGGTTTTTCTCTGGTTGGTTGGCTGGTTGTTGTTTTGAACAGGTAGGGAGCTTTACAGTTATATAGCAAGACTGGTTAATTAGCAGGTGGACACGGTTAACTTTCAAAAAAACATTGGTATGAAATTACCACATTTTGTTCCATATTTTGCACTGACTTGAACTTCTGCTTTTTCTCTTTTGTCAGGATCTTATACTGTCTTCATTTAATATTTAGTTAAGTAGAATAGAATCATAGCATAGAATGGCTTGGGTTGGAAGGGACCTTAGAGATCATCTAGTTCCAACCCCCTGCCATGGGCAGGGACACCTCCCACTAGACCAGGTTGCTCAAAGCCCCATTCAACCTGGCCTTAAACACCTCCAGGTGTTCCTCCACACCATTCACAGCTTCTGTTCCAGTGCTTCACCACCCTCTAAGGGAAGAATTTCCTCCTAACACCTAATCTAAATCTACCCTCTTTTAGTTTAAAAACATTCTCCCTTGCCCAGCTATCCCTAGCTGCCTGAGCAAAAAGTCGCTCTCCGTCTTTTTTATAAGCCCCCTTTAAGTATTGAAAGGCTGCAATGAGGTCTCCCCAGAGCCTTCTCTTCTTCAGGCCAAACATCCCCAACTCTCTCAGCCTTCCTTCACAGGAGGGGTACTCCAGACCTCTGATCATCTTCATGGTCCTACTTTGAACCTACTCTAACAGATCCACACCTTTCTTGTTCTGGGGACTCATGTCTGGGATTGTCCTGACCCAGGTGCAGCACCTTGCACTTGGACTTGTTGAACCTCAAGCGGTTCACATGGTCCCACTTCTCAAGCTTGTCCAGTTCCCTTTGGATGGCTTCCCTTCCTTCTGTTTTATTGACTATGCCACTCAGCTTGGTGTCATCTGCAAAGTAGCTGAGGGTGCACTCATATCTATTATATTGCATCTTGGTCTATGAGCAAAACAAACATCTCGCTATTCCATTGTTCTCTGTGTCCATGACACCATGACATTATGACTTCTGTCCATGGCAAAAATATCATGACAAGCCTTTTTTTTTTTTTTTTTGGGGGGGGGTGTGGGGTGTGGGACAGACAGACATATGGTAATAAGTATATTAACTTTCAGTTATTGTACATTGAAGTGAGCAGAGAATTGTGAAAGTCTCAAAGAAATAGTGTAATCCCATTGTAAATCAGTCTCTATGTTACAGAATGAGGCTTGTGTATATCTTTTAATGAAGAATTTGGGAATACCACTAACTACCTGTTCTCCCCTCAGAGCAGGGAGGCTGTGGTGCCTCATTCAGTATTGCTTATCACTCTAGGGACAGAATGAGGAAAAGGTAAACAACACTGAATAGGTTGCAGAAGGAATGAGCACACCAGAAACTATTTCATCTGCACTGTAGTGAGGAGCTTAGCAGAGCTCCTAATCAGTCCTTCTCCTCACTGAGAAAAGAAAACACTGTACAAAAAATAACACTGGAGACTCAAATTCTTTTTTATTTTCTGTTAGCAAGTAAAAATGGAGCCATCAGGCCAAAACAAGAAGCTTCACAAAGGAAAAGGAAATCACTAAGGAATATCAAAGTTGTGCTAATATATGTATATTTATGCCTGTTTCTTTCTTTATTTATTCTATACATGTGTATACATACGCATATGTATATATGCTTGTAATTAGGAGGAGAACTGTTCCTCCTCTGATAAATCTCATGTTCCTGGGGGAACACATTTTCAAACTGTATTCCAGCAGACGGAGAGGAGAATGACGTGACTTCTGCTTGGATGGATATGTGGATTCTCTGAAGGTACATAGAGATATATGCATACTTCCTAAAGATGGGCAAATCTATCCAAGTCCTGTTTTTGACTCAACAGATGTTGTTACAGTTGACTGTGATAATCATGACTTAGAGAGCTAAAGGCAAGGCCCTTCAACATGACCCTGGAGTATTCTTCTCCAGCTCCAGAATAAGCAACACTGCTTATTCACAATAGTAGCTACAGATGGATCATTACCTGAGTGACATTCATCATCTCCTCTCAGGACTGCTTAAGTTTTGCTCTAAAGTAAGCTTCAGAGAGGAAGTAGGAAGCAGGCCAATATTAACTACACCAGAAAAAATAAGAGTATGTAAGGGGAAAGTGGCATGTTTTGCCCTGCATTTTCAGAATATCTTCTGTACAGATAAGGGTAAGCTAGTTTCATGTGGTGGTTTCCAGACACATGTTGACACAGACTGAGAAACAGAGAGGGAGTTTGCTTAACCATCAGAGCACTGCAGAAATTCTGATAGAGAGCTTAAGGCAATAACAATCAAGCATTGCTATCATACAGTTTTTGCCTTTTTATACTGGTTTCTTTTCTTATATCTGAGGTAATTTTATCGACTTTTTTTAGGTCTATGCCTGTAGTCTGTTACTGGCTCATTCTCATTAGAGTTTCCTATATCAGCCCTCTATAGCATTATATCATGTGTGATGGCAATGCTGTTTAATAAGCCACACTGTGAATACTTTGCATACTGTGGAAGGACAATAAGCAGTTTCACAACAAATTTATCTATGTAAACTTGTTTTAAAAAAGCAAAAGGTAGTAACCTGTCTAGTGACCTTTTGTAAGGCATTAAAACTTTCCTTTTTTATTTTTATTTTTTGAAAAAGAACTGGGGCTTATTTCAGGGAGGACCAATGTCACCTGAATAAATAAACAGATGGAACAGAAAATCAGAAATAGATTAGAAAAATCAAAAGAAAATCAGAAAACTTAAAATGAAGGAACTGATTTATCCAACAGCCAAAAATCTACAGTCTTTCCAGACTTTAGATAGATTCTTTTTTTTTTTTTTTTAAACTATGGAGAGCAGTTGGAACAACAACAGCAAAAAAATCGTGTCTATGACTAATCAAGTGTATGAAAGTGACCAGGGCAAGTAGAAATGGAGAAAACTTGGGGTTATCTAATATATTTCTCTGCTATTTCTGCCTGTTTCTGTACATTTCCTCATTATTTTTTAAATTATATTTGGATGTGAATAGATTTAAAAAATCCTCCTGAGGAAAAAGTGCAGCAGTCAGTTTGAATTCATGAGTCAAGTGTTTCATATCTGATAGCCTGTAAATTCATAATAAATTCTATACACTTTAAATCTCTTGTCAGAGGAAGACAAAGAACACAGGAAGAGAAGTTCTGTAAATATTTGAATCCTGTTTGTGAGAATTTAAGTATTTTACATTTGAATTTTCATAAGAATGTGAGTATTTCTGTGAACAATGTAGAACTGATAGTGAAATGGTCCTAAAAGTAGTCTTTAATGTTTAATCTTTAAGAGTTGTCACTTCAGAATTTTATGAGCTACTGCCAAGAAAATATCTAAAAGCGGTATCTAATTATTCAATGGTGTTATTTCAGTATCAACAGTTTGTACATTCTTAAAGATTTCTAGCAATGTAACATAAAACATTATAGAATTTGATCTAATTTGAGCCATCAAATCTTCGTATTTATTTTCTAATTGTCTAAAAAAATGTTTAATGGAAAAAAATATCAGAGCAAAATTGCAGTGGAAATAAAATAGATAATTTTAATAGAAACTATGTTTATGGTAATTCAGCATGAATAGATTTTGAGCTTGCTCTTGATCTAAGCGTGTATGTATAGTGTGTATCTATATTTACTAATTGTGTATCTATATTATACATGAAAGTGAAAATTAAATTAATGTAGAATAATTTTATGCTAGCAATGTTATTGAAAAAGAGCAATACTGAATACATAATAGGTTTGGTTTGGCCTTAAATATATGAACATAAACACACATATTTGCTGAATTTTTTCAGGCAATTGTTGCAATGGTACATATGATTTGAGCAGGCAGTACTGTAACACTGGTAGTTCTGCCTGCTTTTGTTCAAATGTTTAACTGAAAGCATCAAGTTTGTTTTCTGTTCTCTTACAGCAGCAAATCCAGGTGTCATTTCATCTTAGGGTGGAGCTACCCTACTATATCCTTACAGAAGGACGATGTTGTTAATGTTTAATCCAAGGGCTGATGAAGCTCTGGATCACTCAGGTGTGATGTTGTCTATGATTATTTGGTAGTCAGATGGTTCTTGATCTGAGGCTTGGGTGAAATTTATGCTTTCACAGAAGTGTTCATTGTGCCCATGAAAAAACACTGGATGAATTGATTATAGAGTCCAGTAATCTACTGTTAGATTCAATCACTATCACAACATATTAAACTCCATTTTAAAGTTTGTTTAATATTCTTCTGATTAGAAATTATTCAGATGGTTAGAAACATAACTTGCAGGTTAGATTAACTAGATTTAATCATACCAAAGATATCTGAAGATGTCAAAAGATAGGTGATTAATGGGGTTTTCAAAAGTGCTGTGGCATACAACACCTGTGATTTTAAAATATGTAGGGACTTGTTTTGCAAACAACACAGATATCTTGCAATGTATTAGACGTGTTCTTCCAAATTTTAGGAACCATCAATAAGAAGCAGTTTAAATGGTGATTTGAAGATTGGATTTGTCTGAGCTCTTCCTTAACAAGTGTAAAAAAAAATGTTTCTTACTGCCTTCCAGTTGTTAGATAGCAACATTTTCCACCTGACCCATTGTCAGGGCTGCTAACTGTAACAAGTCCATGCTCAGCTTTGGAAAACTGATCCCCTTACAGTAGTGGAGTGTCAAACTGCAGATGACAATGGTTTAAGATTCAATTTTTAAAAAGTTCTCAAGGTCAGACACTACTCTAGACCTAACTATCAACATCACTATTCCTACATGATGCAGGAGATTGTGATGAGCAGCCTGAAAGTTCATTGAAGCTAACATGAGATGCAAGGATGTCACTCTGTCATGCTCACCAGTTGTTTCTCTCTATCATGTTAAAATTCTATACCTCTCTGTGATTAAACCATTCAGAATTACATTACTAAATATTTTGTGATTCAGAAGGGTTTATGAGATTTGGACATTAAAAAAAGCATCAAGAATGTTATTCAAATATAATTTGAATATGGTGAAGCCATGCTGGCTGTCTCGGATCAACTCCTGGTCTTGCACGTGCTTTAACATTGCTTCCAATATTAAGGCACACTTAAAACTATATTACTGGGACATTGTCGTAATGTCCTTTGGGTGAATTGATTTCTCTAGTGTATCCCTAGGTAGCAGGGTATACCTCCATTAAGCTGCACAGCTTGCTTTTCGGTATACAGGAATTTACAAAGAGACCAGCCTTACCCAGGAAATTTTGTAGTGATATAGAACAATATATCTAAAAAAAATGTTTTAATTGCAAGCATCCCATTAAAAGTTCATAAAGGTTAGGCTTCCAAGTCACTCAAAGTTCAAACAGAAATTTCACCGAGGGACCCACTAACGCTTGGACTTATGCATGTAGGTCAAGGCTCATTTTTAAATACTTACCCTATGTGCGGCTTTTAAGGAATTAACTTAAAACATTTAGCAATCAAAATTCTCTGTTCCTTTCCATAAAACTCTTGTTCAGTTGGATTGCTCTAATTGAGTAATAACTTAGACATGAGGTAATTAACATTTCTTCAGACACTTCTTTAAAGTGGTTGTTATGAACAGAAACATGTAAAGAAAAAGCTTTTTATCAACTGTGGCATTTCTTTGCATTCAGGCACACGAGTTTATTTACATTTGCTTCTTTGAGTGTCAAAAAATCATTGCCTAATATCAGTGCAAAGCCAATTTAACTATAAGACAGTGATCTGATTCTATTCTGGCTGGCAAGTCACATGCAGAATCATTATCTAAATAGAAAATTCTCTATTACATCTTATATGTGAGCCAATGAGAAAATAGTTCTGATTTTTTTTTTCTGAAAGCTGAAAATTTCTCATCCTCTTTGTTTGCAGAGCAAGAAAGCTTGTTTGCTTACAGCACAAGGGAAAACAGAATTGCACAAGCCGTGTATTCATGGTTGCTTGCTAGAATGCAACTGTTCCTCAAAACATTTACATTAAGAATAGTATCAGAAGAACTAATCATTCAGCAGTACTGCTACTTTTTCTATGTTTGTAGTGCTAGAGTGTGAAAATCTTAGTAAAAATCTTAGTAAAAAGTTTTATGCTCATGATAAACATATTTTATAAGACATTTTGCAGAACATGTGTTTTATTTCATTAAAATAAACATCACAAACAGTAATGATCCCTACCTTGAAAATGTAAATAAAACCCAACTGTATGTCTTCTTTACATATGTATAATAGCGAAATAACAGAAAATACTGCCTTTTTAACTTTTTACATGTATATATATGTTATTTTAAAATCTTTTTTTGGTGTGTGTGTGTGACTTTTACATTTGATGTCAAGACTCTAAGCAATGTTAATTAGTTTAGTAAAACTCAGGAAACCTATTAGAGTCTAGTTTATTTGTAAAATCAGTGCAGATCATTCTGATTTACCAGGTTGTCTGAGCACCTTGTAGTAGACAGAAGATTGAAATCTCCATACCAATACAACCCTTGGGAATTGCCTTGTCTGAATTATAAGTATATAATTCTTACACTGCTGAAATAACTGCACCTTTCTTCATCTCTGCTCCTCTTGCAATGCCCAATGCAAGGAGAAGATGTTAATCTAATCAAAGGTTTGAATGGGAGATTAAGCAAATGGAGATATCCTGCACCACTATTGCTTCTGTCCATAAATGTAATAGATGAGCTTTTCACTCTCCCTTATCAGAACTTCTGCAAGTTAATAAATTTGACTTTGGCTAGGAACAGAAAGCTCTACACTCTATTACTAATTTTCTGAGCCAGTTCCTTCACCCCACAAATTTGCCTTTTGGTCAGAATGCAGTTCTCTGCCACTTGAGTTTAGGATGCACTTCATCATATGTTCATAACCTTTATGCAAAAAAGATTCTGCTTTTTGTAAAGCTCTTAAATGGAGATGTCCTTTAGCAGCTGTGGGTTGCACAGCACATAAGGAAGGTGGTAAGCCAATTCTGAGGTGAATGATATTTTCTGACAGGGAGATAATACATTCATAATGGGATTCAATGTTAAGTGTTCACTTGGCTCAGGACCACAAGTCATGGAATGCCATTGTGGTGTGCTTCTTAAAATAGCCATGCACATCCTAGTTGCTTATAGATGCATGCACTTTAATTTACCCGAAACATACAGTCCTGGGTGAACTGTTATGTATCTGAAAGCTTATTCTTTAAAGAGCTAAGAGACTGTTATTTTTAACCACTAATTGGTGCTTTCCTCTCTTGATAAATTTTAGTGTACTAAGAGTACTCCTTTCTTGCCAATCTGATGTCATCTGAATCCATCAAGTAGTATTCTGTTGTATCAGGTTTACATTTGGCTCATTTGAACATATTTGTTAACTGTTATTACTAAGATGTTAATATGTAAATAACTTGAAAATGTCTCCCCTTTAAAATAATTGTCAGAAGTAACTCTATCCAGTTTCACAAAACTTACCATAAATCAAAAGTCATTGAAAATCAAATTTACAGATTTATGCACTAATAATTAAATTTACATGCATTGTATGGTGAGATACATTAGAATCATGAAGAATGGTAATGGCAATAAGGGCATTGTCGAATACTGGGAACTGTATGCTCAGAACAAACTTTAAATCCCAGGATGGATTTCCCTTGCAAGCAAAATGACGAGCAGTATTTAAAAACTCACAATTTATAGCACAGACAATTTTTTCAAGAGCACTTTGTGTCTCACACACAATGACTCATTTCTGCACAGATGAGTACAAGGACAGGAGTGTGATGACTTCACCTTTCCTGCTTGTATCTCTGTATTAATTATCATCTGTGATAAATATCTTTATCAACAGCTTAGACAATGGAATTGAGTGCACCTACAACAAGTTTGCAGATGACACCAAGCTGAGTGGCGTAGTCAGTAAAACAGAAGGAAGGGAAGCCATCCAAAGGGACCTGGACAGGCTTGAGAAGTAGGACCATGTGAACCTGATGAGGTTCAACAAGTCCAAGTGCAAAGTGCTGCACCTGGGTCAGGACAATCCCAGACATGAGTACAGGCTTGCAGAAGAACTCATTGAGGGCAGCCCTGCAGAGAGGGACTTGGGGGTCCTGGTGGACAAAAGGCTCAACATGAGCCAGCAGTGTGCGCTTGCAGCCCAGAAGGCCAACTGCATCCTGGGCTGCATCACCAGAGGCATGGCCAGCAGGTCAAGCAAGGTGATTGTCCTCCTCTACTCTGCCCTTGTGAGGCCCTCCTTGGAGTGCGATGTCCAGGTCTGGGGTCTCCAGCGCAAGAAAGGTGTGGATCTGCTGGAAGTAGGTTCAGAGTAGGGCCATGAAGATGATCAGAAGGCTGGAGCACCCTCCTGTGAAGGAAGGCTGAGAGAGTTGGGGATGTTTGGCCTGAAGAAGAGAAGGCTCTGGGGAGACCTCATTGCAGCCTTTCAATACTTAAAGGGGGCTTATAAAAAAGACGGAGAGCGACTTTTTGCTCAGGCAGCTAGGGATAGCTGGGCAAGGGAGAATGTTTTTAAACTAAAAGAGGGTAGATTTAGATTAGGTGTTAGGAGAAAATTCTTCCCTTAGAGGGTGGTGAAGCACTGGAACAAGTTGTGGATGCCCCATCCCTGGAGGTGTTCAAGGCCAGGTTGGATGGGGGCAACCTGGTCTGGTGGGAGGTGTCCCTGCAGGGGGTTTGTCACTTGATGATCTCCAAGGTTCCTTCCAACCCAAGCAATTCTATGATATCATATGATTGTATGTTGCAAACAAGAATGAGGGAATACAGCAAGAACAGAGAGAATAAAGGCTCTGGTGGAGATGGAGGTCTGGGCTCATCCTGTTCAACTTAACTGAACCTCTTAAATTAGAATGCTAGTAGCTGTAAGTTGCTTTTACAATCAGTGGGTGGAGACAGACAGACATATCTCTAAAATGCAATTTAGCCCATTTAGATAAGTGATTCAGGATTTAATTTCTCTCTTCATGTTGATCCTGAATTTCAATGCCTTGAATCTAGGACAAAGCTCAAACCTTACCTAATGCCCTTGTAAAGCATGTTGTTGAAAACATCTTGTGTCTGCTTAGAAATAAGTTGTAGCTGGCTTGCAGAAGTGATCCAGAGAATATTAATTGAAATAGATGCCATATGGCTTATTGCAACTGGCAGTTTATTTTTGTGGGGCAACAATTTATTAACTAAATTCAGTATCTATATCGTCCTACCTCAGTCCAGAATTGAGACGGATGGAGGAACCTTACTTTTTTAAAAATGTATAAAAAGGTAAAATTTGTAAAAAGACCATCTGTTCATGGTGCAGAAAAGTCTGCGCTACATTTATATGCTTGTGCATAAGTGTATCTAAATACAGGTTTTCTTTTATTTATAGATGTGTGTATATATGTGTGTTTACTTTTAAAGGTTCTCAAGTAAACCCTATGGCTCTCTTTCTGGAATATGGCATTTTCCTAACTTTTGTGTATTAGAAACTAATATACAAGCATAGTTACAAGCATTAATAAAATTAACATCACAGTGACTGCTTTGCAGAATTGCACACACTTGCTTAAAACAGTCAAAAGAGTGGCATTTACTTTTAACAGTCACAAGTTCACTATAGTAAGAGTACTTTTGAAATAAAAAGAATATGTTTGAGAGAGAGATTCTTAAAGGATAGTTCATTTTTCTTCACTGATATCCCTATCAAAGATCTCAGCTTGAGCCATTCTTGCTGATAATATTCAACCCTGTGTCTGTGTAGCTCACTTTATTTATTTGTTAGTAGCATATATGTATAGTGGCTGTTGTGGGAAGTTCTATTTAGGTCTGATGGTCAGTGCTTCCACTGTAGGGTACTGTGAGACTGATTCACACTTGTTTGGATTGCCAGGTCACAGGGAATGGATTACTGTTAAAAGAAGAGACCAGACCCATGTCAAATATATTTAAATGGAAATAACATTTATTTTGTTGTAGCATTGTTGCTTTGGGTTCAATTTGAGAAAGTAGATTTCTAAGAATACTGTAAGGCCTGGGAGGCACTGAAAAATCAATTCTCTCTGTGCTTCAAAAGAATCCTCAAACGAATTTAAGAAATTAATCCCAACTACCCTGAAATGATCTACAGAAAATAGTCATTAAGATAACTTACCATTTGTTGAAATTCACCAGTATCTGCCAAGCCAATATGAAAGTCTTTGAGGGAAAACATTAAGGGATTCTGCCTGTAGCAAAATATTAAATTATTGGCACAAATGAAAACAGAGGATACTCGTTTCACAATTGCATTTGTCAAGCTTCAGATTTGCTCTGTACTGGGTGTAACAAGACTTGCAACCTGCAAGAACAAGCCTAGAGATTGTACTACAGGCCTTTGAAGCTGCCCTCTCGATTTCACAGGCCAATCTTCCAAATGCATGTTTCCCATTACTAAGTGAACAATGGTCCTTGCAACCATTGTGGACTGCTATTCCATAATTTTTAACGTGTCAGAGAACATAAAGCTGGAACAAGTCTCAGATCCCACAATCTATCTGCCTATGTTTTAAAAACAAAGTGATAATTAACTATATTCAAAGTATTTTAGATTTTGTCTAGCTTGTTCTTTGATTTTCCACACATTTAGTCTTCTGTAGTAGTCCCAAAGCAAGATTAATTTTTTAATTCAAATTCCCTTTAATGTTAGATCTGGCACATGAAATGGCCTGACATTCCAGATGCACAAAATTAGTGGTGGGACAGACTTGGACAGCATTAGCCTTCCATGTATACCTAAGAAGTACAATTATATATCCTAAGATTGAAGGGCTCCTCTGAATATTAAAGGTGATGATGCTCTGTATTCAGAAGCATGCTTTGAAGATTGTCAGCCTGGAAAACTTTCTTAGAAGTATTTGATTAGGCCCAAATTCCTTGGTCTGACCAGATTATTCAACCTGAACTAAGAAAGACAGAAAATGCAAGATGACTTTCCATCATGCTCATACTGCACAGATCTTGAGGCTAGATGAAGACTAGGCAATATCTAATGTAATAGGTACAATAACATACAACCATAAGAATAGTTACTATATCTGGCAGCTTTCAATGCTAATTCCTCTAATTCCTTGAGACACCAAACAATCATTTCCCTTTCCTCAGATCTTATCTGTTTTGCTAGTAATGGGAGGCATATAAAGGCATAATAAAATACATCTGTGCCCTGAAATGGTACTGCTGAGAAAGGTAAAATCTCATGGGACAAATACAGAATCACCAGAGCAGGAAGACTGGGAAGGACTACAACAATCCTGTAGAATCAGACACATTTCTTCCTACTCTGCTGTAAACACTGAGTCCAAGAGGAGAAAAGGAGAGGTGTGACTGCAGAGACTACCTGTGAAATGATCGATATGTATGACTATCCCTGTCTGAGCAAAGTGTTTGCCTTGAGTAAAGTTTGGCCAAGAAGTTTATGACATGCAAAAGAAGGTTGCATCCTTCCCGGTTCTTGCTGGAAAGAGTTGCCAACCAGTAAGTCTGTCCATTAATGAGGAAAGAAGTTCTCCTGCTCTTTCCAGGGTGGAAACCCTGCTTCTTCCTTTTTCCTTGTTTACATGTTTTATCCTATCCACTTGCTGAGGTGATCGGCTCCGGGACAGACGCGTTCTGCAATGGAGCAGGGGATTGAGACAGGCAGGGCTCTTTTTCGGCATTGAGGCCACTCCAAGCAGCCAAGGGAGCCGCCAGGACCGGGCAGCCCTCGCAAGGGAGGCTGATGAGGCATAGGTGGAGCCAGCAGCACCGCCTCCCCAGCCGTTCAAAAGAGGCCCCTAGGGAGCACGAGTGACCAGGAGCGTGGCGACCAGGATGGGCAAACAGGGCGTGGTGCGTCAGAAAGGCGTGGAGCGGCAGTTTGCGAGGCAGTTTGCACAGGCAGGGTGAGCAGGGAGGGCCCCTCGCCGCTCCTTTGCAGCGGTCTTTCCCATCGGTACTTGAAACCTGCTTGCGAGAAACGTGGCCATGGTATCAACCAGGCAGAAAACCATGGCCTCCGCATCTCTTGTGGCCTCTCCACATCGGTGACTGTAGCTACTCAGACGGAGGGCTCAGGGAAACACACCGCCGTCCAGGTCTTGGGCTGCAGGGTGTGCCCGAGTCTTCTGTCAGTATCCAACAGCAGCAGTGAGGGGTATGCTTGTGGAAGGTGTGCCCAGATTGAAGAGCTGCTCAGCCAGGTAGCAGAGCTTCAGGAGGAGGTGAGAAGGCTCAGAAGCATCAGGGAGTCAGAGAGGGAAATTGACTGGTGGGGGTGTACTCTACCCTCTCTGAGACAGACTCATGAGCCTGCCACAGCACAAATGTCTGCTGCTACGCAGAAGACAAAAGTTCCCCTCATCCCACCAGGCAGTAGGAGGAGACCTAGACCAAGGGGGGGAATGGAGGCAGGTTCCTGTTCGAGGTGGTAGGCGAGCCCTGTCCCTGACCACTTCACCTTCCCATCTACCCTTATATAACAGGTATGAGGGTCTAGAACACGACAGTCAGAACAACAAAGCAGACGAAAGCCCATCCCAGTTGGAGAGGGTGCCTAAGGCAAGGCAACCTACCCCCTGCATTGCTACATCATCTGTCAAAAAAGAAAGAAGGGTTATCGTGATGGGGGACTCCCTTTTGAAAGGGACAGAGGGCCCAATATGCTGACTGGACCCAACCCACGGGGAAGTCTGTTGCCTCCCTGGGGCTCGGGTGAGAGACTTCGCTAAGAAAGTCAAGCACCTGGTACGGCCCACCGACTACTACCCGCTACTGGTCTTTCAGGCTGGTAATGACGAGGTAGCAATGAGAAGTCTGAGAGCGACCAAAAGGGACTTTAGAGCTTTGGGGCAACTACTTAAAGGATCAGGGGCACAGGTTGTGTTTGCCTCTGTCCTTCCGATTGGGGGGATCAATGCTGACAAGCAGACTCATCACATTAACACATGGCTTCGGGACTGGTGCAACCGGCAGAACTTTGGGTTTTTCGATCACGGGAAGGTATATGTGACATCAGGCCTGCTGGCACCAGATGGGATGCGCCTCTCTCATAGAGGGGTAAGGATTTTTGCTCAGGAGTTGGCAGGGCTGATAGATAGGGCTTTAAACTAGAGTCGAAGGGGGAAGGGGATAAATCAGGCACGCTGGTGATGAGCTAAGGGATGGTGCGCTAAAATCAGAGGGACTGTGTGCTAGTGAGGTCCTTTGGTTGGCTCCACAAGGTGCTGCATGTAGGGAGGCACATTTGAAGTGCTTCTAGACAAACGCACGCAGTATGAGGAATAAAATGGATGAGCTAGCAGTCTTGGCCCAGTCTCACAGCTACGATATCATTGGCATAAGTGAAACCTGGTGGGATGAATCCTGTGGCTGGTGTGTTGCAATGGATGGTTACCAGCTCTTCAGGAGGGACAGGCAGGGTAGGAGAGGTGGCGGGGCGGTGATGTATGTGAAGCATGGGCTGGACTGTGTGGAACTTCAAGCTGGTGATGGCAAAGTTGAGAGCCTCTGGGTAAGGATTAAGGGACGAACAAATAAAGGGGATGTCGTTGTGGGAGTCTATTACAGACCACCTGGCCAGGACGACAATGCCGATGAATTATTCTTTGCAGAACTAAGAGATGCCTCGAGATCAACTCCCCTTGTCCTTATGGGGGATTTCAACTTGCCACACATCAACTGGGATCACCACACGGCTGACACGAGCAAGTCCAGGAGGTTCATAAAGCACCTAGATGATAACTTCTTGGTGCAGATGCTAAGGGAGCCAACTAGGAAAGGTGCCCTCCTTGATCTGTTGCTGGAGAACAGACAGGGTCTTGTGGGAGACTTGGCAATTGGCGGCTGTCTTGGTCATAGTGACCATGAAGTGGTTGAGTTTAGAATTTACGGTGACAGAAGGAAAACTGCCACCAAAACTTCAGCCCTGAATATGGGGAAAGCAGACTTTAGGCTGCTCAGGGAACTATTCAGCAAGGTCCCCTGGGAAACTGCTTTTGAAGGCATTGGCGTCTGTCAGTGCTGGTCAATCTTTAAGCACTGCCTCCTAAAAGCACAAGATCAGGCGATTCCAAAATATCGCAAGTCAGGCAGGCAGGGCATAAGGCCAGCCTGGCTGACCAGGGATCTTCTACTGGAGCTTAGGCAAAAAAGAAAGTGTACGGCTGCTGGAAAGAGGGTCAGGTGATGAGGAAGGAATACAAGGATGCTGTTCGTGTTTGTAGGGAGAAAATTTGAGTGGCCAAAGCCCAACTAGAGTTGAAGCTGGCCATGTCTGTGGGAGACAATAAAAAAGTTTTTTTTAGATATGTGAACAGAAAAAGGAAAACCAAAGAAAACATAGGTCCGCTACTTGATGGGGAAGGTCTCCTCACAGACAATGACATAGGCAAAGCAGAGACATTTAATGCCTTCTTCGCCTCTGTCTTCAACACTGATGATGGGCTTCAGGACCCAGGGTGCCCTGAGCTGGAGGACCATGACGGTGGGAATGACAAACTCCCAACTGACCGTGAATGTGTGCGGGATTTGCTGCTCCACCTGGATCTATTCAAGTCCATGGGTCTGGATGGAATTCATCCCAGGGTGCTTAACGAGCTGGCTGACGTCATCGTGGGACCTCTCTCAATTATTTTTCAACGATCTTGGGAATCTGGAGAGGTCCCAGTAGACTGGAAGCTGGCAAATGTTGTGCCAATTTTCAAGAAGGGTAAGAAAGAAGACCCTAGCAATTACAGGCCTGTCAGTCTCATGTCAGTGCCTGGTAAAATTATGGAGAGGATGATCCTTGAAGTTATTGAAGCGCACCTGGGGGACAATGCAGTCATTGGTCCCAGCCAACATGGGTTCATGAGGGGTAGGTCCTGCCTAACAAATTTGATTTCCTTTTATGATAAGATGACCCATCTAGTCGATCAAGGGAAACCAGCTGATGTGATCTTTTTGGACTTCAGCAAAGCTTTTGACATGGTTTCCCATAGGATCCTACTGGACAAAATGTGCAGCATACAACTTAACAAAAACATCTTACGATGGGTGAGCAATTGGCTGACAGGCAGGGCTCAAAGGGTTGTGGTAAATGGGGCCACATCTGGCTGGCGGATGGTCACTAGTGGGGTCCCTCAAGGCTTCATTTTAGGGCCAGTCCTCTTCAATGTTTTTATAAATGATTTGGATGGAGGACTAGAAGGTGTTTTGAGCAAATTGGCCGACGACACCAAACTTGGAGGAGTTGTGGGCTCGGATGAGGGTGGAAAGGCCTTGCAGAGAGATCTGGACAGATTGGAGGGCTGGGCGATCACCAACCACATGAAGTTTAACAAAAGCAAGTGCCGGGTCCTGCACCTAGGATGGGGCAACCCTGGCTATACATACAGACTGGGCAACGAGACGCTGGAGAGCAGCCCCGCAGAGAGGGATCTGGGGGTTGTGGTTGACAGCAAGTTGAATATGAGCCAGCAGTGCGCCCTGGCAGCCAGGAGGGCCAGCCGTATCCTGGGATGCATCAAGCACGGCATTGCTAGTCGGTCGAGGGAGGTGATTGTCCCGCTCTACTCTGCGCTGGTACAGCCTCACCTCGAGTACTGTGTGGAGTTCGGGGCACCACAGTACAAAAAGGACATTAAACTGTTGGAGAGTGTCCAGAGGAGGGCAACGAAGATGGTGAAGGGCCTTGAGGGGAAGACATATGAGGAGCAGCTGAGGTCACTGGGCCTGTTCAGCCTGGAGAAGAGGAGGCCGAGGGGGTACCTCATCACAGTCTACAACTTCCTCACAAGGGGGAGTGGAGAAGCAGGGGACCTATTCTCCATAATCACCAGTGGTAGGACCCGTGGGAATGGTGTTAAGCTGAGGCAGGGGAAGTTTAGGCTGGACATCAGGAAGAGGTTCTTCACCGAGAGGGTGGTTGCACACTGGAACAGGCTCCCCAATGAAGTAGTCATTGCACCAAGCCTGTCTGAATTTAAGAAGCGATTGGACTGTGCACTTAGTCACATGGTCTAAACGTTTGGGTAGACCTGTGTGGTGCCAGGAGTTGGACTTGATGATCCTTATGGGTCCCTTCCAAATCGGGATATTCTATGATTCTATTCTATGATTCTGTTTTCCTTCTTTCACACCTACAGTAGACCTGTTTAATATAACCTAAACTGTGCAAGATATTTTAGGAAAGAATTTATGCATCTCTTATAGATGCATTTGTGGTTTTATAACAATTATTTTGTTATTACTTATCAGGAAGAACACTGTAAATGTCAGTATCTTAACAAAAGAGTATGGCTAGGTATGTGGCAAGTAGCAGGAAGGGTGGACACAGGAATCCAGAAGCTCAATCTCAGTATTCTAGGAGCAAATATGAGACATTCTTTAGATAGGAATATGTTTGATATGGGAGTGAAATAACTGGGAAATTCTGGGGAGAGCATTTGAGGGGCGAGGAAGTGGGCTTTGGAGATGAGAGTAGAGGGCCAGAGGGAAGGAAAGGATGTAGGCAGTATTGGAGGGGAGCAAAAACTGACTCTTGGGGGGAGATTCTGAACTAATCTGTAGGGTTTTGAGGTGTTTTGGGTAATGCTGATGGTTTATAAAGCAGGAGCATAGCAAGCTGAGGAAAGAAGTGTTGACCCTTGAGTCAGCTTTGGTGAGGGCTAGTGTAAGGTCACAAAATCTGGGAAGTAGAGTCACTGTGGTCCACATGTTTGCCATTGAACCACAAGCTGGGCACAGGAAAGGGGACACATGCATGTGTCAACAGACACACACACACACACACACACATGCTTACACAGAGAATGATTTTCCTTAATCCAGCCTCACACACATTCACTCACTCATGCATTTGCCTTCTGTATTTACCTTCTGCTTTCAGAGAACCAATGTTTTCGTATTACAAAGCCTAACTCCGAGTGGATTATAGGAAGAGGAAACTATCAGTGGAAAAATGAATTATCCTTGTGTGTGTGTGTGCATACCCCAGAGGAAAATAAAATAAATTCAATTAATATAGTTTTAATTTAGACAAATATTCTGAAGGAGTATGTAGTAAAATTTGCAGATCTGATGATAGAAGTCCTCTACTGGAATGATTTGAGTGGAATGATTTGAGGCAATGAATGGGAAATGAGTGTTTTTTGTCTCCAGCTGGAGTGGTCTGCCCTTTCAGAAGGGAGGTAGTACTGTCACCTACAGCATCGAGTACTTTAGACCCCTAAAAACTTTCTCTTAACTAACACAGAAGATGAACCAGTTAATTCATGAAAGCATCAAATGGAGAGCATCAAATAAGGAATTCTTAAATCTTTCCTTAGTGAGTTTTTTAAAAATATTAGCTATGCTCTCCTTTGGGTGGAAATATACTTATGCAAGGTGCTCTGGAGTATTAATTCCTGAAATTCATGTATGATTTCGTTTTGTTTCAGGTTGGTAACTGCTATCAGCTTCCTCCCTTTAAATGTTTCTAGATAATTGTAGTTTAATGAGAAATTTATTACACATGAATACTTACCTGAGCTTGGAGGTGATTTTAAGTCCTCTCCCACAATACCTGATTTCCTTGGCATTGAGAGGCTGCTCTTTTCAATTATCTACTCATTCAATACTAGTTTAGAGATATTTTGTACTTTTACACAATACATTCAAGAGAAATAACCACTAGAACAGCTGGTGAATAATCGTTTTTATACAGGGAAGTGGTATTGAGAATATTTTGAACTGTGAACGTAATAAAAATGTTTGGCAAGGGGGTATATACCTAAGTTATTTTGGATGGAAGTAAAGAAAAAAAAAAATGTGTATGGAGTTGATGATGCTATGCTTTCTCCATCACTTATAAATTAGAGAATGAAAACAGTTGGAAATTCATTCCCTTTCTATCTTATTTATCTGCAGTTAATGAAATTATCTTAGCTATTAAGAAAACATGGCTTATTCCTTCATTGTTCGTTGCCTTCCTTTGAGTTTATTTAGCCCACCAACAGAGTACTTCGCAAGATTCAGAGACACCTGCACGGAGTCTACAGCTGAAGAAATATAAGAACTTGAATGTCTGTCTTTGACTATATTTAATACCACTCCTTAAAATACTTGTGTTAAAGTTATTTCCTTTTTAAGACAGTTAGAGAATAAATCTTGTGATGGTTGTGTATTTTACTACCCATCACAATTCTTGATGTATCAGTATTAAATTTCAGCAGCTGGGAAAGAAGAACCACTGGATGAGGTTCATGCTAGGAGCTACCTGGCTGGGGAGCTGCTCTGCCTAAAATGTTGTGGCAGTCTTGTCAGAAAGCAAGCTGAACATGAGCCAGCAGGGTGCCCTGGCAGCTAAGAAGGCCAACAGTATTCTGGGCTCTATTAAGAGCAGCACAGCCAGGAGGCTGTGGAAAGTGATTCTGCCCACTCTTGCCTACCTCAGCAGTTGTTAGGTCACATCTAGAGGATTGCATACAGTTTTGGGAAAGACTTCAGTAAACTGGTGCAAGTTCAGCAGAGGGCCACCAAGCTGGTCAGGAGACACAAGTACTTGTCCTGGGAGAGGAAGTTTCTGACTAACGAAAAAAAAAAAAAAAAAAGAATAAAAAAAAGAGTTGCCTGCTGATATGCATGGGGAGGTTACCAAAAGAGATGGCAGCAAATTCTTCCAGTGGAGCATGGTGGAAGGACAAGGGTCAAATGGTGAATCCAAGAGAGGTTTAGTTTGGACATTGAAAACAGTCAAGTCCCACAAGGGAAATCAAGCAGCAGAACAGGTTGTCTGGGGAGACTCCACCCTTGGAAGTTTTAAAATTAAGCTAGATAAATCCCTGAGCAACACATTGTGACCTCACAGCCAAGTCTATGTTGAGCAAACAGTTGTCCTAGAGACCTGCTGAGGTCCTAGGATCCCAATATGAATCAGCCTTGGGTTGGCTGCACCTTTGTTGTGGCAGAGTTGTCCACGATATTAATTTTGTTTGATGCAGTTTGACTGCAGTTTTTGGCACTGGACATGAGTTACTGCAGCTGCATTTATGAAATTTCATAGCAACAAAAGTTATACAATCCTAAATGAAATACAACTTATAATTACGTTATACATTATACATTATACATTAAGCAATGTGTTTGAATGTTTCCAGAGAAGAAGCTGCTCTACACCAAAGCTGTAAAAGCACATTAGTAAATTAATTCAGTAATGAGAGAAAACTTACTTGGTCAATTTGTTAAACTCATTCTGATGGGTTGTTTCCTACTTATATTTTCAAAAACCAAGAAAGAGAAATTTGAAAATTGTATTGAAGTCTCACATCTTTAAATCGATCATAATGACTTTGAACTAACAAAACTTAGGTTGACTGTGTTTAAAAGATTTATTCTTGTTTTTGAATAGGTGGTCTTCTATAGAAGAATACTGTTTGCAATGTTTAAAATATTTATTTGGTTTGGCACCCATTGCTGAAACCCCTGAATGCTAATTAAGATGCTGAAGCAATGCTAGAAAAACATTTGCATCATCCTTGTCTTCTGTTGATTTTGAAAGAGAGAAATAAGGATGCAACCTAAGCAAATGTTGCAAATCAAAATAGAGGGTAGCTAATTGAAACCAATGTAAAGCATATTTCATACCTCAGTCATCTTTAGCCTTTGCTAACCTCATACAAGAAATAGCAAAGAAAAAATTCCTTACTGATGGAAAATGATGAGGAAATGAATGTGTAGATGTGAACAATTTAAGGACATACCAGTACCCTAAGTTCTCAGGATAAAAAGATGTATTTGTTAATGCATGAAAACTTTTTAACTTGTGAAAGTATATTTTATTACTAATTTTCATCACAGATGTTGCTATTCACATATCTACCTTCTTTTGCTGAAAAGGTTATTAATATTTCCAAAGTGAATTGAAAATTCAATTTAAAAAATAATACTTTTTTCTGCTATCTTTCAAAATTTGGTATTCATATGACAAAATTTTTTTATGTGTTTTTTTTTTTTCAGGATCTCTGGTTCAGTTGTAGGACTTGTAACTCTTGGAAAAGCAATTATTAACATTGTATTTCTTTTTCATTCGGTTACAGCAATAAAGCAAATAAACTGTTTGTTGTTGTATCTGTTTTTAACAGCTATCCAATCAAAGACAAATTTGTATTATTATATCAGTCCTTTTTAATATTGATTATCATTATTATATTATCTTTTATACAGATAATCAGGAAAAAAAAAAAAAAAAGAAGAAGAAGAGTTCCAAAGTATCCCAGATTTTTTTCTTTTCAGTTCTTTCTGTAGACACAGAAGCATAAATATAAAACAATACAATAAAATGTTATTTATAAAAATAAATATTATTTATAAAAATAAATGTTATTTAGAAAATAAAATGTTATTTAGAAAATAAAACATTATTTAGAAAAATAATGGGTATGTTAGGTATGATGTCTGAAAACTGTCATTAGGAGTTTTGTACATTGAGTCTTCGGAATCAGCTTGGTGGGCAAGTCTTTGGCCTGGTTTTGATGGAAAATATTAATGCCTTCTAAGGAAAGCCAAGCAACTTAAGAATATAATTCTTTGATCACTTATGAATATAATTCTTAAATACACAGTTATCTCTCAATTCTCCTGTTTTTTTCAGATCTTCCTGAGGCAAGCTTGATTCATGATATACTGGCCTCAAGTAGGAAGGAAGAAAGTGGCAAACTGAGATTTACATTTAAGTTCCATTGGTGCACTTCTTTATTGTTAATGAAACTTCAGTCGATAGTGACTGCAAAGCAAAGGGTCAACATACTTTCAATAAATATTCAGCAATCAATTGCGCAAATAGGTCATTTAAATATCTCATTCACACAGGAAAGTAATGGTGTTTAAAATCCAGAAGTCTCTCATTAGGTTTTACTTTTGCCACCAGTTAAAAAAGATAGAGAAAAGTTTTTATACCATTCTTGATGATATTATATAACAATAACATGTAACTGCATACAATAAATCTATTGCCATGTGCAATATTAATTAATTTAACACATCTCATCACTAAGAACCAATGAAGAAAATTAAGTAATGGAAAAAACACTGGAAAAACAGCAAAGCAAAGCAATAGATATTAATATCAGAATGTAAAGATTGTATTAGATATGTGCCAGAAAAAAACTACTCCATCCAGCATTCAGTTCCTGTCCAGACCTTCTGAGTGCATCCACATTCTCTCTTAAACTTTGTAGGAGCTGTACAACTTATGTATGTATCTCAAAAGAAAAATGGAGTGATATGAATCACAACCATAAAACCGAGCTGGGTGTCCCTCCTTGATAAAGGCATGGCAAAATGGTTGATTCTAGGCACTCTGAAAGACATAGAATTACACCTCTCGCTGTTGTATCTTAGCCTTCTTTTCTTTCACTGTTTCCCTTACCTCTTAGTTTCTACAGACAAGTGTCCTTGCCTGCCTTCTCATTTAGCTTTCTTCTACTTAAACTAGTAGAAACATGATGAATGCTGTAGTTTTTTGATCTACCTACCTATTGTCATATTTAGGTCAAAATATCCAAAATATCCATTAATTTTACATGCAGCTACTATTTGTTTTAAGAAACTGTCTTACATTTTTATAACATCCATCATACCTGTAATCAAAGCTATAAACTTTCAAGAGCTAAAATAATTAGTCTGCCTGTGATTGAGACTGAGTCTCAGGAAACAGGTACATACCTGACCTCAGTACTCAAAGACTGCCATGTGACTCACTGAAACTTTTACATTCACCTGTTAAAAAGTTTTTCACAGCCCCATCATTCTCATTTTGAAGAGCAGGAAATGTCCTTGGAGCTCTAATTACAGTACGCCTCTTAATGTAGACTTTAAACTGTGCATTTAGATGCATTATTGTAAGAAATGCTGTGGTTTTAAGAACACAAAGGAGAATGCCTAATTAGTATACAGTGACTATCTACCTACATGCTGATACCAACTTTCATTTTATCTCTTCTGAGGTTATCCATCATCATTTCACCAGGCTCCCAAACACCTTCTAATTTAGCAAAAACACAAAATGTACCAAAAACAGAATAACTTAAAATTGATTTTCTCACTTGATAGTGACAGAAAACCTCTGGCAAGCTCTCTGTTTGGAAGCTGAATACATCTTCAGTTTTTAAGGAAAAAAAAAAAAAACACTGCTGGAACATTCTGTTCTACAGAACACTCCCACTCTCTTGCATGTGCTTCTCAATAGTATCATCCTCATTGTGATATTTTCTGTAGAAGAAACTAGAAAGGTACCAGCTGTTTGCTCCCTTTTCACAATGTGTGAGTAATTTCATAACAGCAAGTCCTTCACTGACTGGCAGAAAGCAAATGAACTTGACAGCTTGGGGCCTAATATTCAGACTGAAAGAGAAAAGTCTCTATGTATTTCAAGAATATTCTAACATTTTCTTTGGAAAGAGTTCCATCTCTTTCAAAGATGTTCTTTGTTCCTTTACTTTTCTAGAAAGGTGGGGTTGTTTATTGGGTTGCTGTTCTTGTTTTTGTTTGTTTGGTGGTTTTTGGGTTGTTGTTTTTTTGTGTGTGAGAGAGAAAGATTATGTGTTTTAATCTGATTCTATAGATTAAATTGCTAAAGATATGATTTTTAACCTAAACCAATATCTGGGGGAAATGTTTACCAACTGCCTTTCATTACTAAAATTCATTCCAGCTACATACTCTGTCCTCCACAGAAAACTTTGTTATATTATAATGCCTCCATCTACTTCTCCTTTGTTCTTATAATAAGGTGATTTGATATTTTAACAGTATAACTTCTACTAAAATAGTTGTTCATGATGCAGGAAAATAGTGTTCACTCCACTGGACTATTTCTTTAAATCTCTAAAGAGAGGTTATTGCAAGTTATTAGAATAGTTCCTCTACTTTGTCCTTCACTTTGTTTAGTTTACTGACTTCTCTGAAAATAAGTTTTGATTATTATTTAATATCTTGTTTTTCAACTAAATATCTCCTTTCCTTCACCATCAAAAATAGTTTATAGAATATATTTGCTACAGATAAATAAATAAATAAATAAATAAATACAGAATTATATAATAGTTGAGGGTCAAAGAGCGGAGCAGATTGTCCAGTTCATTGCCAAGACAAGTTTTGAATTTCTTCAAAGATAGAGACTGCACAACTATTTCAGCTATCAATAGGCTAAATTCTGTTTGCTTATGCCTTCTTTGGCTGGCAAATAAATAAATAAATCGAATAGAATAAATAAACTATTTATTAAACTGATTTAAAAATATAAAAATAAATGTAGAAATCATACTAAGTATTATGGAGCGATAAATCTTACTGTCCATGTCCACATGGTAAGCAATTATTCATTCAGTTGCAAAGCAACTAAAAGACAGAACTAACTCTACCTTATGGATGTGTATGTGTGTGCAAGCATTCACAAGTACATATATGCATGTTTCTATATTTATTTATTTAGATAAAATATAGTTCATTTATAAAAGCATTCTAAAGACACAAACCCTTTAATTATATGAAGGAAATAATGTTTTAGACCTACAGAAA
The DNA here is from genome assembly GCF_009769625.2 of Cygnus olor. Taxonomy (NCBI): domain Eukaryota; kingdom Metazoa; phylum Chordata; class Aves; order Anseriformes; family Anatidae; genus Cygnus; species Cygnus olor. The sequence goes on along the minus strand of NC_049169.1, from coordinate 25,192,409 downwards.
GAGAGCATCTCAGCCTCTGCATGTCTGAGAGCATGAATGTCCATAGAAAAACCTTGTTGAGTGAGCTGGTGTTCAAAGCTTACACACTGTGTGACCGGGAGCTAATATTAACAGTGTTGTTAATCTACTGGTCAACAAAAATAACAGTAACAAAAAATCTAGTCATAGATCCCTCCTCCTAAAGATCTCCATCATTTCCCCCTCAAAAGTTTTGGTCATAGTTTTTGATCTATTCCATTAATAGGGAAGGCCTAGATGAGCTTTCTTACAAAGGCATCTGTCAGTCACCCCCCAAATATTTTAAAGAGGTTTTCATCTTGACTATTACATCCGTGTGACTGGACACTGACAGAGATGGTGGAAAAATGAGATCCAAAGTGTAGATGGACTTTGTAAGTGAAATTAAAGCATCTGTATTGTGATAATTATGTAGGTTGTTTCTCCAAAAATAAATTCTGTAGTTTTGGATGATTTCAAAGTAGAATTTCTATATCTCCTTTTTCTTTTAAAAAACAGATATTAATATTCAAATTATACTTGCCAAAAGCAGACTTTTAATATAATCTCATATGGCAGAATTTTAAATTAGGTGTCTATGACTGTCCATGTTATCAGAGTGCTGCTAACTGTATCTGCTAACTAAGCCTGTAAATTAGAAAATCTTTTGGCTTAGTGATCTCATCAGCCTTAAGGAGCTGCCATTGAGAAGAGATTAGATGCGTTGCTAACAACTGTTTCTAAAAATGCTGACAAAAGTATAACACATGGTCTAATACCTTAAAGTTCATCTCAAAATAGGGTCAAGGTAACATTTTTCTCCTGAGCAGAATTAAAACAAATGTGCAACTTCATAAAATCCTATTTATAAAACCTTAAATAATGATTTTATGAACTTTATGTACTGAGCCATTTCCTATTAAAGGCTGTTTACAGTGATGATAATACTTTTTCAACATAGCTAAGAATATTAACTTTGTTTCTCAACAGCAGAGCTCATCCAACTTTTAACTAGGCAGCAGTAAAATTTGAGTAGGGAGTTTACTGGCATTTGAAACAAAATAAATGTCATGTTACTTAATAAAACTATTATCTGCAAGGTAGGAGATAAAATATGATATAACATAGACCTGAATGGGGAAGATTTTAATATCTGCACATACATTTTAAGAATATGCTGAATTCTAGAGAAGTACCTTAAAGTATGTTTTACTTCCTAGATCCAAAGCAGAGAAATTGGTGTAAATTAGGAATTTTCAATAAGTTGCATTTAATAACTAGTTCTGCTTTCATAATGATAAAAGGAATTTTTCCTTTACGTTAGCTCCTAGTGAGAGGTTACACAACTCCACAGTCAGAATTTTTCAGGTACTGGACAAGAGAGGCTGGCCAGCCTAATGGTGCATGACACTAAGGGATCTCCATAGATAATCCAACAAGGTACTTGAGGATTCTCCTTGTTGGAAATCACCCAGGAGCGTACAGCAAAAGCAGAAGTCAGAAAAAGGAATAGGTGATCTGCTACTGCACTGTGACAATTCCCAGCTCAGGCATTGGACTCTGGGGGAGCTTACAGATGAGGTACTTCAGAGACCCTCCCACATAGCTCTTTGGACCAATCTTAAGTGCAAGTCCTTAACTTGAGACCAATAAAACTGCAAAAGAACAAATAAATATGTAAACACAGGAAGTATTTGTTCAGATTTGGTTCTAATTTTTCTTTCATAGGACCTTGAGAACAAAGTTTTCTAATTGTTGTAAGGGGACTGTTCCCTCTCCAACAACAAAAACAACAACAACAAAAAGGAAAAAGGAAATGTGAACCAAAGTCATACTGAGGATAATAATTAGCTACATAAAAATGGGCAGCTTGGTACGTACCTGATAGTCTACCCTTCATTGATGAGAATCTTCTTCAAGCTCTTCTCTGGTTGATTTACCAACACGCAGTGGGCCAGAGCCCAGGAATCTCTGAAGACCATAGAAACATTTTGGATGCCAGGAAATCCAGGAGTCTAAATGTCAACTGAAATATATCAATGACAGTTCAAGCATCTAAACAAAGTCTGCAGAACCAGTTTCCCAATTAATCAGAAAGTTAGTTCTACCTATGAGGTTTAACAACATTGAGAAAAAGATGCCAAAGCATCTTAAGTCTGCTTATTTTTTGAACATTTGTGAAACGTTGACTGAATTTCTCATCGCTCCATTGAATGACATCAAAAACAAGTTAAACATGAGTAAGCATTAAGATGCATACATATATTTTGGCAATGGAATTTTCTACTGAGGTGATATCCTCCAATTTGTATAACTCATTGTCTTTAACATTAAAAGGTAAATATTTAATGCTAAAAGTTGCCAAAACAATTCTATTCTTTATAAAATTTTCTGTTGCAGTTTTCTTGAGATGGATAGTTCATCTTTCTTTTAATCTGATCCAATTTGCTTATAACTAATATAATTCATCCCTTCTCAAACTGTCAATGCAGAAATACTACACAGAGAAATTTAATCTACCAACAACATGTACTGTCTTGCTCAGTTACTCATGCAAATCTAAGGATGAATTTAATTTCAGCAAGGTAGCAATAGGTAGAAACTGGCAAACACTTCAGTCAATGGAATTGTCTTTGCTTTTGTCAGCCTTTGACCACACTTTACATTACTTAATCATACTTTACATTACTTCTTCATAAGTACTTTGTACACAGTAGTCTTTTTTCCAATGTCTCTGAAGCAAATGATCCCTATATAAGACAACAGAAAAAGTTAACATGAAGCTATTCTTATGTCTAATCTGAAACTCTTGTGTATGTGTCATTCCCCTTTTCACAAATCGTGTTATTAAATTATGGATATCTTATATGTAGTTTCATAATCAAATTTGCTGCTTTTGAAGATTGATTGCTCAGTGATATTTCTATTTTTCCCTTTTGGTACTTTCAGCCTACCCTGTGGATTTTGTAATGTCTAGTAATATAGTGAGCTTTCAATGAAGTTCATTATCCTTTTTAGGCTACATATAAATATCTTAAATAAAACTTTGACATCAACATCAAAGCACTAAAATATGTCTTCTATTCTCTCCAGCTATTCCATATTTTGTGTTTGATGTTAATGTGAATGTGATATTCAAACTAAATAAATGCATGGTAAAGGGAAAAGTAAATGTCAATAAGCTTCATTGAACACTTTCATTAAATGCTTGTGTTGTATAAAAAGACATCTTGAAGTTAAGATATGAGGTAAATCCTCTGTGCCACCATTATGTATATCTGCATGTTACAAAAAGATTTAAAATCCTCTGTAGACTATGTTAAAGAAGTAAGTTATTCTGACATATTAATAAAAATCATTAGTATTTTAATATTGTTCCTATTTTTGAAGGCTTTTTCAGTTATCTGTTTCTGCAAGCCTAAAATTAGATATGTTGCATGTATGTACAGTAGACCATATTATTCTGAGAAAAAAAGGATATTTTACTTTTTCTATTTTATTACATCCAAAATTGCAATAGTTAAAACATTTTCTACCTGTTTTTTAATATTTTCAATTAAGTGTCTAAGAGCTGCAAGAATGAAAGGACATTATTCTATTTGTGTTAAAGTTCTGTGTATTACACATAACCTGTGTTTAAGAATGGTTTTATCTATACAACCTATACGAAAGAGAACTAATTTCTATAAATGCATGCAATGACTGTCTCTAGGACTGGCATTCAGTTTTCCTACGGTCTCTCTTCCTGGAGAGATGGGTGCAGCAAACATGGATTTTACCATCGGCTTCTTTATGTGAGATTAGAATTGCTAAGAAAACGTCTTCTGTGTCTGTACCCTCCATCCTTGTTCATCCTTCCCTGCCTGTTTCATATTCAAATCATTTAATAGGGTAGCGTCTTCAGGGAATTAACTATCCCGTTTAGAGTGTCCATTCCCTCCAAACATCAGGTAGCTCTGGACAGAAGGGTACTGTGATCACAGCAGATGCAGAAATGGTTTATTTCACACTTTGAAAAGCACTACCAATCATAACTATTTAGTGGTTCTCACTGGTTGTTGTAAAGACCTTGAGAAATGTACTTTTCACATCAGCTTTAAAGGTAAGAGAAGAAGAACCAACACGGACGTGTATCCACTTGGCCTTCCTCCATGCAGGTCACTTTAGGGTGTCAATGGAGTGCACCAGCATAGGTGAATCTAACCAAGGCTTATTTGAAACCACAGGCAGCTGATGGTGGACTTCTTTGGCAAGTGTGCTGGACAACAGTTTCCTTGGTGATGTACACCAGATGTACTTAGTGATGTGGTTATAACTTTCAAACAACATATATATGTTTTCCTTATCTGCACTTAGACTTAGTTGTGCAGGGATCATCTTCATGATTTGGTCAATACCTTCTGGAAATACTAGATTTCTATGTTCAGCCCTATTCCTCTTTTCTTTTATCCTACTTTTCATTACTCATTCATTTCTTGTAGTTGCAAAATCAGTGTGGGTAGTCTAGGGGCCTTATTCTCCAAACTAAATAATCTTATTTCTGTTTATTGTTAGTCTTCTTCCTCCTCATAGCTGGAACATAAATCTTGAATGGAATTTATTGAGGTCTAAAATTTGGATAATATATGCCTTTTAAAAACATCACATACAAAGCTATGTCCCATCTCATTGCGGAAAACTTCCTCTGTGAGTAGTCTTTCTCCATGGCAAAGCTGAAAGTGTGACATCTTCAAATCTGTGTCCCTACTTCATGAAGAGCTAAACTACTTTGGCTTTACCAGGGGGCATGTCTGTGTAAATGGCAGTTACCATGGCTAGCTAGCACCCTGACATTTTACACATTCTCAGATTTCCCTCTCAATAATTTGTTTGAAAGTTAAAATGCATGATGTTTTCCCTTGGCTATTAAAATTCTAATCCTCCAAATCAAAGTGGAGCATTAAAACATGCCTCTTACATTTCCATATGCACCTGACTAGGTCCCAGAGCAGTTCTGTGGACCTCTATGTATTTATGCACGAGTGGATTGATATGAGTAGCTGATCTTTTTAACTGCCAGAGAGAACATTTTAAATTCAGAATTGGTAACAATACAATAATTAGGTTTTAATCCCTGCAAATGTTAATGGATATGAAACTTCAAGCCACATATAAAGAAAAAAATTAAACACATAAAGAAGCATTCAGGTGTACTTTAGATCCACATAACTGTGATTCTGAAGTCTCATTGCCTCACAACCACCCACACCTCTAACCAGGCTTCTGCCTCCGATCATCAGACCCCCCTGCAGAGCTGCTTCTGCCACCCCCAGCAGCACTCCAGTCCTGACAGGACTACTAAGCAGCTCTCATTTTTTCTGTTTGAGATTCAGAAACAGGTCTCCTGCTGCTTTTCTCCAGGAGGGTTTCCCAAGAACTGTGCAAGTCACACTTCTCAAACAGTCACTTTCTTTTAAAACTTATGTTCTTTCCTGCCTCAGCTCCAACCACAGCCTAATGTCTAGCATACTCACAGATTCATAAGAGATGAAGCACTGGTTCCCACTTTGGTCTGAGGGAATTCGTTTTCATTTCCTGGGAAGTGATGCATAAGCAATGGTGGGACACATTTAGCCTTTTCTTTTGAATGGGTGCTAGGGTGAAGACTCATCAGTTTGCCTAGTTCTGGTTCCACAGATGGTACAGGACAAAGCACATGAACAGTCCTTGGGTCTAGAGCAGAAATTACAGCTCTTAGTTGAGCTCTTACCAAAGAGCAGACTTGCTTCTGTTAGCGTCCTCTGTATCACAAGTCCTAACAATAAGCTTCCACAACAGGACTAGAAAGTATGAATCACATCACCTTATCTCCTTAATTTGTGATCAGTACTTGTGAATGACTTGTGAATACATTAATAAGTAAATAAACATTAAATATATATATATATATTCTAATTTTAAGGAAGGAAACCTGCACCTACTTTCAGGACAGGCTTCTGGGCTGTCCTCCTGCTTACCTGCAGAAGGAGACTGGCAGACTTCATGATTCAGGTCTGCTGCCTGCATTTTTCTAAAGACTCTTCTCAGCTGAATCCCCATTTGTTTTTTTGCCTGATTTATTCCCGGACGGGGTGCCTAACTCTCCCCATGCACTTTCAAAATGCTATATTTTGTGGCACAAAGTCTTCCTGGATGTTACCCAGCCATGCCAAAATTAGACTGTGTAATCTTATATTTCCCTTCTGATTTTAGTCAATAAAGCTTATACACTTCCTTGCGGTAAAATCACTATTTTCTCCCATTTCCACCATATCCCTGCTGAAGTTTTTGGTTTCCTGTAGCATGTCACGATACCAACAAATCAATCTAACTTTTTCAGGTATTGATTGATGACCCTAGTGGTCTACTTGAAACACAGCACTGGGGCCTGGCTGTCACAAGCTGAATTCTGAACACTTTTTGAAAGTCAGATCTCTCAGTTTCCAATGAGATTTCTGTTTTTTGTTGTTGATGCTGTTTTTTGGTTTGCTTTGGTTGGTGTTGTTTGTTTGTTTGTTTGTTTGTTTGTTGAACTTAAGTTGACTGGCATGAGTGAGCTCCCAGACTCCCCAGATTCAGTGGCATTTCTGCCATTGGTTTCAAATTGTCATACAGATCTTTGTTATGAATATACAAAGCATATAGAAAAATCTGATGGAAAAGTTAGAAAATGGCAGCTGCCTACCTAACATTCTCAAACTTTCTGCTCCAGTAATGTACAGCCAAGTTTGATTCCGTTTTGATAATGAACTTGAAAATGATGGGAATTAATCAGTGGAAAACACTGAAAACTGAAAAATGAGATGGAATCAGAGAGACCAATCTACATAGCCCCAAAATATAAGCAGCAAGTCATTTAACCTATTTTCTCTGTACTGTTTGCAGATTAGAGTGTTTTCCTAATACTTTCTATTAACTTTAAGCTAACTGGTTTTCTAATTTAGCAGATTGCCCTGAAGCTTGCTACTGGCTTTCTAGTAAGTTTGATCTTTTATTAGCTACATTTCTTTGTGATATTCATTATACATTAATTTACATTTACATTTTTAGATTTCAGAAGTACACTCATATTAGCATTCTTTTGTTACTAACAAATGGCAGAATAATTAACATAGAGCATTTGATCTCATTAATAAAATTTATGTTTGGTCTTTTGAGCTCATAATAAATAAGCAGTGGAAAAAAAAAAAAAAGGTAAAATGTTACTCTTTTGATACATTCAAGATACTTTGTTTGGTGTATCCTTTCATGTTACTTTACATCCATCCTGCCTGGAACTCATCATTATCTGCACACTCTTGTTAATATACTTTTTTATTCTATGGGAAATAATGCACTCTAAACTGGGATTGGTAGTTTGAACTTAAAAGCGGTTAGCACTATGTACAGTAATCTAAAGTTAAAAAACAGTCATTTTTCCTTTTGCGTGTCATACTGTGTTTAGCCCTGTGAAAATCTACTAGAGTCAAGAGGGCAATGTCTTCCGCACATAGAAGGGGAATATACTGAGCCAAATGTCCTTAACTTTTTTTGCATAAGTTAGTCTGATTACATGCAACGTCTCTCTCCCACACAGGGAAGTTGCCTTTCATTTGGGTGATGAGAGAAATTTCTTCATCAGTATTTACCATTTGAATCCAACAGGGAAATGGACAACATCCTCACAGTTTCTCAGCGAGTGTTTGGTAGATACATACTCTCAGGTCAGACAAGACAGGCAAAGGAAGTTCTCAATATGATTGCAAAATCTAAGTCAAATGCGAATGTTGAAGAAGAGTGCTCTTTAGATGATTCCTCGAAAGAGACTGACGGCGTTTTACCTGAGGAAGGTGCTAGGGGATACAACCAGGGTAGTCTCACAAAGGTGGGGCCATGTGTTTGCCAAAAGGCTGTAGTTATCTATGACATCACTGTCTCTAGTTACTACCCACGGTGAAAGTATTACCTCACTACTGGACAGTACGTCCCTTGGGTAGCTCTGTGCCAAGTCTGGTGGGCTAATTCAGGCTGCTGTGGCAAATGATTGGATAAGCTGCCAGGTTGTGCATGGAGGAGTGCTTATGGGTTGTGTCCTAGTTCCTCGTATTTAGAGACCTCTGGCAGCAGACAGGGAGCATGGAACCATGGTGGACATGGCATAAACTATCAGAATTACTTCAGCAGTGTATGTCTGCCTATGGCCTGACACATTTAGTGTTTGTTTACTTGTTCTTGTTTCTGTATTTTCTGAATGATGAATTATCAAATAAAATGGTATGGGGAAAAAAAAAAAAAAAAACTCCTGAAGTTTTTAATGTAGGGAAATCATTCAGTTGACACACTTTCCTAACGTTGTCTACATAAGGAATTACCACAGCAGGAAAGCAGTTCCTAGAGGGACCTCAGAGCAAGCTAAAGCAGCTTAAAATTGTCAGTTGGGCTCAGCAGCACATCAGACTTCAACCAGCTATTTTGGTGGTCAGTAACTCAGAAAAACAAGTGAAAGGGCACCATGGACAGTTTAAGGAATGACTGCAGACAAGAGCTGGAATGGAAAACTGAAGATAGCCTCTGGTATATGCAGCAGCTCTCTCACTCTGGACTAGAATGCTTGAGCAAATATGGATGGAAGAGGAATCAGTTTTCTCTTTATTCCTAACTGAAAAATAATACGCCGTAGTAAGAGAGTCTGCATTTATTAAGCAAAGGATCTTCATAAAATACTCCTATATATATAAGCAGAGAAATAGATTATTCTCATTATATCAGCTTGTACAGATTTGAAAGCATTGAAATCACTGCTGAATTTCAGGAATAATAAAAAGGGGAAGGTCCTGCAGGGAAGTCTCTCTGGATGTCCCGATTTTTCAAACAAGGCGCTATGGAAACCAAGTGAGACACCTCTGTGCTCTCTGAGAGACTCTGCTACAAGTCACAGCCTCATGATGATAGACTTCCTCATTTGATATGTCCTGTTAAAGCTAAAAAAGAGCCCCCCTCCATGCTAATATTAATCAATATTGTTAATTATTAAATGTTTATTGATTATTTGTATCTATTTTTATTAATAATTAATTTTAGTTATTAATAAAAATATTAATCTGATATTATCTCTCACACTCTAAATGAAAAAAAACACCAACAACAACAAAAAAATAAAAATAAAAATAAAATACAATTAAAACTAAACCAAAAGAAAATACCTTGTTGTCTTAGGAAGCCTAAATGACAAAGAACATCTGATGCCACCTGAAACTGAAAATGTTGCAAATATGGAACAGCACAAGGGAGAGAAATTTTGTGTCTGTACACTGGAATTCTCTGGTTTGTAAAATGTTCATTTTCTGTTCCTTTTTACCCTTAAAAATATTTATCTTTTGTTGTAAACAAAACAAAAAGACTCTTTTGTTTTGTTGATGTTATAAATCTTTTATTTTTGAATAACAGATGAAAGTCACATCTGCTCTATGCTTGGACTAAGCTTTATTATGTAGCTAGCTGCTTAACTAATAAGTTGGTCACACTGATGTGGAAGAAAAGTACATTTATTGCTTCAGTTCAGTACTGTAGAATGATTCATCTTAGTGAAAAGCTGTTGCTATTTTGTTGTTACTCTCTTCATACCATGCCATTAGGTGTCTTCCGATCATTAAATGACAAGCTGATAGGCATGCTTCTGTTTTTTCTCTATTTTTTAAGTGAATTTTGAATTTGATTGTTTCTAACTAGGGTAAGCATACAAATAGGGTAGGAGCTTTCCATGTGTTTCACTGTCTTTTGGGCCTGCATCATTGCTCAGACCACGTGTGTATTCTAGAAGAGATTAAAATACCTGTTTGTGCAGCTAAAATGACCTTACCAAACATTATTTAAGATTTCTACACTACAGATTTTGTGACTGCTTTGAATGAATAGGCATTTTCTTCATGAGCAATTATGAATACTTTTCAGAGATTTTTTTTTCTAAATGAAGATAAATGATTGTTTTTTAGTGAACAGCAGGTTTAGTCTAAAATATGTCTATAAGGGGCCTACAGTTATTCCCTAAACTAAATTAAATATAGCCAAAACTACTGGCCTAAAATATTGGGTTGAAATTTCCAAAACATCAAGTATTGTTTTTCCCCAGTTCTTAAAAATTAATTCATTCCAAAATGAAATGTTATTTGCTCTATTAAGTAAAAAGAATAAAGCTTTCTAAAACTATATAACTAAAATTCTAAATGAATGAAATACTTCTCATCATTTTTTAGGTTTACTTCAAATTAAGTGTTTATTTATTTTTCATGTTTTCCAGTATTTCCATAATAATACCTTATTTCAATCTAAACCAAACTAGCTTTTATCTACAGGAAAAACACATCTGCCTGTATAACCAGGTCTATTTCTAGCTGCAACTTTAGCAACTGTCCCTGCAGATATATTTTCTTTCTTTTTAAGCATGGCTGACCAGAAAAATGTATCTGATACATTTCCATATACTTATTTGGAAAACTATCAATGTTTTCATCCCTACAGTAAGAATACTTTCTAATTTCATTATATTCTGTTTTTCCTCCATTGAACTTCAACTACTTTACTTCAGTCAGTTGTTAAAAATAAATAAATAAATAAATAAAAAGATTCCTCTTTTTGATAGCATAATTGAGGCATCATAATCACAGTGAAAAATTCTGTTAAAAGAATATGTGCAAGCCACCGGATCTACTGGGTATTGGTAATTTATACAGCAACTCTTATTCAGGATGGGTGGTATATACTGGTCATGAACCTCCAATATGATCATCAGAAATATTTTCTATGAGTTCACTGTCATCATGTGCTAATCATAAAATGAAAGAGGACTTCAAGAAAACAGTTTTCTCCCCTAATTTAAAGTAATAGACTTTAAAATTTTCCTAAACCACTTCTCAGGAGTTTCTTATCTCCATTATTCTCCTGCCCACCTTCATCCAAAACATTTGTTAGCTTCTACTGGCAGATATCCGAGGGTAAATCTGTAGCCCCTGAAAATCTGTTAAGAGTTTACAGCATAAAATGCCTGTTGTTTCCTTTCCCAGTAAGGTCTTGAGAAAGGCCAGCTGGGCTTGGAAAATCGGACAGAGAGTGAAACTAGAAGATTGCAGAGAATCAGAATATGCATGAAAGTGCCTCCCTTTTCTCTTCATGTAAGCTTGATGGAAAATGTGTTTTAGTCAAACCAGATGAAAACCTAATTCAAGAGGTCATGTTAGGTGAAGAAGTGGAGATATTCATCTTTAATAGTTCAATAGATGTTATTTGTGTAATAACTGTGCCAGGAGTACTTGGTGTAGATCACAAGTTTTTACTGGGTTCCTGGCAAAAGATTAATGTTACATGACCTTAACTGTATTTTAATCCCATAAATGGTTGTGCCTTTGAGTTCAAATGTATTAAGTTATTTATTTGTAGTTTGCAGGTCTTTTTCATTCTGTTCTTATTACACATAAACCTCTTGTATTATACATCTTTCTCTGATACATAGTTCATTACTAATTGTATCCTATACTAGGTTCAGTATGTTGCAACTTGGACAAATGTAGCTACCATTTAAATGATATGTAACATCTTCATAAGTAATACATTTTCCTAAAAGTTTTTTAAAACCACACTCAATTAAAAGTTCACAGAGAAGCATACTTATCATTCCAGATCCTAGTATGGGAATTCTCAGTACCTACTTCAAAAATATTAATCTCCTACCAGATTGCTGATGGAGCATAATGCAGACAAGTTCCTCAAACTGGTACCGGCATTTATGGTTCCAAGGGTATCTAGATCACAATCACACATTCTAAGGTTAACATTATCACTTACTTAAATACTTATGTATTTTTATTTTTCTACTGGTATTCTATGAACACTTCAAGACAGGGTAGTATTGAATGAGCTGCAGTACAAGACTGGAGTAAATGATGATTCTTTCCTCTTAAAATCTAAGGCTATAAATCAGAAATGCATTTAAGTGTCTATTTAAGTGTCTTTTCTCTATTCAGAAAAGCACTTAGGCAAATGCTTTGAGGTAAGCACAGTATGTTCCCATTAAGGAAAATTTCTTGACTAAATCTCTGAGATTACAAACTTTATATAGATTTTTAATTTTACATGCACATTTGGAATAATTTCATTAAAATCTTACATCTAAAATCTGTCTGTAAAAGATGCATTTGAGAAATGTATTTGAGAAAACTTCACATGAGGTGTTGATGATATCATGTCTGCCATGTTTCTTAATGCTATCAAAAACCCTGACAATTAATAATGTGGACTGTAAAGTGCAGATAACTTCTTTTGCTCTAACTTATTTCTTTAGTTTCTTGATAAATAAAGTTGTAAAGATACAGCTTTAACCCCTTCAGTTTTAAAAGCCACAAAGGACTGTTTTTATTGTCAATTGACAAACACCACATTTTTCATTTTTAATGTTTTTATTCATGAATTAGGTCCATCACTTGATAAAATAGATTTCTTTCAAGGAAGATTTACTTTGTATTAGTTCTTTCATAGCATTATTCTGCTGAATAACTTCACTACACGTTTGTATTTTTATGCGGCTAAACATTTGCATTTAATAGCTTTTGAAAGCCAAGTTCATGGCTACCCCAATTAATAACAACGATATACTGTGGATTCTATAGCAAATTAACTGTCCAACAACAAGTCTGAACAACAATAACATAAAAATTATGGTGTGTGTTTCATTCCAAAACTAACTTACAGAGAAGAAATAGACTGCAGAATACAGAGCATTAAAGAATTCCTCCATAAATCAAGCTTGTCCCTTATTTACGAATTTATATAATTAAGTATCTTAGTTAAAAACATTCTATGCCTTAGTCACAGAATAGAGAAAGAGGAAGGAGGGCAGAATAATATTGCCTTTTTGCCTGCTTCTGTTCTCAAAAATATTGATCATGTCTGTCATTTTTATATTTTTGTGAAACATATACCCAGAAACACTCATTGTTTTCAGTTTTCTTAGAAGTGCTTACAACACTTTATAATCACTTTGCAGCACTTTTGCAAACTTAATGACTCTTACATTGATCAAAGAAATTCAGTATCACAGTAGTTTTGCTCAGTACTTTCTGGTGTGTTCAACAAAATTTAAGCTTCTCAGTACCGTGCAATGAAGAGTTACTGTATTTTATATTCAAAGTTCATAAAAGTAAAAATGACAGTTGAAATACAAGTACCACCTGAATTTTCAGTCACATGAGGGGCAGAGTCATTCTGAGCATACACATTCCTTACTCCTGCTCTCTTTGATCTTGTCTTGGGACCAAATGGAAGAGATGACTGAGGTCCTGATTATGGGAAGAGAAGAAGGTAATAGAGAAATCCTGGTTGACATGAGGCAGGGTCAGGAGAAGGATTCACCTGTCTTAGATGAGCAAGGACATTGCATCTTGACACCTTCAATGGGTCTGAACATCCTAAGGGTGATAGGGAACCACAGCTTGATAAAGAGAAGAGAACGTGAGGCTGATGGGTACTCTATTCTCTCAGATTACTCTCCCTGTCTTCCATCTCTCTATTTATTGTTCTATTATTTAATGTTTCTTTTTACACACTTTTCCTCATTTTTTAAAATCTTTACTAAAACTTCTTCACACTTTCCCAAACGTCTCTCTTGTTCCTGACCTTTTGCCCTTTAACCCCTGCCAAAGAAGACACAGGATCCTACCAGGGAGGGCAAGAAAGGATTCCTGTTACTCCCTGCTTGATTCTCCTTTCTTTTGTTGTACTAGTCTCCAAAAGTGGATAATATCAGTTCTTCATAGTTTTAAGGAGGGGGGATGAAGAATTCTTTGAAGATGTACAACCTTAAAGGTAGTGCCAAGGTAATTGCTTGGGAATTCATCCATGGTAGAGGCTACATATTTTATTTTTATCACCTCTTTATGGGAAGCCCTGACTGTTGGCTAGGCCCTAAATCTAGGATGAAGGTCAAATCATGGCATTGCATAGTCTCTGTCTCTGTTAAAGATCGGTCTAAGTTCTCCTCTGACCAAAGAAACTGCTATTCTGAATCTACTGTTTAAGACACAGTGAACAAGTGGCTGTGGAAAAGGTTTCTCTTCCCATTAAATAAATAGAATTCTTCTCTTAAAGTACATTACTTTAAAACCTAAGTATATCTCTAAACATTATCAGTGCATTTTTTTTTCTAAACAAAAAGTAGGAGAGGAGGGAATTCATCATACGGTGCTATGTGACATAGTTTGGGGAAAGAAACGTTTCCTCATTAATATAGAATTGACTTTGAGATTGAAGTAAGATGTGGTGAGCCTCAAGTCTAACATTAGGATAGAAATCTTAACCACAATGAAACTAAAGGCACCTGTTGACAGGAGTGGCAAGATTTCATCTTGCCTTGGATGCTGACTGGTATCTCTTATGAAATTCCATGGATTCCTAATTAGCTATGCTGAAGTTTCTCAAGCCTTTTTTTTTTTTTTTTTTTAATTCATTCTTAAATGACATACCTCTATCTATTGTCTATCCTTCTCCAGCAATTCAGTTAAAAATATGGGTTTGCCAGTGGTTTTAGTTACAACTGATTATAACTTATACTCCAAGCAATTGGCAGAAAGATTCAGACTATAATTATTTCATATATGATACACATATAGCACACATTTTCGTATTTTCATGTACACTTTGTCAAATATGCACTCCCCGTCTGGACGCCTACCTGGGCATCCTGCTCTAAGGAACCTGCTTTGGCAGGGGGTTTGGACCTGATGATCTTTCGAGGTCCCTTCCAACCCCTACAATTCTGTGATTCTGTGATTCTGTGATTAAAATATTTTGTTTGCTGCAATAATGCAGAACACTGCTTTACATGATATATCAGGGCATTTTTGCTATTCTAAATTGATGAAACTCCTCATTAACTAATTTTATTATTACAGAGTATTTTGCCAGTGTAACACTAGGAGAAACACAACAGATTTATGTCATAAAGCCTTCATTATGTTTTTAACAGCTTTTGTTCCTTGAGGGCAAGAGGAAAAGGTGTTGCATATGCATGCAACTTTGTTGCCAATAAAGCTGAAACAAAATTAGTTAAAAACCTAGGGAATTCAGAGATTTTATGGAACGCTTTCACTATTCAAAAAATACTACAGTAATATAATTTCCATTCCTATTTATATTAATTGACTAACAGATTGTTTCATACAGGATCTTTAAAAGATTTATTTCTCCAAAAATATTCCAAAACAAAGGGGAAGGCAGATGGAATAAGCTATAACTGCATGCTGCTCTGTAGATTAAAAACATTCTTTTTTTTTCAGAAGCATGGTAGGAATAATACAACCCCAAAATCTATAGAGGACCCATTGCACTGTTCTAACTGTAACAAAAGGTCATGGTGGACCAAGCAGTTATTTATGATTTAGTAACTTTCTCCAGACCATCCAAGAAGTCTGTGGAAGAACACAGGTCCTAAGTCCAGTGGTTCTGAATGATAGACGTGTTTTTTCGGTTGGTTGGTTGGTTTTGTTTGTTTGTTTGTTTGTTGTTTGTTTGGTTTTGGTTTTGATTTTACAAAGCGTGGTCTCCCTAGGCTGCCTCTGCAGTAGATGGAGAAAGGACTTCCAAAGATTTCCAAGGACTAAGCCCAGCCACCGAAGCCCCTACTCTGAATCTTTCAGCTTCTGACTCTCAGCAAAATGGGGCTAATACACATCTTCCTGGATCTCTGTCTGAGAACTGTATTAAAAGGATGTTCTTGTCTGTCTGATATTTAGGTTGTATAGATAGATAGAGACATTTGAGCAGAAAAGAATATCTCTGCTGAGAATAGGTTACTATCAAGTGCTTTTTTCCCTCAAAAACTTACTATTATAAACTAGTGAGTATTCTTAGTGACTTCAATGGCATTACATGTGTCATATTAAGATATGCAGTTTTCTGCACCTTTGCTATACCATGCAGGGTGTAGGAATTTGTGTTAGCTCTGCACTGCAGAATGCAGTTCAATATCAAAGACTTACAAAATTCAAATAAAATTTAAAAATTCCTTTGTTATAGTTCCAAATATTATGTGGATATTTCCTCCTAGTCTTCTCTGTCTTCTGTTCCTATCCATCATTTGATGGTGTTGTAACAGAAACAGACAATGCTAAGAGACAGATTATAGCCTGACAGAGAAGGTACACACATGGTAGAGCATGGAAAAATATAAGAGGCTGTTGTGAGAGTATCTTAGCATCAGTGCTGGTACCACCACTGAAGTACAAAAAGCTGGCACTGATCTAATAACTAGGGGTAAGCAATGGTGTGGGAAATACACAAGATTCAAACAAGAAATGAAGAATATGGTCTAGTCTGTTGGGTTCTATGGCATGGACAGCACATAGCTCGGAAACCTGGCTTTATTGTAGATCAGCTCTATGGAAATTGTTTTGCATGACATTCTTAAATATTCAATCCCAATTTTTAATTAGAAAAAATATTTTTTATTTACAAAACATTTTAATGTGAGTAGTTGACAAGTCTCTTGACTTCCAGCAGCTTCCTATGAAAACACTATGTTTTCCTGGAAATTTACTTATTTGAATGAGTTGGGATTTCTTTGGTTTTCTTTTTTTTTGCTGCTTAACACCAGGTCTGTTTTTGTTTAAGAGATTTGTGTAACTTAAGTGAATATTCTTTCATAAGTTATCTCTTTATGTAATGTGTAATGATCCTTAAGAAAAAAGTAAAATTTGAAATGAAATATCATAGCTGCATAAATTTTACACATACATATTTACATATTTTAAATCATGCAAACATTCACACAAGTGTTCATCAAGTGAAAGAAGCAAAATGTTTCCTTGATAAGGTAAAATACACAGCTTAACAAAAAATTCAGACTTGTATAATAAAAATTGCCTGACCTTCACCTACTTAAAAATAAATGAATCAAGAATTAATTATCATCAGTAAGGTGACTGTTAGGGTATGTCTTCTTAAAAGTGTATCATTGTGCTAAAAAGCAAAAACCCAAACAGAATGAAAAACAATGCAATACACAGGGGCACTCTCAGATGAATACCTGGTGAAGAACTAGACGTGTACTGAATTTTTCTGTGCGTTAAGGTTATCCATTTAAACAGTGTCTCTTTTACTATCTAAGTGCATGCATTTTCCAGCCTAGAAGATTTCACACATGAATGGTAGTAACACATTCTGTAATTATCCTTCATACTATGTCTTTGTCAAAATGTGTAACGCTGCAGTTTTTCATCATTAGAAACAGGGAAGGAATTTAAAATACTTCAAATAAATTTTACACATAACTGTTTTTCCCAGTATTCTTACAATACATGGGAGTATATTTTAACCGCTGGAATGCATTTTTAGACATGGAAGAGGAGAAGTGATTTATAAAGCTACTATTAATGATTGTTTTGAGAAGAAACATATGAACCAAAATAAATTATATTTCAGAATTATCCCTGAATTTATTTTTGAAAAGAATATTTTAGATTCAGTTAAGTTAGTAGGTAAAATTGGGAAAATTAAGTCAAGAAATTAAAAGCAATTAATAAGAAATTAAATCCCTAGCAATTCTTAATGAAAATACCTCTTATTATTCTAATGCTCTCTGGCTAGTGGATGCAAACCAACTTCACCAATGACAGATAAGCATTTAATAATCTTTGGTAAACAGTATTTTCTACATGCCACTTTGAGCCTGAATAGATACAGCAAATCAATGAAAATACAGTGCCAATTTCATCACCTCCTAAATTGTGGTCTTTTCAGAAATATATGATGATACGAGTACCATATCATTTCATTTTATCTTCCATGTATAGTCATTTCTCTATTATTTCTCTTCAAAGCATGATCAGCTTCTTGTAGAAATATTTTATAGCAGCTCAAGGTTTCAAAACAGCTGTTTAATGGAAGATCTTCAGCTTTTACTACCCATTATTTACAAAGGATGTAGAGACATATTTGTAAGCCTATCCTTGTGAGGATATAGGACCACTGCAAAATCTAGCAGCAGAATTTCATGTGCAATGACTGCAGAAGTTTCCTGTTCATTACATCGCATACCCTTCCATTTTTCAGTACTTCATCTGTTGAATGTAAAAGTAACATATATGTGTTTATTATGTCAGTATTATGTTGGTCTGATCAGGTTTTGAGGTGCAAAGGGGGCCTGAGATGCTGGCACAAATGGTGGCTTCCCAGGGCTAGGGGAGTCTGTAAATGCCATCAGTTCCCTGACCTTACCAAGGACCCTGTAACTCCAATTTGGCAAAAACAAGCCTGCTTGTTTTTATGTTTCACTATATAAAATAATGTACAGCTTGATTTCCAGTGACTTCAGTCATAGCAGGAGAATGAATTAAGCAGAGATGTCCAACTTTCATATTGTCCAATGTATTTAAAGCCACGAGTAAGTAAGCAGCAGTAAAATGCCTTCTCAGATGTGGTATATTCTTACACCAGGAGAAAACTTTAAAACTGGTAGTATTTTAAGTATCTGCTGAGGTTCTTTCATAATTTAACATCTTCCTTTTCCTTAGATCTTCAAAAGGTAAACACTATAAGCAGAGGCAATAGATAAAACTGTCCCAGTAACAGAAGACCCTACCACATAGCAAGAACCCTAGGATGGCACTGTGCTACATGCCCAGATCATTCTTGTCTCAGCAAATTGAAAAGGTCATAAAGGAATGTAACGATTTTCAGGATAGCTTCTTTCTTTTGCTGTAGGTCACGAAGGCAGCAGTTGCTATATGTTAGTATTGCATTGGCAATGCTTCACCCTGCCTGACCCTCTTCCCACCTCTGAAAGAAAGGAAAAAAGAAAATAACTACATGTGCAAAGTTTGAGACAGGACACAAAAATCAAAAGAAGAAAAATAGATGTGTCCTAAGGTATTCCTTTCAGATAATAGATGAGAATAAAGAAAAAATAAACGTTGCTAAAATGTATTTGCAAACTGAATAGATTTACAAAAACAGTAGGACAAATAGCATTTCAGAGACTAAATTAAATTACATTTCAGCATTCACACCATCTAGCTCAGGGATTTGGAGAATTATGTAAAACCTGAGCACAGGCCATTAGTTATATCAAACGTATCTTAAGGTATCTTAAACATTTATCTTAAATATTATAGTTTTTAGTAAACTGAATACTAATATTTTTAAATTATCGGTGTCACCTGATTGTTATTTGATGGAATACATCAAATTATCAGATACTTTCAGTTCAGAAATGGTTAAAGGTAACGGTGTCCTTGTGGTTTTGGCAGTGGGTACTAACAAACACTAATTCTTTCCCAGTATCACAATGATAAAATAGTTATGTAAAACTCACATGTGTACCCTCCTTTGTCCCACCTGAAGAAAGATAAGACATGTACCCAATCTGTAAATAGCAATAAATACAAGACTGTTATTCAGAGATTCTTTAGCAATTTATTCAGAGATCCTTTTGTGACTTATAAAGTCTCTTGGAAAGGAAATAAAGTAAGTGGCTCAAGTGCAATAAGTCATACCCTTCTTCATTACTTAAATATTCAGAATACTAATTCATTCTATGGGAAGAAGCTTGGTGTTCCTCTTATAACTCAATAACACAAATGTTTTAGATTTCCTTAAGCCTGAAAACTAAGCTGCATGAAAAACAAAGTGTGCTTATCAACTAATGAAATATAGAAAAGGGCAGGCAATTAAAAAGAAGAGCCTTAAAAAAAAAAAAAAAAAAAAAAAAAAAAGCACTTACAGTAGAGACAGACATATTCTGCTCCCCTAACTCTGCAATCCAAGTTAGCTTTGGCAATTAGAAGTGCATGAGTCTGATGAGAGCACAATTTGTCATGCTAGCTGAGCAACAGATTGACTGTTCTTGAGAGTTCTTCTTCCTTTGAATAAGTACTTATTAAGTAGAGAGCAAGGATTGTTTCTGAAAAGGTGTTAAGGACTGTTTCAGCAGTACTATTCTGAACAGCACAGAGTACACAAAATAATGATGGACTCCTGTCTTCGTCAAGATGTCTCTCTTCTCTGCATTATTCTTATAATTGGTACAATTTCAATTCATTAAGCAATTCATATCAATAATTAGATGGATGTCCTACATGTTTGTAAGACCCTTCAACTCACTTTCATTTTCCTTCCTATTAAGTCAAGAAAAAAACATTTTCAAAAATCTTGTATTCATTTCAGTTCAACATCTTTTGTTACTATTGATGGATTTTCAGAAACATGGTGTGCAGTAAGTAATACTTCCCAATCTTTATTATGCCACCATCAGCTTCCATAAATGGTGTGGAACTATGCCAGCATGAATCAGATGTATTGGCTTTTAATTTTTTCAAGTAAACAGGAACCAACTGACCTTTTCTGTGCCATACTTCTAATAATATCTCCTTTATTTATCTAAGAGCTTTCTCCATAGGTTTTAATTGCAGTTTCACTGAATTTTTACAGACCACAGTGTTTTTCTTCGAAATTTATAGTGTTATTGCACAAACAAATGAACTTCCCTGATTTCTTTAGATTTCAGAGGGAATGTTTTCCTTTTTTTTTTTTTTTTTTTTTTTGAGTGAAGAGATACTGGGATGCACTGTACACATCTCACAAAACAGTTATTTAAAAAATATATATATTTTGCCAGAATATGTTGTTTACTTTATAATTCCTTAGGTGTTTATGAATGCAACCTATTTTACTGGAAGGAAGACGTGTTCCAAAATAAAGTGAATAAGTTAAGAAATAAAAAGTAACATGCATCCAAATCAATGGATTACTTTTTTCCTGGGAATGTGAATGTATATACATTTGCCGTGGTAACCAGATCATTTTATATTTCACATACAGACTTTTCTTCCTTTTGTTTCTAAATATTTGAAAATATAATGAACAATTTAGTTCACAGATGCTGAAGTTTTATAACGAAGGACTTATAAGAATGATTCTTGAAGTTTAGAATTGTCATAACCTGAAACCTCTCAAAACAGAAAAAATGTCTAGAAGCAATTAGTCTGAAACTATTCCCTGGTTTTGCATTTCAGATGACAAAAATTAGATGCAGTAGAATATCAAGATTAATTTTGTTTCATATCTACTCATAATGTCACCAGTCTTGTGCAGGTGTAACTGGCAATTGGGCAGGGTGCCGGTAGTGTAACATTTCAAGAGTATGTGGTGGTTTTTTGATTGTATTTTTTTTCTTTGTTTGCTTGTTTGTACATGGAGAAGATTATCTAAAATGGCCTCCAAATGCCCAGAACCAAAGTTGGTGAGTTCTTCCAAACATTTAAGTTTAGAAAGCTGGTACAACATGAAATATCACAAATTTTTGCCTCAGTCTTCACCAGCAAGTGCTCAAATCACACAGCCCAAGTCACAGAAGGTTGGGCAGGGACTGGGAGAATGAAAAACTGCTCATTGTAGATCAGGTTTGAGACCATCTAAGGTCTCAAATGAAGGTGGACAAGTCCATGGGACCTGATGAAATACATCCACGGGTCCTGAGGGAATTGGCAGATGAAGTTGCTAAGCCACTATCCATCATATTTGAGAAGTTGTGGTAGTCCAGTGAAGGTTCCCAGTGACTGGAAAAGTGGAAATATAACTACCGTTTTTAAAAAGGGAATAAGTGAAGACCCAGGGAACTACAGGCCAGTCAGTCTCTCCTCTGTGCCTGGCAAGATCTTAGATTATATGAAATTTACCCCATTGTCTTTAATGTTAGGGAAAAAAAGTAAAAAATAAAAAAATCTAGTCATATTAAAATAAATGCATTATTTCACTTACATATAGCATGTAAGTATAGACTGACTTCACTGGTAGACATATATAGTTTATTTTTTTGTAACAATGTCAGTAATGACTCTATAACCTAACTCTCTTTTGAAAACATCTCTATATACTAAATGTTCAGCAGTGGGAGAGTGTGTTAAAACATGAGAGAAACAGTGGCTTCAGTTGTTTGCTATTTGGGTTAAAAAGTCTACAAAGACCTGAAGTTGTGGGTGATTTTTCAGCTGAAGATAATGACGCTAGGACTATACTCAGGTAAATATAGGTATTTTATTTTGTATACATTCTATCCAATAATGACCACTGACATCTATCTACTGTCATACTTCGGGCAGCCTCTTGTGGCTTTCAGAGTCTTCCAGGTAATTTCCTTTAGAAAGAGAAATCAGTGATATGTATCTGGATATTTTCTCTCCTAACTTGTTTTATTCATCCTCCATAGACAGGAGATCACTAATGATAGAATAATACTTTCCTGACTATTCAGCTGTGACATTAACCCCACTCCTTAACAAGCGGTTCTGCCCCAAGAAAAGATTTTTGTTAAAAACTCAAAGGCAAAGAGCAGATTCCTTTGATCATATCCTAAATGAGACTGTATGACATTACAAGTGATGATATCATATTTCTTCAAAGATATACTTGCCCCACAGGTTCAAAAAACACTTTGTAAAATGTTGCAAGCTTCCAGTCTTACTATCCTTCTATTCTACATGCACATACATTTTTCTATTTGATGAAACTCACCCTATCTCTTACTAGTTCATCAAGATTTTTATTCTGTCCAGCCTTCATTGATTGTCTGCTCTTTTTGTTTTCTCTATGTGTGTGTGTATTTTAGCTTTGGTGTTAATTCTTTGATACTCAGTTCTTCCAGTCTTTCATTTCCAAATCGCAGCTATCTAGGTTCATTTGCAAATGGAGTAGTGTTTCAAATAATAAAGCAAGATGTAAATCTGATTTTGCTATGGATTCATATCAATGTAACACCACTGGAATCATACTCTTTTACAGTGATGTAGGGAAGTACTGGCTCAGATTTATCATTAATAAATATAACTAATAGCCTTGTTGCTGCTTGCAGTTATACAACGTAGCCCAGAGAAAAAGATCATAAGAAAGGTGGTTACATTCCTCCCTCCACTGCTGGCTTCTTATCAGTATATTATAGAAATGAGAATATTTCCATGTTTTTATACCTGTAAATTAGATCTAGATTGAATTTATAATTCTCACATTCTTCAATCTTTCTCCAGTAGTTGGTTTTGTTGTTGTTGTTGTTGCCGTTTTGTTTTTTCAAAAATTTAGAATTAGATTATAGTATTAGCAGTATTTAAAATCTTCATATGGGAATTCAAAAGGATAACGTTAGGGAGTAGATCTGAAAAATTTTCCTTAAGTGATTTCACTGAACCAAAGAATGTAATTGCACAGAAGGGCACTTCCAACAGAAGCTAAAGAATTTTAGATTCCTGCTTTCCCGTTATTGTCTTGCATCATAAGGAAACAAAGCTATATTCTGAACCTGTTTTTATGAAAAAACTGCTGGATTATTTAATTCTTAACTTCTCTGTGTAGAGTAAAACACAAAACAGAAAATTGGCAAAGGACTGAATCTTGAAATTAAAAAAAAAAAAAAAAAGAAAAGAAACAGTTTGAACTGCACTGAAGGGACTATCATGCAAATAAAAGTTTTGAAAGAGATCTAGGCTTTACAGAAACAGTATGGAAGGTTTCACTGTACAAAAGTTATTTTTCTAACATAGTTATAAAATACAAAGTGTACTTAAAGACATATTTTACACTGGAGCTTATTGAGATAGAGTATAAAGACATCATAGATCTTCTAATGAAACCATTAAAAGCTTACATTTTTTTTTATTATTTTTTTAACAGAACAATATCTTTTATCTTGAAAGCCAAGTATTGAAGCTTGAAAGCTAAAGTATTTTCTGGTATTTGGCAAATCTAAAAATATTTCCTGCTACTGCTTGTTTCAATAACTTTTTGCAAAACACTCTAAAATCAGTTTGATGTCTGGAAATAACATCACAATTCAGCAAGCACTTTAAATTTGCACAAAGCACTACTACAACCTCAAGAGGCTGTCCTTCTCTCACCCCACCTTTAGGCCTTCTTTTCCACCTCTACACCACTGCCTCCGTTATGCTGGCAAAAATGTTTGGGCAATTGTGGACTGAATTGCTAAGTAATCTGGTTTGAACTAACTCGGGAAATTAAATGTCAGAACCTGAGTCCATTCTTTGAGCCAGCTCACTGTGTCTCCACTAAAGTGCCTGGGGAATGACAGTGTAAGGCCGGAGTATCCACTTAAGAAGCATCAGTACCAGAAGGGTAGGTGATTACAGAGGCTGGAACAGAACAGGTGTTAGAGAAAGCTGTACGATACCCATAAAGAAGAATATCCCAGAAAGGCAACTTTGCTTATAAGGGTGGTATGTCTGGTTCTCAACCAGATATAATGTTTCCTGTCAATATTGAGCTGATTTTTGTGGAACTATTTGAGGTCCTCTGCATTGAGCTCTCGAATCTGCCTAGCAAGTTCATGCAGTACTTCTCGAACTGATAAGAGGCCTCTAGCCGCAGCAATGGAGTCATCTCCTTATTCCTCCTGAGTGAATAGGCTTGAGCCATATTTTGTCTGGTTGCATTTACATGTGTCAAGCCCATGCTGGACCAGGCTGGGGACATCTCTGGTCTGTTGTACGCTCTCTGGACAGGTCACTGTGAACCCTGTGAGACTAATGTAGCAACAACTGCACAGCACTGAATAATCCTGCCAGAACTGAGCTGGCCTCCCCAGAATCCCTGCATCTGTGGTACAATTAATCTGTCAACTAAATAAACTGTCCATGGATGAGTGAGCAGTGTCTGTGCACAGTAGAAAATGAACATACATTGCACACTCTGTGTCATGGTAGTGTAAGGACAAGTAATGATTAACAGGTAGGTCTTCCAGTCACTGTAATTTTTAAATATACTTGGTTAACATTGCTTAAGAGTGTTAACTGAAAGTGGTGGGCAACTGTTTCTCTAAGCCTAAATTATAGTGGATAGTAGCTAACCAGCTCTGTAACAGCTTAACAAAGTTCAAACCAAAGTCATGTTCATTGCAGACATGGTTTAGGAACAGGTATAGCTGCAGTGTCATCTGTGAGTGACAAACCTATTTCTGTGTTTCTCAGGAGGACACCTGTACCATAAACTTTGCAAAGGCTTCTGGAAATGCAGCTTGGTGTGCTAGGAACCAGAGTCTGTTTACTCCCCTGAATGCCACGGAATGGGCTGCACCAACTGAACTTCAGGGGGGATAGGAGAGCAGAACTTGTCAGAAATGTAGAATTTCCATCACTTTTTGGCTCCAACTGGACAACAAGGAATTTCTACTGTAGACCATTTATTTTCAAAGTGCAGAGAGCAGTTTACCAAGCAGGGCTTGTCCCAAGAGTACCAGCAGGTGGCTTTGTAGCTAGTACAAAAAAAAAAAAAAAAAAAAAAAAAAAAAAAAAAAAAAAAAAAACTGACAACAAACACACATAAGGGGCTATTTAGGTATGAACAGAAAAAGCACCTGCTGTGTTTCAAAGAATAATGATCTAAGTAAGGCAGGGGGTAAATGGTGTTGTCTGTTATCTCGATGACATGCTAATAACTGGGAAGATTTCAGAGGAACATTTACAAAACCTAGAGGAGGCTTGAAAGAAATTGCAGATATGATACTAAAGCTAACAAAGATAAGTGTGTTCATTTCTGTTGGATTTTTCCTCCCCCTTCTTCTCCCAAGCCAGGTAACATAGCATATGGGCTGAAAATTAAGGCTACATATCTTCCAAAAATTAAAATCTGGTACACACAGAATATGAAAAAGACCTTTAAGAGTTCTCCAGGGTTGAGCTTTAAGACTATGTGAGAAACTAGATGTTGGATGCTGGGGGTGTGGAGGGAAAAGTCTGTTATGTTGGCACAGGACAGTACACTGTGAAATGACTTTTGGAAGCCTACTTTTTAAAATATCTTTTTTTTTTTTAATCTTTTTTTTTTTTTTTTTTGCTTCTTTTCTTGAGAGTGACAGCTGTTGCTTCATATGTTAGATCAATGTTAAATCAAATTGTGTTCATGCACAAATACAGGCTGGGTGGAGAATGGATTGAGAGCAGCCCTGAGGAGAAGGACCTGAGGGTGTTGGTTGATGAGAAGCTCAACATGAGCTGGCAATGTGTGCCTGCAGCCCAGAAAGCCAACCATATCCTGGGCTGCACCAAAAGAATTGTGACCAGCAGGGCAAGGGAGGCGATTCTCATGCTCTACTCTGATCTTGTGAGACTCCATCTGGAGCACTGTGCAGCTCTAGGGCCCCCAGCCCAAGAAGGACATGGAAGTATTAGAATGAGTTCAGAGGAGGGCCACAAAGATGATCAAGGGGATGGAGCACCTCGCCTACAAAGACAGGCTGAGAGAGTTGGAGTTGCTCAGCCTGGAGAAGAGAAGGCTCTGGGGAGACCTTATAGCAGTCTTCCAGTACCTAAAAGGGGCCTACAGGAAAGCTGGAGAGGGACTTTGGTCAGGGAGAATAGTGATAGGACAAGGGGGAATAGCTTTAAACTAAAAGAGGGTAGGTTTAGATTCGATATACGGAGGAAATTCTTCATTCAGCTGGTGGTAAGGCACAGGAACAGGCTGCCCAGAGAAGCTGTGGATGCCCCATCCCTGGAGGTGTTCAAGGCCAGGCTGGATGGGGCTTTGAGCAACCTGGTCTGGTGGGAGGTGTCCCTACCCATGGCAGGGGGGGTGGAATTTTTAAGGCCCCTTCCAACCCAAACCATTCTACAATTCCCAAGCTAAACACCAGAATATTCTGTTGTTTAGATGGAACTACGGAATTGCATTCCAAATATATCAACATTAATTAGCTCGATAATTATTCTCACAGATTAAAAAAAAAAAAAAAAAAGTGAAATGGATGTGGACAAAAGAAAATAATATGTTTTGAGGAAACGAGAAATAAATAGGGCAGTTCCATTTTCATCAAAATAACACTTTACCCAAAACAATAGTGTTTAATATCTCTCTTGTCAGAACTAAACTGTGACTTTAGACATCTATAATTCTGGGATTGAAAAATGTGTTACATTTCCTTCCACTGTATTAGCAGAGAGTGATAGAAATTACTAGAAAATAACTTAGACTGGGGAATATTAAATTCCACACCGAAAAGGATTTTTTTTTCAACTCACAACAAAAATCACAAAGAGTCGGTAAAAATACTTCAAAGATGCACATTCCCTAGATGGTGACAGTAGAGAGCCTGGATCTTACTAGATCATTTTAAAGACCATCAGAGAGATATGCTAATCAGGAGTTTCTGTCCCAGCTGCCATTTCTTCAAGGAAAATGTTCATAGGCAAAGAAATGGTTCACTTCCTAAGTAACATCTTTATTACAGTTAAAAATGTTGATCTAAAAACAGGAAAAACCCTGTGTTCTCTATGCTCTGAATAACTTAATCACACAACCAAAGGGAAACCTATTTCTTTTTAATTCAGGTGATTGGATTTACCATGGAAATTGCTGGCTGAGGACTAAATGTGATAATACTAAAATGCCTGGAAAAAAAAAAAAAAAAAGTAGGCAAAATGGGGGCAAATGAGAAATAAAAACGAAGGAGAAGATCAGAATTTACTATAGGAAGGAGACATTGAACCAATACATTGAAATGGCAAGGGGCAGGTCTGACTAGCCATCAGAATGTGATACAGTGTGAATAAATGGCATCACATCACCTGTGGCTGGAACTGAACTGCTGAGCACTGATTCTTCTAAAAACACTGTGTGTTTCTTTCTTTCTTCAGGAAACACATGGCCATGCAAAGTAGTTAGGTTCTCTCAATGCCCAGAAATTGAGGTCTGTGATAACAGCTTTTGGTGTTAACACCTGAAAAGTGTTTTATTCTTATAAATATAATTTCAGAGAACTGTCTGTGATTTAATCAGGACAAAGTTCAGACATTTCCATAGCAGAATGTAGTAAAGGTCCAGCTGCGAATGAATTAAGAGAGAAATTTGGGCAGACATGCAAATAAAGGTAGATGAAGAATAATTAGAGAATCCCACAAGGTGGAAACCTGATTTTTTTTATTAGCAGCAAGGTTTGCCCTATCATATCCTGAAGACTCATCCAAATTTGGTGGTCTGTGTTTGATTTCCAAAAAACAAAGACCAGCCAAGGCCACTTGAAAAATGCCAGAGCACAGTGTATATCTGTTTCACACTTTTGATTCCACAGATGAAGAACAAGGTGGGAGGAATAGAGAACAAGTTTAGGGAACATGTACGGAGACCGATGGTATATTAGGGAAAAAGAGAAGATAACAAAGAGGAGAAAACACCAGCAATTATCAGATGAAATTTTAGTTATAGGGCATAAACCTGGAAGAAAACTGTAGTTATCAGTTTTCATTGACCACAGAAAGAGAAAGCAATACCAGGGGAAAAAAAAAAAAAAAAAAGAAAGAAAGAAAAAAAAAGACAGAGAACCTTCAATTTGTCTTCTTTGACCCTCCAACTCTAATCACAGAAAAATTTTCAGACCTTAACAAGATCAACCTTATATTTTGTGTTAGTTTTGTATTGTAGTCATTATCTATAGAACTTAAAGGAGGCAGTACAATCTGATTTTTTTTTCCAATATTGTTATGTAACTTATAGTTCCATAGATTTTTCTATTTCTTTTTCTCAGAACAGAGCATTCTAAATAAGTATGTGATTGAGAAGTTTTAGTTTCAGCTATGATTTAAGCTTCTGCAGTAGCATAGGTTATGTTGTTTCTCCCTGTTGTTTTCCACTTTCTTGGCAGTGTTTTGCAGGTGAAAAATAAAGTGTTATTCAGTCTTTAGGAAGGAGTGCTGGAAGTTTTGATTTCCTATTTCCACACATAGCAAAAAAAAAATAACACAAAGCTAAAAAGAATACACACCTCCTCTAACTGCAGCTCCAATAGTAGGATCACAAATATTTTTTGCTTTAAAAAAAAAAAAAAGTCTTTACATTACCCTTGACACAGACCACATTCAAGACTTTGGGGGATAAAAGGTAGGCATGGGAAGCTGCAGCCATGGAAAGCAGCTATAACCTCACCTTTCTTTTATCAATTTTATCCAGCATAAAAAGGAATAATTTACAGCTGAGATGATGGGAGGATCCATCATCTTTCATAGCTCTCTTCACAAGCTTAAGTCTTCTAGCCCCAAGGTTGGTGAAACAATCCTTTCTCTCTATGCAAGGAATTGCACTCCCTCCTTACATAAAAAACTGGACAGGCTGGGGCAAGTAAAAATGCATTACACATCCTTGCATTCACCTCACTGAACCTCAGCTGTTGTCTACAAGAACAATTTTCAGAAAGAAGTGCCTGAATGTAATTCAACAACAATTGTTTTTTTTTTTTTTTTTCCCTATAGAAACAGCTTCTGGTTCAACCAGGCAGGCAAACATATGCATTCCTTTCACAGAGAAAAACATGCTCTCAGCAGGGCTCAGGTAGGCAGGCAACCAGGCATGAAACTGAAAACACTCAGCCATAGACAAAACAAGTGCAGGCAAATGCATTCTTGAGTTACCAAAAAAATAAAAATAAATAAATAAAGAGGTTGAGGGGCAAAGATCAGATCTCAGATCACTCCTACTATTATTTGGTGGGTTGGATTTTGTTTGTTTGGGGGTTTTGTTTTTGTTTGTTTTGTTTTTTTTCTTCATCTCCTCATTTTTTTTCTAGCAAAAGCAGGAAAATAATTGAGTTATCCCAGCATGAACTGCATTTCCATCGCCAGAGGAAGGAGTCAAAGTCTCATTGCATAATGCTATATAGCCTCTGACCCCTGTTCCTCAAATGCATATGCATACAGGTGGGCTGCAAATCTTACTGGCAGAGACCGGACTAGCACTGGCTGATGACCTGGCTCTCTTCAGAATTGAGATACCTCACAAAGGCAGCTGAATGAACTCTTTTTCATCCACAGATTCATTAAAAAGGAACAATAGGACATTCTTCTTTTAACAGAGAGTGGTCAAGGGATGATGAGAGCACCTAGATGGATTGTACTAGAATGGCTCAGAAGAAAGGAACCACAGAGAAAGGGATCAGTGCAGTGCCAGCTTGGGGTCTGCTTAGCACTGAGCAGTCCTGAGCCTTAAAGATCCCTGACTGGTAATGGCTTTTGGAGGGGAAGAGGAGGGGGTGAACCATTAATTTTAACATGTTCCATGTCACAAGGCAGTAGAGAGGCTGCATTATTTCATAATCTTATTTTCCCTGAGCATCCATCCATGTTGAAAGAAACTTGTATGGACAGTATGGGCAGATTTTCACATATCTAAGGTTTGGAATTCAAGAAAGGATAAGAATAAACACAGTATCAGTGAAAAGGAAATATGACTGCCAAATGAGTTTACTGAACAACAAATAACACATTTGACTGGGTATTATGAGAGTTAACTCTCCTCAGAATGACACTCTGGTGTCCCTGCTTTCCTTTCCAAAAAAAAGTATCTGGTTTCATGTCGAGTTAGTTCAGTTTATCAGCCAAAAGAAGACATTTATTTCTGGCAGACATGCAAACACATTTTGGGATTTGAAACTCTGACTGAAATCTCTCTGATATATGTAAAGTATACATCACTTTTTTTTCTCTCTCTCTCTCTTTCTCTTTCTTTTGTTTCTGTCTGGTACTGAATGATTCTTATGTTCATAGAGTTTGGGTGTCCCTCTGTTTTTCAGAAATAGGAAGAATAACTATATCTCTTCTTTTCCTTCCAGCCCCAGAGATAAAATGGCTTGTTGCTGTTTATTTGCTCGTGTTTGTATGTATTTATGTGATAAGGGGCAATGCATGTCTCTTGCATGTGTAAATAAATTATTGAAGGAAAATAAGCCAAGTGTTATCTTTTGTTCTGAAAGCTTTTAGAGTAATGTGGATATTCTTATCTTGTGCAGAATAGGGCACGATAATGTCCATTATCCTCTGCAAGATTTGTTTGCTGCTCACACACCAGCCTAGCGTGGTTCCATTGTTTCAGTGGCCCATAAATGTTATGAGAGGCAATGGTTAGCACGGGTCATGCAGTTTCTCAGCAGGCAGGTTTTGATACTTAGAAATTTAGAAATTTAGTCAAGCCTCCTGTTGAGAATTAATGGGAAGTCAGAACAGAAAACCAAGGCAGCAGTTTTGCAGAGCAGAGGATAAAAAACTTACGCACCATCGAGACCTTAGGCCAAACTGCAAAGCGATAGCTCACAGTCAGGATTGGAGACCCTTTCAGAAGATTTATTTGTGATAATATCAATAGATGACATTTTATAGCATCTGTACTACTTAGTGAGAGTTAATTGAGAGCTGAGCAGGTAATGGTCTTTTTTTTTTTTTTTTTGGGTGTGTGTGTGATGAGTGGTCATCATCACATGAAGTACTTCCATATAGATAATGCAGGCCTCAGCCCCCAGAAAAATGGCCATGGAAGTTCTCTTGTCTTCCAGGTCTAGTTTGTGTGTGAATTGAATTGGACAGAAGAAATCGTATTTCAGTTCTTCTTTCAGACTTCTCCAGGGATTTTCTCTGAGGTCACTCTGCATGTGGGTGTTGATCTCTCACCTTTGTTCTCAGGAGCATGGAAGCAACAGAGAGACAAGCAGTTCAGAAGAATTTGGCAAGCTATAATTTAGCCAACAGTTTTAGTCATGCTGATGAGTCTGAACAGACTTCTAGCCCACTCTTCTATAGCAAATTTCTGGCCTATTTTTTGTTCATCTGAACTCTCTCTGTGAATGCTCACAGTAACACCAGTTCAAGACCGAAAAGAGCACAGTTAGAAGCATCAATATATAGTGTCATTAGCTGCTGTAATGCAGAGCTGGGTTACCTCAGGTACAGAAGAAACTCCTGCTTCAGGACTCTACTGGAGACGAGGAGTCCACAGCTCCTTGAGAGGTAATGGGAGAAGCCAGTGCAGCAGAAATGCATGGGGTCACAATTCACCTAGTTAGTTCTGTTCTGGGTACATTGTTTTCAGCTGAGCTTGTTCAGGGGCTCTTCACCAGGTTCCCCGATATTTTGGGTTGTAATTGATGCCTGGACACATTCTGGGCAGGCCAGTTGGGGTGTTACAAACACAACTATGTTGTATACATGCCCAAAGGGGCATTAGAGGAAGAATTTAGCTGTGTTCAGGTGATGTTGGGCCTAAGTCCTATCAGACTTTATGTAGCCTGCAGACACAAGCTTGGCTATCTTTTAATACCTTGCACAAATTCAAACTCATTTACCAAAAATGCACGCCTAGCTACACTGTTCAAAAAGAGTTTGACCAGACTTTTTGCAGCCACCTGCAGTATCCAGTAGTGTAGATATTCTTTAGGAAAAATACAATAAACCTTTATGACACACAATGTAAATAAATACCATTATAAAAATTTATTGAGTTACAGCAAAGCTGAAGAAGGCCCACAATCAAAAAAGAAATGAAATTAAGGAGGATCCAGTAATCTTTTTTTTTTCCTTTTTCTTTTTCTTTTTCTTTTTTTTTTAAGACAATCTTTATTTGAGTGTCAGATCACATCATCTGCTTGACGTTAAACTCTCACTAAGAAAATAAGCAATTTTTTCTGGAGCAAGAAAAAAACAGGGTAACAATTCAGAAATGTTATTAGTCCAATTAATATTTCCATAGTCTCTGACTACTAAATGGTTACTCTTCAAAATTTAGTGGGGATCAGGGAAATTGATAATGACACTAAGCAGAAGTGAAGTTATAATATTGATGCTAACTGGTCATGTTACCTACCTGGCTATGTTTAGACTTAAGACAAAAATTCACTTTTTTTTAGTCTTAAATAGTTTTTATTATTATTTGTGCAATATTCCTAGGGGACTTAAGTGTTCCATATACACTCTATAAGTACAAAACAGTCTCTCTATGGGAATTAGGTACCTTAAACCTCACAGTAACTCAGTGTACAAGAGAAGTCAAGGAAAGGGAAGGAAATAGAAATGCAAAGGAGTATGTTCAGGCAGCATGTCTCATGGTACTTCAGCTCAAAGAGAGTGCTGAGAGTCCACCTGCTGTAAAAAGCTGCTGGTTCATTGCACAATCATAGAATTGTAGAAAAAATGTTGCTGGAGGACATCTGGTCTGGCTTGCTCAAAACAGGGCTAACTTTGAAGCTGGTTCACATCACTCATGCCCTTTCCTGTCAAATTCTGAATGTATCCAAGGACAGAGACTCCACATTCCCTCTGAGCAACCTGTTCCAGTGTTTGACAACCCTCATAGTGACTTTATTTTTTCCTCATAAACAAGTGGAATTTCCACTCTTACAGCCTATCCCTATTAATTCTTACCCCTATGGCTGTGGGAATTCTGACTTCACCTCATCTATAAAGTTCCGCTAGGGAGCTGAGGACAATAACTAGATCCTCCCTTAGTTTTCTCATCTCCAGGTTGAACAAACCCAGGTCTCTCAGCCACTGCTTATGGCATGTTTTCCATCACCATAGACATCTTGGTGACCCTCTGCCAGTTTACAAATGTATCTCTTGTAGCAGGAAGTACAAAATCAGTACACCAGATGCAAAGTCACAATTGCTGAATATAGAGAAACTGTAACTTTCCTTCTCCTGATGACTAAACTGCTGTTACTGGAGCTCTACACATGGTTATGAAAAACACACTGCCTAATCATGTTCAGCTTGCACACCAGAACACAGAGGTCCTCCTCCACAAAGAAGGACATTTCCTCTCACATTAAAAGCCACAGCAAAGAAGACTTTGGGTATCTCTTCATTTTCCTTGTCTTTTATCGCTCAGTCAAATATCCAGCAGCAGGCCCTCGTTTACCCTAGTATTCCTTCCTCAGTCAATGTACTGATAGTGTAAAATAGTGAGAGTTCAGTACCACATGCACTTTGCCTGTTATAATTCCTCAGCCAGGTGCTGGTGGGTGGGTTGTTCCCACTACCTTATGTGCCATGGTGGACAGTGTGACTGTGGCCCAAAGAGTATAAGAAGCATGCCCAATTTATCCCTTAAATCACTGGAATAGTTTGGAAGAGCACTCTGTCTGCCCTTTATCCCATACTTTCTCTCCAGTTTGGTATTTTATACAACTTCCTGGTGGAAAAGCTGCTTGGATTTTCTAGACTGAAGATGCATTTTTAATGTTCCTCTATCCAAGAGACACACAAACCAATGTCAATTGCACCTTCCCCTTCTGCAGCATTCTGGCTTGCAAACCCTGCAGGTCCCAGCAGTCATTGTGCATCATGTCCTTACACCAACATGTATCCATGTCCTTACACCAACATGGATAGCACTTCTGTATTCCTATTAGGTATGACAATACGCCATTGTAGAGCTCCAGGAGCCTCATTGGGTGTCTTTCAGCTCACACCATAGTTCTTCATTTCTCAGGGGTTGCCTGTAGGTTCTTCTGAAATGAGTAACAGTTACAGAGACTAGCATCTCAGATCATGAAAGAAATCCCATTGTATACTCTTTACAGCCTAGAATAATTGTTCCAAATGTTTAAGAAGTGACATTGCTTTTCACAAAAATATTGTTTGCTGAAGGAAATCATTTGAGTTGAGCACTGATGAGCATACAGGTTGTTACTGCAATTAAAGCTGTGCTTTATGTTTTATTGTCTTTTAATATATTTTTGTGAAGTAAAGGAATAATAAGAAAGTACTTAATTCTCCTGACAACACATTACTGACATGTATCATTTTCTGTTGACTTTGCTAACATCAGCTTGCAGATTTTTATTTATTATTATTATTATTATTTGACTCAGTAAGCAATCCAGTAGAGGATTTAGCTCCCCTGTGTGGGTTTTGATTCTTTACCGAGGCTAGTGGAGATTAGAGACCTTTGAAAGGGCCAATAAGATACCTCACAAAAATAAATAAATAAATAAATAAATAAATAATAATAATAAAAATCCAGCCTGGTGTGTTGAATAGGTTTGAACAGTTTCTCTGTAATATTTAGCACATACTATTATAAAACTTGAACTTGATCTGATTTACAGATAATCCTTTAGAGTAGTATCATAAAAATGTATGAGCATGTAAAATGAAAAGGAAAGTAAGAAGAGCACGTGTATCTTAATAGACTAAGTACAAGAAATATTGAAGTATATATTCTATTGCTTAAGGCACAGTAATAATAAAAATTGCAATAAAAAGAAAAAGTAGAACATATTTAGACTAGAAATGACCTGTCAACCTCAACTGTAAACCAGAAATAAAGTCAGAAGCATTATTTCTAACACCAGGCATTAGGTAAGCCAACAACAAGTTCTGAGACTTTTTAATAAAAAGCAAATATATTATTTAGTAGACTTCCTAAGTCTCGTCAAAGATGTTCAGTATGCATGGACTTACAAGCGCTTGAGTATGCATGCACTGACAGGTAAGCACAGTCAAATAATTAAAAAATAAGAAAAACAACTGAAGTATTCTGTACATCTCAGAGAAAAAGACTGATTTTATTTCCCTGAGTGTTTACTGATCATTTGAGAAGAAATGTGCTTGATCTTGACAACTGGAAAGGCAGTCTGAAGAACTAATAAGAAGCACCATCGTTGGTCTCTAAGCATCTTGAGCATTGCTTCCTAAAACACAGATATATGGACCAAGATTCCTCTCTTCTGTTTTTTAGCTCTCCACAGTTAAAACTTTTGAGTTCACTTAGGCTTTCAGATGATGATGAGAAAGGATAAGTTACCTTGAAGTCTTTGGAGATGGCTCAGCTATGTACAGAGAGCTCTCAAATTCAGATTTTTCAGACAGCTTTGCAAAGCTAAGCGAGGTGAATCCATGTGAAGGTCTATACAACCATACAACATGTGTCCCACCATTCCAACAACAGAAAGGAACATTCCCATTACAAAACAACATCTTCAGAAATGATATAAGCAACAACATGTACTTTAACTACTATACAGGTTTTTCTCCATTTCTCCCTTTCAGCTTGATCCCCTGTCTCTGTAACCTCTACTACACTTTTTGGAACGTAGATGTCACCTTCATCTCTGTCTATAAGCACACATTAATAGCACTGCATGAGCAATAAATCGCCATAAATTCGCCTCATTGCCAATATTAGAGAGCTTATTTTCTATCTTCTTTGAAAGACTCCAGATGACAGAGTTTAACTTGCAGATTTAAATTCACTGCCCCTTTTTCTGCAATACTGGCCCATTGATTCTAGTATGTCTTCATTGGGTTAAATGAGGTTAGAATTTATTCTATAGTGTTCATTTAAGGCTGTATCACAGGAGAACTTTCTGTTTCACTGCTTTGAAAGTTGCCTTCATTAAAGAGCCCTATTTTAGGTTCCCTGTCATTTTAACTTCAAAACTCTAATTAATATAGGACATATTATTAAATTGGAAGTCAAAGGATACTGCATCTCCAGAGTTTAAAGAACAGTCTTTGCAATAACTTGTAATTGTTGGTCATTATGGAATTATTCTCCTAGTAAATTTCAGCTCAAAAGTGGTTTCTCATAGTGCTTACAAACACCTTTTGCATTTAAATCCTGAAAATTCATGTGCAGATTTTTTTTGAAGAAAACTGGCTTTAATCGGTAGTTTTAGCCCTAATCCACCTTCTGGTGATTTGAAAGAGTATTGTGGGTCTAATCCTGCTCTTGCTAATTCAATGAATAAGATCCGACAGTACACATAAGAACATGCACGTTGCCTCTATATTGGCCTCAGACAGGAAAATACCCCTCTCTTCTTAAGCTGTTCTTGCCTTCCTCAAATACTGCAGATAGAATCTGGACTTAATGTTTTAGGCTATTTTTTACAGAAGAACGATAAAAAAGATTGCATTAGACTCCACAACTGCTACCCAGAGACCTTGAGAGACCAAAATAGCTTCCGTGACTGTGTAACAGCAGGATTTTTACTCCAACAAAGCAAAACTGATTGTCTGTAAAAGGAAGACAGAAATATTTTAATGAAGTCACCATTGCAAAGTGATGGGTTGGTTTTTTTTTGCTTTTTTTTAATAGTGCCATACATCCTTTAGCAAGAACTACCCTGTAGCCCTAATGCATTTCTTGCATAACAGCTCAGATAAGTAAAAAGGGCTAGATATAATGCAGTAGATGACCTCCAGAAATTCAACCCTTTTATGAGAATAGAATAAAATAATTACCTGTGGTGGTTTCACCCTGATGGGCAGCTAATCTCCACCACAATGTCTCTCTCACACCCACTCCTCAAAGGAAGAGGAGGAGAAAATTCAATGAAAAAGGGTTAAAGGATTGCGATAAGGTCAGGGAGTTCCCTCACCAATTACCAGTGTGGGCAAAATGGACTTAGTCTAAAGAGATTAATATAATTTATTGCCTGTTACCAACAGACTAGAGCAGTGAGAAGCTAAAAGCAAACTAAAAACACCTTCCCCCCATCCACCCTCTTCTGCCACCGCCCCCCAAGCGGCACAGGGGAACAGGGAATGGGGGCTGCGGTCAGCCCCTGACGCTTTGTATCCACCGCTTCTTCACGGTCCCTCTCTGCCGCTGCTCCACGTGGGGTCCCTCCCACGGGATGCTGTCCTTCCTGAACTGAGCCTGCAGGGGCTGCCCACAGGCAGCAGCTCTTCAGGAACTGCTCCCACACGGCACCGTACCACGGGGTCCATCCCCCAGGAGCAAACTGCTCCAGCACGGGTCCCCCACGGGTGGCAGCTCCCCCCACACCCCCTGCTCCTGCGTGGGCTCCTCTCCACAGGCTGCAGCTCCGGCCCGGGGCCTGCTCCTGCGGGGGCTCTCCATGGGCCGCAGCCTCCTCCAGGCCACATCCACCTGCTCCACCGGGGCTCCTCCACAGGCTGCAGTGTGGAGATCTGCTCCATGTGGGACCCATGGGCTGCAGGGGGACAGCCTGCTCCACCAGGGGCCTCTCCACGGGCCGCAGGGGAACTTGTGCTGTGTGCCTGGAGCACCTCCTGCCCTCCCTTCTGCACTGACCTTGGGGTCTGCAGGGCTGCTTCTCACTCCTCACTCTCCCATCTCCTGTGGTGCATCAGTTTTTCCCCTTACTGAAATCTGCTGTCATAGAGGCGCAAACAACACTGCTTATTTGCTTGGCTCTGGCCAGTGGCAAGTCTCTTCTGGAGCCTGCTAGAGCTGGCTCTTATCTAACATGGGAAAGCTCCTGGGTTCTTCTCACAGTGCCCACCCCCGAAGTCACCCTGCTACCAAGCCCTTGCCAAGTAAACCCAGTAAAGTATCAAAGTAATTGCATCTGACATGTCCAAATGATTGTTGGAAAGAACAACAGTGTTTATCATACTTCTTGTTTTACATCACATTCTGATTTATTTTTCAAGGAATATATTACATAGTTTTTTTTAACTTCTGACTTTTTTGGTTTTTGTTTATTTGTTTGGTTGTTGTTTTTTTTTAAGGATTAAGTAAATTTGTTCAGTCCCTTAGCTACAAGTTAAAATGCATCAATTACTTGGACTGTCATGCAATTTTGTTTGTCTTTAGTGTTTCTCCAACACTATTTAGGTCACAGTCCTCTTACTGCATTGAATATTTGTACTAGCAAGAATTTGATACCACTGTTTCATTCTCACACATTGGCTGATTGTTTGCTTGCTTATTTTAATAGTTGTATAATATTTATGTATATAATAGTTGTATATATACAACTATATATATATTGTTGTATAATTATTATGTTAGAAGGACGAGGGGTGCAGATGAGCTGAGTCACTAAGACCACTGTCTTCCATTCACCAACAACCACACCCTAAAGTGTGGTCCATATTTCCACTGAAGGTTATCCTCTCCTCAGAGTAGAAGCAGTGCCCCTCTTCCTGTGCGATAGCTGCAGCACTGAGTAGCAAACATAAATAGCTGCTAGGTTGCACATCTCTTCTGGGCTGATGGGATGAAGTACAGTCCTGCTGTGGGGTCTATGCCAGCACAGCACAGAGCTTCAGTTCGTAAATGTCTTGAAAAGGTGACAAACACATCTATTTGGTTCTCTTACCTAGCATGTGTAGAACTGAATCAGAAAATGGGAGGACTGCACATGTGGCTGTCCACATAGATGAGTTTATAATAATTCCTGAGCAACCATTTCCATGGACACTTCTTTCTTCTCTTTATGCCCTCCGTTCTTCTTTCTGTGAGATTATCCTCATGTTGGTGACACTGAGATTTATATGAAAGCAAGATCCCAAAGGCTGTAGGCCATGATCCTATAAAGTTGAGATTGAATGACTATACAGTAGTTCTTATGAGAAAGATGATCAAAGATTACCAGACAGATGGAATGTTTTTAGTCTGGGGAGAGGAGACAAAAAGCAAAGTGGAGTAATATAAAAACAGAATGAAAAAGTACTACTCAGCTGTATTTTGATTATTGGCACAGACAGGAATTGCTGCTTTATTTCCAAAGAAATATCTATTAATTTCATCTTCTATTTTCTCTCTTGTGAGAGTTGACCTCCTGTGATTCTTTTTATCCATTCATTCCTACTCCTCCTGACACAGGCCAGTGATATACCTGCACAACTACTTATTAAAGACATAATGTTGGTAATACAAAGTAGGGATCTTCTAGCTCCTAAGGCAAATGCATTTAGTAGTTAATACTGATGAGCACATTAAGGAGGCCTGGAGAGAGGACTTGAATTGCTATTACCTGACTTATAGTCTCGTAATAGCAAAGTTTTGTGTAAAAAGAAAGGAAAACTCTCCTAATATTTACAACCAAATTTGACCTACTTTGAAGGCAATGAAAAATGGTTTATTGGCTTCTCAGATGTCTAACACCCAGAACTGATCTATGCCCTCCAGCACAGCAAATCTGAGATCTCACAGTCTAAGTTTACCAGCAGGGTGAGAGATGATCCAAAATGCCCTAGAAGAAAAGACAGCAAGTAAGATGGGAGTCACAGTAATAAGACCATATGACTGAGCAGTTTCAAATATTTGAAATGGTTTTACTGTTTCTGGGGAAATTATTGTTATTTCCATTTTTGTAGTGCTAGAAGGATTCCTAAATGTAGATATGAAAAAGAAGATAAGAATGCTTTGGCCCACTGCTGTGCATTTTGGCTGTGTCAGTGGTGTAAACTCTGTGCCCCCTATATCCTCCCCTTTTTTCCCAAACAATTTCCTACTTCAAGAAAAGTGATGCAAACACAGCTGTGGGGAAAAGCAAGGCACTAAAAAGAGAGACTCAGCAGAGGGCCTAGGAAAACCTTCGGTGTAGTATTGGACGGAGTTAAGTGGGTGCAAGGAACCAGTGCCAATGTGAGAGGAGAGTATATTCTGAAAAGGGATATGAGAAAATGCTGTGGTCTCTTGTAGAGGATAAATCAATATGAATTATACAAATTATCTTATGAAGTAATGTGCCTTATCATCACAAGAAACAACATTAACACTGGCAATAGGGTTCTCCTCCACAATCAGATATAGGTTACAAGCCATAGTACAAAAATCAGACACCCAAAGCTGAGAGTAGATGCTCATAAAAGAAGCTTACTGAAGTAAGTGAAATTGTTGTTGCAAGTGGAGAGAGGCCAGAATCTGGTCCTCAACAGAAGTTATACTTCACTTTAAAATATTCTTGAAAAATTTTGAACAGCCCTACTTTTCAAACTATGACGACCCAGCATGTTAAATCTCTGTGCTAAAAGCCAGTTTTAAGAGTCCTTGCAATCATGAGATTGCAACAGTCTTTTCCCATAGGAGAACAGAAGTCACTTCTGGAGGTATATATAGGTAGCATGGTACAACATCCACAGCAGTTACACTCAGCCATATCTGTCACTCCTCTGACTCTCAAACCACATAACAGCTCAAGGCCGGTGGGTCATTTCTTCATCCATTCCCTAGACATATAACTCTGTGCAGATTTGAAAATCAGGGGGCAATTACCAATCCACTATATGGAACAACAAAGCTCTGAGGTGTATCATCATTTTGCACCAGGACTGCAGCATCGACTCTCTTCTTCCAGATGCCAGCTCCATCTCCAAAGCTGTGCAGTTATAATATGTTCACAAACAAGAATGTACCCATAATAAGAAAGTCAAGGAGAAAAGGAAGGAAATCGGTGTTCAACACACTGCAAACAAACATAACAGCAGAAAAGGACAGAAGAGTTGCTATATAAAGGTCTCTAAAAAGAGATTTATACTCAGTGAGAAGCAAAACTAATTTAAAATGCATGAAAAGGAGAGGGTTTGGCAGTCCTCATTAAATTGTGCCTGTTGTTATAGAGATAAAAGAAACAGTTTGAACCAAAAGGTTGAGAAGAAATTTAAAATCCGAGGACAAAATTTTCAGTGAATGGCATAGTCAAAATTAAGCACAAGGGCTGTCAGTTATTGCTGAGAGCTCCTGACTGATTTTGACAAACAAAAAAATGAACACAATGAATATAGTTATACTTGAAGTGGAGACAGGTAGAAACTGATAGGTTACTCTTTTATGATGGGGCCTTGAGGTCAATCTAGTAACTGGCTCAGGAAATATATTTCAGCTATGGTCAGAGAGCTGGTCAGGAGTAGCTTTACTTGCTTAGTTTTTGTTTACATCAAGGGGTCCAAAAACGCAGCCTGCAAGACCAAGATAAATGATCTGCAGTATATTGCTTTTATAGCATTTTCAATTAAAAATGGGTTTCTGAAGGTTCACAGAAATCGGAGAAAGCTTGTGTGAGGTTCAAAATGTTCAGATATCACTGGGGAATTCATTGCTCAGTGGATAAGCAGAAGGAGTCTTTATTTGCAGCACAGAGATCATTACTGGAAAGGTAACTTTTACAGTGCTTCTGATGTCTGATATACCACAGCATTTGTCTGAGCATGACACACAGCCTTTGGAAGGGGAAAGAATTACAGTGGAGGCACAATATTAATGATTCTGAAAGTCTTGTGTCACAACCCTGAGTACTGCAGTATCTAATTATCAGGCATAATGATTTGCACAAGGGCTGTGCCAAATAATGACGAGAGAATTAGACACCTAAAAATGGAGTCTGCCCTCTGGGCAAGGTCAGTGTAGCCAGTTGGTGGGAAAAAAGCCAAAATAGTACTGTGGAACTGAATTTTTATTCCCTCACAGAACCTAAATCCATGTTGCAAGGAGGGCTACATTGTCCGTGAATACACACTGAACCATCATCTTAAGTGAAACACGTTTGTCTTTCAAAACCTGAAGAAGGGAGAGGATAGGGTAAGACTTTTCTTCCAAAACCCACAGAAAGATGTGCAGGTGCTAACTCTAAATTTAAGCCTTGATGTTTATTGCAAACCACATTGGAGAGCTGGGATCAAAAAGCTTTTCTGCATTAAGGGTTTGACCATCCATGAAAGCTCCAGGTTCCAAAAGCTTTACTCATTGTTGGCAGGTAAAGTATTTTCTCTGTCATTATTTGAAAATAAAAATTCATTACTTAAAAACTATACTGAACTTCTTGCAGCTGTGGTTTGATTGCACATTTAAAACAGCACCAAACTTCAGACTTGGCTTTCTGAATATTTTCGTATTTTGTGAAATATGTGCTGCGCAGGAAATGATTGGGAAAAATCCATCTCCAACATGATTTCTGGAGCACATGCATGGAGCACCTACACTCATCTCTCCAGTCAGAGAAGTCTCACACAATTTTCCCAAGCACTAGGTTTTACTACTGAGTAGTTGCCAAACTCTCCATAAAGATTCTGATATGTTTAATGAACATTGAAACTTTACAAAGTAAAGTGTAAAAACACTATGGAAAGGATGTGTGATAGTCCAGAAGCTCCATTTCTGAGGGATCTATGCGAAAACTCAAGGGTTATCAGCAATCTCTAAAAAGTGTGATTTTGAAAGGGCTTTGGCACGATGTTTTTAAACATTATACACAATGGAGAGGGAGACATTTTCTCATACACATAGAAAATGTATTTATTTTCTACCTATGAAAAGAATAGTAGAGGTCAGTATCATGAAGTATTATGCCTGAATAACCAAGAGGATTGGTAGCAAGATACAGAACCTTTCAGTTATGGGACATGAACTGAAATGAGAATGGGGTTAGTAGTGGCAGAAAGTCATTGTTGTGTCATTGCAGTTTGCTAATGTTTAGAGATTCTTTGGTGGCTTGCGTCCAATTACTAGCACATAAGAGGTCACATTAGAAAATGCATTATCAGAATTGGCAGAGGTAGATAAACGCATTTCTACCGTTTGTATCATGCTGCTACTTTTCCATATACAATGTTATACTTTAGAACTCATGTCAAGACTCAAAACCAGTGGTGAAGCATTCATTGACAAAGTTGACACCTGCACTATCTGATGGAGGACTAACTATTGATTCAGAACGTCTCATGTGTAATAAATGCAAGTTTTCCTATTTAAACTATGTAATGCCAGGCTTTTACAGCTTGCCAAGTTAGTGCATGGCAGGTGGGAGGGTGAGGGTTAAGCTGTTCACATAGTGAGTAGCTCACACAAGCTTTTGGTTTCTTTTCAAGAAAAGAGATATAACTATGCTCAGCTGAAACAAATTACTCTGCCAGGAAAATTTAAGAGGATTGAATGCTATAGCATTCCCTCCTTTTTTCAAGGTTTAGGGAAGGGAAGGGAAGGGAAGGGAAGGGAAGGGAAGGGAAGGGAAGGGAAGGGAAGGGACGGGACTTAGCACTGATAGAAAGCTGAGTTGTTAAGAGCCTTGAGTGAACTCAGGGGGCTTTTGCTTTTATTTTCCAAGACTTGAAGTACGTCAGTTGTTTCATTTTTCCTGGACTTATCTGAGCAAGCTTGAAAATCCTTGAAAATTGGAAAAGAATGAAAAGACGATTAGACCAACAGAAAAAAAAATAGCAAATGTGCTGTTAAATCTAGAAGCTTTCACTGATGTGTTTCCTGAAATATATTTTAAATAGTAAGGCATGAACAGTACAGGCTGAGGGCTGACCTGCTGGAGAAGAGTTCTGCAAAGAGAGACCTGAGTCCTGGTGGACAGCAGGCTGACCATGAGCCACCAATGTGCCCTTGTGGCCAAGAAGGCCAGTGGTATCCTGGGGTGCATTAGGAAGAGTGTTGCCAGCAGGTCAGAGGAGGTGATCGTCCCCTTCTACTCAGCCCTGGTGAGGGCTACTAAGATGATTAGAGGACTGGAGCACTTGTTGTATGAGGACAGCCTGAGAGAACTGGGCTCATTTGGCCTGGAAAAGAGAAGACTGACAGGAGACCTCATCAATGTGTATAAATATCTGAGGGGAGGCTGTCAAGAGGATGAAGCTGGTCTCTTTTCATTTGTGCTCAGCAACAGGATGAGAGGCAACAGGCACAAACTGAAGCACAGGTGGTTCTGGCTGAATATGAGAGGGCACTTCTTTGCTGTGAGGGTGGCAGAGCACTGGCAGAGGTTGCCCAGATAGCTTGTGGAATCACCTTCTCTGGAGATATTCAAAACCCACCTGGATGCCATCCTGTGCAACGTACTCTAGGTGACCCTGCTCAGCAGGGGGGTTGGACTAGATGATCTTCAGAGGTCCCTTCCAACCTCAGCCATTCTGTGATTATGAAATTGTCACAAAAATGATGAGAGCTGAATTTCAGAGGAGAAATAACAGTAGAGGTTCTCAGAATAAAATTACTCTCCTGAATATTCACCTGAAAGGGACACTAAAATCTTGGACTGTGATAAATCTTCTAGTGCACAAAAGCTGTACAAAGACATTATTACTACCTTAAAGGGAAAATTCTTAGTCTTATCCAAGTATTGTACATATGTGTGTGTGCATAAAACTATACTAGAGTAGTTTTCAATCTGGATTTAACAGATTTAGTGTTAGCATTAGAGAAAAATTAACTGAAATAATCAATATTTGCCAGGGATCCCTAGAGACTTAGGTCAGTAGCAGTGTAATCCTGGCACAAGCTATTTTGTGTTTTTCATCTTTGCCTGAAGGATTGTAAAAAATAATAGTGGTCCATTGGTTGTTGTGCTAGCCAGTGCTGAGCATGACGCAATAGACTGTTTTCAAATGATGAAAATCTGAGATAAAACAAGTAACAAGAAGGAAAGGGAATTCTGATATTTTTTTTGTTGCTTTGAAAGACAAGAAAATAATTC
This sequence comes from Cygnus olor, assembly GCF_009769625.2. NCBI lineage: Eukaryota > Metazoa > Chordata > Aves > Anseriformes > Anatidae > Cygnus > Cygnus olor. The sequence goes on along the minus strand of NC_049169.1, from coordinate 25,147,423 downwards.
TGTTTATTATCTCAATAACACTTTAAAAATATTTTTGCATTCATTATTTTTAATGTATTAAACTCCAAATTTATCTAGTAGGATTAAATATGTAGAAGTTAAGCTAGTATGTTTTTATGTTACAAGGCACACGAAAGGGTGACAACAGGCCTGTAAAGCAGACTGGATACTTCTAGTACTTTGCTGAAAAAAGCATCACAAGGAGTAACAGATTTAGTGGGAATCATCTCTAGATCTTGGTCTGCTCATTAGAGCACTGAACAGCACTAATGGTAGCAATGGCTAAGCCCACTGTTGCTTCACTCAGTTTCACTTGAGCGTAGAAGCAGCTGGATTTGATTGCTAAGTGAAATCAGCTCACTGATCTCTGTGCTGTGCCCAGTAGCTGTCACAAAAAAAAAAGAGGCATGGCTGTCCTTGCAGACTTCCACAGTGCATTTCTAGTGTTAATGTGATTTATACTTGGCGCAGTCTGACCTGATGGCTAATATATACTCAAGAGAAATTTAGGAATGGATTGGCAGATCAATGCTTTGTTTGACTTTGCTGCTATTTAACATAAGTATTGCATCTGAAAGAAAATCTGTAGGAGAAATTAATTACATAACATTTTCAGCAGTGTTTCTGGGATGAAACAAGAACACTGGACCCAGACTGTACCTAATCACAACACTAATAGGAAAATTCTCACTCACCTCTGCTGAAGCAAGACAGCATATCAAAACATACCCTCGGGCTTCAGAAACATTCCAGTTGAATAGGAACCTGAGTCCATATTTCACGACACAATTCTGATTTTATTCACTATGCTGAAAAATTTACTAAACTGAAGAATAAAACGCGTTTTTTTTTTTTGTTTGTTTGTTTTGTTTTGTTTTTTAAGTCTTCTGAAGTGTCTGAGAGAACAGTGAGCCTCCATGAACCTAGGCTAGGTGGAAGATATTTAGCAGCTGCCTTTGAAATCATTTCCCAGGGAGGATGTGTTAAGCCATAGACTGTCCTGCTGGGAATTAATGGAGCCTGGAACTGGACTCTTTACAGACAAGTTGGTGTTGTCAGTGAAGTCCACATTGCTCTGGTTTACTGCTTGTAGTATGGGTTCTTTATTCAGTCTTTACTAGGTGCTATGGCCAGATCGTCACTAGAAGGCATTGCTCATCATTCATCCCTAATCTTTAATGTAAAGAGTGGCTAGAGACGGTGGTACTTTTGAAGATGGAGATTTTTATATTCTGATATTGTTCATGTTAATGGCTTAAGTAGGAACTGCAGGAAACCACTCCATTGTATTTGTATCAATTTACTTAAATGCTGTGTATCTGAGCCTGGTGTGCATTCGTCCTGGTTTCTATTTCTCTATGACATATAAAATACTGCCTCTTAACTTTGTATTTCTTCGTAGTTCTCTTCTCCCAAGAAAGGATTTTCAGAAAGAATACAGAAAAAAAATGTATTCAGAGGACAAAGGTGTATTTCTGTTAACCTAAGTGTTGGTACAGATCTAAGAGTGCATTTTCTTTCTCTGGGTAGCATGGGTGCTGTGTAAGCTATATCGTTTCAACGATCATTTTGTAAAAATTTTGTCACAACAGTCATCAAAACTCCCATGCTGTGCCAGAAGTCTAACAGCTCTGTTTTCTCTGTCAGTGATAGAGATCTAGGATGTAAGACAAATATTACCAGCCCCACCAATAATAAGATTTGGACAGAGAAATAACAAGGATGAAAAATCACATATTAATGTTGTGAATAATAATAACTTATTGTCCAAGCTGGCATCAGAAAAATAAGCTATTCTGAACTTCTCTGTACTTCTTTGAATACCATGTGCAGTTCTGGTCCTCTTTTCTCATAAATAATACAGAAGAATTGGAGAAGAAAAGGGCAGAAGGTATGATCAAATACAGGGAGTAGATTCTGTATGGGCAGAGTAGGACTTGTCAGTCTGGAAAAGAGATAAGGAAAATAGTAAGAAACCACAAGTAACAGGAGCAGGGTGGCTGGAGATCACACACCAGCTGCTTTTTCAAATACAAGGACCTTGTTGGGAGCTTCATATGGAGCAAGGAACTGCAGTCAGAATAGTCTAAAGCAGACCGCGCATAGCAGACCAAGGAACTGCCAATGTTGCAAATGCTAAAAATGTATGTGGATTAAATGGAACAAAATAAAGCCTATGCAAATGTAATGCATTAAGCACTAACTACAAAGAAATTGCAAATTACTCAAGTACCAGAGCTGTAAAAGGTTGGAGGTTGGAAGAGCATTCAGGGATATTATCATGTATATTTACCCTATTTTTTCCATATGTTTGTTTGTTCAAGGTTAAATGTTGGAGACTCAAATACGAGTCTAGACGAAGCTTTGATCTGACCTGTTACTGGTATTTTTTGGTTCTTTTCTGAACTTTGACAAAGTTGGCCAGTTTATTCTATGTATATGTGTTTGTGTGTGGGTACATGCACTGAAAAAAGAACTATTGAAAAACTGAGTCCTGACTAAATATGTATTATGTCATTGATTTTTAAGAGCAAAGACCTTGGAATATTTTATTTTAGGGAAGTAAGTCAGAATTGCAGGAGCAAAGATCAAATTGTCATTTTTTTTTTTCCTTTGAGTTACTGTTGGTTTCACACAAAATAGACTGAAAAAAAAAAAAAAAAAAAAAAAAAAGGAATGTCTACAGACCCCAGAAAATGCAAAGTACCTGAGTGACAGTATATTCTTCCTGTAATCATTTGTACCATCTGATGAATAATTATACAGCAAAGCATTTATTCTCTGCTTATCACTATGGTATCTCAAAGACTTGAAATTCTGAACTAATACAGCAAAGTAATAACTGAAATCCATGTTAATTAGATATAGTATTCGCAGGACTATAGATAATTTTAAGAAATGAAGACATTTTTTATTTACCTCTTCCTCTCCACTACACTCTCTTAACTGAAAAAAAAAAAAAAAAAAGAGAGAGAGAGAGAGAGAGAGAGAGTTAGTTTTATCTTATTCTTCTAAATCTAGCCCTGGATCATTTTACATTCGCATACAGTGGTATTATAAAAACAGAATTCACTCCTAAACTACAGTTTAGATACTTTTAAAATTGTAAATGTACAGGTTGAATCCTTAAGGCAACACAGTTTAAATGCTTATTTAGAAATTCCACTTAAACTTATTACCAGTAGCATTTTAAATTATCAGTTGTTGCATGTAATGTTGAAATAAATGACTAATTAGTGTCAACTTGCCAGCATTTAGTCACCAAGCAGCTTGGAAGCTCTAGGGAACAGCTTCATAACAATTTACAGCACCCTCCTTAGACAAAGACACCATTTTGCAATTGTCAGATATAATTTGACATCTCTATAATATTGCCTTATGTGTTGCACTTCTTTTTCTACTCTCAGAATGGATAGTTTCTGTTCTTCACCGATGGCATTTTTCCAACTGGTTTTAATGTTAAAATGCTTAACTGATATTTGCTCCCTAAGATTATCTGTATAGTCCTAAGAGTCTGTCTGTGAAGCAAGTTGGCAAAGATCTGTTTATTCACATGTCCATGGTACCACAAAAGCAAGGTTTAATCAGTTTGTCCTTTCTAAGGGAGAGTGTGGCAGACTATCTGATGAATATTATTGCTGACATACAGTCCCCTGTATGTAGAACTGTACTAAGGTGTACTAAGCATGAAATCCCACCAAATACATGGCAGATCTCTCGTCGTATAAGCATCTCCATCACAGGAGCTGGTGCTGGAACCCCCAACTCTGAGGTACTCCATTATGGGTTGTGATGTTACACCATTTAAACAAACAAACAAAAAAGGCTAAAAAAGTGCTTAAAAGCACAAGCCAATGCTTTCCTCAGTGTGCGGAGACCCTCAGTTGCAGTTACTGCAGTCTCATGTCACCATTTGGCAGGAGAGGGCTTGGGCACTCACTGCTCCCAAGTGGACATGGGAGGGCAAGAGCACCTGTCCTTCCTACAGAAGCCTGTTACAACAAAGCAGGTTGTGTGAGGACAGGCTTTGCCTGCAAACTCTGAAAAAGACCCATTTTCACCTATGACTTTCAATAATGGCCAGCACGTTGTGGGAATCACAGCGATTTTGGTAGTACTAGGAAGGGCAGGTTGAAAATTTTGCATCAAGAATAATTTTTCTGCTGTGTTACTCTTCTTATTCATGAAGAGTGTCTGATCCATTCAAAAATATTCTCTTTTTCAACAATGACAAAGAAGTATGTTTATTTTTGCCTCTGAAAACTGGGGAAAAATATAAAACAACAACAAAAATCCCACACCTCAGTAGCATATCTGTGCAAGTGTGACACAGCTGTTGAAGGTCGGCTGAGCTTTAGCCCTGGTTATTTAAATAGACACCATACAACTTTAAGCAGATGTCATACTTCTATAGTGCTTTGCAGCAGCTCAGGAGCAGTTAGGATATTAGCTTCTCCTATGGATTGAAGGTGACATGACAAAAAAGAAACATAAAAACATTTTTTTAATCTTCCCATATTAGTATTTCCTGGTAAACATAAGGAATTTGGTCATCAGAATCTCTGCTTTGACTGCAATAATTCAGAAGTGTTTCTAATGAGCGAGTCTTAACTTTTTAACATGCAAAAGTTCCTCTTTTTTGTGACCTCTAAATACTGAAGTCCACCTGTCCACCTTGGAAATCTGCTTAAGTTTCTTGGATGAAAGCCCTGGCACGCGCGCACACAAAAAAATCTGGAAACCTTGTATTTCAGAAACTGATAACTCAGACAGGTACAGGGGCAGTAATGTGTTACTGTCTGGCAAGGCAGGTTCGACTCTGGCCCTGTGGTCCGGAAAGCCCAGGGAGCACTGCTGCTCTTGAGAAGCAGATGTGCTCTTCATCATTCATGAACAATCATTCTGGCCAGTGCTTGCAGCAGCATTCATGGACGCCAGAGGGGACTACGTCCGTCACTGCTGAGCTGAAGAGAGGGCTATTGAAACAGAGGGCCCTTCACAGCAATAAAAGCAGCCAGAAAGATTATTTGTGATTCTGTACAGAATCTCCCTAGGTTGGAATAAAATTTGGAATAATGCATATAATGTTCTGCATCTCACACTAACAGCAATATTTTGTACTATTAGAAATTACTTTTCCAAAATCATTAGGCTATTTTAAGACCTAGGTAAGGCTGCAGATTCATCATGATTATTGTTAGTGTCAGAGAGGCTGGGAATTGGTTTTCTTGCTTTCTCCCCAATGCTGGAACATTACTGCACGCCTGACTGGGTGGCTGGCTGTCTAAACACAAGGGCTGATGAGCAGCTGTGTGATTGCAGTTTAGAGTCTTACAGAGCACCCTCTGGGGCTCTGCATGTGGTCCCAGAGAAGAGGAAGGTGTCATCAGCCAAAATGGAAAGCCAGAGGGCACTTTCCCACTGAGGGGAACTCACCCTACTAAGGTGGGCACCACACTGACCTTGCCTGGACCAGCCAAGCAAATGGAGGGTGAGAGACTGTATCTGGAAAGAGGAGACAGCAGGGGGAAAACTAGCTAGACTAAATTAAAAAGGTCAGATTCACAGCACTGTGTTAATCACCTCCAGTACCAAAAGCCAGAACGCTACCTGCTTGACATGCCAAATCCGCTGGGAAACATGGCTGTCAACTACACAGGTGAAAAAATGCGCCATTCTAGCTTCTGTATAGATTTTTAGTTTCCATAGATTTTGTATTATTTTCATTGTTCTTTGATCATAATTTCACTTGCTTTTAAAATAAATAGTGTCAAGTTAATTTTAATGACTTTTCATTTTTTACACCTCCATTATTTTCTGGTATGTTTTACATGTTTGAAAATAAAAATGTTACTAGCTTTCCCTCTTCAGCAAATACGATGGGAGCAGACAACAGACCTCAATCAATGTAATGTTTGTAAAAGAATGTAAATTAATTCGAAAGAGACAGGACAGGGCAGAGGTATTTGTAACATGCATTAATTTTTTTTTTTTTTTGCATTTGCATTTCCATTTAATTTCAATGGCATTTATGCCCCCTAGTGTCAGAAAACGCTACTGCATCTAGGTTCTTTGAACGTTGACAATTTTTTCCCTTATTTGTTTGTGTCAGCCTAAATTATTTGATCTCCTTAAAAACGCACATCCTAGATTTATTCCTACTATACATTTCCTACAATTTCAGAGTTTTCTGTTGAGATCATCTAGGGGGGAATGTTTCTGCCTAAAGTAAACTATTCCAAATTTGCATTTCTGATCTCTCAAACACACATAAAAATGTTACTACATAAAAATAGCTATATTCTTGTGATATGTTATTTTCACTTCTAGAATACACTTACTTTTCACTTGAAAAAAAAATTACTTATGTGTTCAAATGAATAGAAGTTTAAAAAAGCAGTATTGTCACTCCTATAACATAGAGATTGTTAAAGAAAAGACCTTCTCTGCTCACATCAAGGAAAAATACCTAAAAGGTATGTTTGTTTCAGTAATGTCAGAACTTTAACTTATGAGATCTTTTGTCTTGGACCCAACAGAAAACAGTCCTCATTAGACTCAGAAATAAGACGTAGCTGATGATACTAAAAATATAGGTTCTGTTGCCAAAGATTTCTTAAATTATTGATATGCAACATTGGGTATATTCTACTCAACAGTCAGAAAAACAGTATCACTTTATTTGGTGGATGTCTGAGGGTTAGCTCTGCTGTGATAACACTTCAGGTACAGAATGGGCATTTGTAAACCAAAACACATTCATTTTTCCCAGGTTCCTACAACAGTCACCTATTTGTGTGTGGTTCAGTCTGCATTTCAAGCCCCCAGATTTGTCATGCAAAGCTATAACAAACATATCCCTGTTGCTCAGATCAATACTCTGAATGATTCAGTATTTGTTTTCAAAATAAACGAATAGACTTCCTTACTGTCTTCCCTTGCAATAAGGAGTCAAATAAGCAGAAGTTGTCTGCTACCTGCTGAATACAAACAACTGAGACAAAAGCACATGCCTTTAAATCCATCCATATACTATGTCACTTAGTGAACAGATAGCCATGAACTGAAGAAGTAGCACATGTCTGACCTGTCTGGACTACATCCAGTAAAACCAAGGCATTAGTTTGATCATATAGTTTCTGACTTGTGATTTGATAAAACTTGACTGACACATCTAGTTTGTCACATCCTTTTCACTTCCCTTTCTGCTAAATGAAGTAGAACATCCCTGACTGATAACAGGGATAAACACAATGTCTCTTTTTCTTCACTCATCCAAGGCATACAATATTGTGATGACACTTTTGATGTTGCAAAATTAGATTGTCAGCAAAAATCATAAATGCCCAAAAACTGACTTGACCTTTGCCCACAATAATAGATATATGTGGAACAGACTATATACAAAGCTATAAAGAGACTGAAACTAAGAGAAAAAAGAAAAAAAGAAAAAAAAAACATAAAGGAGAATTTGTTTGCATTTACAGTCTGAATAGCAGGGAGAAAAGCAGGGTAGCACTAGATAAAACCTTGAAATAGTTCCCTTTTGAAAAGTGTGAAAAATGTTTAATGAGATTCCATATTTGTTTTGTTCCCATGACTGAAGAGATCAGATTTGTGGCAGAAATCAAAATTTGTCGTAGGGATCGTGTGATTTTTCCACTTCAGAATATAAGCACCACAAAGCTACCCTGCCATGTGAAAATTGAGTTATTTTTTAGTTTAGACTTTCCAAGGAATAAAGCAATTACAGATTGGTTGTAGGGAGACATTTTCCCTTCATTTTATGTCATCCGCTTCCGTTGATGATATTCATTGATATATGAAGTATAACTAAAGGTAGTGTTTAACCAGCAGAAGGAACTTCACTAACAATTCTAGTCATGTCTACACTAGACTTAAATCTGTGTCACTGTCCCAAAGGAGACCAAGTCTAACCAGTGTAAATGTAGTAAAAACTCCATTTTGTCATAACAGTGAGCAAATACATTTCTTACCCTGTTCAGGTAAAGTAATTTCTTGGCAGTCATATTTTCTGACTGTAATTTATTTAAGTATCTCAAACACAGTGTTTATCAGCAGGAGAAAAACTAATTATGTTAGTCATTAATGAAGTGAATGATATTATTAGCATCAAGGAACGGACAAAGAGTGTTACATTTGGAAAATGTAACTGTTGTACAACTTATTCAAGCTGAAAAAAAAAAAAAAAGCAAAAGGAAGTGATTTAAAAATAAGCAATATATCCATCTACCTTTCATTTTGCCCAGTAGGCAAGAAAAACATTGTGAAATACCTTCATATATTAAAAAATCCTATTTTTTTCTTTCATTCCATAACATTGAGATACCATGAAAAGGTAGCCCTTTATGTCACTAGATAGGTTACACATAAACACCAAAATGTTAGAGATGGATCTGCTAATATTCCTGTCACCACCCCTAAAACATCAGTCTGTGGTTAATTCATATAATTATAGTGTCACACTATCAGCAGGATGATATATCTCCAAGCAACTTCAAACCAAATTAATTAGACCCAGAAATGCCTTCAGTCCACAGAAGTCACTGGTGACAATGTAGCCTTATGAAGGTTCTGCAATTTCACATTTCAAGTGATAATTTTAGGTATCTAAATATAGGTTTGGTAATCTAGTTTGATAGTTCTGTCCTAGTAATACTAGGTGTGTGTAAATTTTGCGTTTCAAGTTCTGGTTGCGTCAGGTTTGTGTAAATATATCCTGCCTTTTAAATAGCTTTCTCTTGATATGTTTTGATTTAATTTCAGAGAATACTTGGATCGTATTTAAAAAATGAAGCAAAACAGTAACAATTATTGTAAACCAATAACATTTATGAGCAATCTGATCCTAGGCATCCTCCTCTAAACAAGATTCAAGTCACCCACTGCCCCCACCACCAAATGCTCACAGGATGGTGCTGGGCAGCCCCCTCCACCCCACACCATCTGCAGTCTTGTGCCTCCACTCACTCACCACTGCTGGGGTTAGTTGGGTTCCAGGGATCCCATTCATCAAAGGGACCTTTATCCACTCCCCTGCCCAACAGTTGGGAATGTATCACCCCTGAGAGATTCTGGGCAGTTTAGGAAGATAAGCTCCAAAAATACTTATGCTGTGAGGTGCAAATGTTAACGGGATTGAACTCTCTAGTGTTTTTTTAATTTTTATACATGTTGTAATTGAGACCACCTATATTAATAACTTAGATTCTATTGGATTCTATTACATTATGTCCTTTTATCCACTTCTGCGTGTCATAAAATCAACAATTACCAGCATTCAAACTCTAAGGTGGTGAGTTTTTCATTAGTACAAATATTAATGTACTTTTTTCCTGTGAATATTTTACACTTGGGCATGCCTTATAAAGAAACCAAATATTTCTTTTACACAACATAGTCATGGTCAATAAACTAAGACTTGGTCATCTATATTATGTCTGCCTGGATGAACACTTCTTTGAATCATTGAGTTAAACACCTTTCTCTTATCTTACAACATTCAAACCATTTATCTTCATCTACAAGGTGATACATAATCTCCTTCAGACATATGCTGAGCTCTCATTGCTATAAAGTGTTCTCTAACCATGTATAGATATGATGTCCTCAACCCTTTATCCCCCTCTTCTTATTATTAGGTGCACAATTTAGACCATGTGACTTGAAGACTCCACACACACACACACACACACCTTCTCTATTATCTTTCCAGTTCCTGCTGAACTGATAGTTTGGGGGGGGGGGGGGTTGTTTGTTTGTTTTTTGTTGTTGTTGTTTGTTTGTTTTTGTTTTTGTTTTTCCAATAGCACTTTCTAAATACTGTTCCCACTGCAGTTCTATTACTTGCCTTTTCTTGCGTTGTTTCTTCACAATAGAGAATGTGCCATATCTCTGCTCACAAGCATATTAAATTTACCTGCTGCAATCTATATTTAACAGTAATTTAAAACACAGCACAGTTAAAAACAGAATGGTACTTGAACCTAATATATCTCTTTATTAAACTCTGTAGTTTGTAATTGCATACTTGTCTTGTAGAATATGGCAGACTACAGAGTGCAAATAGCCAATATCTCTTAATAACCTGTCACCAGAATCCCTCTACATACTTCTCAGCAGCATTATTTACTTGCTGGAAAAAAAAAAAATCATAAAGAAGTGTGGTAAATTCAAGCCCTAGTAATTCTGAGCATTGCCAAGATCTGCAGTCTGCAGTTAGAATTTCTTTGGTTGTTTCTTTGTGGCTTGAGTTTGTGGGGTTTGCTTTTGGCTAAGAGAAAAAAAAAAATATATATATATATTTAAACCTTAGAAGGGACTTCTGGAGGTCAGATAGTCCAGCCTCTCACTCAGAGAAGGCCTATCAACAACAATAAATTAGGTTAGACATGCTTTTGATCAACCAAGTCTTGAAAATCTCCAAGGACTGAAAGTCCATGATCTCCTGGGCACCCTGTTCCAAAAATGCTCTACCTTCCAAAATGAAAGTACTATATCAACTTAGTGAGACAATAGATTATTCAGCTTGACATCTAAGTTATCAAGTGGTCTCCCTAGGATCTCATCATTGGAAAGCAGTGAGTTCTTCTATCAAACAAATAAACTAAGAACATGATTTAGATGCTGAATATTTTTTCAGAGCCAGATCTGTCCTCATTGCAATAGGGGCAGCTTGGGAATACTACATTAAGTAAAACATAGATGACTGCGGTTGATGGCCAGGATACCTAACATTAGCTTGAAATTAAAAATGTGTGCACAACACTGGGCTTGCTATGTAATTTATGCATATGTATATAAAATATTTATATGCATCAAGTATTATTTGCAAGACAAATAAAATCTATTGTTCAATTAATTCATCTTGAAATTCAATACTGAGAAGAGATTTTGTCTTTACTAAGGGTTTTGTCTTCTCTAACCCAGGTATGGTGACATGGTGCCGAAGACAATAGCTGGCAAGATTTTTGGTTCAATATGCTCCCTGAGTGGGGTCTTAGTCATTGCTCTGCCAGTCCCTGTCATTGTCTCCAACTTCAGCCGTATCTACCACCAGAACCAACGTGCAGACAAGCGCAGGGCACAAAAGGTGAGATACTGTTTTTTTCCTCTTTTGCTGTTGACAATAGATAAATTATGTCTTTTTATATGTTGTGCATCCTCAAGGTGAGTATGATTTCTTAGGAATATGACTTGAATGTATAAACTACATGTTGAGCCAGGGTTCCAGATGCAAATGCTGTGTTATTTTTAGTTTTAAAAAACATGCTTCATTTATTTTCATTTATCAAACAAACAGACAAATCCCTAAGCATTACTTCTAATATCTGTCTTAACAGTCAGTTTCACTAATCCTTGTGTTTAATTCCCAGGTTCATTCTCTGGGGAATCTGACTATTTGGGACCTTGTTTCTTTAGATCTACTTTGCTTAAAAGGCTTCAGAAAAGGAGCTGAATGAGGAAAAGACAAAAGCGGAAGTCTTTTTTTGTCCAGCTTTCTTGGCTTACTGAAGATCTCAGTAAAATACTAACTAGCTCTGTGACAAGATATTTTTTCTCCCTGGCTCACGTGAGCAAGGTCAAGAGCCAGGAAGAACTACTTACCAGGAAAGGTGCAGCCAAACTTAGGTAATCACCATCATTTCCATATCAGTACCAAATTAATAGTCCCAATCCACTTCACCCAACCTCATGATGAAAAGTATCTCATGCAGCCTCTATAGATACCTGAAGTCCTGATAAGGGAGCCAAGATGTATTACCTTCTGCTCCTCTGCTGCTGGCAGTCAAAAGGCTCTGGACGCAAGGGGTCTTGGATTTGGACTTTTTTTGTGGTCCCATGGCCTCTCTTCATGATTAGGGTAACTGTGCTTCTGTCTACACTCTAGCAAATGTACATCCCCAGCAGGCTCAGAGGTTCTGTGTGGTCCAGTGAGAGCAGGATCCCTGCCCGCAGAAGGGTGCAGGCAGGTGATAGATGTGGAGTATGGATGTAGAGCAGGGGAATACGGGCCGCTACAAGCTGCAGCTGCCTCATATAGACAACAAAGGTTTAGGTCGGTCTGGCTACCTTTTTGACTGATGCCTGCATAGAAAGAAAGTGAAATAAATATACATAATGGCACCATCCTCAAAATATCTTAGAATCATGAGAAACTGAGGTACATTACTAAGAAAGTCAGTCATAGGCCTGGACTGAATATATTGTACCCTTTAAATGGCCATATCTTGTAAGAATTCTGTCAGGTGGGGAAAACGTCAATAACAGAAAACAGGGGTATCTTAGAAATGTAATACCTTTCTTGCTGGAGACACGTGGAAACATTTTTTTTTCAAATATAGACTGCTTTGGTGAGCTAAATGATCTCACCTACTAATTCCACACATCCTTTTACATCGTGTTTTCTCCCATGTGCTAGTTCCAGCTGTATATTCCCCTCTCCCACAGCTGGAAAATTCAGAGAATACAACACTTTTACACTACATTGCTTTTGTAGAGAACTTTTCAGTTCTGTTCATGTAACACTGGTAAAGAGTAAAAGAACCATCTGTACCAGCAGTGCTTCATTACTGTGCTTCAGAGCATTGTTCCAGTCATGGATAAGAGATCTACTTGATCACAGCAATCAATGTGCTTATTCTGAGCTTTCATAATGACTACAGAAGCAACCAGCCTTACTTCAGATAGGCATAGTCTCCTACTGTATGTTGTGAAACAAAATTTTCTATGTCTGATTTGCACTTTCCAGTGAGGAGGAGGGAAATTTGCAAAAATTAGATGGGCAGACTGGCTGATATTTCCTATAATCTCTTCCTGAATAGAAACTGCTTAGTAACTGACTTTTTCTCATTGGAAAAACAGCGAGCTCATTGTTTGTCACAAACAGGAATATGGAGTGATGAATGGCAATCCTGCAAAATCTCTTTCCCACTGCTCCACAGAATAATGCCAACAGTAAGGATGAGAGATTAACTCTGACCATGTTTATTCCCTTCTTGCTTTGGAGAAAATGGCTTGGAGGTCTGGTTAATGTAGCACTGTGTGTGTTTTATTGATGTCTCCTGTTGCAAAGCTAATCTCCTCTCTCATTCTAAAATGACTGAGAAGTTATGAACTGATTGTTGCTCTGATGGACTGAAAGAAAAGTCAACTAAAAGAACTTCTTGGGTACAGTATAGTCCATACTTAGCAATATTTACCTATGAAGTATAGCTTTGCATAAGAATATTCAAGCAAAAAGGTTGAATTATTGAACTTTGAAATTCCTGCTTCATTCAAGGCAATAGAAGCTCTACACAGTTTTCTAAAGTAAATGTTTCTTAAGAAGACACCCTTATTACTATTCTGTAAGGCCGAAGAACACAAGCTTGGAAGAAACTGCTGTTCTATGGAGCACAGCATGAACCCTTGCAGGAGATAGTACTTCTTGTTGGCTACAACAGGCTTCCATCCTATTGAGAAGATTGGATACTGGAATTGTGGAACTTCCTTTACTAGTATCTCATATGTAAGTTTAATCAAGGTAGTCTTCAGAAATGACAAAAAATCTGGGCTGTGAGGAAACTCTAGAGAGAGTTCCTCTTCAGTGAAGCATTGAAATCTAGTATCAGAAGAACTCAGAATTTTCAGCAGAAAAATGTTGTCTCATGTTACACTGGTGGAAGAGACATATGACCACAAATATATACATCTATTGAGTTATGCACTGTCATTCAGGTTTAGAAAATGTCACTTGCTTCTTTTAGGAAAAAAAATAATAATAATAATGCTGCACATTAATGTCCAAGAGAAAATGGAATAGAGAAATTTACTTATATACCATCTCAGTTTGAATGCATTTTGAAGGAAGATCTTACTTCTAACCACAGAAATATATTGTCATAAAACAGACCTCAATATAAACAAACAAACAAAATAGATTAAAAGTAAAATAAATAAATAAAAAAAAGAAAAACTATCTGTGCTCATCAGAATATTTTCTTCTATCAGATAATAATGTCCAAGAATCTGACCTTTTCTGGCAATAAGTAAATAAATAATCCAAAATAGATATTCATGGGAGTTGACATTCAGGGCAGAACTAATTATGCTCTACAGTCTTACTACACTTTTTCCTCAAGCAGATTTATCACAAATGAGAAGATAGTTTTGAAGAAGGCTGCTTGTGGAGCTTCTCTCACCTAGAGACAACTTGAGGAGATTAAGTTATTTTCATTTCTCATCATTGCTTTCAGGTGGCAAATTTAATGACAGATATGTTGTGACTGGTCCATGTGGAAACAAAAGGAAAAACAAAAGGAAAAAATAAAGGCAAAATGACTATTATCTCCAAAATCAGATTTAATACATGCTATTCAACTTGATTCTTTCGTATGATTATGGTCTTCTACCTTAACAAAATATATCACGAAGATTGGCTGGGCTCATATTTCATTATTTACTGATTGTACATCATGTATTTATCTGTCAAGTTATGACTAATTAGTTACTACATAAATATAAATAGCTCAAGAATGAATTACAGCAATAGTACCTAGTAATCCAGAGCTGAGCTTTTGCAATAAGGAACCATGCTAGACAATATAAATTCTTCAAGCTTAAATAGGATATTAATCTCAGTGGTGTTGTAGAGATATAACTAATGGAACAACTTATCCAAGAGTTTTAAATTTAACACAAAAGCACATAAAACTTGTGTTTACTGAATTTGAATAGATTGTGAAAGCAAGGCACAACTCAAAAAATATATGAACCTTTTTTAATTGCATATCCATTAGCTTCCAAAGTAAACAGCATTTTATTCTGTACTACATGCTGATGTTCTATAAATTATTTTCAGCTAATCTAAAGTCAATTATTTGCAATTACTGAAAATTAGAAAATCGGAGCATGGAATGTGGGCCTGATTTTTCACTTGAAAACAAACACATAGGATGGATTTATGAAAGACCAAAGAGGCAAGGAAAAAAAAAAAGACATAAACACAATGAGACTAATATTCAGATCATTTTGGCCACTGCTACACTGTTATAGGAGCTACATAATGACTGTGAAGGAATTTTAATTTTAATTTTGCAATTGTACAAGATCATGATAAAAATAACAAACATAAAGACAATAAGGTAAGTAATCAGTACTTTTTCAGTTTTGATAAACAAAGAGTTAAGCAGTCTGGAGAGTAGCAGACAGGAGACTACAGGAGGTACTAAATTAGAAGGGTAGTCTACCTGGCTCCTTGAATAGCAAATGAGGTTCTTGTTAAAAATGATTCCCAGTACCACAATAATCTTTGCCCTAAAGTATTTCTGATAAAAATCTCTCTAACTACAATTAGACAGCTGAGGTTACCTTGAGTGCTGAATACTGGATGTTGTAAATATCCCCTACACTCAGCATTATTTAAAACCTTGAGAAAATAAGTGTTTATCTTCTAAAACTGACAGAACAGGCAGTTGTTGAAGAAAAGCAGTTTATTTTCGTAAGGTTTCTATAAATGCAGTCATAGACAAGGATCCATCTTTAAGTTACAAAATTTGAAGGTAGAAAACAAAGTGAAACATTCAACACTGTTCAGTGCAATACAAGGGATGCTATAAGGATTGGAACTGATCATTGGTTTCTTTAGAAAGCATCAGATAGAATGTCTGTGGTGGAATTTCATCCTAACAGCTGGAATTTCATCCCAATAAGTAAAAGAACTGTGTTTTAGCTCACTGTTTTTGTCCCACACAATGTAAAAATTACCAAAGTCAAGGTTTCACACTGAAAGGCTAAGAGGGAAAATCTCATAGCAAAGCAGTTAACCTATTGCAGGAGAATTTAATCCCTTCTTTGTTTATCAGATATTCCATGAAAGGAGAGTTAGGAAGGATATTGCAGTGGTTGAAAGGGACAGTTATCACTCCTTTTCTGTTATACGTGACAGAAAGTGCAGTTCAGACTAAAGGAAAATATAATTCTTCCATAACCACATTTTTTTTTGATGTCATCACATCATTCTGATGTCCTTCATGGGAATTCAATCCCTAGCACCCAGCCCTTAAAATCCTGTAGCTGATATGAGCTTTGAACGATTCCTTGGTAAGAAATGTGGGAAGTCACTGGACTGCTAATGCTGCAGGCTCTGATTAATCAGACAGAATCACTGAAAAGAAATGTTATCATTTTTGTGACAGGTTTGTAAGCACTCCCAGTTTCAGGAGTATTTCCTATAAGCTGAAATATAAGCAGGCAAGCCACAATATCTGGTTCATTTCTTGGCAATAGTTTTATTGTCTTCACTTTAGCAAATGGTGTAAATTCTGGCCATCTTTATGAGTCTCAGCTAGGAAGATGTAAGCTATGAGTTTCCATCTCACAAATGCTTTCTAAGATACAACACATTCATATTTACAAAGCAATTTAAAATCTTCACATGGAAAATACAACCTTCATATTATATGTGTTGCAGCACATCAATACATTAAGATAGTCTGATGAACTGTTATATTTTTTACTTTTCTTTATTAAATGGTGCTGCACCATAATTATTACCTCAGTCACTGTAAGAGGAAATGAATATACGAGCTAAAAGAAAAAGCATGATTAATGTCAGTATGTTTGTTCGTTAAGTTTAATGAATTTCTTTGTAAATCCTGAAAAAATTTTGTGACCAAAATCACTTATTTATGAGACTCCAAGCTGCACCCTGCAACAGCATCTCTAAAGCATCTTGAGCTCCTAGTGATAAAGAGTAGTGGTAAGAGAGACCTTTCACTTATTCATGAATGTAACCCATAAACGTGTTTTGACAAGACTGTATTCTGCAGTACAGACAAAGCTCTTCTCTCAGCCTTCAGCCCACCATGCTGGTGTCGCTTCTCAAGTGTTCCACCTTGAAAAAAAAATTATCTTCTGCCTGTCCAAGAGGATTTTTAATTACCAGTCCTGAAGACTTGGCCTTAACCACACCATTGGCCTGTGCAGAAGTACTGTGGGACCAAGGCACTTCGTTCCTTAACTTTGTCCTTTAGGATAAGGTCCATTTACTGACAACTGGAAGGGCTGTGTACATAGAGGAAGATGACAAACCAATGTGTTATTCTAAAATGGCTGACAGATCACAAAATGAGGCGTTGTGGTCTTTTTGACTCAGTGATGCACACATGCACAGCATTATCTTATTTTCTTTCAGAAAAATTAAAAGATAACAAATAAAAAACATATCAGCCAGATTCTAGAACATTTGCTGTTAGCTGTCATGAATATCTTGGCTCACTGTTGAGAAGATCTGTGAGTTTGAGAATGTAAGTGCAAAGAAGCATGGTGTTGAGTCATTCCTCATAGTCAATTATTAAACATGCCATAGAGGAGATCTGGTGCCTGCAGTGACCAGGCTGCTTCTCTCTATGTTAAGCGCTCAGGGATTCTCAATCATTTCATGTTGACATTTAATGCCAAAGAAACTGGGAGGAGGGAGATACATGTTCCCTCTGTCTTCTCAAAATATCAACTGAGCAATTGTCAGGAATGGAAATCCTAATTAATGTATTAAACTCAGTTTTTCAAGTTCTTCACTTGTCTCCCTCTGCGCTTCAGCAGCCATTCAACTCCAGGTGCTGCTCTGCATTTGGCTTTCAGAATCAGAAAGCTTTGATATATACAAGGAACCAGCCACAAAAATTAAAGAACCAAGAGACCATTCCAAAAATAAGTGCTTCCATTTTCCATAATATGTGTTAAGAGACTCTTTTCTTTATACTTTCCCCTAACGTTGGCTGCTGACTGTTCTGCAAGTCAGTGGATTCAAAGCATCCTTCACTCACCACCACCTTCTCTGGGATGAATGTCACCTACATAAGCAAGGAGGTTCACCTGAGAAATCCCAGTCCACATCTCCTCTCTCTCAGCAATTGGACACATGCTGACTCCAAAAAGTCAAATTATGGGTATATTATGTTTAGCAATGATAACTTTTAAGGCTGATTATAGAAATACACACGAAGAGATAAAAAGGCTTTAAAAGGCCTGGCAGACATTCAGAAACTTAGATGGGAGACAATGTAAAAGCAACCACCACATTCTGTTACTTTCGAAAATCAGAAGCCTCTGAGAAACTAGCTCATGGTAGTTGTAATAATATTTTTTTCTAAATTATTTCTTCCCCTAAAAAGAGATATTCACTGCAGGAAGCAGCCGAGATGGAAGTCATGCTCCTGACCCTGATCCTGACAAGGCATAAAAAGTGGCAAAGTCACAGCCAGGAAAAAAGCAGGAGTCTCTTACATGCGGATCTGTCTAATCTCCTCTCCAAAATCTTTGTTCTTGTTAGCTGATGCATGCAAACAAATAAAAACTTTTGGCTTTTGCATTTATATGGGAAGACACTTTTGATTTGCACCACCTGGAGTACCGATGCAATGCAGCCTTTCAGTGATTATGACATTGGTATTCATAAGCAGCTGGTTCCAATTAGCAGTTTTAGATAAACACAATAATGGATATAAGTACAACTGACACTCTTCCTTTTTGTCTATTTACACAGAAAGCCAGACTTGCTCGAATTCGTGCTGCAAAGAGTGGGAGTGCTAATGCCTACATGCAGAGCAAACGAAATGGCTTACTGAGTAACCAGCTGCAGCAGGTAATGTTTTTGTATTCTCTGCCTCCAGAGTAACAGCTTAATAATAGCCCAGCAGCAGTTTATTCTATTTATCACCAGGGCAAGTCAACTTGGGTCTTTAGGCAATATTATCTTTAGAGGTAGGTTAAGGGAGGATAAGCTGGACAATTGTTATGTTAAAGGTAGCTTATGAGAGCTGATGATAGGGTAATAATAAAATAATAATAATGATAATATTAAAATGGCCAGATAGAAATGCTGGATTCAATGTAAGCCACAGTTTTAGAAGTAAATCCTGCAGAAGACCCCATTAAGAAAACAGAGTTTTTGCCCCTTAGGATGTATGTTGGATTTATCTCATTTGGCTTTAGACACCTAGAACATGGGTGATGTTTTCTCATAAAAGTAGCTGTAGAGTACTGTTGGCACAAAGGGGTGTTGCAGAGTGAAAAATGTTCCCTGGAAGCACCTAATTTTTTTTTTTCCTGGAGAAAATCTCAGTGATTACCTCCGAATGCAGCACAGACTAGTAACAGGAAGCCCAGGCAGCAGCTGGGACCAGGATGTGCAGTGGCTGCGTGGCTGTGAGCAGCTGGAGGTGGCCCCTGGGCTGCTCGGAGCTGCAACCAGCTGAGAAAGACTGAAGACACAGTGTTTCTTAGTCCCTGCCATTTTCTGGTGTTTTGGCAGTTCCCTGGGGGATACAGGAAGGCTTTCATTCCTCTATGACCTTTCTGTTTAAAAACTGTTAAAAAGCCTATCATTCTAGCAAATAGCCAGAAGAGGAGGAAGTGGCTGTGTGATTTAGCATAAAAGAGGAGCAGGCAGAATACTTGTTTCCTCTTCTGCATGGAAGAATTCAAATCTTTGAAAGAAAGAGACACCAAATGGCTTAATTGCCATGCAGCTTTCAAATATCCCAAAGTTGAATTGTAATCTCTCCTATTATCCCACTTCCTCCCCTATTTAGTTTTCTGCTGTCTAGTGAATAATTACAAAAGCAATTAATAAACAGTGGATGCTTTCTACTTAATTCTTCATTCTGTGTCAGTAACATCTGCTGTATGCTTTCTGAAGTCAGAAGATTGAGATCACTGACGTGAATTTTTGTGTAAGCAGCAATACCACAAATTCCTTAGTGCTGTGAAATGATCCCAGGAGGACAACTATGTTCGTTTTCCTTCCAATAAGACATGTTCCCAGGAAAAATATATATATATTAATAATAAAAAATTACTGTCACTGGAATTTATGATAATTTTAATATTAATTCAACATTCAAAGATCATGTGTAGATTGTAGTTGGAAATTGTACTAGTCCACCTATATACACATAAAAGACCTAAGATAGAAATATTTAAAAGAAAACGCAAAGCAAGGATATGAATATATATATTTAAATCAAAAGCAAAAAGGTAATTGCATCCAAGGTCATTTGTGTTATCCCATGTAGATGAGACGTTGTTATGCTGCAGTATACAATCCAGATTAGTTCTGATAAAATATTTGGATAAGAGCCCTCTTGTTCATAAATGAGAATAATAGAGTTCTTTGTATTAACAGTCCTCCAGTGAAGAAGAACAGGCCTTTGTTAGCAAATCTGGCTCTTCCTTTGAAACACAGCACCACCACCTGCTTCACTGCCTGGAAAAAACTACGGTAAGAAAAAAAAGGACTGTGTTTTCCTGTAAATTCCAACATCAGTGTAGTTCTGAATGTTTTCAGTATTTCTTCTAATTAATAAGCCTTTATGTGAAAGTGTTTAGCTTTTTTTCTTTTCTTTTTTTTTTTTTAGAGAAGCCATTTTATCATATTTTAAAACATTATACCCTCTGAATGTAAATAAGAGAAAGAACCTGGATGACAGCCTCATCTAAGGTGAAAGATATTGTGACATGAGTCTAGTGTAGGGGCAAATGTGACCTTCAGAGTGGTTTTCATACATTCCATAATGCTAACATCTGCACTTTTCCGCAGTACAGTTCATAAGACATCATTTGTAGTCCTTACATATTCAAAACTGTGGAGTCAAAGCTTTGGTATAGAGAGCTGCTGAATGTTTCCTCTACCATGACTATGGTTCTCACTGAAGCAATTGCACAGGAGGATCCCCAAGCATCTTATTTTGAAGATTCAAATGTTTAATCCAGTTGTAGGTGCAAAGCTTCAAAGTCTTTTGGCTTCATTTTAGACACTGAGGTCCCTGTAGAAATCAGTGACTCAATTCATAACAGCCCAAATACACTCATCTAGATTTGAAACTCCCTATTAATCAAAAGAACTACTTATCATGTGCTGTCTATATTTTTCCCTGGTCAATATCTGAATAATTATACAGCCATAAAGGATAATAAACTACAGCAGAGTTATAATTCAGTACTATCTAAATGCAATGTTTACTAATAGTATGTATTTGGACAGTTAAGGTCACAGCAATAAACCTAATCATCCCTAACTTTATATTGCTTCCTCTTTTATCACTTTCTAAGGAAACTAACATAAATATTAATTATGTTTAATTTAATCTTTCTAGATTTGGGAATTTCACATTAAGGCATGCTAAAAATATCTCTCTGTATTTTCATATAGTTGCAGGTGTTATATTGCTATGTAAAATTTACCTTATATTGTAGGTACATTGGTCAACATCCATTAGACCACCATTTACAAATTTACATCTAGTTTTATAAGTTCTGGTTGCATGGAAAAAATATATGATAGAGGCCATCCATATGCCTTGTACTATGGCATTTCTTGACAAACACTATAAACACTTGATCAAGTTAGTGAGTGCTGAATATCTAGGTTAAGTATTTTTGTGATTTTTATCCATTTTTATTAATAAGTCACTAATAGAAGAAAAAAAAAAAGAGATTGCCAATAGGATACAGCTCACCAAAAATGAAGACGTACAATACCGGTGTCTGGACAGCTAGCTCAGATACAAATTCCATGACACGTTCTGCAGTCTCCTTCTGTTTTTTATTTATTTTTTGCACAAATGAAGTATCTTATTCTCAGAAGCCAAATCAAAGGTTACAGTTATGGCATGACTTCTCTTCCCATTGCTGCATCAATACCACTCCCTCTCCCAAACCCTCCTTGAAATCTAACATTTTAAGACATTTTCAGATAACAGTTAAAAAGCACAAGGTAGAAAAAATGGCTCAAAATGAGGCAATGAGCACAAGCTGAAACACAAGAGGCTCTGTCTAAACATCAGAAAACATTTATCTATTTATTTATTTAAATATAGTGCTGGTGACTGAGCACTAGCACAGGTTGCCCTGAGAGGTTGTGGAGTCTCCCTCCTTGGAGATTCTTAAAAGCCACGTGGACGTGGTCTTGAACGGCTTGAGGCTTGAACAACTTGACAGCTTGAGGCTGCCCCAACTGAGCACTGCCCTAGGGGCAGGTCCAGATGACCTGCTGTGATTCTGTGAAATCTATTTTGCAATTTATTTTTAAGTTCTGGATACATAGGGAAACTTCATGCTATTTCATCTTAACTTTATGATCTAGTTTTCCATTAAAAGACATGGTAATGCTTCTACTATATTTGATGGAGATCAATGTGAAAGTTTTACTACTACTCTTTCTAAAAGACTTTAAAGTTTTCTACCTACAGACATTGCTAAATTAAAATATGATGTATGTATATATATAATGTTCTGTTTTTGACAGCATTTCCGTGTAAATAAAATGGCACATCTGTTACATCACTAGCTAGTAATCTCATCTCATGGTTGCTTATGTTTTTTCCATTCTTACTTTCAGAATATTTATTTTTATACAATGGGTTGTAGGACAGAATGTCTCGCAGCATAAAATGTAGCTACTTTTCCAGGGTTCACAATGGGTCCTTTTGGAACATTTCTGAGACATTTTATACTAGGACCTGATAATAGTAATCTGCCTTAAAAATGTTCCATAGATGAACATTACACACATATTTTAAAAACCTAGTAGTAGCCACAGGTCGTGTCAAACTATCACAGAAATCATGAAAAAAAAATTATTCATTTGGTGGGAGCTGGATTCAACACCAAAATTTTCAAATTTCCTCTAATTATAGTGGTGGAATATGTAAGCCTTTATTTTTATTTTAAACAGAAGTCTTTATTTTTAAGAATCTATAATGCAAGTATTATCTTGTTTCCTAAAGTTGACTACAATCTACTTTTCTTTTCCTTGTTTGTTGGGTCCTGTTTCTGGCACTGATGTTCATATGACACATGAACACAAAAATGTATTCATGGGCTCCAAGTTGTATTCTGCAACTGTCTGGTCAGATCATACATTCCAAAAATTTAAGTGGGAAGCTGAAATTTTGGGCCCCCATTCTGTGGAATCTAGCAAGTAGCTGGCTCATGGTAAAACAGCAAGAGTTAGATGCCTTCTTAGCCTCCCCTCATCTTTTGAATTAAATATAATTTGGTGTAAACCTCAACCAAAAGAAGTTAAGCAAAGAAATATTCTATTTTCCAACATTTTAAAGCCAATAAGACGAAATCTTTTCTACCCTAAGAAATTCAGTGTGAGCAATGTTATTGAATTCTAAAACTTACATTAATAATTAAAATAATTGTATTGGAAGTTATATTTTACAGGCTATTTTTAGCTGATGTAAAAACAGTTAATCTATTTTATTATACTTATTAATTAACTTGAGCCTTTATATCATTTCAAAATTATTCCAGTCTATATTAGAAGTTCACTCAATGGCTCTCCTTAATGGACCCTACTAATTGAATTCTTGTCGGTTACTACATAAAAGTTTTAGGAAGAACAAAATTACTTTCAATCAGAAAACTAGCAGAGATCTTGGCAAACAGAATATAACCCACTGAACATAATCTAAGGATCGTGATTAGGTCACTTTTCTCTCTGAATTTTCTGTCCACTGTGTGATAGCATTCAAAATATTTTTTTGTGGCTGACACATGCCTAATAGAAGTTGATTGTCAAGCAAATTCTTTCCATATCACTTGAAATTGGTATGCTTCAACACCAGTCAATTCCACACAAATTTAAGTTTGAGTGAAGGAGAAGAGAAGAAATAGAAATAATAATAATGTCTATGAAGGTATTTCCATTTCTAGCAAACATATGGCTACAATTATTATTCTATTTATTTTGCTCACATATGTTATATTTGCACTACGCTATAATTCTCCTGGAAAACAT
Organism: Cygnus olor; assembly: GCF_009769625.2. NCBI lineage: Eukaryota > Metazoa > Chordata > Aves > Anseriformes > Anatidae > Cygnus > Cygnus olor. Next base: position 25,123,611 of record NC_049169.1, on the reverse strand, counting down.
GAGCACCTTTCCAATTAGTGTATTGTTCTTCAGGGGATTTTTTTCATTCCGATGCATAAAAATGCAGCAGGCTAACAAACTTGAAGTGAATGAGACTGAGAAGAGTGTAAAACTACTTAAAACATGTCCCCTAAACCATCCACAGGATATGTAGACTGATTCCAGTGGTAACTGGAAATATTTTAGAAAAATATTTCAAACTGCATGTGAGCATGTTTTAATCTGTTTAGTTTGGGCTGTCACTTCTAAATTATTGTAAAAATTCCCCTTTGTTTTGTTGTTGCCATCTACTATAATCAGGACCACTATTTTACACCCTTCAGCTCACAAAGAAAGTGTGGAAATCACAGCTGGAAAATATTTATGAATTTTATTTTATTATGGTTTCATACAGTAAATCTTATTTATTTTCAAATGACATTTAGGGCATTTACATAAGCACCACTTTTATTTTTATTAATAAACCTAATCCCTGATTTTGTGGCACTCCATAGATTATACAGATATTCGTAGTGCAAGCTACATTGTGATCATAAGCTATTTTACAAAAGAATTTGAATTACTTCTTTTGTAGTCAAGAGCCCTGAGAGTTTTGTTCCAGTGTTTACATTTGTACTGGTATTCAGCCCAGACTAATAGGGGCTAAACACTATAATCAAGACTAAGCTGTCTAACTTTACCAATTTATTCAGTTGTGTCAATTTAAGCCTTTAAACGAGCATGATTAATACATTCACTTTAACTTTGTGTGCATGCTTTGTCCCTTTGTTGGCTTCCTCTGGGCTAGAATCACGAGTTTGTGGATGAACAAGTCTATGAAGAGAGCTGCATGGAGGTTTCTACAGTCAATAGACCCCCAAGCCACAGCCCCTCTCTGTCATCTCAACAAGGTGTCACCAGCACTTGCTGCTCACGAAGACATAAAAAGACCTACCGCATCCCAAACACCACCATTGCTGGCAGCCGTCAAGGCAGTGTACAAGAGCTCAGCACCATCCAGATCAGATGTGTGGAGAGGACACCTCTGTCTAACAGGTACCTCTTATGCATCAACGCACCAAGAGCTGAAACCCCTTCAGTCGTTAGAGATGTTGATGTGTCGTGGTCTCCACAAGTGAGCTGGGAGGCTAAAGATAAAACTAAAGCTGTCATCCAAAAATGAACAGTAGGACTGAAATATCCCCTGCACTTAATTTTCTCTAGACTTAATTCTAAGATAATAGAATAGTCCCTCTCTTTGCATTTCTGTCGTCTCATGTCCTCCCCACAAAGTATTGTGTATTCTTTGCACAGAATAGCATCCAGGGACTCCAAATTATATAGAGCACCAAAGAGTACTGGCCATGGACAAACACATAAGAAGCAGCACAGAAAAATTTGCAATTCAGACACACAAGATGAGCAAATGGGAAATGAAAGAAAGTTTTATCACTGCTGTTGTGCTATTAATTTGGTGCAGAAACATAGCACAAATAAGACCTCAAATTAAGACAGAATGGGGAAACTAAATTAGATTCCCAGAGTCCCAAGTGTTTTAGCCATAAGATAGACTCTTCTAAACAAAAAAATATGAAATGGTTAAGAAAAATTTATTTTCCCATTTGAGGAGTTATCACAAAAGTGAGGAAAGTGCAGTTTAAGACTCTGTAATTTGCTGAAAATCTCTGCTCTTAGAAATAAACCATTTGGCTTTTGGATATACCTGAGCACCATCTCTGAAAACACAGCAAAGGTCTCGGGAGACTCAAAAGTGTTTGCCATTGAACTCAAACGTGCTGGCATTTAACAAAGAAGCGTTCTCAGCACTACGTGATATAAAGATTGTCTTGTTAAGTGACATTTTGAGTAGCTTACTTTAAACAGTTATTAGGTTTGGATTTCACTTCCATGAACAATTTAGCAGCTTGTAGCTAATGGAGTTTTTCAGTTGCTGTGCAATGAGACCTCTTGGCCAGCACAAAGCTCCAATCTTTAGATTTTCAGGAAATGTTCTGCCTGGATCCTTCCTTTCCCTGCTAGAGGACTTTCCTGCACCACACCTCCAGTCACAGAGTACATAGAAATACAATGCACCAGCTTTGTGCTAGCAAACAAGCTAAAAACACAAGCTCATAGTGCCAGTCTCACCTCAAATAAGTCTGAGTTTTAACTTTCTTATGATGCTGAGGTATTGCAGCAACTCCATGAACATTGTAACTCAGTGTGTACATCACCGTGTCTTACTATTGAGGATATATAACATACAAAATGCTCTTAGATAAATATGGCATGGAGGAATCAGTAGGGTACTGGGACTACCCCTTAGTTTCCACTTTTCTGCAAAGCAAGCCTTGACAATGCTGTTTATTTTTCTGCAGGGAGCAGGTCAAATGCTTCCCCTGCTCAGAAACAATGTAGGTGATGAGCTGAGAATGTCTTAGAAGTACTGAAACTTCTGGGTGGGAAGGAAGACAGAAAGCGGGCCTTCTCCTTGTCCATACCTGCTACTGGGGTACGTAGGGTGGTGCCACTTTGCACCTCTAAGCCTCTGAGCTCTGTAACACAAAAGAGGACCAGCTGAGGCAGTAGAATTGGGCGTACAAGAGGTTTGCCGTAACATGGGCTTTCTTTCTTTATGGGTTTTTGTTTCTTCCTCCAGCCGATCCAGCTTAAATGCCAAAGTGGAAGAGTGTGTTAAACTAAACTGCGAGCAGCCTTACGTCACTACAGCAATAATTAGCATCCCAACACCTCCAGTCACCACACCTGAAGGAGATGACAGGCCAGAGTCTCCCGAATATTCAGGAGGAAACATTGTCAGAGTATCTGCTTTGTAAAACAAGGAATTATTTATAAATTAGAATAAAGACCACTTGCAAGCTGAGCTGGAGCAGTGGGAAACAAGTCCTAAGGAATGAGAGAGCTGACAAAGACAACACCCCTTGATGTGTGTGCCAGCAGCAACGGATTGAGAGGTTCAGGAGAACCACAGCACTTTGTGGGTCTCGGTGTTGTAGCATGTGAACCAAATGGAGTTTCTACACACTGTTGGAACTGACACACGGTGGAAGCTTCTGTGACTATCCTGACTTACTATATGAGCACAATGAAATGTCCCCATTGATGCTTCTTCTTATCATGAGAGCTCTTTTTAGAAAAAAAAAAAGAAACAAAAAAATAGAAACAAACCTGTGTTCCTGCTGAATGCAAAATGAGAAACATTTTGATAACTTGTCTTTTTTTCTCTCCTGTTAATAAACAACCACAAACTTGTTGAGAAACTATGGAAAAAAAAAAAGAAAAAGGGAAAAAAAATGCTCATATGAAATATGTTTGTACTGACTGAAATAAATACAACCATAATGCATGCTGAAATTATTTGGAGCTGTGATCTCAGTTTACTTTTGTTGTTTTTCAGATTAGGCATGATAAAATATTACTGTAGAAAGGGGCATTTCTGTGCACTTACAAAAAGCTGATTGTTAATGTTCCATGGTAGTTGTACAAATAACTTCCCTTTGAAAAACACAGTATTTCATATTTAAACACTCATTAGTGAACTAAAAGTGTTCAGTTAGTTCAATATTTACTATTGTTTTATCTTGCTTCCTAGGTACTGTTACAACTGCAATAAGTCATTGTACACCTGTTGTATCAGGAATCAGGATTTATTTTTCTTCAAGGTATTTTACACAACTTCATCTACACTATAAACTGCGAATTGCAAACATTTAAATAATCTTACAGCCAAACTCTGCATCACAAATGTGCTACTCAATCACTGTTTGTTTTGTCCACTGTCCTCTATTTCCATGACAATTCATTGTCCACTCCAATGTTACTGTACTGTTTGGGATTTTAAGGCTACTGACGAAGCGGCATAGTCATTTGTTCCGTAGACATCTTGTCTACTTCTGTATTTTCAGAACAAATCTGTTGTTCCAATGTACTGTTACAGGATCAATACTATTTGAAATGAATTTACAACAAAGGTGTGTTGAGGATCCACTAACACTTATCTCCAAACCTTTCCCGCTGACATTCTGCAGCATCCAGAGTATTGGCTAAGGTGGAAGACACTGAAAGGTATTCAGTAGAAATGATGACTAAATTATTTTTGTAATTATGTGTAAACTTGCATCCTAAAATTTGTTTGAGAATTTATATTGTGTCAAGATATTTAATTACCTAAGAACACTGATAGAATAATGAATTGGATCCCGAAGCTACAAAAATGCAATTGATATCAACTGGAATTTGCCTACGTGGGCAGGCCTAGAAGGCACTGCGAAGGCTCTGCTGGTTAAGGTTTTTTGGCTTCATTTTTAAAATGCATTGATGTTAGCAGGAACCTTTCTGATAAAAAAGTGTCATTTTTCTCCATAAGAGTGTGTTAGAAGATGTATCATAATGTTTCCTATATACATGAACAACCATACATCATATACATCAAATATACATGGAATATATGCATATCAATACATACATATATACATCGAGAACACTGGATCAGAAATGATTGCATGTCTGCAAAATAAAATATGCATATAAATCAAAGGCTCGGTGCATTAGAGGCCATTACAATAAATGATTAACAGTTTATTAAATAGTTTGAGTAGTATATATTTCAGAATAGTATTTGTTAGCATTCTACTGACCTTAAAATTTACATTAGGAGAAAACACCCACTAAAAAGTGAAACTCACTGATAATATACCACGTTTTAGTGCACACAGATACTAATATTTCTCTGTACATGTCAACAGAGATTGAAGAGTAGATGATGGACTATCATGCTACAGTATATACACCAAAATATAACGTCACGTACTAGACTTAAATTGCAATTAAAAGGAGTATATAACGTAATGAAATACTTTTTTTTCTTATTGTTTAGTTATTCAGAAGCTTAGCTAATTTGCAGTTAACTTCCCACTTTTTGTGCAAATCAGAATAACTTACTATAAACTGAGCTTCTAAATTTCTTTTAGATCAAAATAGATAGCAGAATCATAGATTGTCCTCTGACAAAACACCAACTCTGAGTATTTCTGAAGTCAATCAAATTGCATTGCTCTCGTCCCTTCTAGCCTGTTAGAAAATTGTGGTAGATCTGCTGAAGCTGGTGAGTTACCTAAGTTTTAATGGGGTTAAAAAAAAGCAAAATGGTCGTAGAGCTTTTATTTACATACTCCTTCTACCCATGGCCATTCACAAAAAAAAGGCTTGGTCTCAACCTTTTGCTAAAACAGTTATTGATATAAATCTGCCTTGATACTAGCAATCAGCTTAATGCCATATGGTACTTCTTGACCAGTTACATCAGGTAAATAATGTAAAAAGGCAGTTATTGAAGCCAGCTTGGGACAGATTACATACAACCCAGGAAACCTACTGACTCCATCAAGTCATGACTCTTAAAAACTCTTTATTCTCCTTTTCGCATGAATTAAAAAAATAAAATAAAAAAAATCACACTACAGCAATACACTTGCATAACAGTTATACCCCTGAATCAATCTGTACTTTCATTCTTAAATTACAGTTTAAGGAATAATTTAGTATGATTTTGCAGTCTTGTCTTATATTTCCATATGTTACATGCAAAACCATTAATTTATTCTGAATTTGGGAAATACACATTCTTTTGGTGTTTTAGGTGATTTAAATACTGTTTTGGTAGTGAATGACTGTTGATGACTGTGTAAAATGCATCTGTACTGTACATGAAATGTAATTATTTCTGTGTATCATACAAAGAGACCGAGGTTGTTGTTTTTGACAATTTTGTTTGACAGTCATATATCGTATTTCAGAAGGCAGCATAATACATGCTTTATGCTGAATAAATAGACATTTGAGGAATATTTAAATAAAACATCTGCATGCTTGAATGGGTCAACCTGGTTTTGCAATAACTTATTCATGGGACTTGTTTTTTCCTACCAAGAGTCAAGGAACACTAAGTCTGAGGACAATGAATGTCCCCAGTACACATTTCAGGCAAGCACATCTGAGCCCATGCAAACCATAAGAGAGCCACCAAGACCAGCATGCTCCATTAACACAGAGTTGCCCTTCTCTGGGTAGGCAGCCACCACATTTCCCTTCCCCGCTGCCCTTCAATATTAGTGCTGCTACGAGGAGTCCTTTGTCAGTTCCTACCCAGCCTACAGCAGCAGAGAAAATTGGGGCACTGAATTGTTTCAAAAATATTTTTCAAATATTTCAAAAAATTTCTGCTTTGTTTTGAATATATCCAGACACCTGGATATATCTCCCAGGCTACAAAATCCCCTCAAGTCTGAGAGCAAATTCCCTTGATATATTAGTGCACAGATGTGATCAAACTCCTTTCACAGCAGCAAACAACAAACTGCGGATCATTTGCAAGAGGCAAATGACAGTGCAGATGATGCTCATCTATCAGCTGCCTATGCCATAGCACTGGCATGCATGATGGTCAACTTTATCAGGAGCTGAACCATCCTAGACCATTTTTAAGAAGAATGACTGTCCTCCCATAAAATGTCTTCAGAAACAGAAAACATATGCTTTACATTTTGAGATTTTTGTATATAGTCACTGTAGAAACACACCCACTGCTGAGCGAATGCACTTGCAGCAAAGAGCACACTGCAACCTGCACATGCTCTGTGGGAAAGGGTGACGTTCAAGAAGAAAATCGGTCTGGAGGAGGATAGATTAGTAAAATGACGGGATTGAAAAGATTTGGACTGGGAGGATGCTTAGGAGTTCATATGCTCTCTTGCCTGTAACTGGGGCTCACCGTGGTTTTATTTTGCCATTGACCACAGAAACATCTGAAGATGCTCAGGTGTCCTGGAACAGAAAGGATCGGTAACTACACAGCAGAATGATGTGTAACCGGAGAGACAGAATAGCTGTCAGTAGTGGACAACATCAACATAGATAAATTGACAAAGGCTGTAAGACATACCTAACTACCTAGACCATTTAGTTTCTTACTTGCCTGCATTATTTATTTACTTTTCAAGTACCCATTTTCACTGTATGCACAAGTATGCACAACAAGCAACTGAAGGCGGAGGAGTGCTGAATAAAAAGCAAGCAGATGCATAAAAAATCTTATGCATTTAGGACATCGCAAATTGTTAAAAAAAAAAAAAAAGTCTATCATACCAGAGTTTTAAGTTTTTAGAAACAATTTCATTTCAATAATTCACATGAATTAAATATAATGCTTTAGAGATTTTAAAAAAAAAGTATTCAAAAAAGTATTTTAAAAACCCAAAAACTATTTTAAAAACACTTTCCTGTATCATAATTACATTATTTCCCTTATCATAATTGTGTTGTCACTGCCACCAACAGCCTCTCTTTTTACTATTTATTCTTTATAATATTCTCTTAGATTTACAGGGTGCTTTTACAAAATGGGTGGTTTTAAAGAACAGAAAGCAGTTATATGCAGCATATAAAGCATATATAAAGCAGTTATATGCTTCCAGAAAGCCTTGACTCATGACCTGCTGGTGGATGAAGCAATACCTTGTCCAAAGACCAGGAATAGTGAAGTTTGTCTCCTAAAAGTATCCCCATACTCCCAAATTATCTCCCTGTAAACCTCACTCAACCTCACTGCTGCAGCAAGTTCCCTCAACTGTGAGATTCGTGTGGCTGAATGGAAATGTCTGATGTGGGCAGGGGGTGACCCATTTCCTAACACATTAAGTGATCTGTGAAAAACATTAAGGAGCAGCTCCATAGTTGCTTCTTGTGACAAGAAAGATTTGGTTCATTACAGCTTATGCTGCACAGAAGAAAGAATATACCACCATTCTCCTCTGGGTACTCCTGCAAAACTAACGGGAAAAGGAAATTAAAGACTGAAGTAGTTCTCACTGCTGCAAATATCTCTAAATGTTCCCCTTTTGCCAAGCAGCCTCTCTCTTACTTGTATCCTAAAGCTCTGCAGGAAAAGAATAGACTTACAGCAACCCAGTCAATCAATTTTAAGGCTCCTTTAACAAGCCCTAGAAAAACATAGACAGCTCATAGTCTGATCACACAAAAAGAGAAAAGTTTGAAAGTGTTCCAATTTACAGCTAAGACCTAGATTGACAAATGGGGTTAGATACTCAAAATAGAAGTTTTCTTTCCCAGAAAAGGAATACTTTCATCATTCCTGACATGTAAATCTTTCCCTGAATTAAGCTAACCCCATTCTGAATGCAGACTGGCTTAGGAACTGCGTACCAACCAAAAGTTACCCAGACTGTAGATGTTTGTTATCGTGGAAGTCCAAAAACACTGGTCTGGGAGACTGGTCCCTTATTGAAGGAGCCCTACCACAATGAAGGAACCCCCCACCAAATCATTTTTCAAGAAGCACTACCACAAACCCCTAATCTCTCTGTTCATGGTATGGATTCACCACCCCCTGGACCTAATGTTTTAGCTGTGATTTGATAAATCCCTTTCAACGTTTGAACTGAACAAGAGGCATTGAACTTCTTTATTGAAAAACTGAGCAGATCCCAGGGACATGTGTAGACCCTGTTTCTCAGGGTGCTCTTCAACACCTTGCTTGCATTCTGCTCTAAGAACTGGGAACCCCCACAAGGACTATATAAGTACCTCCACTATCTGTTACACTGCTGTAGAAGTAATCCTGGGCTTAATGAACAGTGGCATACTGATCTCCACCCTAAACACACAAATCTCATTCTGGATGACCTCAGGCATAGGTTCATTTCTCTAACCTCCTTTGTCAGACTGGCACCTTGGGTACATAAATACTCCTCAATCTCAAAGCAGAGGATCACCACAAGTCGACGTCTAACCACTATGCATACATGCATAATATAATTTTAATACTATATTTCTAATATATATACAGGATGCACAAACAAAATTTAGGCAGAGCAGCAATACAGGTATCTCACAAACCCAGCTCAGGAGCCCTAATCCAGATCTAAGGAGACTCCACAAGGTATTCTATCATATGCACGTTTCTCAAGATGGAAGAAGCCTTAACCCCTAAGCCTGTCCCAGTGAGCATACTCCAGCTCATCATGTTCAGACAGCTATACTACTGCCCTAACTACACCTACCTGCAGTGCTTCTTAACCACCTGGGAAGCCTAACACCAAGCAACTTGGGCAGTAAAAGCAGCCCAGGACTAGAGGCACAGTTGTACTTAGAGAAGGCTGAAACTTGGAATTATCACAGGGTCTAGTAGTCTTACGTGGCCTAGGATTTAGTCTAGTAAAGGAAATGTCCAAATGTTAGGATTACAAACTCATAAAGTATTCATGCTAGCAAAGGAGATCCCCAAAATGAACTTAGGGTTTTCCAAAGGGTCCTTGACAGGCTTGAGAGGTGGGCCTATGCAAACCTCGTGAGGTTCAAACAAGGCCAAGTGCAAGGTCCTGAACGTGGGCAGGGACAATCCCAAGCACAGATACAAAGTGGGGGGAGAATGAATTGAGAGCAGCCCTGAGGAGAAGGACCTGAGGGTGTTGGTTGATGAGAAGCTCAACATGAGCTGGCAATGTGCGCTTGCAGCCCCAAACGCCAACCATATCCTGGGCTGCATCAAAAGAAGAGTGGTCAGCAGGGTGAGGGAGGTGATTCTCCGCCTCTACTCTGCCCTTGTGAGACCTCACCTGGAGCATTGTGTGCAGCTCTGAAGCTCCCAGCCCAAGAAGGACATGGAGGTATTAGAATGAGTTCAGAGGAGGGCCACAAAGATGATCAAGGGCCTAGAGCACCTCTCCTACGAAGACAGGCTGAGAGAGTTGGGGTTGTTCAGCCTGGAGAAGAGAAGGCTCTGGGGAAACCTTATAGCAGCCTTCCAGTACCTAAAGGGGGCCTACAGGAAAGCTGGGGAGGGACTCTTTGTCAGGGAACATAGTGATAGGACAAGGGGTAATGGCTTTAAACTAAAAGAGAGTAGATTTAGATTAGATATTATGAAAAAACTCTTTACTCTGAGGGTGGTGAGGCACAGGCACAGGTTGCCCAGAGAAGCTGTGGATGCCCCATCCCTGGAGATGTTCAAGGCCAGGCTAGATGGGGCTTTGAGCAACCTGGTCTAGTGGGAGGTGTCCCTGCCTATGGGAGGCAACCCCAACCTGACAAAATGCAATCCACCATCAAAACATTCCATAGTTTGCCATTTGTCTTTTGTTGTTTTGTTTGTTTACGAACAAGAGTAAAAAAAAAAAAAAACAAGCAGCAATGGCCCAATCCACTGTGTAGCATCACAGGTCACTGTAGCAGTCCAAAATTCAGGCTTAGACACATCCTCCTTTTCTACATGGAACTTCCTCTGTAGCTACAGACATGTACAGAAATGTTGCTCAGGATAAGCAGTGGGAAGGATAGAAATCTGCATATGTGCAGTAATGCTGGGCATAAAACCTTCTGAAAGGCATATAAAAGTATTTCTGACAAAGTCATTCCAATCAAAATTTGGAGAGCTCTATCCTTTACCCTTTTTCTTAAATCCCAAAGTAAGTATTAGCATCTCTGTAAGAAAGATACAAAAGCAAAAAGGTAATTTTGCTTGCAATATAACCTGTGAAGTAATTACACCCACTTGTAGACTGCTAAAAAACAAACAACAGCCCACACAACTGAAGAGCTTAATTTCATGATCCCTTGGAAGCTTTCTTAGAAGCAATAAAAAAGCAACTGAAATTTACAGTTCAGTTTCTCCATGACAGAATAAGTAGAATGGGTAAAGATGCATCAAATTAACTCACACTAGCAGTAGGACCCTCCCAACACCCACCAAAGCATTCACGCTCTGTGACTTCAAAATGAAAAAGCCATTATGGAATTTAAGACAGTAGTGATTTTATTGTCTACCAAATCACACCTTACTTTTTTTTTTTTCCTCTTACAAATTCCAAAACAAATGAAAGAATTTTTAAAATGTAGTATTATGTAAAAACCCCATTTGCCACAAACTACTGTACTCAGTGGAACAAACATATATTTCAGGAGCGTGGCTGACTGTAAAAATAATCCTATGAAATAAACATTGTTCATAAAAATACAGTAAAATGCACTTTCCCCATGTCAATAAATACATTTTAACGCTGTTTCTAGTTGGCATTTTAAGCCACTAGAGAGCTCTTAATGAAGTACAAGCCAAAGTATAATTTCTCCTTATGTACTTTTACAATTATTGCAATAGCATCCAGAACTGTAAGCATTTTCCTTTTAGTCTTTTGTTTCCATCTCCACGGGAATCACAGACAGGAGAAAAGATTTATTTATAAAAAATACGCTACTCCTATACTGATCCCCATTTTGGAAAGAATGTTTAGTAGTTTTTTTTTTTCTTTTTACTAAGAAATAGTCCATAGAACAAACTGTTTCAAAGGAGAATTCTCTAGAATTCAGAAAAACTCAGAAAATTAAAGTCTATTGTCCAAAATCATCATTTTGTTTTTAATCCCTGTTTAATACATTTAACCGTTTAATAAATTTAAAAATTAAACAGTTACATTAGATAAAAATAGAAGTTTTAGAACATCTTTAACAATAATAGCTAAGATAAAGGTTTTGTTAGAAAAAAGAAAATCTTGCACTTTTTACAGTTCGTGCAATTTTTCAAATCCAAGTATTTACTTGAATTGTAGTTCTGCTATCCATGCACACACAAAAACACACAATTATATATACATAGATCCCTGATTATTTTAAGACATTTTCCAAATGGCTTATTAAAAATGTAAAAGTGAATTTCAGCTGAAGTCACATTTTGTTTGTCCAAAGCACAGTCATTTTTTCAGAAGACAAGTTATCTTTCTTCCTTTCCCATGATGCTTCCCTTAGAGGTTCTGTCTATCTACACGTGAACAAATCAGTATTTTACACATCACTCATCTTGTGACAGTAAGTTAACTATTACTGTGCCCAGAGAATGAATGCCTTTTAAAAACAAGAACAACTCTGTTATATGGCTCTTCTAAGAGGCTGAAATACAGACATTTCATTATCTTTCTTACTACACAGACCTCTTTATCAATCATTAGCTGGTCTTTGAAGCATAGGAAGACTGGTATATTTGGTATACTTGATGGAACAGAATAAAAACAACAAAAAATGATTAAAGCCCCTGTAACTTCTTAGATTAATTCAATCACCTACAATTCTTCCATTTCAAAGTGTGTATTAAAGCTGTTTGCCATGGATGTATGTTCAAAGATTCTTGTTAGGCTTGGTTTCAGTAGCTCCACAGAATGACATGACAGCTGCTGTGAGGTATCATTCTTCAGGGACATGATTTGATCCGCCCCAGGATCCCTTCTGTCATAGTACAGAGCCCACAGCAAGGTAATAGTGAGGATCATAGCCAGAATCTGCGTTACTCCAATAGAGATTCCAAGAAATCTCAGCACTTGCAATTGCTTCGTCCCCCTCAAAAATGTGTACATTTTTTTACCGCATCCCTATGAAACAAAAATAGATATAAAAAAAGTTAGTCAATATTATCTGGCTTGCAGTTCCCAAGGCTTAGCCAGTTTTAGTACTGGCTTTTCTGGCTCCCCCAAAAGATCTACAGACTTGCATAACCTCATCAATGTTTCTTCTCACCTTTTCTTTTTAAGTGTTACCTGCATCCATTATATGCCAGTTTTTTAGTTCAGCAGAAATACTCTAAGGAGTAGAAAAATCATTACATTCCAGACATTGAGTAAGGAACAGTGAACAAACCCCCCCTTAATGGAGGATTTCTGACAAATTTTGAGAATGTATTGAGTACAAGACTTTCTTTAGTACTGAGTAATAACAGTATCATATACGTGTAGCATTATTCCTGCGTTTCATTCTTGAAATAGTAGCATTTCCTCACTGCAAAAAGCATATTCATTTATGCTAGTTACACTCTGCCAGCCTCGCATATCTGTAGACTATACTCTAAAAATTAACTTGGCTTCATTTCTGATCTGAATGTAGAAACTTCTGCCTTTTTTTGCATAGTTTATACAAAGAACCAGTTTTATCTTGTCTTGTGCAGGGCCAGTCAAGGTATAGCTCTTGCTACAAAGTAATTTCCTAAAGTCTTTGAAAAGTCTGTTGGGTTGTAGTTCCGAGGAGAAAAAAAAATTAACACCAAGTCATTGAGACTGGTAGGAAATGACAAAATGAATATTGTGAAAAATGACACAGAAATTCACCTGTTAGAAAAATGAACAAATAGAATCACAAAATATCCCAAGTTGGAAGGGACCCCCAAGGATCACTGAATCCAACTCCTGGCTCCACACAGGCTCACCCAAAAATCAGACCGTCTGTCTGAGAGCACTGCCCAAGTGCCTCTTGAACTCCAGCAGGGCTGGTGCTGTGACCGCTGCCCTGGGAAGCCTGTCCCAGTGCCCGACCACCCTCTGGGTGCAGAACCTTTCCCTAACACCCAGCCTGACCCTCCCCTGTCCCAGCTCCATGCCGTTCCCTCGGGTCCTGTCGCTGTCCCCAGAGAGCAGAGCTCAGCGCCTGCCCCTCTGCTCCCCTCGTGAGGGAGCTGCAGGCCGCCATGAGGCCTCCCCTCAGCCTGCTCTGCTCTGGGCTGAACAAACCCAGGGACCTCAGCTGCTCCTCATACATCCTGCCCTCTATGCCCTTCACCATCTTTGTAGCCCTCCTCTGGACAATCTCTAATAGTTTTATGTTCTTCTTATATTGTGTCTCCCAGAACTGCACACAGTACTCGAGGTGAGGCTGCCCAGCGTAGAGCAGAGCAGGACAATCCCTTCCCTTGCCCGGCTGGCAGTGCTGGGCCTGATGCACCCCAGGATACAGCTGGCCCTCCTGGCTGCCAGGGCACACTGCTGGCTCACATTCAACATGCTGTCAAACAAAAACCCCAGTTCCCTTTCAGTAGGGCTGCTCTCCAGCCTCTCATCCCCATCTGTATATATAACCATAATTGCCCCAGGTGCAGAATCTGCTGCTTGCTCTTGTTCAAATTCATATGACTGGTGATTGCCCAGCTCTCTAATTTGTCAAAATCTCTCTGCCCTAGAGGGAGTCAGCAGTTCCTCCCAATTTAGTGTCATCTGCAAACTTACTCAGTATACCTTCGAGTCCTACATCCAAGTTATTTACGGAAACAGTAAAGCCCTAAAATGGAGCCCTGGGGAACCCCAATAGCGACTGGCCACCAGCCTGATGCAACCCCATTTACTATAACCCTTTGAGCCCAACCCACCAACCAATTGTTCACCCATCGTATTATCTACCTGTGTGCTGGACATCTGTTCCATAAGGCTATTGTGAGAAACACTATCAAAAGTTTTGCTGAAATCCAAAAAGATTACATCTATTGTCTTCCCTTGGTCATCTACATGGGTATCATTGTCCTAAAAGGAAATTAAGTTAGTTAAGCAGGACTTTACCCTCATGAACCCATGTTGGCTGTGACCCACATTGTCTTTGACCCATATTGTCTTTCAGATGTTTTTCAATAATTCCCAGAATAATCTCCATAATTTTACCAGAAACTGAAGTGAGACTGACAGGCCTGTAATTACTTGGGTCTTCTTTCTTACCCTTCTTGAAAACTGGGACAACATTTGGCAGTTTCCAGTTGACGGGGACCTCCTCAGATTCCAAAGACTTTTGGACAAATAATTGAGAGAGGTCTTATGATAACATCAGCCAGCTCTTTGAGTATCCAGGGGTGAATCCCGTTGGTCCCACACTTACATGCATCCAGCTGGAGCAGCAAATCCTGCACAAATTTGCAGCTAGCTGGGATTTTATTTTTCCTACAATCAGGGTCCCCCATCCAACCTGGGGCTAATTGGCTTAGCATAGTGGTTTCCATGCTTCTTTCCCACCTATACACCATCTCCAGCTGCTGCAGCAGCACCAGGAAATGCCCCGGGCCACAGCAGGTCCCCAAGCTGAATCAAATTAATTACACCTGTGAAGCAATACAAGTACCGACACCCATCCTGCAGACTGCTATTCCCATGGAGACTCTGCAGACATTTGAGTTTGAAAGTCACCTCACAGCATTATTGCTGTGCTTTGTTTCATATCTCACTGTGAGAGTGCTTGCAACTACCCACCCTGCACAAACCCAGGCAGGAAACTAGACCTTTCTCCAAAGAGCTTACCACCCATGTGCTGTATTAGGAAGATGGTTATACCCATCACTTCTCCCTACCATTGGACAGGTGCAAATCCAAAGCACTTATTTACAGAAAAATAATTATTTACACACACACACAAAAAAGACGTAAAAAAAAAAAAAAAGCATGTTAAAATACCATAAGCTGATGTTTCCAAAAAATGTAAGTTTAGAAACAATAATCGCTTATGTGGAGCACATGTTGCAGTTTGCTCACGTGGCCAAGTAATTACTGCACAAGGTTTTTGAAAAGCTCCCAAGTCCCTGTAGGTCAGCAAGTACCCAAAAAGAGATGCTGGCTCTGGGGACTACTGGACAACAGTGCAAACATAAGCTACACTACTTGCTGATCAGAAAAGTTGTCATCTTAGAACAGATAAAACTCTGAAGAGTGGGTCCTTAGCTACTTTGACACATGCTAAGTTTTACAGGACTTCACAGTAGAGAAATCAAAGGAACAGCACCAGCAAGGGACAATTCAGAGTAGTAATCATGATAGGATAACACTATGGAGTACCAGCAGGCATTGGTCCCAGCAAAAGGCCTCATGGAACCCATCAGAAGGGGCATTACCTTCAAAATACCATTTTTGTGGTTATATCCTTCCTACAAATCTTGTAAATTCTCTATGAAAAGAAAGCAATTGATCAAAGTGATAGAATCTGGAGACAGGCTATGATAAACAACACTTTTCAATCGCAGTGAAATTCCCAAAAGCCAACATTGTTTCAAATATTGCAGTCATGAAGTTACGTGATGAAAGGCCTGATTCTTGCCTAACACACAAAATTCACACCACAGTCAACAGATTCTCATTTAGGATCTAAATAAAATCAACGTACTCTATAATAATTGTAAGTTAAAGGATCTCAATGTCTTTACACTCTTCATGATGCCACTGTGTTTTTGTGTTTTTATAAATTAACACAGTTTAGACACAGAACAAGGAGAAAATTTGGATTCTTTGAAATCTGAAAAGAAAAAAAAATATAGCAAAAGCTATGTAATTGAACTTAATGAACAAAAATGACCAAGTTAGTGTCTTTTTTTCCTTCAACTAAAAGATATTGGTGTAATTATGTTACTTTCCAATTTTGTTTTTGATTACAGAGAAACTGTCTTCATGTTAATACTTAGATAACTTTAAGGGATTAAGGTACAAGCTGGTCACACTTTAAAAATGCTCAACCACAGCAGTATTCAAATTCAGTTCATTTTTTGCCTGGAGGAAACATCCATTAACAAACAGCAATAACATTAATGCCTGCATCTCCTGCAGAAAACACACATAACTGACACAAATTATGCCCAATCTAGATAGACTGCCTTCCTCCATTTAATGATGTTCTTACAGTTCTGCTCTAATACACGTTCATAATCAGCCTCAAAACTGAGAAATATCCAGCTACTCCGGTTATCCTCAAATTCATTTTATTTCTGCTTATGCAACATATTCATAGTTGGTAGCCTGCAATTAAAGAGTACACAAATATACTTTCCTAGGCAAAAGTAGTACTTTATCACTAAACTGAAAGTTCTTATTGACAAATCACAAATACTATAAAACTTTGTAGTGATCATTCAGAGTATTAGCTTCGAACTCCTACTAAGCTATTAAGGTATTAAGCTTTAAACCAGTATTAAGGACCTGGTTCAAATTTATTCTAAGAGCCATTTGAAATTTTCAGTATTAAAATGGAAACAAAGCATGTTTTTCTGATTTACTGCAACACCACAGTACCAACAGAATAATAATCAGATCTTAAATAAGCCACTTCTCAGAGCAGCAGAGAACTGATAAACCACCAGCACATTTAACAGATCTGTTATATATAACAAAGTTCTGAGGATTGTCAAAATTATGCTAGAAAAAAAAAAAAAGAAGTAAAAATTAACATGCAATTTTGATTTTTCTGAAACTATCAAATCCTACCAATTATTTTATTGGTATTTTACAAGACTGGCAGACCTCCCCTTGTTCTCAGACCAAATTGAAACAAAATAAACCTCCTAAGCTGCAGTCATCTCATGCACTTCCATTGCAACTACAATCTAAGACTTCCTTATTCTATGAATTGCACAAAGGTGAGGTTTGTCAGAATAAATGCAGTTCAAGAAGACCAACATTAAAAAAAAAAAAAAAAAAGGCTTTCAAAATCTAGCAGCAGAAGCACAATTCCTGTCAAAAATACTCCCAGGCAAGTCTTCAAGTAAGCCACCATCCTTTCAACAAAAATTGTTATTGCAAAGGACTCCAAATGAGACCACAGAGAGCTCAGAGATCCCAGCAGAAAATTACAGCACAGCTACAACAAACTTTTATCCATCCCAGCCAACAAACTAAACTTCAGTTTTCTGAAATACTCCAAAGGACTTTTCTGAAGTACCAGAATGGATATTTACATAAGCCAATTTTAGCCTAGCGAGGCTAATCTCATCAGGTTCCCTCTAGAATCAGCAGACTACATAAATTTGTTTTAAATCTCTTTCTAAAGAAGCTTTTCTCCTTCCGTTCTCCAAAGCAGAAGTCAGACAGATTAGCCTTGCAGTTAAAGTTGGTTTTGCATGACAGTGATAAATATAAGAACAAGTATATAGTACAAGCCTGTAAGAAAACCCACAAACAAGCATCATGGAAAAAAAACAGTTTTGCCAACCAAACACTGTACATAACTCAGAAAGCAAAACATTATTTTTTGCGGCTAGTGAAACAAAGTAAAGGCTGTCCCTTTTTGGAAAAGATGCTGCAGTAGAGAGCCAAATATATGTGTGTGTGTGTGTTTATTTTTTTTTTTAATAAGAGATTAATCCAATCAAAACGTCTCTGGGATATCTGCGGTACAATAGAGGAAGAACTACAAATGTGCCCTTCTGGTTTCTTTTAGAAAAAAGCCAGGCAGTCTCTCTATAAATCAAGTGGGTATTAATGTAGTCTTTGTGCTCCACAACATCATTGTCTTTCACTATTACTTCTCACACACTTTTTTCACACGTCCTGGTAGCTACTTGACTGAGACTTACTTCTTGTCATGTTAGTTCTATTGTGTCTCTGATTCTCTTTCTCCATGTGCCTACTTTTATTGAGAGACTTCAAATTGAATCTAGCAGTTTTGACATTTAACGCAGTTTGGAACACAATGGATGGTTTCAGGAGTTGAAAAATCTTCTCCTTCCTAACAGCTGTTATTTTTATTCTCCAAAAGTAACTGAAGAAATTGTTACATTATATATCCAAATGTCAAACTATATGGTCAATTACTTTTGGGGAAAAATCATGAATGGGAACTTTGTCAACATCATGGAAGCCCACCTTCAAGGATTGGGCTTGTCATAGTATTGATCTCGATATGGATGTCACAGCAAAGAACCAGCATGATGTTCCAGGCCTGGTTCCTCATGGACTCATTCCCAATTTCACACCCAGAAGAGCTCACTTAAGTATTGCCATTCATCTTCCTTCCTCTAAAAGTAATATTCAAGGTAAAGAAAGAAAAAGATCTCACAATAACTTTGGCTCAGGAATTACCTAAGCTATATTGGTGGCACCCAAGGAGTAAGTGTTGGACTACTACCAGACTGCCTGTTGAGTTGCTTGGGTCAATTTGAACACCTTTGCTTAACTCTTCTCCTCTCACTACCCAGAATCAAATAGAAGTGAGAACTCTGGCTGCAAAGTAGATGAGCCACAATTGGCTATAAAAAACACCAGAACTAAAAACCATACCGAAAACAACATATCCTCCCTCACGCCTAATTTACTTCATCTCTTCAGAAAAACACTGTGAAAAAAGATCTAAGAATCTCAGTATCTTTGTCAAAACGTGCTCCTGATTTTCAGTGTCTACCTCCACAGTTAAAGGACCTTCTGACATCTATAAGAGAACAAGGTGTGCAGGTAGGAAGGTAGTGCTTCAAGAGTGCTGCCTCTGGAGGGCTTCATTAAAAAAGACAGCAGATGCTCAAAACCTCAGCATTAACAACATTAACTTCTTTCAAAAAAAAAAAAAGAATTGCTCTGCAAACCTTTCTGCTGCACTGCAAGTGAAAAAAAAAAGTTTGGAAAAAGAAACTGGATCATGAAGACTGCACAACGCCATCTGAAATACCCATATTTTAATTCTTACCTCCTGATAAAGGTCACTGAGATCCTCATGATGTGCCTGCTTAGAGCAACCTGGGAACTCTCTGACACAACAGGAGTCAGGTGGCCAGTCCATCTCTGTCATTTCCAGCCAGTCTGTGAAGTACACCACCCCACAACATTTAAACTGCAAAGGAAGGATTAGCCAAGATCAGCAATAATGATGCTACTTCTTCCTAATAGTAGGTCATCAAACAAATTAAATAAATTCCTATTAAAACCTTTTGCAGTATTTAAGTAGGACCAAAACACACACAAGAGCTTTCATGTATATTCCTCTGCTTTGACAGAAAAGCAATGTGAAAGAAGTAATGCAGTGACCAATGAACACCTCAGAAAGAACCAATGATACTGCTCTGTCCTTTAAAACCCTACTGTTCCTTCAAAGGAGGCTTTGCAGAAATTATTGTACCCTTTAGTTTTTCTATCCATATTACTGTAGACTAACGCGTGATAATCTCATGGCAAAAGAGTGAACAACGACATCTGTAGCTAAAGTAAATTTTAAAAAAATTGTATTACGGTCTTACTAGTAAGGACTATTCCTGCAAGGCTACAGCTATGGACATATCTGTTGAAAAATAGATCAGAAAAAGCATACAGCAGAGATTTATCTGAAAACAGTAAAAAAATAAAAAGTTAAAAGAGTGAGAAAAGGTAGAGAAATTAGAAATACTGAAAGACAAAATGTAAATGGAAGAATAGGGCATCACACTAAAATAAAATAATAAAACACAGCAACAGAATCAATCATAAAAGTGGAAACTCTGGCTGCAAAGTAGATGAGCCATAATTGGCTATAAAAACCACCAGGGCTAACAATCTGTCTTCTCTGAAGAGCACACCAGGAGATCTAAAGACATATGACTAGCCTACCACATTCCTAACTGCATTCACATAAAAAACAGCTGAAGCAGCTATGTCAGATTTTTTTTCAACATTGGATGGGGAGTTGATATGACTGAGAAAAGGCCTTGTTGGAGGAACAAAATGGTGCCATCCGTCTGAATGTCCTCCAGTACCAATCTCAGTGTTTACAATTCATCATCTGGCAAAGACCCACGGACTTAAGAACATTTACCCACCTCACAGCCAGACTTCTGTATATGATTAATCCAGTTCTCAGTCATATTCAAACAGATCAGTGCCCAGGTAGAATGCTTGTACTCCAGTCCTCTTACAAATCCCACTTCTTCCATTTCTGATTTTCAGCACAGCTTTAGCGCCCCTATTTTTATCAATTCTTTAGTCAGTCAAAATCCTCCCTGACTTCCAGTACAGGACTTTCTAAAGAAAGCTCAAGCTTTGGCTCCCCATTGCAACTATAAAGTCAACCTCACTAAACAGTCTCTCCTTATTATCGAGTCTTTTTTCCCCAACCCCAGTGCTTCCTTCCTGACTTGAAACAACCCTTCCTGCCTTCCTTAGCATAGTCACAACTCTGGCGTTAGACCAGCAAGGGAGGTGGTAGCGGTGGTGGGAAATACATTTCCCGTCTCTCTCAGATGTTAAATAATACAGAAGAAAGAGCACACAGCTGATCAGAGCTGACTTTTTAGGAACTGGAAAAAATCGTAATGCTGACTAAAGAAGGGCCTCATGCAGAGTGCTCATTCAGGCATAAAATACATACCATGCTCACCCATTCACCATCTAAGTTATGAGTAGGCAGAACAAAAATGAGACTCCATCAGTTTAGTATAAGCAGTAGAAGAGCCTTCTTAAATTCACTTCAAACTTTCTCAAAATTCCTTTGGTCACAGATAGAACATAAGAAATTTAACTTATAAAAGAAATTCTTCTCCCCTAGAAGAGTTAAGGCATGGCTTCTTTGGCAAAGAAGCTGGTATTTTATTGCTAGTATTCACCTTAAAACCATTATTATGACATTACTATAACCAGGAGCATAAAAGGCAGCTTTTTATTTAATCATCCTATACATTTAAATCAAGATACAATATCAGCTCTATTCAAGGAATTCAAGACCATATGATTATGTTATCTCAGGCTACAGAACAGACACACACTCTACCTGCATATGAAGGATTTCTGTTTAACGTAGCACTTGAATAGCCAGAGCAGGGGTGAGGGGCTTAAATGCATGAAGTCCTCGCTCTCTCTTTTAGGTTTTAGTATAAATACAGACTAACCAAGCGCAGCTAGGAAATGTTTAAATAAACAGGAAATCTATGCAACACCGATAGACTTAAACATTTCAACAAGGGCAGCACAATGACAGGCATTTAAAGAGTTCTCTTCCTGCACATGAGTTACATTTGTAGTTAATGGGTTTTACCTTGGGCAATTTCATTTTTGTAACATAATATTTCATTCTTTAAAAATAGTTCTGAATTTTAGTAGGCTACAGGGCAAAGCTGTGAATACGAGGCAGTTTTTTGCTTTGTTTTTTTCACCCCTGGTCAAAGGAAATAAAAACCCTGATCAGTTTTCGCTAACCTCAGCAAAAGAGACAGGATTGGCATCCTTTTGGAAGTTTCCTGTCCCACCCAATTCCAGGTAACCACAGATCTTATACATGACAGTTCCATGAAAGGAAACTAACAGAGCATACAGGAAGGGGAGCACAGCTTAATATTAAACTAGAATATAGAAGTGTTCGTTTTATTTTACTTGAAGAATTTCAATTCTACATAAGCCATATTCTTAATTTTCATAATAATCCTAAAAGGTGTTGGTGTCCTAACATTACTGGCAGAAAAAAAGATAGTGCTAGCACTTTAACTGAATTTAGTAACACTCTTACTTTTGACATATACAAAGAGAGTTTTAATATGTTCTGAGTGTTATTTTTAATTAGGCTTCATGTAACACCATGATTACACACATTAAGTAGATATAGACCTTCCGACTCCTAAACTGCTAGATACTTTGATGATATTAAGAATTACTTATGTGACTGAACAGAAATAAGCTATTGAGGTTGTCATGTTTGTCCACTACTAGTATTGGTAGCATTTGTAGTAGTAGTAGTTCAGTAGCGTAAACTACCAAATGCTGGGCATTTATTTTAATTTACTTTTTGAGGTGCAGGTCTCTACAACATACTGATATTAAAATATATATAATAGGAATACACATGAACTTACCTGCATTAGGCAAAGCTACAGCATGTCATGTGAATAATATTATTTCTAAGAAAATGGGAGATCAAGTTGTAAAATATACAGAATAGTGCCTTTAGGACCTACAGAAGCTCAAAAGCTGGATATCAAGTGATGTAAAAGACATCATCACTACACAGGGCTTCATTTAACTTACATTCATCTATTCATTTAAAAATAAAGCTTTTCCTTTAGCAGATAAATAATACTAAGCATGTTTTATTTCAGTTAATGAATTAACCATCTTCTTACCTCCCTCTGAAAGAAATTCCAGGCATGGGTCAGCCACTGGTATCTAGGTAGGCCATAATTGGTCATCCTGGCTTTCAGAGTGATCATATCAGCCCACTGTACTGGAACCTAGAACAAGGAAAGAAAAGTGATTGACACAACAGAAAGCTGATGAATAGGCCAGTTAGCTTATGGCTCCAAACCCAGAACCTTCATCTACCCTGAGATCTTTTAAGTGCAATAACCAAAATAACTCCGCATTCAAATAAAACAGGAAAAATAAATGTTTCAATTTTTGCGACACCAAATCTTTATAAACCTTTATTACAATAGCAGGAAAAAGTTATTTGGATCTTTTGCTAGTAATGTAGTGTATACTGAAAAGGAGCTACTGCATTTTGGAGAGATTCAAAGATTGTTGTGTACAATTTGATTATATTATTACCAGATTTTATCTGGCATAAAACTTGAACCAAGCCCCATCCCAGTCATCAGGGATGGAATTTGTCTGCTCCAATTTAGTTATCTCCTTGTTGCCTTCTTAGTCAATACAAAGAAACAGGCAGCTGTCCAGGGCAATTCATCTCATCACAAGAAACATTTTACACAAGGCAAATGAATCATTCCCTTGAAGTCCCAAATCCACTTTCTTCAACGTCTAAGGTGACAAACACAGATTTAAATATCTATCTTTTAAATTTATAAAATTGAGATTAATTCTTCCCTGATCATCTTTCCAGTAGCTTTCTGGCTTTGACTGAAGTTGAGCACACACGTATCCTGAATGTGCTCGATTTCAGTATCTCACTTAAGAACAGTAACAAGTTTAGACAGTGAGGACCTGTGAAATTTTTCTTCACACACACTCATTGCCTTGTAAATCTTCTCCTCTGAAAGAATAATTGTTAAAGTATTTTTTTAAAACCTGACTACTCAGAAGTGAGGAGCTGGTGTTCTCATCAGATGATGACCCCTAACTAGTAATTTGTTAAAATAAAGTAAGCAAATGCTATAGCGTTGGGCATACAGTGCAGTTAAGAAGCGAGGAAAGAAACTGACTTCCTGTTTAGCAGCACAAATTTCAGTGTGTCAAACTAAAACAAGGAGCCGAAGACTTCACAGTTGCCCTTCTAGGCACACATACCATTCGTGCTGAGTTTTGCCTTGTTCCCACTAGCCTTAATAGTCGCAGTGAAAGCAATCACAATTGCAATATAGGCTTTCATTTGGAGGGCTGGGGAGCCAAGCTACTCTAGTGGCTATGACTGAGCTCTCCAGTTCAATTTGGAGCAAATAGTAACAGCACTGCGTGAATAGAAATAAATGTAACTTAAGGAGAAAAAAAAAAAATCACAATGCTTTCCAAGAAGCCTGGTCCTTGTCATGCCAGGTGCTCTACAAGAATACAGGGACAGTCGATGCCTGACTGACTCTGTAATCCAAATAAGAGCATTTGATAACTGTTACATTATGCGACAATTTTGACTCCCGGTAAAGCTTTGTATATCATGAATATATTAATAATAGTAACCCAGAAATTTAACACACCTTTCACTTTGCAGTATTTTTATTCCTTATGCTATAAAGCTTTGAATTCACCATTGTCCACATGAAAAATATACATTAGTAGTACAGCACTAAGAATATTTATGAAAACGGTATCACAGAATACTTCTATTGCAAACATTACACTAGTCACTATAATAAAATAATTTGTTTTTGTACTCAATGCTGACTTCCAGTGCTGTGTAAAGAGAAATGTACTCTGCTTTCTTTGGATAATACTTGATATCACTGCAATTAAGATTTTATTTGCTAGACTATTTTATTATCTTGAGTTGAATACAGTCCTAGTTTACACACACAACAAAAGGTGTCCATCTTCTTTATGAAAACAATGAGAAGGAGGGAAAAAAACAGAGTGAGAGATGAAAGTTAAAAACAAATCAAATCAAACTAAAGCCCACTGTAGGTAGGCAATTTGAATTCTGGAGCTAAGGAGGGACACTGTCTGGAATCTATATGTTTGACTACTACCAGAATATCTAGATGTCAAACTAAGGACATCAATGTATCTGCTAAGTAGCTTCCTGTCAGCTTGTATGCATAGTACTGCACAATAACACAGAACCGTGAGATGCATTCATTTGACCGTGCACCATATGTTTAATTTGTATAACACTGCCTTCATGCAGTGTGTAAATGAACAAAAATTTAGAAATATTGGTTTGAATTTAGCATACAAAGCTCAGTTTGCTGTTCAGATCCGCTCATTATGATTATTTTTCTAATATGTACCAAGGCCTGACCAATGCCCAAGTAAGCTGAGAACCAACACTGGCTGTTCATTCTTGTGGGTGGAAAAATTAGTCACGAGGCACACTTCATGCTGAGAGCTATCATGAGCTAGCAGGAAAATTGTTTATACAAGGGCTCTTACAGCAGATTTGACCATATGCCAAAGAAAGACCATTTTGGATTAGCAGAGGTGGCTATGCCTCAGTGACGTTTTTGACAACATCACACACCCACCTACACTAATGCTAACTGATTCTCTGAGACCCACAAGGGGTTCTTGTGATTTCATGCTACACTGAAACCAACATGACAGCGAGTCATTCCCCAGGGATACAAGGCTGTTGTCTCATCTCCATGCAGCAGAGTAGGAGAAAGCACGCTGCAGGGAAGTGACCTGCACAGGTATGGAAGAATCACTGAGAAACAGCTGTGCTTTTCCAAACCACATTTCCTACGGGTGTCAGCAGCAGGTAACCCAAGTCTGGTCGATCTCATTACACAAGGAGCGCTGGTGTTATGACAAAGAAGGAGAAGGAAAGGTAATCAGATGGAAAGAGAAAATAAAGGCACAGTATTTCAGAGGATATGGAAAAAGGTGTAAAAGATGGGAAGAAAAGACAAAAAGAAAGCAATTTCTGAAGAGATCTTTTTCTGTTCTCTTTGTATGTTCAGAGTTCACGTTCATATTCTTGAATTCCTGGAAGAGAAGGAAAACCTGGAGGAGCATGGATTACTGGCTTCCCTGTGACCCACTGCCAAAGACACAGACATGGAGCTCAGTGCTGCTCTCAAAAGGGGAGAGGGGCCCGGGGAAAGCCATGGGTTTTTCTGAGGGGAAGAAGTGTCACCAGTGCCTTAACATATGGTTGGGCATCTGGGCTTTTATCAAAATGTTCCAGGTTAGAGTTTCAGTAGCATAGCAGGTAACTGAACAGTCACCCCCATAGCTTGGGGGTTGCCCCAAAACACACCCATTGCTTCAGGTTTTCTATCTGAATAGAAAAGGCTGGAGAAGGCATATACTGGTGCACTGAAGGTTATGTCATTTCAGGCAGCCACCACTGACAAGATTTATGTGGAAAGATGTTAGTTACAATTGTCATCCTCGGCAAAACCCTGGAGAGGGCAGCTGTGCCAATAGGATGATGCACGCCTCTCACCTGCATTCCCAGTTTTAAAACGCATCAATGTGAGTTGACATTTAAAGTAAAGGGATAGCTTTAATCATTGTTATATTAGAACACCCTGTTGGAATCTGTATAGCAAGGGAATGAATTCTGATGCAAAATGCTGCCACGTAACTTCAGACTTCAAATCTGCCAGAAATTTCTCTAATCCCAGTACTGTGTAAACACCAGGAAAGCTCCCTCCCATCTTACTGCAGCAATGTAATGCTACACACTGCTGAAAAGACCAATATGTTGGGCATATTTTGGCAGCTCAGAGAAAAATGTTTGTCCCACTATTGATACAAATGTACCAGACTGAACGCAAGACAAAAGGATGTAGCAGCCAGCAGAATAACATTTCATTCTATGTTTTTGCTCAACACCTACCCATTTTCCTGCATGATGATACAGCTACACAAACTAGACTGAGATAAAACCTCTTCACAAGTTTACAGAAGAGTGTTTTATAGCTCAGACATGCTTTGCTTAAAACTGGCATTTATAGCTTGTGGAGGCAGTGCGATTTCAGAAGGCAGCAAGTTCTTTATTGAAAGAACACACTGTTTACCATATAGTACACTGAGCTTGAGCTTTTCTTTAAAACATTAAGAACTTTTAGAGCAAAATCCCTACAAATTCTCACATCTCCTCCCTCAAAATACTTATCTTAAAAACTGAAGATCATATTTAATCCTTAAAATTTCCACTGGCTTCAATGAGAATCTGCCTAAGCAAGAATTAACTAAAAATAAAGTCCTTAAATAAATCAGGGGCTGCAGATTTGTCTCTCAAATACAGAGTGGGTGGGGAGAAACCCAGACGGGACCTTCCAGACAGACGCGACTTTCCAGAAGAATTCTGTTTAAAAAAAAAAAGACAGTCACATGAAATTAGACTGTCAGAATAATGAACAAAGATAAACACTACAGCAATTAGAAAACAGCTAGCTAATGGAAATCTTTGTTTTCTTCTGTTGAAAAAATGCAGCCTCCTTTGCTGACTCACCGTTATTTCCTGCTCATAGGTCCAAACACCACAGGCCAGTTCAACACAGAATATTACAAGCAAGCTTCCAAAGTACTGCAGAAAACAGAATGGCCTTAGTTACTTTTGAAATTCATGTTAACTTTAAAAAAAAAAAAAAAAAAGACTTAAAATATTAAAGGACATCTCAAAACATCACTAATATTTCACGTGACTGAGGACATGGAATCTGAAATACATTTTTTATTAACAAAATATTAAAGATTCATGAAGCAAACTTTCTGAAGATTTAAGTCATGTAACTTTTCTTACTGACTTAACATGAAGCATATGAAACATTACCGTGGGGAAAACAATCTTATTTCACTTCGTATATGTAAAAAGCCCCTCACTTTTTTCACTTCTACTCACTTAAGCAACGTTCCTTGGTTAATAGCCAGAAGTAGGGGAAAAATAATTAAAAGGATTGTCAAGATTAAAAGGATTGTCAAGATGTAACACAAATAAGGGTTGTTGAAAGCTATGCTCTTAAAATTATTTTAAGTATTTGAGATCAGGGATCAGGCATAAACACACAAATAGTTATTAATATGGATAGAAATTCTTTATCTCACCTTTGAATTATTTAAAAATATTAAAAATATTATTTAAAAATAGAAAAAAAATGTACAAATGAAGAAGCGGTACAGGACTTGGCAAAGACTGTTAAGAAAAGCTGACGTTTTTACTCTTCCTAATCACAGCAAACTTCTATATAACATCAACAAAGCCCTTCTGAACTGAAGCAGCATGGAAATAGGGACTGCTTTAACTATTATCCTCTATTAAGAGTAACTCATGTACCGTTTATTTAAATAAAAGTTCCATTCACTCTCAACTCCAAACATTCTTCCACGTCACTGGACTGACCTTCACCTTGTTCTGTCTTAAAGTTAGTCTTAATGGATTTTAATTTTATTCGGAATTCAAAAACAATGAAGCTATGATTTTAAATTTCTCCCATGAGACTGACTGTTTCTATTGTTCCTGATTTACTGTTTTACTAGCTCCCTTCCTCTCCCCTATTCTTGTGCCAAAAGCAGAGACAGAGGTGCAGAGACTTTTGACAGAGTGCTCTAGAAGTTCCTGTGCCCCACGTTAGCTTCCCCATCTACCTTTTTTTTTTTTTAAAGAGGAACTGAATTAGTACATGTGCACAAAGAAACACCAAAATCAAAATATAAAACAGAACAAATATACGATTTCTTTAGGAGGATAAATGCCAAAATGCTTCTAAGTTAGTCATTTCATTCTGGAATGTATTTAGGAAGGTATAAAAACACACAAATACGTACTGAGGGCGATTTTTTTTTTCCTATTAAAAGGTCAATAAACTGTTTTATTCAAAATAGAGAATATAAATCCACAAGTGTTAGGATTTAATACACCTCTGTATAAGATCATTTTCATACACCCAGTCTGGAACTGTATAATTCACCTTGGCAGCTAATGAACAGTGTCTTGCCTTTACTTCTACTTGCTGATCAAACCTAACTCCCTGAATCATCTTGGTAGTCACAACAGTCAAATTAAAAGCATGCATGCAAAAATAATCCATGTGAATTTCCAAGAGAATCTTGTATTCACATCCTCATCCTATAAAGGCGTGCACTACAAAGATGGTGTTGAAAGCAGAGATCCTGTTTTAGCAGTCTCTGCCATGGAACATTGCATTTTCATAGTCACTGTAACTGAATAACACATTGCATGTCTTTACAAATCAACACTAAGCACACAGAGCTCCAGTATAAGCCTTCAACAACCAGTATGTTCATCCTGCAAAGGTCCAAAAGAAGAAAAAATGAGTTGTACTTCATAAGAACGATGATGCTTTCTGTAAAAAAATAAATTCATAAGCTTCTAGGCAATCTATCCACTGTAACTGTACTGTCTGTAATTTAAGCAAAGGTGTTTTTTCTTTCCTTTTTTTTTTTTTAAACGGAAATCTATTTTGCAAAGTATTCTCTTTGAAAGGAGGAAAGAATGCCACCTGCTTTAACTCTTACTTCATTTGGAAAAGGGCTTAAGGACATTACGGGTAACGCTGACATTTTTGAGACGGAGAACAACTGAATGTTTAGGTGAAAAGTGAATTTGAGTTCTCATTTGTCAAAGAAAATTTCAGTGGTTTTAAACTGTGACTGAATAACGTGTCTGGGACTGCCTGCTATCCCCAAATGTTATATAAAACTCACTGACCATAGTGAAAGTGATACATCTGTGTGTGTATATGTGGCATACTCTGGAAAATGCTTAATTTACAGCTCCTTGTAACATTTCATTCATTCACAAACCTTAACATTTGATATTTCCCCATTTTTGTCAGCATATCGTTAAAACAGTTTCTGGTAGCAGTTGGAGACAGAAGAACCAAAACACACTATTTTCTCCAGTTATTGAATACAGCCTGGGATAGGACACTATTTATCCAGATTTACTCAAACCATTTCTGGGTCTGCTAGGAACTGAGTTCCTCCTACTCTAGCTACATCTGGACACATCACAGCACTGCAGAGCCAAGCCTTCTGTCTTGAGAAAGCCCATCTTCTGTCCATAAGGGAAAAGACAACAAATGACAAAGAATTTACAGATATGAAGGTATATGCTAGGAATTGAGCAACTGCAGGCAGACTAAACTCTCATACACGAGCTTCAGTTTCACTGTGCTGTTGAAGGGGAACATTGTAACTCTACATTTAATGGTTTGAAGAACAAGTAATTCTTACAGAATTTGTGTGGGGGAAAAAAGCCTCTGGAGCCATTATATAAATTTATTACCCCTAACTTCCATCTTCCAAATACAGGAGTTATTCGCTTAAATGCTTATTCCTTGTCCCCAGTTGAATTTCCAAGGGAGTCTCAATGTTAAATGCATCTTTCTGCATTTACACACTCCTACTTTTTGCCAAATACAAGGATTTGGTTTCAAACCAAGGTTTAATATTTCTTCCTTGCTTCTGTGGGCTAAGTGGTACATTTTGTAAAGGAGACGAACTCACTGTGGAACACCATCATGCTTTACACCCAAACCCATGCCCCCAGGTCACTGATAATACCTTCAACAGCCCACCTCCCTCATAACAAACCACTCTTGGTGTCATTGCCACGGTACCTTCTACCCTTGTTTTTTTCCCCCTCTTCCAGGACATGGCAGGAGACAGCATGGCACAGAAAGGATTGAGCAGCTTTTTTAAAGGTATTTACAAGTCACCATGAAAAAATCTACAAGCAATAATGCAAAGCCATGATCACTCCAAGAATTAGACCTCTTGCATGGCAATTTCTACAGACTTAACACTTCTCTTTCGCAGGCAGTTGGTAACGACTATAATTCTTGCCCTATTAAGACTACGCAACATCATCAAAAAATTGAGGTGGCTCCTTCATCCTGTTACAAATCTGGCTGAATTGGTTTCACTGAAGGTCTCCCACGAGCAAGGCTGTGGAAAAGGCTAAAATTTTGTTGCTTTGAGAAAAGATAGATGACTGAAATGCCAGTAAAAAACACCCTTGAGAGTAATGAATCAAAGTAAAAATATTTGCCAATTTAAAAAAGAAATAAAAAATACCAGAGACACTGCTTCTCTCTAAGCCAGGGACACGCATGTGGCCAAGATCCTAAACTTCAGTATCCCTACAGTGTCAAATGGATGTAGTCAATTAGCAGGAGCTGGTTCCCCTGTAACTCCCTCATTTAACTTGCTCACTGACACTGGCCCAGGGAAGGAAGGAAGGAATGAAACAGCTCGGTAAAGCAGTAGTTTTCCAGCAGAGGCATCTCTCCTAATACCCAGAGCCTTGCACAAGCACCTGGAATCCTCTAGCAACAGATGGGTATGTGTATGCAGCTCTGTCCCCAGAATAGAGAGCTGAGGCGTTAATGGCCTGTGGAGGTTTGAACAACTGTACTTTTCCAGCACAAACAGTAAACAGAAAGTAAGTGGGAATAAAAACAAAGTCATTACTGTGAAAAACTACCTTCAAAGAGATGGGGAAATGACAGGGGGATGAAGGGCCTGGAAAGACATTAAGCATATTCCCTAAATTGTGACAAGATATTGTTCTGCTGGAATACTCTTCATGTGATAGGTGTAAAAGTGACCACAGTTTACATGCTCATCCTGCCCTGAATCCGCTGATGCAGAAAACACACATCAATAGCACGGAAACCTATCACAGTGAACACTCACAGTAAGTGCAAAGACAATGCAAGATCACGCTCAGCTACTACAAGTTATAACACCCCTTCTTGTTAAAGAATTGGACAGCCGTAAATCCACTGCTACAGCAAATTCACATATAATATAAAGACACAGCATGATAACAATGAAAATCCACTGATGATAAAATTCAACCACAGAAAAGAAGTAATTTTCAAATGATCAAGAATTTAAAAAAAAATAGTAATAATTAAAAATGGGGACTGGCACTGAAGTTATAGGTTTTTTGTGCTAATTCAGATAATTATTCAGATATCTACCTGCATAAATGCTATCAACCTGTTGAAGCACTAGAAAGGTACATGCCATTTGCAGATACACATTAAAAACATAAAACTAATTCAAAACTATTTTTAGAAAGATCTGTGTGGATTGTCTAAATAGATCAAAAGTTTTAATCTGAATAAAATTCTTGCATGCAGCAGTGGCATCACATAAAAGGGTACAAGTTCCACATATGTCAGTGCTCCGTATGTGGAGCATATACATGCTGGCATATGCCCCAAATGTCTTCCTCTCTCTCTATGTAAGGCTTAAAAAAAGGAACTATAAAATTAATTTATCCTAATTAAACTATGACAGGTTTTTGGCTATTCTATTTCCTCTACCAAACTAAGCAAAAGACTACCACCACAGAATACATCACAGGAACACATTTCTTTCTCAATGGTTTCCATCATTTATATACATATAAAATAGCAATAGTAAGTGCAAAATCATTATGACAAAAATCAAAGATATTTTGCATTAGTTCAAAAAGTGTTTTTTTTTCTAACAATTCACGTTCTGTTCTGAGTGTAGTGAATGGCACCATATGAAGTATCTCTCTCACAGAATCTTTTTCATGGCTTTCTATACTGCAGAGTATAGGATTTTTTGGATGCAATTGTGGGTAACTACAGGGAAGGATATAAAGTATGAAGCACAATGTTTCATGCAGAGATGTAATTCAAGACGCACTGCAGTTCTAGAGATTATTTTTTTGTCTTGAATATGCCACATTATGCTTGCAATTAATCACTTAATAATATTGCAACTGGTCTATGCTTTTGGGCAACAGGTGAAAAGAACTTGTGAAAAATAACCTCCTATTTCTGCTACTAACATGGCAACACGACCATCAAAAAATGACTCCAGACTTCAGAAAACAGTACAATGAGGGAATTTACAAAAATTTTCCTCCTCTTCCCACCCCAGTTGCCCCTATTGTAAATGCTCTTCTCCAAAGTATATCCAAGAGCATGGATTTTTTCAGAGATATTTGACAATGGAAGAAACCAATTCTAGATACAATTAGCAAAGGAAAACTAGAGTTAAAAATCTAGTCAGCTTCAGCAGTCTTCAGTGCAACAGCCAAGGCAATGTGAATATTCAATATTCTATTACCTACCATCGTGATAATCCTGCTGGCACAGATGCAAAAACTACATGACAGTCCTCTGCAGATGCCCTTTCAAACTCTAGTGTAAGCTTTATGCCAGAAATTAAGCTAAGAGCAGAAGCCCTAACAGAAATTTGATGACCTAAGGTATTTATTGACCTACAAATCACTATTAGCCTCTTGCTATTAGCCTTACAGCCTAGGCAGTAAGAGTAGCTATACTACAAAGCTATTTATAGCTCATGTTCCTGAAGTATTAGCACATGGCTTTTTTTCTCTGCTACAGCTGGGTTTGGTAATTTTTCTGCCAATGACTTATTGAATGCCTCATCAGCATTCAACTACTATAACGTGTAAAATTAGTGGGCTGTTATGTCAAGCACAGGGAGAATCAAAGACCTAAAAAAATCCCCACTCATTCTTTTAGATCCTGCTCATACCTGCTCATGGTATTCCCATGTTGTTTGCAGCCTGGAAGTATGATTTGGAAGCAAGAGTCTAGGCAACTCATGAAAACACAACTGAGACATGGCTCTGCAGCCACTCAGATTTCATCAGAACCAGAAAGGCATAAGAGTGGCTTAGTCCACCTTTTTCTTTCCTCACACCTTCTGGTTTTCATATTACATGACGCTCCTTTTACTGGGACTAGACCCTATTTAATCTGTTCTTACAAAAGCCTGGTTAGATACTACTGCTCTGGAAAACCTGAGGACACTTCACAGTCTAAGTTCTTCTCTAGATAATGAATATATCCTATCACACAACATACCAAAAATATTGGCTTCTTCTGAAGTTCATTTCCAAACAGTGAGAAAGCAAAAGAGCATTCTGTATATGAAAGCAATGGCAAAAGCAGACAAAGGCTAATGACTGGAGTCAGAAATTGCAATATGGTGAAGAAAAAATGAGAGCGTGGGGGATGTTCCAGCTGCTGGCAAATCTTGTCTATTAGACTCTAGAAATCCTTCAGTTTTTGAAGGATCAGTTACACTTGTTAATGAATCATCACTCACGTGCTTTGCATTTCATTTAAAAAACATCTATTTTCAAGCTTTAGCTCCCTCCTCCCAAGCGTTTTTCTTTTCTCCCAGAAGATAACACACTTTTTCCAGACTCAAGAAAAACCACAACTCTCATGTCAGAGCAAACAAAAAGTAACTGCTCAGCAAGTCCAGCCTCCTCAGACTTGCTGTCTGACGCTCTCACCTTCTTGGGCAACGTGGTCCAAATGACAAGAGAGGCCAAAAATATTTGACAGAGAAGGGCAGGGGCTGAGGGAGATTCCAAGGGCAAGCAGCTGCAGAACGGAGCCTTACGGGAACCTCTGAAAGACTGCAGTATATGGTATGTAAAACAGATGCCAAAAGATTTTAAGA
The DNA here is from genome assembly GCF_009769625.2 of Cygnus olor. NCBI lineage: Eukaryota > Metazoa > Chordata > Aves > Anseriformes > Anatidae > Cygnus > Cygnus olor. The sequence continues at coordinate 25,089,529 of NC_049169.1, read as the reverse complement.
GGGTTATGCAGAGCACTTCCCAATGGCCAACAGCCTGAGACTGTCAGCCTTATTCTTTGGAGACACAAGCCATCCAGACATCTGTCTGCACCCTACGAAACGTCAGATGGCCACCACCACAGAGCTTGATTACCAACAGGAACCAGACTCTTTCAGTGAAAAACCTAATAAAAAGTCCTTCCTCCCTCAGTAAGTTACAAGCTATGGTTTACTCTAATTTTGTCATAGTTTAACAGCTAATGAGGCTATTTTAATGATTGACCCAGCTATACTTTTAGAAAGGGAGCAAACACTCATTAAAAGGAGTCAGACAAGCTGCACAGCAAACTGAAATCCTCTGTTTATCCACTCCTGCAGTGCAAACTTTCCTTGCCTCCCCCCCCTTCCCTTTCCCCAGCTCCTTCAGCCCTGCCCTGAAGGGATTAACAGTTCATTTGTCATTCTGATCTAAAATTTGGTTTACTGGCTTGACAATGCAAAAATTTGTGAGGGATGCAGTCACGAGTCAACAAGGAAATGGGCTGAAACCACCAACTTACAACACTAGCTACTGAATGCCATCCAGCCCTTCAAAATAAATACATTCCAGAGTAAATTGATCAAATGTTTTGTATTTCAGTTTCCCAGATCACCCAATTTAATCATTCTGCACAAATTGTCTTGACATCTAAGAGTTTTGTGAAATCCAAGGTTTATATAAATAATGATCACTTTTTCCAAAACCTTTATAACTAATTTTCTGAATAAAATAAATGGCTTTTGTTACGTATGGAAATGAACATTTCAGATTTTGAAGGTATGTGTCCAAATTCTCTTGATTGGCCTGTTTGCCTTTTTAAAAAATAGACAGTATTACTTATGAACTGTAAGAACTTTGTCCACAGCCTCCATTCCTCTATGAGATAGAAATGATCTGTTTTAAATATTTTACTTTAACGCTTAATCTTTGTTTATATAAGGAAACGGGTATTACTTTGGAAATAAGCAAATGTGCACTTCAGACAATTATTAGGATTTATTTGCCCCAGGCTCAATTACCTCAAGACAACGAACTCCACGGAATAAGGGTCACTGCAAGGTCAGGGTAAAGTACTGAACAGGACTTTGGTAAAGACAGACGTTAGACCATAACAGTGCTTTCAGTGCTTAGAATATTCCTTTCCCCCTTCTTCTCCCTGTATTTCATAGGATTTATATGAAAAACTAAAGTTTCCTTTTCTGTACAGATTTTTCAAAACGCAGCCCCGTTGATCACTTCCTCCTCCTCTTCATTTTCTATCAAGGAAATTAAACACTATAAAAATCCTTCTTTGGTCAAGAAAATCCTTTCTCCTTGTAAAATAGACCATGTCAGTGCAGATACACACAGTAAATCTGCCTCAGCATGCCCCTAAACACTTCTGACATTCACCATTGTGAGTGAAAAGTGCTCTTCTCAGGTACAAAATCCATACTGCACATAGCACAGTGCCTCTGTGGTTAATTAGTCAAAACAGTGAGATTAGGCAGTGTCCTGGTTTCAGTTAGGACAGAGTTAATTTGCCTCCTAGTAGCTGCCAGGGTGCTATGTTTTGGATTAGGATGAGAACAGCGCTGATAACATGCTGATGTTTTAATTGTTGTAGAGCAGTGCTTACACCAAGCCAAGGACTTTTCAGCCTCTCTCTGTCCTGCTAGCGAGCAGGCTAGGGATGCAGCAGAAGCTGGGAGGGGACAGACCCAGGACAGCTGACCCAAACTGGCCAAAGGGGTATTCCATACCATCTGACGTCATGCTGAACAATATATAGGGGTGGCTAGCCGGGGTGGAGGGGTGGCCGGCTGCTCGGGGATAGGCTGGGCATCGGTCAACGGGTGGTGAGCAATTGCATTGTGCATCACTTATTTCGTACACATTATTACTATTAATACTATTATTATTATTATTATTGTTGTTATTCTTTTCCCTGTCTTAATAAACTGTCTTTATCTCAACTCACAGACTTCACTTTCCCGTTTCTCTCCCCCATCCCGGAGAGGGAGTGGGGAGGGTGAGCGAACGGCTGTGTGGTGTTTGACTGCTAGCCGGGCTAAACCACAACAGGCAGGAAAGAGATGAATTTACATGACAGGATGTGCACTCCATTTTCACTTTGTGCCAAAAACAGGTAGGCCACTGGTGAGGCTGGGCTGCATTTCAGACAAGACACAGAGGTTTGTCTGGGCTTTGTGGATCTCCTTACTCACTCCCCTCCTTTCTGGAACTCTTCTGTTCCCTGTTCCTTTCAGTGGAGGAAAAGAAGCTGGGCAAACAAGCTATCAGCTTGGAGCTGGGAAGGACAGAAGGAAAAAAAATGCCTTACAGCAACAAGAAAACATATCATCTGAGCAGGTCCCCATCTTCGCTTCTCAGTGATGATGTACCCTTTATTCTCATCCCGGTATCGCTCCCCACTTTCTTGCCTCAGCACCCCCAATCCCTTGTACCTACTGTCATATCAGTCCCTGTTCTTTCAATAGCTTCCTTTGTACCCACTTCCGTCATCCCACTTCAATTATTACCATCTTTCCTCCTCTATTCATCAGAGAGCAGTTCAGTCCTTTTTACAGCCCTGGATGTCAATGACTTTCAGGAAGTCGTAAGAAGAAAATAATATTAACAGCATAAGTAGGAATGGGGGAAAATGGGAACAAGGAAGATAAAAGGAACAAAGTTCACATGAAAACATTTCAATCATGATGCCAGACCCAGTGACACCTTGTAAAATCAATACTCAGGACATACACCCCAAAAAGAAGGCAAAATATTCAACCCTCATCAGGTGAGCCTAAAAGTATGGCGTGTAGAGCAAAATGTGACACGGACGTTCAGGCAGCATGTTTCAAACTGAAAACATAGTGGGACCACAAAATGACTACTTTCAACAGATATGTACCTTTCAACTTAGCACTATGCCTTTTTCCAAAAGGATGAGCAAGAGGCTCTTAACTGTTGCAGAAGTACTTGAAAAACCTATTTTAACTGACAGCATCATAATCATGGTGTCGAACCTTGCATAAGCCAAAGGCATTTTCCTGAAAGGCCTTGGAGTTGCTGGTCAGTTTTTATTTTGAAGCTACCGGCTAACTGCACCAAACTGCACTGTGCTGGCTGTGCCCTTGTATTACAAGACAGCTGCTAAGCAGAGGGGTGATCATCAGCCTGAGCACAGCAAACTTTTGGATTTAAGCCAAGCATTCACAAGAAGACCTGGACGCTCCCACCAGCTCAATTCCTGACATGTTTCTCCACCCTAACACTTCTCCCTCCTTGTTGTTCAAATGCGCATCTGCTCATTTGTTGTTTGTCCAACAGACAGCAATCTTCACCTCTAAATGCCTCCCAAGAACCCATAAAGCTAGGCAACTTGTATCTCTTGTCTTTAAGCTCCCTCTTCCAGCCAAGAAAATTATGTATAGTTTCAAAGCACTTGCCTTGGAAAAAGCCTTGTAAGTACATACACAGCAACATATGTTTGTGTTGAGAAGATAGGGTCACCACAGTACACTTCATGCCTAGGCAGGCAGATAGGGAGGCTGGCACCAAACCCTAAGACCACCGTAGTCCACTCCCCATTCTGAGACCCACACAACGCACCCTCTCCAGAAAAGCCAAGCTTTATTTTGTGGCATCACCGATGCTGTTCTCAAAAATCTAACCATTTTTTTTGTACCTTTAAAACCCTGTTCTGAACAGGAAAGAAGCTTACCCTCTATCCAGTCTCAAGACAAAAAGATGGTTATACGTTATTAGACATCGCACGCAGCTCAGCTTCACACTGAAAATTAGAAATATGTAAAACAAAATAAAAAAATAGTCCTATATTTATTTTCTTCAGAAAGTTGCTCATATCTGAATTTACTGGTTTTCCTCCCAGTCACACCATGTTTATATAAAGAGGTGCTGATGAACACAAAAAAGAGGCACAAAATGCAAAAATTAAGAACGCCAGTCTGTCTAATTCTAAACTGCATGGGATTACAGTATGTTTGTCAGTTATTTCTTCCCTTTCGATGCTTAGTAGTTTAATAATCATAGAATCATTAAGGTTGGAGAAGACTTCCAAGATCATCTGGTCCAAATGATGAGATACTTCTGGTAAGTAAATAATTCTAATGATTTATCTGGTTGTGTTTCAACTTGTTTAGCAGACAATTCAGCCTGTCAAGTTCCAATCTGCAACCCAGTTCTGCCACAACTGAATTAACAAACAGTTTGACCACACACCAATAGGGGTCTAAGCATATTTAGCTCTGAACAATATTTATTTCTCTGACAATTTTATGATGAAAATCGGTAAGAAAACTTGCCCTATTGACCAAATATTCCTAACAGTTTTTCCTTTTGTGAAAGCACAGCCAGATATGTTTGAATGCTATAATTACAGAAAAGTCATAGCAGTAAATGCCAGAATTTGCAATACAACTCCAGCCAGGAAAATATTTTCCAGTGGGATTTTCATGAAGAGCTTTTTGTCAAGCAACAGAGTTTCCTCTTGCTGTTTAAATGAAACAAAACTTCATAAAATTCACACACCCTTAAGGTTACTATTCTCAAAGAATATGTGCACGTTTTGGTTTTGTTGTTTTCGTTGGTTTTTCAATGAAGTTAGGCTATGTGCACAACAGACCTTAAAAACAATCCAAAACATGTACAGCTTCAGAAGACAAAAGGCAAAGAATAGTTCCTTTTTTTTTTTTAATTTAAATAATTTTTGGAAAAACTGTAACAAGAACCACAAAACCTGGACTCCAGCTTGTCATCCTTGGACTGTTTATAAAGTCAATGCAGTGACTTGAAGGGGTCCAGATCTTCCAATTCAGGCTGGCATCACAGCCCAATTCTCTAAATAAAAAATAAGCCTGGGTCTCCATCTCACTCCCAAACTTACAACCATCTTTCCTCAACTCCCCACTACAAAGTGCTACTGCACATTTTGCTAACACTCTCACACCGACTAGCCTGCCACTGAATCAGCAACAAACCAGCTCCTTAATAGACGAAAATATTGGGTGCAACTGTATTCCATGGCTGGAACAATGAGAATAGAGCTGCCCTCCTGGGCCAAGCTGAGCAAAGGGAGATTCACTGAATTACAATTACAGTTCAGTTAACACACTGGTGACAACAGGAGTCTAAGTCAAAAGTGTTTCTGGTTTTGTAAAGCATTCCTATCAGTAAACTAGAAAACTCTTGAGGAAAGTTTACTATAAATGTTAACAGGAAAGAAGAAAATAAGGCTCCAGTATGCAACAAAAGTTTCTCTATAGAAGAGATTATTTTTGTGGTTAATATTAAAAAATCTACCTCTGACGCTTTGGTTCTATAAATTTTTTAAACATACAAATGGAACCACTGAAATAAATAATTAGTATGTTAGTATATTATACTAACATACTAAGTTATATTAGTAAAAGTTAGTATGATTTTGCACTGTGCTAGATGCACTGAATTTGCCTGATAAACAGCAACAGCTTTCTCTTTAGAAGAAAGTTACCGTAAACTTAAAACTTACTTAGGCAATATGGTCTTATGTTAGAAATGGTATCCTTTCTACAGGCAATTTTCTAGATACAAAAGATAAGGAATTTCTTCTGTGCCTCTGAAAAACCCTCTCAATGCAGGTTTTTAGAAAACAGTAGAAGAATTTCAATTGACTTAAAGCACGAGACTCATTTTTAAGTGAATCAAAGTAGAAGAAAATGGAAGGAGTGAAGAATTCATGTTATGCTTGTATATTGCTAGGCATCTCAACCACATCAACTTAGTAAATAGAACACTTACAAAACAAAACCACACTAACATCTAAATGTGCTTCTTGTCTTTTTTTTAAATCTCTTAAATATTTAGAACAGAATCAAGCTGAATTCTAACTAAACTTGTCACTATTGTTCACCTTACATTAAAAACAGAAGGAGTGCTTGGCTAGAATTCTCATGAAGTCATTTCAAGCATGTTGCGATCTTGAGAAATCAGTCTCAGAAGATAATCTGTTTCCCCCTTTGCACGTATTTCAGAAACCTCTCAGGTAGTCTCCCCTGAAATAGGACACACATCACCAGTGGAAGAACAGGCCTACAAGTGAAGAATGTGCTTTCTAGTGAAGTCTTTGTAGCGCATATCTGATATACAATGGAAATGGCAGCTGGAAAGAGACCAGACCATTTATGAGATGTGACCCTAGCTGCAGCAGAACACAAAGCAAAAGCCACGAGTCAAAGTCTCAGACAACATGCAACACAACATCCCCCTGGCAGCCTCTCCCTAAGGTTAACTCTATAGCTTTAGTTAACTATATTTAAATCCCAAGGACTATGAAATACATAAGCTGTATGTTACAGTTCTAAATCAAGATGACCAGATGTACTTAACGTTACATCTATTTTCTTTTTATAAATCCTCACACACCAAAAAGTATTCCGTTTTTGTTTGTTTGTGGTGGTGTTTCTTTTTTTGTTTGTTTTTTGTTTATGTTTGGTTTTAATTTGTTAAAGGTTGTTCCACAATACTAGTAGAGTAAGCTGCAGATATTTGGGGTATGAAATACTATGATGGAATAAAACATTTATCATATGAACAATAATTAAACCCACCCATCTTAGAGGATTTATCCTAATACTTGAATTGTCAATGCTGCAAAATGCAGCAAGACAACCTCACAATATTTTTGAGGAGATCTTCAGCACCTGAAATATTCATTTCTAAATTAGGATGTTGGTCATTTGCAGAACAAAAAAAAAAAATGACATTACAGACACAGTATACACCCTGGGTTATTTATACCACTAGCCCTCAGGACTATATATTCCTAAAACAATTAAAGTTAAATGTTTATAGTTTAAAATTGCCGGTTCTACAAACAATCCAGAGAATACACCTCAGAATACTGAGGTGTTATACTTTCTTACTATAAAGCAGAGTAAACATTAGTTCAATTTATATTTATGTCCCACATGAAGCTGGAAAAGTTTCAAACATTTAATTGCAAGATAAAATTTGGAAAATAGATAGATATAGTATTCTGTTGTATTAAAAATATCTAACACTGATATATACATTTTACAGTCCTTACGCTTTATTAGATTTTTCCAAAAATCCAATTCAATTAACCACATTAGCACTAGCAATTAGTATGCTGTCAGGAACACCAGGATGAGGATCCAAGTATCTTTGTTTGCTGTCATTATGGCTGCTGTGGACTTCAAAAAGAAGATTAAAACCATGATTGAAGAGGTTGTTAATGTTTTACAAGAAGGTTCTTTTGTTTTAGTTCATCTGGTTTTACAAAAGCTCGTTTTGTAGATCCGTCACTTTTCTGATTAGTCTGATGAATGAAGTATTGACTTTTGTCTGCATACTTGTGCAGTATAACAAGACTGTATTAGCAATTAATCAAAAACAACAACATACTTAAGATAGCTTAGTTTTGCTTATCAGTTTCACTAGCAAGAGCAAATTCTAAGGCTCCCGAGAATGAAATATTGCAAGGTAAATGACAGAAATGTCTTGTTTTGATATAGTGTAAGTTGACTGCCTAAACACACTTCGAATAATTTATTTCCAGACGGCCATAAAAGCCATAACTGACTTCTTTTCACAGGCAGCTTAAATAAACTGAAGGCAAACAACAGTTTTAACTTTTTTCTTACTGTTTCTTTGTAATTAGTTATGATTTTTTGAAAGTTTTATAGCAAAAACAAACATTTTTTTCAGATACTATATAACATTGGCCTATATATAGGCCAACTATATAACATTATGCAGTTGCTTTTGCCTTTTAATTAATTTTAATTCCCATTAAAAGTTATCACCACCATAAAACACACAATGAAAATAATCTTACAACCTTACCAGAAGAAATAAGAGCTTAATGAAGTTTACCATCTTTTAGTACTTTCATTATCTATATAAAACAAAAGTATATGAACAGCCCTATACAAAATATGTAAGATTACTAGATAATTATGTAGTATGAAATTACATGAAACTGCTAGTTTTATGCAAGTGCTTATAACTAACGTGTCATAGAACTTGTTCTCACTGACTTGCAAGATCTAGAAATATAAAATGCATGACTATTGCATTAGAAAGCTTTCATATTTAAACGATAGTTTTTCTTAATTATATAACTTTGAAAAAATAATCTTCATATTGTACTAGGCGCTTAATAACCAAAAGGAGAAGCAGTATTTGCCATCTTGCAATTAAGGGACACTTGTGATACAGACCTCCTGTCTGAAATCTCAAATAAAGCTTACCCCAATTTTCTCAAAGGAAAAAAAAAAAAAAAAAGAAAGAAAGAAGAAGATTTTAATACAAACCCCCAGTACAGTTTCCTGATTGTTTAGATTATTTCCAATTAGATAAAAGCAATGGTTGCATAAATCTCAGATAACTTCTCACTTTGTTTTTTTGGGGGTCATTTTGTGTAACATTTTTGAGGTCCAGGCATCACGTACTTTAGCCTTAAACCATTAGAAAAGTACAACAGTACACACTTTGGAAGAACCCAACATACAATGCAGTGAAAAAAAAACAGCAAGAAGCCAATTCTACACGTACAATACTCCAAGATATTCTCAAGAGCCGAAGGATTTTACCAGTCCACTTTCTCCCATCGCAAAAACAGTAGACAAATCTGATATACCTCTCTCACATCCATTGCTTACGTGTACACACTGCTTGGAATTCCACTAATCCTTGCACTAAAAGACAAAGACCGGCTCTGCAAAGGGCTACCACTTAGATTTCTTAGAAGCATGCAGGTACATGGCATCCTTGATTTTAGTGTTGCCAAAGGTCTAAATATTTTTTTAAATCTAAATCTTTGAAATCTATTTAAGGGCTTCTTGAACAAGGGCTGCCTGTCCTCAAACTCCCTGACTTCTAGATGAATTAAAAGGCATTTGACTCCTTTTACAGTCAAAGTCTCATTGTAGTTAAATTTTACATAAAGCCTTGTGCAGAAGTGGCTACTGGTTTTCAGCTGCTCTTGGCTCAGTTATGTAACCTCCAAACAAAGGAAAAAAGCTGGTTACTTAACATTTATGTTTAAACTCGCTTACAACAAAATGCAAGTACAAAACTCCACGTCCGGGTAAAAGAATGTAAAGCTTCTGAATGCGCTCTGAATCGACTTTCATCAGCTACAAATGCTGTTACTTTGCTTTATTCCTACAACCAATTGTGAGTATAAAGGCTGGGTTATCCAGCTATTGAACACTCAAGAGTCAGAAGGGTAGCACAAGGGTTTATTTCAGACCACTCAGACTCGTGTTCCTGTAATTATTAGTATTTAAGAGTTTGTTATTTTTCTCTTCAGCAACTCCTTTACTAAATGAAGGAGATTTTTAAAAATGAAACACTGTTTGTCTTTCGGTCATAGCATAATGCAGTCTAAGCAATACATTTTTTCCTACTGTGTGCTTAGCAATTACAATTCCTCACTGATACCATAACTCAACATGGTAATAAAAAATAATCAGTATTTATCTAGTGCCAGAGGATTAAAACTTTTCTTACACTGTTGAAGTGAAGCAGAAGTTAGCTGTTGTTAGAGGTTATGAAACATACCCAGACAAGGAGCAACAGATTTCTTTTCACCGTTCCACAGTAGCCCAACATTCCAACTAGGATAAGGAAACAGCAGACTGCAATCATGACTGGATGGACCACAGGAAAGTACGTCAAAATGACAGCCTCTTCCACCCTGAAACCAATCAGAACCATAATCAAAATAACATAATCACACAAAAATTATACAGTGGAAAAACATAATATAGCCACTAAAATGAAAAGGGTGGATTAACAGATGTGTTATTTCCAGTACCTTACAAGTTTCACAGAAATCTCTTCGACGTGTTTTTAGTCAAATGCTGTATTCAGGTACCAGAAGGTAATGAATGCATAGTCTGAAATCTCTTTGGGGCAAAGAGAAAGTGCCTGTCCCACACCTGCACAGCGTGTAGCACAGTGAGGCCCTGTTCCATAAACAGGACTCACAAGCACCGCAGTAACAGAACTAACAGCATTCTTAAATCTCTGGACTAAATAAAAACTATACTTAAAGTATTCAAAACTATACAGAAATATAATATGGTTACACGTTGGCAATTGGCCAAAAATTGATCCCTGTCAAGAGGAATAAAACAAGATTAAATTTGTATCTCCCCTATCTCGAATTTCAACTGATGCCAATAATGCCTGTAAAAATACACCTTTCATCAAAACAATAATTACCTTAACTGAAGGCTTCTAAATTCTAGAAATCCTAATTAGGAAAGTTGCTATACGGAAGAAACAACATATACCACAATCATTCACCTACACAGATGACGAGGTTTAAGGAGAGCTTTACCTTGTTTCTGCAGTTAAAGTGAGAACATTATTCAGGTAGTCTCTCATCCAAGCAGAAACACCTAAAACACTGATGGACATCAACTAAAAAGAAAAGATGAAGTTATTTATCACATATTTAAAAAAAACTGCAAGATCATTCATAGTTTAAGTAGAAGATTAATAACATCTGTCATGTAATCATTTATCTGAACAGCAGACTGTCCCCAGAATCGTGCTTCTATATGCTCCGAGTTGGTTTGTTGCCCAAGTATTTAGGCAGCCAGTAACAATTATCTTCTCTTCCAGAACAGATAATTAATGCCTGGAATACCTTCTCTTCCACCCCATGGAGTGATGCCAACGCTGACCTAAGTCCCACAGCTGCACAAGGTACCATAGAAACAAGAGGGGGAATTTATGCTGCTAAAACCAGTGACTCTTTCAGGGCTCGGAGATGACATCCACCTGTTCATATGAAATCATGAAGCCACCTACAGGTGCACAGCCAGTAAAGAATCATCTGAAGCCACATACAGGATACAATGGCACTGATAGGAGACAAGATAAATCTCGTGGTTAAGTTTAGAAGAATCTGATTCTCTCATTCAAGTAAAGTCATGCTATGAAGCCTCAGTTTCCTGAACTGCAAAATGATGAAGTTCACTGCTTTTGACTTAGATTATAAAGCCTGGGCCACTCAAGTGTTGGATGTCTAGCTGCCATGCACTTGAGAGACAAAGCCACTACACATTCACCAGTACTGCTCCTACAGAAAATAAAACCCTGGAGACGAAGCCCACCCAGAATGGCCACCGCCTTGGTAGAGCTGAGTTTTTACCACCCAGTGCCATCGTGCTCCCCAGCACACCTGGGATCTACAAGTAGAAACTCCTGGGCAGACAGACCTGAGAGATGTGGTCAGAACATGCCCACCTCACCTCCTTGTGCTCTGTGCTGAAGGCAGAGGTCCTGCTAGAGGACACGGCACTCTGCACAGTACTTGTCTAGGTATTTTCCACTGGGTACAATTCCAGGTCTGGAAAGAGCAGCTAGGTAAGGCAGTACTCCCTGCCTCCTAGAGGAGGGGCATCACAGCAGCAGCCATCCCTGTGTTTGTGCACGCTCTCTGCTCACAAGAGCACTGCCATTTCCCCCCAGGTGCGCCGAACAGACATGGCGCTACTCTCCAAACAGAGTGAGAGATGCATCTGTGAACTCCTTAAAGGTAAGGAGGGAACCACTCAGCTTTTCTACAAAATGGAGCAAAGTTAAGGTTACTAATACCACTGCTTACTTCTCAAGCCATTTCATAGAATTCAGCTGGTTTATTACACCCAAAGGAGAATTTGGACACAGATCCCTCTCACATCGACACAAGTCTGAATTGCAGTTCGGGGGCTGAACCTGGCAGGCTCACGATCTCAGAACTACCACTGCCTAGCTGAGGGATGGAGGCCTAAGCATCATACAGGTGGATGCTAGGAAAACCCAACATTACATTAACTGCTTCTAAAACCAACGTGAAGTGCCAACCTCCCCTGTTACCTTCAGTGGTAACAGCTAGCTTCCCACAAGCCTTCACATTTCCTTAAAGCTATCACAAAGAACTACTTAACTGGCTCGAATCTAATGCACAAGAAAAGTTCCTCTGTGTCTTTACTGGCTCCTTGCAACACTGTGTTTGCCTGCAGCATGCTCACAGCAGGCCAGTTCTGCCTTTAGGGTATCATGAGAAGTCCCAGTGGCTACCCCACTGCTTCATCCCGCTTTTGAAAACTGATGCACCAACTACAGACACTGCCTTGGGCTGGGTGGTGCCAGTGAGAACGCCAGCTGCTTGGGGTGCAGCAAGCACAGCCATGAAAGCTTGCACATACAACAAACCTACTGCATACATGCGTGTCAGGGCCCACGTCTTTTAAGCTTTCTGGGAGCTATTTTGTTTGGTGAAACAGTAGGAGCAAATAGCATTTTCTGTTCTGTTTAATTGATAACGCAGAATGCTGCAGGAGGAAGGACAAGAGGCGTTTCCTCCTAGCTGAACTCCTAGACAACAACTATCTTCTTGGAAGAAAGCAGCAGACAAATGTTATACAAGCAATAAAAATCATGTTTCTAACACAAAGAGAAGTAAGGAAGGCTTCAGGCATGTAGCCCACCTTCTTATGGTCAAAAATTAACAGAAAACATTTTTAACCCTTCCCACAAGGTCTGCTGATACATACACAGAAAGCGTTAGCTTGCACTTCCATTGTTTAATTTATAGTAAGATACTTGAAGAAGAAATAAATTTGGTACTTTGCTTTATAGCAGTGGTGTTCAGTAGTGAGAAGTCCTTCAAAACCACACTCCTCAGCAGCTTTTAATAAGAGCCAGATGGTCCCTACTACAAAAACCACACCAGAAAATAATTTCACTTGCTAAATAATATTTTCTTCTACTTGAACTGATAGACCACCTAGTCCTCATTCTCTGCTAAGAACTCATAGCCCACATTTGTTTTCTTTCTGCCTTCTGTGTGCAGCATTACATTCCCACAAGACAATGAGTGCGGTAGATTCCTTGCAAGAAGGTGAGAGACTCTTCTTCAGAGAAGGTGAGGATGTGGGAGGCAAAACAGTCACCACAAGGAGCTTGGAGCCTGCAGGTCATTCAGAGACAGAAAGATCAAGGAGCAAGCTGCTAAAATGCAGAGGGGACAGAAAAGACTTCCTAGAGACCAAAAGAAATGAGCAGTTTCCCACCACTGAGAGAACCATTCAGTCTGCTAGAAGAAAGGACCTGCCTACAAAGGCAAATCATGAACTAAGGGAACTTTTACTTCTCTCTGTCTTCCCAAGCTGAGTTTTCTCTATCTAGATATGTATACTTCCCCGCATAAAATCTACCTATGTTTAAGAGACTTCCACTCATCTCACAACACTGACGAGGAAGTCTAGGCAGATACATCTCAAAGCGATGGCCAACATGGCTACATGACTTCTAGAGAAATGCTTCATGGCGGTATCATGGAACGTGACTGGTTTCATTCACCACGAACAGCAACTGGAAGAAAAGGGCCATTTCCCTTCACCCAGAAAACATAGCCTTCGCCAGTAATGTAACCGCATGAATGCTGTTTCAACCCATGAGAACAAGATCTATATGAAAGCTCCCACACTTCACTCAAAAAGCTTTTAGCCATTTAGGTCTCCCTGATTGTTCTCATTCAGTGTAAATAGCTATTAGCCAATTACAACTGTTTCTTCTTGGATATAAATTACACGTAAGAAAATCCCCCCCGCAACCATAGTGAGAACCAAGCTATAGCTCACCTGCTCACCCATCCTGTGCTCTGAATGATCTCAGCACAATTAACTTCTTCTGAAGTTACTGCCTTCTGCTGTGCTTGCAATGCCTCCATGGTATCAACACAACAGCTAGCTCAGCACCACTCAAAAACCTTACAAGCACGATGCCTTACCACGCTGTTACACAGACGCTTTCCTGAGCAACACGTTCTGCCAAATGGACACCACCCATGAGAAGCACCGTTGGACCATCTTCAAAGTAAGGTGCAAAGTGAATTATTATCTGAATAACCTGAAAGGCAGACTTCTTAGACACGTTGGATTCACGTCGATGAAAGTCTGTAGCACTGTCAAACTGGGGTGGCATAAAGATGTGGCTCAGAAAGAGAACATGCAAATACTCAAAAACCCCTTGTTTAATAAGGAGGCATACAGAATAGTAAACCATGAGAATATAAAAAAGAAATTCAGCAATAGGATGATTATAAAAGGTATATTTTATGGTATATAATCCAGCAAGTGCTTAGTAGTTCATAGCTACATAAAAAGGTAGTGCTGGGAAAAAAGTTATATCCCTTCTGATCAGCAGAAATCAGCCTCTGGGCAGGAACACCATGCAGGATGAAAGATGTGCTGGCAACAGACTGCCCTGCCTTAATGACTGAGGTTGATGTTTAGTTTAGAGACAAAAGATTATCAAACATTAGCTCATAGCCATCAATCGACTTGATGGCTCGCCTGCTCCACAGCCACAGGGGAATCACAAGAGGAACACAACACACCCAAATCCTACAGCCTCCTACTTGTGACTCAAAGTGCTGCTGCGCAGCATAGACTTCATCCTGTAACAATGTCAGGCATCCCCAAGCACCATCTGAAATCCAGGAGGCTCAAGGCACCTACCACTTTGTAACACCTAGGCCAGAGGAGGAGGATCTTCAGCTGGCAACACAGGAAATACACGGCCATCAACAAGGCAGCTCAGCCTGTGTGCAGGAGCGACAACAATCTCCCCAGAAACCTTGGTGTGCACCCAAACCTCCCAGCAACGACCGGCTGACACCACAATTCTCTGCAATGCCGTTTTCAAGGAGCGATGGGCAGAGGCAAGGTCCTCGTTACAGTTTTCATTGGCTCGTTTGGAGGCAGAACAAAAGGTGGCCTTAAAAACTGGCAGTTGCTTCATAACTGATTTAGATGCAAAATCCCAACCAGTCAGAAAGCCATATCGAGCAATCAGAAAAAAGGATACAAGTTTATGAGAAAACTACCAGAATAATTTTCACCACATTAGCAGTTACATCATTTAATCAAAAAGTTTTCATCCAAGCTTCTCTGATGACAGCCAGTCTGCTGTGCTGTAAACATAATACACTAGTAGGCAGTAAAACATTTTTATTTGTTGCAGCTGGCTGCACAAGTCACTATGGATTTCATTCTAAACCATCGCAATATGTTATATAGCTATCAATATGACACCGAAGGGTTTATGAAATTGTCTGCTGTCATACCCTCTTTTAAATATATTTTCGCCCTGATTAAACAAAGGTAGTAAATTATTTTTTATATATGTGCGATATGCAGATCATACAATAATATACTGCACTTCCAAACCAGTTTATAGCATAAAGTTTTTAAAGCTACTAAAACTTTCCTGAGACAACTGGAAATAAAGTCTCCAACAATGAACTCAAAATGCTAGGAATGGTCATTTCCAAGCGTAGTTTAATTATCTTTGAAATTCTTTTACATAAGCTATGCAGGAAAATAAAGTATATACTTAAGGAATAAAATGTAAGTCCTTATTGTGACTGTCCTACTCTTAATACCTTTGAGGCTACACCTGAACTGGAAAATAAATCTGCATTTTCAATTAATAAATGAACATGAATTTTAGTCTTTGAGGGCATAAGATGCATTGCTATGCATGACTTTTTATTTCCTTGTCATCCTTTTTTAATTCAAACACCTCAATTTTACCCATGAAACTTGCTCTGCTCATTTGACAGCAGGTGGGCTGTTTTTTTTTTTCTAAACATTATTAAATTGGCGAAAAGGCTAAAATTATCTTCCATATTAAAAATTACACACAGTTCTTTTGAACAAAACAGATGAGGTAAACAACTTCAGGCCAAGCTCTGGGCTCTGTCTAAGATGTTGAGCAGTAGCGCTACAAAGCAACTTCCTTTGCAGAAAAAGGTTTCCAGCTCCAAGGAAACTACTCCCAAGATATGGCAACATTCAACAGAATAAGTCTTTTAATTTTAGTAAAGAAGTAACTCTTCAGATTTTTTTTCCCAGTTAGAATTGATTTGAGTAACCTGAGCTGTGACTTACCCAGAGCAGGCGGGGAGGAATCACTACAAGGTCATGAACAGAACATGTTGCAATGTTTTCACAGGATTTTCACAATTAAGTTCAATATTCAGATCACTGAACAAACACAGATGACTCAGATCCCTGGACAAACAAACGGCTCCATTTTTGGGGGAGGGAGGGGTGTAAGGGTGGGGGAGAAAGGGACAAGAGGTCTTATTTCTCTGTATGGCAAAAGCCTTCAAGTGTTTACAGAAAGAAGCACAGCCTATAAAAAAGGAAAAATCCCCTCGTCCCCACTAATGCACCTTTTATTTTAAGAATATGCCAACACTTAGTTTTAGCTAAGGTTCCTGCACAGGGTTATGTGTTGGTCCCCTCCCACTTGCAAACAGCTGAAGCATGTACTTATTTGCACTTTGAATCCAGGTTTGCTTGCACAGCTGCAGCTGCGATTAACAACCTGATCCGTGCTTGGCATGGGCTGGAACTCGCACACTTTGCAATCAGGCAACTGCCGGAGCACTGACAGTCTGCTAACGGGTCGCTCTCCCAAGGAAACCAAGCAAGTTTTCCAGCAATTGACGGTACAAGGATCCTACAGCACCGCAGCATAAAGAACTGTGGAGTAAGAACTCAAATATGCAAACAGGTTTCGGTACAGTTAATCTAATCGCAGGTTCTTCCATGAGCCAGACCCAGGTACTAATTTCTGCACATAAAGGGCAAAGAGGGATAAGAAAGCACATATATCTCTGTATCCACCCTCTTGGTGACTACCTGTTCACTGCACTTCTCGTTAGGACAAGATCCGTGCTGCTCTTCCCTCAAAATGGGAAAGTAACCATACCATTACAGAGAGCTTTTGCCTTTGGGGAGGCAAAGGCACGCAGTGCTGCTTGTGGGTAATTTGTAGCAATGCACAGAGCCCAAATGCCCAGATCCATACCACAAGCCACACACTACCACCAAGATGATACGCTTCACATACACACAATATACTTTTAATTTTGTTTCCATAAGTGCTTGGTTTTGTTCATGGACAGTAGAAAATCTCTGTTGAGCCCACAGATGGCAAACAGTTTTTAAACCTGGCGTACACAACCAGAAAACTGACATAAGATATAAACTATATAAATTGATATAAGATATAAACTATATAAACTGATATAAACTGATACAATACCAAAAAATTGGTATTAAACCTATGACCCTTATCTAGTGCCCACCACAGACTCAAGATAATGGCAAATCATTAAGGTACAGAAACAGTGTCTGGGGATTCATGAATAATCAGGTAGCTACCGTCTACAGAAAGATGTGAATTTAAAGAAAAAAAATGCAAGTAGCTACAGGTCAGATGGAGCTTCCCAGTTCTGCTAGAGTTCGTGTTTTACTGGCGTAAGCATCTGGCTTGAAGTATTTTCTTTCCCTTAGCTACTGACTCAGATCTAGACAGTATGGGTTTGTGCCTTCATCCTCAAAGTAAATACAATGAGTTCCACACAATTAAGACTGAGGATTTCCCCCAAATAGCTGTGGTTTCATTAACTGCTGAATGCCAGCTAAGAAACATATTAATGTCATTTCTAACATTGGGGTGAAGTTTGGGTTTATTTTTTCCTTTCCGTCATCACATCAAGCCGCTCTCTTTTTCAGGACTGTATTGTTGAGACTGCTTCGCGAATTCACTGTCAACGCACCAGGAGGAACGAGCCACATCAACTACAAAGATGTGTGATGAAAGGTTATATAGAGGTAGATACAAAGTTGACTAATAGCTGAACTCTGCTTTACTTTGTTATGATACATGGCCTTCAGAAACCCACTTGGACCATCAAATTCTGTAGGCTATCTCCCCTCTCTGCATTCCTTACCTTTCACTCGCTCACCCACTTTACTATACCCTGCTTCAGACACGTTCCTTACAGCCTTTTCCCCATACAGAAAGGCTAAGATGGTAGCTGAGAAAAAAAAAAAAAAGTAGATTAAATAATTATCTCTCTATATATTTATCTCTTCAGATTTGTTAGTGCCTTTCTAGATGTCTGTGTCCCCAGAGATACCACTTGACTCTCGTCTGATTCATACCTGTACGGCAGCTTAAAGAGGGCTTTGAATCTGAGGTAGGCTTTTGTGCACTCCCATAATCTAATGACGTTATATAAATAACGCAGCCTAAAGACACCAAAAAGTTTTCTCAAAGACTAGTCTTAAAAGTATTTCTGGTCCTTTAAAACTCCTCCTGCAGCTTGCTCTGCTGAGCACCATTAACAGACACCATATTCTGACAGAAGCTAGAGTTATTCTTGCATGGCTTCAAAGACGGCTGATTCCTTACACAAGAATGCTAGGAAAATCAGGTTTCAGTTACCAACGTCTACACTGCAGTCTCTAAAAACAGACTGTATTAGCCTAGCACGAACCCCACACTTACACTGGTACAGGTAGCCAGCCAGGCAGTGCTCGTTTCTATGAATGTAAGAATATCCATTCCTACATTCTTTAAGAATTTGACCCTAACTCTATTCACTCCAAGTATCTTCAAATGCCACTGGCACGAGTGGAAGTTGGATGGCAGCAGAAACACAACTGCTACTCAGACTCTGGTTCCAAGGAAGAGAGGATGACTGATTTCTTTGTTGTGTTACAGCAGATTTAAAAAAGTGAGGTAAAAGTAATTACAAGATTGAACACATACATTTGGGGTTGGAAGGAAGATACACTTGAGGTTGGAAAAAGAAAGAAACTCAATACTGCTGCTTCCAATCATTCTTAGGGCTTCTTTGTGCAAGGCTAATATTCCCTCGCTGTATTTTCTCAGGTGGAACACATAACCAAAACTAGACGATACAAGTGTTCAATATATTCATAACAAGGGAAAACTGACTGGAAGCTTGCTCCGCTTTCATTTTCCCTGATTTCTTGTTCACAAGCACAAATTCAAGATAGAGGCAAAACAATTTACAGAGTCTGCAAGGAGGGCTTATTGGCTGCAATCACACGGCCGAATTAGATGGTGCTGCTACATGCTAAGAGCTGCGGTCAAGGAAAGCTCAGGCATCATTAAACATAAACAGCATACCCCCAGGCAGATAAACCCCACGAGGTGAAGGATGTGGCAACATCTCTGACTCTGCTCAAACATCCAGTGACATTGAACCATCTGGTAAGAGACGCTCACCACCTAAGACACAACCATCTGCGACTTACAGCTGTGATTTGCCCAAGCCACTACGGCACGGTCACTCGCTATTGCAAGGGACGCAACAGCAGCTGCTCCTCCTTTCTGCCACACATGCTCATCAGAGCACAGAAAAAAGAAAAAAACAAGCTGGCAGTTTTGTCAAGACAAAAGAAGTCTATACAGACTTTTTTCTTGAATGTCAGCTATATTTTGCCTTTTTTTTTTTTAAAAAAAAGGAGAAAATTGACAAAATAATTGTGCTGCTTTTACTCATATTTAGTAGCACTTCCCAGTTCACCGATTTTGGCTATTTGTAATTTTTTGAAAGGAATGCGTGGCTGAGCTGCCAAAAGTAAAACAGGTCCGTGCCTCTCAGAGCTGTTGCTTCACTTAATCCTCTCCTATTATAAGCAGTCAGGACACTGAATTTTTCCTGTACTCAGCGCTGTTTTCTATTTCCTCTTCTAGCAAAACCGTAAGGGCCACTGCCCTCGGACAGTCTGCTGCGTTACGCCTGTGCCATTAATACAGGCTTGCCATGCTCTGTGACTGAAGCCTGCCAGTAATACCAAGCTAAGGTCTCTCCACCTTACATGACTGCAAAGAAAATTTAAGGGCAAGAGGCTGCAGCAAAGCACAGGAGAAGAATTGCAATACTGCAAAACGTGGCGTGGAGGCTTTAAGTAAGGATAAGTTACACAGTTCTCAAAACAGACAAGGATGCTCATATTAAACCCAAGACTGCTGCTACGCTGGGCCAGTGTCAGGAGCTCACTGATAGAGAAAAGCCCCACCAGAAGCAAAGACCCTGCAGTCTCATACGCTGCATAAAATATATCTGTAGAACTACCGAAACTAAATCTCTCCAGCTACTGACACATATTCTATGCAGAGATAAAGATTAGTATTGCCTCTAAAACCAGAAAATCAGGAAGCAGTAGGAGCATGTCTTCTCTCAAGCACCGCTAAGATAATCTGCTTGGTTGATCACTAAGTCTTGACTAAAAAATGCCAAATCATGCATTTTTGGAGGTCCTCTCTTCTTATTAGGCTGTCCAGAAAGTAATATGCTGCAAATGGCAGTGTTGCAAAGCCTAAGATGAGACATCTGCAGAAATCCAGCTGGGTCTCTTAGTCTGAATTCCTTTAAGAAGCAATGCTTATTTACACATCAGGGTAACAGAAGAAATCAAACCAAATGTTAATTGCAGACTTCAGTCTGAAAGATACTCCTTGTCCAGGGCACTGTCAAAAAAAGCCTCATGAACCCAGAAGGAAGAGAAGCTCCTAAAACTGCAACTCCCATTACTCTGAAAAAGACATCTTACAGTCATGCACGATTCAATTGAGCTTAGAAACAGCTTCCAGGAGGATCATCAGATCTATTACCACATTTGGTCGCTTACTCAACAATAATTAGAGCACTGACAACCTATTTATTCCCACCTCAGAAGAAATTGCCTACTGCAAGTAGCAGCTTTGGAATTACCAATCCATCCACTCCCACAAAGCCTAGATTCCTCAGAAGCAGTAAGGGCAGTAAACCCTTTATGGCAGTAAAATCCATTATCAAAACTGGATGAACCACTAGAAGAGAGACTTGTTTTTTTTCAGTTGAATGCTTATTTATTATTTACAGCTAAGCAGCCTTTGGGCCAAAAATGACAAAAAGTGTAACAGCCAACACTCCTTTCCTCCCTCTCACACACATGTGCATCACCCTGTCGACTGCTTCCCATCACAGCTCATTAGCTCAGGCCAGTAAAAGAAGCTTCTCTTTCCAAATACAAAGCATGCAGTTGTACGCATGCAAGAAACACTCTGGGAAAGCTTCAAGTATCACAGCACAGTGACTGATGAAGTTCTCCCACTTCTCTGCTTCCATAGGCTCCAACAATAACCCAATTATGAAGACACCAGCATGTTACAGCATTTTAAGTTTCTCAGCAAGATTGATGGTCAGACGAGCCAGCTCTGTTATGCATAACACTTTCTTAAGAGGCTTCACACGCACTAGTGTGCCCTCATCAGGCTGGCAATGACAAGAGCTGCAATTCCCATATACATTGCTGCAACAGTTGCACACAGAGACACACTTGAAAATTACTTTAAATGTTCCCTCCTCTGAGAGGGAAAATCAGCCTGCACCAGCCAGGCCACAGGCACTCTCACAGTTTTGGTCAGGGCTTCAAATGTTACAGGTCAACAGAGCTGAGGCTCTCTTCTTCCAGCTCAGTGGAGAAACCAATCCTCTCTACACAACGCACTGCTGGACCGACCGCTGGACAGCACCAGAATGAAACAAGGAGAGATTATCACTGCATCCTGGTTAGGCCCCTGAATTAAGCCATGATTTTAAAAAGTCAACACAACTTGTTTGTGTATCTTCAATGTTTTCAGCCGGAGACTGATAACTGACACAGCGAACGGGCACGGTAATGACAGCCTTGAAGGTGTTTGGAGGCAACAGCCCTTTGGAAAGAACGAAGCAAGAAGAACTGTAACACCCTCCAAGAACAGGCTTGGAGAGAATAACACACATGCTCCCAAAACAGTGAGGTCCCTTCATACCCCAGAACCGCGCTTTGCTCTCATTTATTTCAAGTATGCTGCTGTTGTGTTTATCTGTTAAGGCAGAGCCTACCATACTCGCAGCTCAGGAGGAATGTGGCTGCACATTTCCAGGGGCCGACCTAATCTAAACTTCCTGCCATCCAGTCCATAATCTGAGCTGGTATTTATCAAAGTAAGTGCTAACATAAGCAACAGACAAGCTAAAGCTTTCCAAATGGAAGGAAGAGTGATGGCAAGGGGAAAACACAGCCCTCAGCACCATGCTGGCAAGCAAGTACCTGCTGCCGGGGGAGCTTTTCCACAAGGCAATTTTGGCCATTGGGGTCATGCTCTTACACCCAGAAAAGTCAGTGGTAACACTCTCACTGACCTCAGCTGGAGAAAACTCAACTCGGGTAGAGAAGGAGACATGGGACATTTCACTACAATAAGCAACAAGTAGCAGATTTCTTAAATACACATCTGAACAGGAGCAGATAGGAAGCAGCAAGAGGTTTCTAAGACGCACACTCCTCCAAAGAACCCAAGTTAACTGTAATACTGCCCACCTACCATTCATCCTATTTCTTACTACACAGTTCTGGCACACTCATTTTGTTTGTTTGCTTTATTCTGAGCCAAACAGTTGCACCCATCTGCTTTTAAAGATGCAAAGAATCACCTCCAAGCAGATTGGCCAATTTTTCATTTTACTTCTAACACCTTCAATTTTATGCACATTACGGAAGACAGCTTTATTCTTTACAACATCTGTGGTGCAAGTTATCTGCTGATACTGGCATTTATTACCTAATTACATATTCACATGCTTTGGCGTTATACAGATTTCACTTAGCTGCTTGGGTGTAATTTCCAGTGCCCTGCCCTCAGCTAGGAAGATTAAGTACAGACATTTTTCATATTCTTGTTCTGAACATGAGCATGCAAAGTTACCATTTTCTTCCCTAGGACTTCTTGTCATACCGCTATAGACTCAAAAGATCCCCTTTCCTATATGATTATGGAAAAAAAAAAAAAATCACACTTCCTAGTTAGGGGTGATCTGAGACACTATTACCCAAAATGTTGAAACAAAAAATCTAAAGAATGAGAAATAGTTTCTACTCATGAATGCTTTAAACAAAATCTTGACAAAATGTATTATGAATGGACAAAGTTAACAGCAGCACATCACAGATGTAGTTAGCGTAACTACATCATCAAGCTCGAAGGTGCTCTGTAACTCCGTGCCTTCGGTCCACAACAGAAAAACACACAGACATAGCAATTGAAAGTTGGAAGGAGCAATTTGACATGGAACGGAACTTAAATTCAAGCAACGAGGGCAGACATTTAAGTGTCCAAAGTGAGACAACATACACCCTCCCAGACAAATACATTTACATGCATCTCCCACCTCCACCTCTATCTGTTTCTGGTGTGTTTTCCTCTTTGCACCTGTTCACTGCTTACTGCCTCTTTGCTTGTCCTGCCTCAGCCTCCATAAATTTAGAACGTGCAACAGCCTTGATCTCCCTAGAGAGGAACTGAGATACAACGTAGCAGCACCAAGTTCCCTCCAAAAGTAAGGGCAGACTTCCTACAGAAGGAAAGTCGCTCAGGAAGAGGAATGAATCACTCAGATCCAGCACCGAGGCCCTCACCACCACAGAACAGGTCAACTGAGACAGTGCGGGGACATAACCTCATGTACAACCTAGGTACCACCTAAATGGCAGCTTCAGCTTAAAAGGCTGAATAATAAATCCGATGAAACGCAGCAAGCACTGAGAATGGAGGGAAAAGGAGAACAGCAGAGTAAGCTTAAGGGAAAAAGCTTCTTTAGGTGGTGAGTCGAGGTGTGAATGGAAACTGATGAGGACAGCTCAAGGCAGGAATCTGGAACCCAGAGGAAAGCAGTGAATATGCAAACAGGAGAACAGGATGTTTTCAGCCATGCGGGTGTCTGTCCCCTCAACTCTAACAATGTATGTCTAAAAATCTGAAGTTGAACCCAGATCAGTTAAACCCAAGGCAACCTCTGCCTTAATCAAAACAAAATCCAAGTTTGGGGATTTCGTACAATACCCAATGAAAATCACATATGACGTGAGAAATAATTACACATCCTTTAAAAAAAAAAAAAAAAAGAAAAAGAAAGATTTCTTCATCTCCTATTAAAGGACTTTAGTCCTACCATACTGCAGAAATTAAATACTTACTTTTCATCTGTCAAATACAACATACAAAGCTACATACTTTCAACAGAATCTCAGATCGCTTGCATTTCACAAAAAAGTATCTTGTCTGAAATGCTGTTTAACAATTCTGTCTCGTTCATATTCTGATCTCTATTTAAGTTTCAGTAATCACGGGACTTGGTCTTTAGTTCAGCATAAACTCTGCTCGGTCCCAGCCTACATATTTGTCACATATGAAGCTCCTTGCATCAAGCAAGCACACAGCACCTCACAAGTCAGTACTTGTGACTGGGTGTGGGATGTCACGCCTCTGACCCATTCTTTTTACCTACACTTATCCAGCACAAATCTGAGTTACGCAGGTGAAGCAGGCTCCATTTGGTGCAAGCGAGCACAGGCTGTGCGAAACCTCCATCGTGCAGTCTGTCTGGAGCCGTCAAGTTTGGGAGCCGGGGCCGCTCACACCCACTTGTGCTGGAGAGAGCTGGAAGCCCTGCTGCTATAAATACAGTGCTGACTGAAATGCTGAAAGCAGACGGAATAAATCACCGCAGGCCTCGTTTGCCAGTTAGGATGTGGTCCCTGAGATGAGTTGGGGTAAGCCCTTCAGAGAGCGGCCGAGCGCTCAGACACCTGTGGGAGCTCAGAGTTTGGGCTGGGTCCGGGATGCTCCGAAACTGAGGCAGCAAGGAAGCCAGAAAGCCGCTGAATATTTCCCTTTCCACAGCTGTGCAGGTATTACAGCACACACGCAGGTATTACAGGTGCACGGACTCCCACGCGTGTGCGCACACCCCGCCAGGCCAACCCCAAATTTCACTTGCGGCTGGCTCCCGAGGGCCCGCACCCCCCGCACTCACCCAGAAGAGGAGGTTGAGGGCGTAGAGCAGGCAGCGCAGGCACCTCACCGAGTCCTCCCTGGCCATGGCGAGCCCCGGAGGCAGACGGCGCCGTCCATCCTCTCACCACAT
Organism: Cygnus olor; assembly: GCF_009769625.2. NCBI lineage: Eukaryota > Metazoa > Chordata > Aves > Anseriformes > Anatidae > Cygnus > Cygnus olor. The sequence continues at coordinate 25,064,654 of NC_049169.1, read as the reverse complement.
CCTCCCTCCCCGGGCCGGCCAGGGCAGGGCAGGGCAGGGCAGGGCAGGGCAGGGCAGAGCCGGGAGCTCGCCGCAGGTGGAGCCTCTCCCCCCACCCCGGCTCCCCCTTCGCTCACTCGCCCCGTCGAGGCCTCATCGGGGCCGGGCAGCGCTGCCCAGGGGCGGCGGGGCGCTGACGGGAAGCTCCCGGCGGCCGCGGCCGCCCCCGCCCGCAGCGCTCCGCGCAGCCCCGCGGCGCCCAGCGCCACCAGCGCCGCCGCGCAGGCGCCACCATCCGCGGCACGCCGGGTCCTAGCGCCGCCCGCCGGGGAAGGCCCGGTGGGCCGAGGCGTGGGGAGTTCCTCCGGGCGTTTGGGGGCTCCCCCGGGTGGTGGAGGGCTCCGAGGCGCCGGGAGACGGGGCTCCGAGGGTCTGGGGGCCGTGTGTGGGCGCACTGAAGAGTGGGAGTGGCGCCGCTGCGCGCTGTGTGTTGTCCCCGAGAGACAAAATGGAAGTGGCAGCTTGGGGGGGGGGGGGGGGGGGGTGCGGAGGGGTGGTGGGAGTTTGGGCTTCGTTCGGCGAGACCCGAAAGGTGAAGCACCCTAAAATGTCTTCCCTCCCTGGGCTGGAGCCGCGCTGGAAACCCAAGTTGTGCCAGCAGTTGGGTCGCTGCTGCTGCTCTTCAGGGGAGAGGGGAGGTTTTGAGCAATTGGCTTAGGCAAGCCGAAATGCATGAAAACCTCCTCCTGTGGTATTTTGGCCCAGAGCGGCAAATAATCTCATAAAACAGATGGTTTTTTTTTTTTTTTTGGGGTGGTTTTTCTGCAACATTTACCAGACATTTCCCAATATTTCAGCACTGTTGCATCGGAAACAAAACGTCGCTGAAATCGAACCGGAATCTGGGCATCCGCAGCCCGGTACCGCTTCCACATCTCCAGGCAGCAGAAAGCTCTCCTGGACTGGGAAGTAAGGCCCTCTGCACTTCTCCAGCCATTATGAAGACACTGGTTTAAATCTAACGACCCCAGAGGGGTCTAGTCTAAATCAGAACACTCATATTTTGCAGAGTAAAAGAGTAAAGCAGCAAATCTAGAAATGCAGCCATGTTGAAGATAATCTTTCAGGAAATGGACAAAATCTGCAGTTATTTTTCTGGCAAAGCTGCCGTGGATTGGTCCCATAATGTCTGTAGTATTTACAGATTCCACAACTAAGCTGAAAAAATCATCCTGTCTCTGAAATCTGTTAAAGTACATGCAAATCTTCTAGTTACAGTGGTAAATTCCTACTGAAATCTGTATTGTTTCAACTTATACATATATCCCCATATTTTAAAAGTAATATTACACTTTAAAGCACAATTATATGCAGATTAGCAAAACATTTTCCACAAATACATACAAATGTGTTGCAGTGCCACCCGAACAAAAATTATAAGAAAATACACAGAGAAAAGTTTCTGAACTAGGAGAGGAAAGTTGTGTTCAGTCTGTATTACGTAAAGATTGGTTTAATGGCTGGTGGTGAAAACTGGAAAGGAGGAAAAAGTATTTAATGAATGAAATCTAGCTTTTGCGAGGCCGAAGAAAAATCTGTTTCCTGAAGCACTGGAAACGTGACTTGAGAAAACCTACAAACTCCAGACGATTCAGCTGAGGCCACCAGTGTAATCATAGAATGAATCATAATCTCACTTAAGCTTCTGCGATTTTATTTCATTAGTCAGAGCAAGCAACATCTTCACGTGTCTTCATCCCTCCTTAGAAAGAAAGTAGAGCGGACATGGATGCTTACCAGAAAGCAGTGATTTTATGCCAAAAGCGAACACAACAAGTGAAGCTAAAAGTACTAGAGAGCATTGCATAAATGTGGTGTGTGAAGATTTTTTTTCCTTCAGATTTGGTAAGCTGTGAGCTTTTGCTGTTAATTTGTTCCTCTTTTCTGGGATCGAGAGCTCTCCAGGAAGTGCAGTATGCAACATTTTTAGTCTTCAGAGGATATTGCTAATTTTATACCTAAATGAGGCAAACTGACTTAAGACTACTTGTAAAAGGTGACATTGTACATTCATTGTGCTGTTTACATACCATTCATTCCTTTTATTGCTGAGGACTTTACATGAACAGTCAGCAAGACAGATCTTGAACAGGTACAGTATTTTCAGTGAACCAATGCCAGTTTACACAAATAGTGTCAATTTACAACTGAGCTCCAGCCTTGGCTGAGGACAATGCAGTCTGTTATAAACCAGATTAAAAATAATTGAGCTTGTGTTTGTGTTCTTGGTCGTTCCATGGGAGAACAAATTACCTGAGCCACAAGGTTTTATAAAAAAAAAAAAATGCACTATGAAAATACTCAGTTATCTTACACCCAGTGATTTTTCTTTAAACATGTCTAAAATACCAAATGAGAAGTTCTCTTACTTGTTTCTGATATTTTTGGCTTATAGCTGAACTATTCCTCGTGCATAAGGAATTTGAGGAAAGGAAAAAGAAAACCAGCCTCACAGATCTCTTACTTGCTAAAAATCCTGCTAAAATGACACTTGGAAAAAATTTGTATCTCTGAGGTACCACGTTGGGGGTATTTGGTCATAAGGTGCTCTCAGTCTAACTGTGCCTGTTTGAAATCCTATTGCAATAACTCCATCGCAAACATAAAGAGGATCACATAGGTGGTTAAAGAAATGTTCTGTCCTAGCTGTTAACTAAATCGTTTTTTGACCAGAAGAGATTTTACTCAAAACCTAAAGAAAAACAGGTCCTATTTATGAATGTCCGCCAAACTATATAGGGTTCGGAGGAAGGTCCCTTTGGAATAGTGCTTTTACCAGTCTGTCATACTTTGTGAAATTTCCATGATGTCAACACTGGGAAAGAAATACAGAGAAAGTTCCCATGCATTCAAACAGTAACTAAACTGGAAGTATTATCTGTTCACTCAAAAAAAAAAAATCAGGGAAGCTACTATGCTAATTTAGTACATGTGTTTATTTACCCTTTAAACTGATCACTTCAGATTTTATTTGGGGCAAGAAAGATGATGTTTTTTTACAAACTCTTTGTATTCATAATTTCTTGAAATGAGAGTTTGCTGTTTACAAGTAAGGGTTCTTTAATGTGTAGCAAAGAGATAAGCATGGAAACTATTGAAGTCATATTGATTGGTATTGTCTGCTTGGATTCTCTAGTGTCTAATTAACTACAAATTGTAAAGCTTTTTCTGTGACAGGGCATTCACAATAACTTTCAAATATGAATTCTCTAGACTTAAATGAAGTGTTCATGATATAACCTTTCCATCACTGGCAGAGGAGGGAGATGGAAATGCCAATAACTCTAATAATCTCTCCTTCCTCTGCTTAACTGCCACTCATAATTTAATGTATGCAGACTTAATATCTGTAAGCTAGCTGCTCTCTGCCAAATGTGCTTGAAATTGTCCAACAGGTTCAAAAACTATTAGAAGAGTGTTGACTGCGCAAATTCTCCAGTATGATCTCATAAGCCCTTCTCCATCAGGAAAGCAGGCTAAAAGAGGAATAGGTATTAAGATACTCATCCAGCTGAAAGTGTCTTTAATCTAAACTATATGAATAGTCTGATTGAGTGGAATAGAATTAGGCATGCGTGTAAATTTATAGGTGATAATTGCCTGATATTAGATGGCAAGAAACTTTATCGCTGAAAAAGCAATGAGTTAAAGTAATGTCATTTTATATGCTGCCATAACATTTAAAATTACTCAAATGAGTACCAGACTAAGGAACATACATGTGAATGTGCTTTGACATACGCATTTTAGTTCTGTGTGGAATCTACTCCACTTAGGTTATATAGATAGGCAAATTGTTCATGTACAGATTTATTTATAAGATTTTAGTCTAAGCTAGAAATGTCTTTGATGGCACCAGGGCAATGAATTACTTTTAATAAATTTCTTCCAGCCACACTGTCCATGTAAAAAAATCTGTGATCCCTTTCACTTATGTGATATTTGCACAGTTTTGAGGATTTTTAAATCATTCCTTTTTCTACATAGCTTTTTATTGCAAGCCCCTGCCAGGCATTGCCTGGGCAGACACGTCCTGTAACAGGCACCTGTCTGAAACAAGTAATATATGTGACTAACAGTGCAAACAACGACCACTGAGGGTGGATTTCTGAAGCTACACAAATACCCATATATAAAACTGAAGGTGTACTAGTTGGTTCAGGAATAACATATCAAGTAAATCTATCCATGTTTATAGCAGGACCCATTATTGCTCAAACCTTGAGGTGAAAGTGCCCTTCTTTCCTTTGAAACAAAGACACCAAATGACAAATCTTCATCCTGTTTCTAAAAGCTGGTTTCATTTGAATAAAGAAATGACAGTCTGGAATAAGGTAACACTTGAAATAGAAAAAATACCGATGATTAAGAAATTAAAATCATAATCTCAAAAACAAATTTTACTTTGGCTCAATGGGCTCTTGGAAATGGACTTCCCCGCTTTCTAGTTCAGGAACCTTCAATGGCTCCCTCAACTGAAATAACACCTCAGCAGGTTGTGGGTTTGTTGTTTTTTTCTGCATCTCTAGGAAAAATTTCCTTCTCTCCATTGCTTTAGAGGCTTCATTGCAGGTGCCCTTTCCCCTCCCCTCCCCTCCCCTCTCCTCCTCTCCCCTCCATATAGCAGCTGGAAAAATGAAAAATGTGAAGATTCAGATTTGCTTTTAATGCTATTTAAGTGAAAAAGAACTCACATTTTTCCGTCTTTATTTACTTTGTAAGTTATTTAAAAGAGCTTAAAAATGCGTAAAAATCTGCATGTCGAACAAATGATGTGAGAACCAAGTTCAGCTGGAAAAATATGTCCTTGATATCAAACGTAACATGTTAGAAATAACAAAAATGATGTGTCCAATAACCAGAAACAGATGAATCTTGGTCTGTGATTTCTAGGTCAAGAGTCTTGAGATGTGTTCCACAAGCCAAAAGACCAGAATCCTTCGTAGAGGTGTTTAACAACTCATTAGGAGTTAACTCCCTCTTAGGACAGTCTGGAAATCCCATCCGTTGAGAAATTCACAGGCAGTAAGAGATAGAAGATTGCTACCAGAGCGAATCACTAAAAGTAAGCAAACAGTATAGCTGAATTTCTTGGACACAAGCAAGAAAATGTCATATTGTCAGTGAGCTCTGTGTCATACAGCCTGGAAAGAAGAATATATATTTGAAAGAACAGTGCTCTTTAAAGGGATTCCTAAGCCACAGGATGTGAAAAATATGGAGTTGGATTGTTTTCTCTCTGCCACAGAAAGAATTTCGTAGAAGAATTCTAGGAGTCCTCCCAGTGTCATTTCTTTCTTGTCTTACTCCCCTCTCCGTAAGTATGGATTTCAATTTAACAGAAAGATCTTGCTTGCACTGCAAGGCATAGTTTGAAAAAGCTGCTGTATTGTTTTCTGGTGTCTTTTCTTCAATTTATGGTTCCTGGTGTTATAATGGGAGCCACAGAGCTTTCTGCTGGAGAGTTTTGCTAGATATTCTCTTCTAGTTAAATTCCACGAGGAGGAATTCAGCATCTGTAACTGCTCCAGCAGCAAGAAAAGGCACAGTGATCTTTGGAGTTTTGCTTATTTTAGTCTGCACTTCCTTTTCAGGCATAGCATGAGATTTTACACGAGCAAAGAGCACATTTTAGTGTCTGTGATGCACCAGTAGCACTGCTAGTTATCATACTTGCATGACATTTCTTATCAGAAAGCCCCGTTGGAGTGGGGAAATATAAGGAAGATCTCATCACTAGACAGCAGCTACTTTGGAGAACTGGAGTCAGTCTCCACTGCGGCGTTCCTACGTGGCCAGTTCCTTTAATCACATTTTTTCCCAGGAGGTTATTTTGTTCTCTGTTTTCATTGTCTGGCTTCAGATCTCACAGGCAGGTTTGTAGAAATGTGTAAAAATTCACAACTGTATCTGAAGCTACAGGGAACCCTTTGAAAATACAAAATGTTACCCATTGTGAGCTACTCAGATGGATCAGCCTGAACTTGCAGATGCTGTTACCTCAGAGCCTAGGTTTCCCACCTGGAGGGTGGAGATGATATAACTCCTTTCTTTCAGGAAAATATTGTGGGGAGAAACATTTGTGAAGCATATATGTGCTATGAGAGCCAGAGAGCAGGCAGTAGAAAATTTATGGCTGTCCTCACAGCTGAGACTGAAATAGTGGAAAGTAAATAGGCCACATGCAGAGTGAAGCTGGAAGAATAAATAAAATGTTCATTCTTTGCACATAATGAAGCAGGGGTCAAGGGGAAAATATGTATATGATTGTATAACTAAAGCCAGCATCACGATTTAACAAGGAATTACAGATTCACAGATGTCTTTAACACTTCCTTATTTTTCAGTGTTTGGTACATTATCTCTTACGGCAGTTTTTTCTTTAGGGAGGCCAGGGTAAATATGTGTGTGTGAGTGTGAGTGTGCTGCTGTGCACATAGTTGTTGCATGGTACAGAGTTGCTGTCACACCCTGTTGTTCCATGTAGCCCTATGGGATTCTTGTCCATAGTAGCAGTCCCAGGTCTGAAATGTATGATAATCGGAGTTCTACTCTGATTAAGAATTAGCAGAGAATTTACTATAGTCAACAAAACAAAATCTGGTGTTGCAAAGCACTGGAAGAGCACTTCGGTAATCAACAATTTCCTCATAGGCTTTCAGGGAAGGGAGAAGTCTTCCCTTTCTTCCTCTTTGTTTCACCTTCTTCCTTTTTCTCCTTATCCTTTTTATGTCCATTTTTTTTCTTTCTCCTTTTCTAAATACCCTCTGCTGATAAACATGTTTATCCTCCTCGGTTTCTGTCCTTGTGCAGATTCTTCTCTACGTTGAGATTGTCACCCAGGAGCCAGATAAAGAAGTGCCTGAGATAATAGCTGTGTCTGGATCATTCACGCCAGTTTTCTGATGGCAAAGCCTGGAGCTAGAATATGTGAGCTGCCCTAACACAGTGTTCCACTCTTCTTGGACCTAAAAGCCCTCCTGGCTGCCTCCCAGTTCCATGAAATCTGCTGCTGAAACTGTCATTGGAAGCTTGAAGGAGATGCAAGGAAAAGCAGGACACACAAATAAGAGAAGCAGATGACTGGAAATTCAAAGCCATTAGGAACAGGTAAGAGAAAAGTGAATGTAAAAATCTGAACGATGGAGGAATGCTTTTTGGTGAAGGAAAGAACAGTATGTTGTCCAGCTGCAGTTTTTTCATTCTAATGTTCTTTTTCTGTGTTAGAAGATGAAGATTTTTACTATGACTTTTTAACTGTCACATAATTGTATCTGTATAGGCTGAAGGTACATGCCAGCCAACATGCTTTTTATCTAAACTGAGAAAATACAAAAGACATGGAAAGTCCTTATGAGAAGGGTGCCTCTCAAAGCATCATCTATTTTACTAAATAACTGGAATTGCCAAGTAGCAGGTTTTAATTGCCTTGGACTAATGTATGTAAGAAGTGAACATGCTTTGGTATCTAAGCCAAAACTGCTTTTCTCCCCAGTATGATGAGTGAGACTAGGGCTACTACCATATTTTCCCTTCATGTTGTAATTAATATCATATTTTGGGAATATGAAGGATTGTCCCTGTAAGGAAATATGCTAAGATCATGAGAATCAGCAAGTAACTAGCTTTCTTTAAAGTGTCAGAATTGATCTCTCATGGGAGAGAAGATGATTGTGACTTCCTGAACAATTTTTCTTTCTACTTCCTGTACATTATCTGAAGTAGGTTGCTTGCACCCTAAATCAGAGCTGTCGCTGTGCTAGTTTTCTGTAGGTAGTACTCAGCATAGGCTCTGGTTTTTCCTTGGATTCTCTGTATGCTTGCTGCAAGACAAACAGCCATACTTTACAAATATATACAGCAGAATCGTTGTACAGTTTCCTCTGAACACAAAACCTCATTATATTCACAAGCACTTATAATTCTCAAGTATTTCAAATTCTAAAAGTTGGCAGATGAGAATGTATGGCATTTATTTGCTAAATTTCCACCATGAAGAGACTCTTTATAATACCTTTCATGAATGTAGCTTGTTTTTCAAGTGGTGAATTGGCTGCTCATCATGTAAACAATGTGTTATTGATATGTTGATGTATTACTCCCATGGACCAAACATAAGCGTGAGTGCTGGATGTGCAGTGCAGGCAGAAGCACGCAGAACTGGACTGCCACTCAGTGGTGGTGGAGATAGACGATCATTTCTCCTGCCATCACCCACTGGCACTGACATGACACAGCTACATCGTCAACCAGCCAAGATAAAGTGGTCACAAACAGAGGTGCAGAAGTACTGTACAACTTTAGTATAGCATCCTAGGAATGTCAGAGCAATTATAAATAGACTTCGTAAGTGATTCTGAAAAGGACAATAGAAAGCCAAATGCCATAAAGCTTAATTTAGTCCAACAGTAAAACGCCATTATTAAAGAGAACTGTCTGGTCTGCTCTATCACATCAGTGACTTGGACACTTACCTACTATCATTCATCCATGATTTTCTGTGGAATGTATCAAAATGACATTACTGTCCTGGTGGATTGTTCATCATGGTGCTCTTACTTCAATACTGCAACATTGGGATGCTTTTGATAGCTATGACATACCTTAGATTAAATCATCTTCCCTGTTTGCATCACACTAGTATGTACAGATGAGCCACTCTTCTTTTTCAGGATCAAAGGACATCCTACTGCACTTAAGAAACTCATTAAATCTGTATCTATAAATAAAGCATTTGTTCCAACAGCACCAGGTGTCCTTGAACCACTACAATGAGCAGCTCTGCAGGATGTGTCCTAAATGTACTCAAGGCTCCACTGAATGATGAAAATGTGACTTGCCTGGTAAGTGGCCTGGGAACAACTTGTTATGGCCTATAAAGCAGTAGAAAAAGTGCACATAGTGGTGCTTCCAGAGCTGAAACACAAATCTAATTACTCTCCCATCAGATGGCTTATTTGAGACTCTGAAAAATTGCTTGACTGACTACAAAGTTTGCTTTGTGGATTAATAGGCTAGTTTAATATCCACAGTCCTCACTTTGTATGAACTACTGCTTCATGAACTTTGTTGTGCAGATATTAATTGCTTTGGCCTTTATGTAATATATGTGTATATTGCTGCTGCTTTTGCAAATGAGATCTGCCTTGTGTAACCTTTTTATCCCATGACCGCTGTTAGGTTTTTGTTTGTTTGTTTATCCCTACAAATGGAAAAGAAATCAATTTGTTTTCCAAGTTGGAAATCATTTTCAGGTTTATCAGCAGCTGAATGCCTAGTCTGACATTCATGTTTCATAATTATTGAAATAATGTTTAATTCAATACGGTGATACTTTTAAAACAGAAGCAGAAAAAAATGTACAATCAGTATGATTTTATATACAAAACTGATTAAACTATCATAGTAATAAACTTTATTCTGGGGACAACTTACATTTATAAAGAGTTACTGGGCCAGGGAGGTGAGCAAAAGGATCTTTTGTCCATTTCACATCATGACAAGAACTTCTTGGTATTGATGCTAAATTTATTAGGGCTAGCCACAGTATTTAGGCCACTCCTTACAGCTACTAAGGAGCAAGTGCATGCTTTTGTCCTTTACCAGTTCCTTGTACTTGTGGTGGCAGTTTTCATTGCAGTGGGTTCTACTGTATTTTCACAAAATAAATAAATAAATATATAGAGAGACTATAAAATCCCTGCCCTAATTACTCACTAACTTTACAACGAGATTGAAATTTTCTTGCAATTCAACCTTTTTTATTTATACAGCTATATCAACTAACATGTCCACATCCTTATCAATGTCTTTGACTTCTAAAGAAGTTAAGCCAAGAGAAGTACATTTTCTTGAGAGGGACAGTTGCTCTGGCAACATATTTTGAGAAGTCCAGAGATAAAGGGCAGTGACTGGGTCGAAGTACAATTTCAAGACTAGACCAAGACATTTAAGGAACTAAGAGATACCTCTAGATCAGCCACCCTTGTCCTTCTGGGTGACTTCAACTTGCCAGATGTTATCCAGGAATACCACACAGCTAATATGAACAGGTCCAGGAGATTCCTAAAACACCTTCATGACAAATTCTTGGTAAAGGTACTGAGGGAGCTGATCAGGAAAGGTGCCCTCCTAGATCTGTTGCTTGTGAACGGAGAGGCTCTGGTGGGTAAAGTGGTGATTGGTGGCCGTCTTGGCCATAGTGACCATGAAGTAGTCGCATTTAAAATCTTTGGTGACAACAGGAAAACTGCCACTAAAACTTCAGTGCTGGATATGGGGAGAGCAGACTTCAGGCTGCTCAGGGAACTAGTTAGGTAAGGTCCCCTGGGAAACGGCTTTTGAAGATATCAGGGTCCATCAGTGCTGGTCACTTTTCAAGGAGCACAGTACCAGGCAATTCCAACATGTCAGAAGTCAAGCAAGTGGGGCAGAAGGTCAGCTTGGCTGAGCAGGGATCTTATTTTAGAGCTTAGGTGGAAAAAGAAAGTGTATGGCTGCAGGAAGCAAGGTCAGGCGACATAGGTTTACTACAGAGATACTGTTTGCCATTGGGAGAAAATTCATGTGGCCAAAGCTCAGTTAGAGTTGAAGCTGGCCAGTACTGTGGGGAACAATAAAAAGGGCTTTTTAAAAATATGTTAACAGCAAAAGGAGGACCAGAGAAAACATTGCTCTGTTTCTTGATGAGGATGGTCACCTCACAAAGAGGGACATAGACAAAGCAGGCACATTTAATGCCTTCTTTGCCTCTGTCTTCAAGACCGATGATGGGCTCTGGGACCCCTGGAGCTCTGAGCTGGAGGACCGTGACTACAGGAACAGTAAACTCCCAGCCAGTCCTGAACTTGTGCAGGATTTGCTGGTCCAGCTGGACACAGGTAAGTCTATGGGGCTCAATGGGGCCTACAGCTTTCTCACGAGGGGAGCGGAGGGGCAGGCGCGGAGCTCTGCTCTCTGGGGACAGCGACAGGACCCGAGGGAACGGCATGGAGCTGGGACAGGGGAGGGTCAGGCTGGGTGTCAGGAAAAGGTTCTTCACCCAGGGGGTGGTTGGGCACTGGGACAGGCTCCCCAGGGCAGCGGTCACAGCACTGAGCTGCTGGAGCTCAAGAAGCATTTGGTCAACACTCTCAAACACAGGGTCTGATTGTTGGGTGTTCTTGTGTGGAGCAAGGAGCTGGACTCAATGATCCTTGGGGGTCCCTTTTGACATATGATATTGTATGATTCTATGACTCCATGATTCTAATTTCTGAGGTACAAAGGAAACTGATTTGGGCACTGATTTTCTCTCTTCTCTCCTTCTAGCTTTGGCATATTTTTTTCTGATTTTCTCTTCTGGAGTGATTGCTCTTTTTATCACTGGGTCCATTCAATTTAGCTTTCCCTTCATTAAACACTGATCCATTTAGAAGACTGCCATCTAAAATGTTTTGGTCATCCACCATTGTTTTCTACATGCTTACACTGTCTGTATGTTGGCCTTTCATGCACGAACACAACTTTGCAGTGCTCTCCTTCACAATCTTCTCTCGTTTCTACTTCTTGTGTTATTCATCTGCCCTGCTCCCTCTCCTCTCTTTCCTACCTTTAAATCTTTCTCTTTCTTCCTCCCATCTTCCAGACGTAGATCGTTATCAACAGCGATTCCCTTTTATATTCTGCAGTCTGAATTTTGCTATACAAACCTTATGACTACTTGGAGGTCTTCACTGTAAGTTTTTTCATTCTTCCTTTCTTTCTCATATTGACAGTTTTCATGTGCTGTCGTTACCTTTTCAGCTGGTTATCCTTCACTTGCCTTATAAGCATTCCTCAGTAAAACTTTGCTTCTACAAAGCTGATATAAATTTAATCAATCTCTTCAAAAAATTCCTTCCTTTCTGTATCTGCCTCTTTGCAGTCCACAATGGTTTCCTCCTCCTCTGAAATCATGAGATCATTCTTTTGCTGCTGAGACCAAGCAGAATTTCTTTTTCATATCAATGTATTTGATGTGTTAAGAACATACTTTACTTAACTACACAGAAAAAAATAAATTCCCCCCTCCATCTAAATAAGAAAACAAAGTTTAGGTGGCTGAATGACAATGAAGGAGTTACATGTGACGTGATCATCGTTTAAATATGTATCTGTATACTTACAGTTGTTCTGGTGTATTTTTTTCATGCTGTAGGCAGTCTTAAATATAACATATATTTAGCAACTATATTCTGTATTCTTAAACCTTGGCATATATCTTAATGTAGTTAGTCTGAAAATATAAAGGTTTGAAAATGTTTTGTTGTTGCTGTTAGACAGTCAAGGAGCTTGAATGATACAACAAAAAGAAAAGTATTATTGATCTAAATTGTACTATACATTTGACACATTTGCCTTAGCTTCAGTATTATCAAGACAGAATTCTTACTCGTACAGTATTATATACCATGTACATTTTCTGTTCCCTTTGAGAACATTTTATAACACAAATAACCAAAAAAATTCTTTGTATGTGATGCAAATTATATTCAAAGAAGGAAGCATTGTTTGATAGCAATCTTTGACTGAGCACTGACACAGGTTGCCCAGAGACATGGAGTCTCCCTCCTTGGAGATCTTCAAAAACCACCTGGATGTGATCCTGGGCAACCTGCTCTAGGTGACCCTAGAGCTTGAGCTGGGGGTGTGGACAGATGACCTCCAGAGGTTCCTTCCAACCTCAGCCATTCTGTGATTATGTGATGTTAATGTGACAGAAATAGCGACTATGCTCAACTGACAAATATCCATGGGATTTGTGGTATCTTGGTTCCCTCTCAAACCAACCATGTTACTTTACTTGTAAAACACAGTGCAGCACCAACAATGGACCTTTTATGGGATCCCCGTTTCTTATGGAGTGCTTGAAGTATGAAAGTCTCTCTTCAGAGCTGTCTGCCATGTTACAATATCTTCTATGGACAGGTACACAAAGTTTATATATGGTTTGTCTATTACTTCTTTTGTTGTTGTAGGTGGTGGTGGTGGTTTTTTTACACAGATAATAGTAAGAACAAAAGTAATTAATTTCTAAAACAGAATGGCAATGTCTGAAAAGTTGTGAAAGTGGAATATATCATCCTTCCACCCACAGATTTGTTATGTCTCATGTTCACTCCATGTTGAACCGAGACAAATACTTGGAACATATGGAAAAATTGAAGGTTATTAAGATATAGCTATTCTGATGCCTGATTTTGCTATTCAGTAGTGTTGTTTCCATAACTCCTGAATCACATGGCACCTGTGATACATGAGGCAAAGACATTTCTTAAAGTTACACACATGTGAACAGGAAGGGCAAACTTCTGTGTTTCTTTTGTTATTATGAAATGAGTATTTTATTTCCATTACAAACACAGCATTTTCCATAATTCAGTGGGTTTTTAAACTGTGACTTTGTAAACCAAGTATTATTCATAAGTGAAAAAAATGTAGTATATAAAATGAAAAAATAAAAATTATATCAGGAAGGAGGGGAACAGTGGGTTAAAGGGACAGCTGGCGCATGTGTGTTATCTGATATGAGACTTCTGCTCCATGTTACTATTTTGTTACCGCTGTGGCAAGGCAGCAAATGATAGCTAGTAGTAATTCACTGAGTAAGGCACGTGCATAGTCCAGCTGTACCCACGCCTTCAGTCTGTGAATAGACTGAAGAATAGAGTATCTATATTAAATTCTTTAGAACTTAACAGAGGTGAGACTGGTAGGATTCTATAGAAATTAGTTTAAAACTTACAGAATTCATATGGGCATGTGTCTTGTTGATTTTTGAAATTATCTTACAAGATTCTATAATGATGTGATTACTTTGTAATGAAATCCATGGGACAAAGAAAAAATATAACAAAGTTATACCATTCCATTAAACTTTAGTTTTATGTTTATTATTTTCTCTTTGCCCTTTTCCACTCCAGTCTTTCTTATAAAATCCTGTATAAAAACATGCATATGCCTTCACTGAAAATAGGCATTCTTTTAATATTCCCTTCAAATTCTGAATCTTTCAGTATATATATTGCATTAATTGAAATGAGACATGCAAGGAAAGATAATGGAAAATAGGATTATTAACAAGATCTGAATACCATTGCTGAAATAACACTTGTATGTATACATACTCATTCACACACATACCCACGTATGTACGTGGGGTGGGTATGTGTTTGGAAGGGGGTGATTAAAGCAGAAAAATTTAATTGGATAGCAACATTTCCTCTTGATTCAATATGCTAGTTCTAAACTAACATTTCATATAATTTATTCATTCTTAATAGTGAATATACGGCTATATGTCTGAGACAGACCATAGACGCAGAGCGCCTCTAGACTATACTTTAATTGTATGTGATGCTAGATACAAAGGCATTTAGCTCTGGCTACTACTAATTTTAACAGGGCCCTGTAAAGCTGTATCTCTGAATACTTATCTGACCTACACCTGTTGTCTTTTTAACAGCCTGATGTGACCACATCATTTGCTGCCCGTGTTATACATTTAACAAAAATTGCCTCTATTTTTGAAAACAAGCATCAAGAAATTATTACACATTAGCTTTATGCAGTTAACACAGATTGAAAATAGAAAAGGAAGAACATTCACAGTAGACAGATGCACATATAGGTGTATCATGTTTTTACATATCTACATAACAGCTTTCAGTCCTAGTGTGACAATTTAATCTTCTCTCCATTCTGTTCTAGCTGCTTCCAAACACTCTCCCATTTGGCACAGAAACCTCTGGTTCTCTGCTGGAAGCCAAATATTTTTCTTTCCAGGGGCAGGCATTTTTCAGTCAAGTTCAACGAAGTGGCCCACAAGGGAGCTGTCTCTGTTGTCCAAGCTATCAAGATACATTTATGAGCCAGCATCAGTTAATAAAGAAGGCAAGCTACATCTGTCCCCCAGCACTTGAGGTCACCGAGCAATTCCAGGATTGTAAGTCACTAATTTAATGGAATTTCCCATTCAAACGATTAGGGCACATTAGACCATATTAGAAGCCAAAATGTTGGATTCTTAGTGCATTCCCACAAAAAAATGCCACGAATAAGGTTTTTCTGTCTGACATCTCTTACATAAATTTACTGTAATTCTGTGAAAGTATAGAGGTTAAGAGGAATTCTCCAAATATGAAATATTGTGTACATTTTAATGAACTGCAGCCTACCATGAGCCGCATACATGGTATGAGACACACACACAAAAAAAAAAAAAAAAAAAAAGAGCCAAGACCAGTTAGAGAATTCATTCATTGTCTAAAATGGGGAGGTGCAATAGGGGCAGGAAATGCCGGGTGGGAGCCATGAGAAAGCAGCACCCTGTAAGGACATGCTGGCAACAGACCAGCCCTGCCAGAAAGTAATTCCCCTAAGAAGGCAGAACATGCTCCATCCCCAAGGGTTAACTGTGAGCACTGCCAGCCACTTGGTTGAGTAGGGATGTGGAAATAAAAGTAGAAAATGAGCGCTGCTTAGTGGAAAGAATGTTTTCATCCTCCTCCCAGCTGACTAAGCAGCCAGAAAGGACCCTGACAACTGGGACCAACTGGCTACGAACTGAGCAAGGACTTGAGGTCAACGGGCACAGCTGGGACAGTTTGTGTCCATACAGCTTTACTCCCTCAGCTCCTAAAAACCAAAGCAGTCCTGTCCAGCTTTTATTGGGAATGGGTCTTGTCATGCTGTAAGTCCTAGGCCATGAAGGGCACTGCTTGGGAGATGCAAGTTGAGATAGCCCAAATCAGTCCCAGGTGGTAATAATGGTAATAATTTAATGGCACATGATTTTGTAATTGCAGTCCTAGCCTCATTTTTCACTGATACTGACTTACCACTCTCTGAGAATGCCTGGGTACTGACTTGGATCCCCACTTTGACAGCCAGTAGGGGAGCATTCAGGGAAAGAATACTGTTTTGGACAAAAGTACAGCCCATTGATGGCTCTGGAAACCAGCCCACAACATCCCATCTTCAAAAAAGTTGTGTTGCAAAGGGAAAAAGAAAGGAGAAATCCATGGAGAATCCCCTCAGTCACTGAAAAGGACAGTAGTCCCAGTTAGGGAGACACTGGCTATTCTTTAGTTACTGCTCCGGATTCTTTTGAAAGAAGAATCAGAAAAGAAGAAAAAAAACAGAAAGGTTAACACAGTTCTCCTTTTTTAAGCTTGAAAATCAAATGACTCGCATAGTTGATGTTCACACTTACAGTTTCATCTCTGTTTTCTGAAACTCAGCTTGACTTTCCGAAGTGCAAGGCTGTCATGAAACCCAACAGAACAGGCAGAATGAACAGGGAACTGGTAAACTCTTCTATCCAAAAGCAGAGCAGATATGGATGGAAACCTCTTCACTAAAATCTCATTGCTGAAACCTCTGAGTTCTGATACTACTGCAGTATGTGGTAACTCATTCCTCTCTGTGGTGTTACTTGCAGGGTACCGTACTGTAGGAGAAATTTGATAGGGGTCATTTTAGCTAAACAAATGTATAATTGATTATCTGGCCATTGTATGTCACTACACAGCAAATGAATGCATTGTTCTGAGACCTAACATTTATTCAAATACAAGACTATATGAATTTAAAAAAGGCAATTATAAAATACTATAATCTATTCTTGTAAATTACCTGTTGTAATTTTAGCTCTAGACAACAATGACAAATTACAGTTCTCATTTCGAGGATATGAGATGCATTACATAGTGCAGATCTATAGTGTTTAGAACCATTAATCATCATCTTCTGGCAGCACTTTTTGTGTTAATCATGTTTACAAAAGAAGGGACCTACTAAGACATACTATTTCAGGCTTTTCTTCTTCCAGTGAATATTCTTTAGAGAAAACATTTTTAGTCTGAATTTATGTTTATTCTCAGAATAGAAAAATAGTCCAGATATAATTCCAGTAACAAAATGTTGACCTCCATGATAAAAAGTAATTAAGACCATTTCTATTTTTACCAAATACTTATCTGTTACTATGCTAATTATCAGCTAAATATTGTTATAAAATTACTTTATTTTGTTACCTGATAGTTTATGATATAGAATGTAAATTCAGGTCATTGGATTCTTCTCAGAAATGTATAGAAAACTCTGTCTTGGAAGAAACAGAAAGTTCCTCATACTTTCTGTCAAAAGAGAGTTGCCCATTCTATATACAGAATATTGTTCACTGTCAATCATAAGTACCAGATTTCACTGCAAACAAAAGTCATTCTTAATGTTAATGACATCAGGATATAAATACAGTCCACACCTCGAGTACTAGGCCGCACCTCGAGTACTGTGTTCAGCTTTGAGCCCCTCACTGCAAGAAGGACATCGAGGGCCTGGAGCATGTCCAGAGAAGGGCAACAAAACTGGTGAGGGGTCTGGAACACAAGTTTTATGAGGAGTGGCTGAGGGAACTGGGGTTGTTTAGTCTGGAGAAGAGGAGGCTCAAAGGAGATCTTGTTGCTCTACAACTACCTGAAAGGAAGGTGTGGCGAGCTGGGGGTCAGCCTCTTCTCACAGGTAACTACTGATAGGACTAGAGGGAATGGCCTCAAGTTGTGCCAGGGGAGGTTAAGGTTAGAAATTAGAAGAGATTTCTTCTCAGAAAGAGCAGTCAGGCATTGGAACAGGTTGCCCAGGGAGGTGGTGGCATCACCGTCCCTGGGGGTGTTCAAGGAAAGGTTGGACGTGGTGCTTAGGGACATGGTTTAGTGGGTGACATTGGTGGTAGGGGGATGGTTGGACCAGGTGATCTTGGAGGTCTTTTCCAACCTTAATGATTCCTTGATTCTATAATGTGAGTTTATAATCAGGTTCATATATAATAATAAATAAATAAATAAATAAATAAATAAATTTGATTAAATCTGTCCCACATGGATGACAGATGCTCAGTATCCATTTAGACCAGGAAATAGTTTTCTGAACCTGTAAAATTTGTTACGGTTTCTTAAATGGTCTTCTTTATCAAATGACACTAAAACCATTTAATTTTATGGATGCACAGATAATTGTCTGGCAGTGAGAGGAATGCAGCATGCAGAAGATTCATCTTCAGTCTCCAGGTCTGCTTTTTCTCCCTGTCCGAGAAATCTGCTCCAACCACCAACTCTGCAGTGCTTTTCCTAAACTAGAGAGGACTTAGGACTTTTTGTCTTTGTATATTTTGCATAAATTCTCTCCAATGAAGTCATGAAGTTGAGTACTGAGTACCCAACATCTCAGATACAATACTCATTGGATTGGCCACCGTGGTGATTTTTCTCAAACCTAGCTGTCCGTGGACTTAGGTGAAGAAGAAAAAAACTCAGGCCTGATGCCTAAATAAGGCCAAAGAGAATCCTAAATTTCCTTTGCATCTCTCAAGAGAGTTTCATGATCACAAGGCTATTACCCATTAACCTTCTCGCTCTCTCTGAGTTTTAATCTTCAGTAAAAGCTCTGCCAAAAGCTCTGATTATTGAAAGTGAATATATAGTGAATGAGTATTTTTCAACTAAAAATTTGGTTCCCTAAAGAATTTCCAGTTAGCTGCACTCCCAGGTGTGTTGCATTAATTTTTAAGGGTAGAGATACAGCAGAAGATCTGAGGTTATAACCAAGTAGAATACAGGATTTGTAGTTAATGAAGAAAAAATATTTACTTTTTGTTTTCAAATTGGGATAAAAGATGCAGTAATGTTCCTTATACATATGTTATACATTCCTTATAAATAATTGACAGCTAATTAACAATAAGGATTTTTTTCTTAATAAAAGCAAGTTCTTCTGCCTCATTAGCTTAGAGTTGGTGAAACATTTTAAATTCGAATTGCAGATTAAAATGAAATAAATCCCTTTTATGGTAAAGCCCTTAATCCTTATAACTTCTCTGTGATATCAACAAATGTAATGGGGAAAATTCATGGTAAACACATGTGGGACCATGAATTTGCATTTCAGAACAAAAATGATAAACAATAACCTTAAAGTAAGCTTATGCAAGTCATTAGAGTATAGCATTAGTTCACTTGTAAGTGAAGCAAACATATTTTTAACTATGTTGCAAATTTGACCAAGGATACATAAAAGAGGTATGTTTAGGTCAAGTGAAATATTTGTGCAGGTTAGAAACACCACATGAAAAACATAAATACAACAGTTCAAGAAGATTTGTGTGTTCCCCATATTGTCCTATTGTCCATATTTTCATAAATTCTATACATCTCTAATAAAGTTATTATTTTGTACATCAGCTTTCCCAGAAACAAAGACTTGATTCTATCTTAGAGCATCACAGCTACAACTTTACTACCATCTCAAACACATCCAGCAGCAAAATTTTAAGTCATTTTTTCTTCCTTTTTTCTTCTCCAAATTTTCCATAACATAATCAGTCTGGTTTTAACGAAGAGACAGGTATGTGTTTTGTGCTAAATTCCAGATCTTATCTCCCTTGGAAGGAAGTTACACTATTTACATTCTGTCACAAAAATCTGTCCTCTCCTACAACTCCTCTGAGTCTGAACTCTGGGTTCTCGGGTGCCCTAATCTCTCTGCACAGCTGTTGTTTAATGATAACGAGGGAGAAGGTGATTTCTGCATTGTCCTGACAATGCCTGCCTGGCAGCAGTGAAGATTCATGCCTGCCCTCAAAGTCTGCGTCCTTTTCTGCGGCAGCCGTGCTCCTTCAGTCAATCATAGTGTCACTATCTTGGCAAGTTTCTCAGAGTATTTCCTTCCCCTGCTGCCACATTCACCTTCTTTGAATTTACTCCAGGGACAAAGGAGGCTACAAGTGCATGAGTTTGGGAGGAGGGTAACTGCATTATCATCCCCTAACTTTCATATCTCTCTCTTTTTCTTTTTTTCTACCTGCTATATCTGCAGACCCCAACACTCAGAGGACATGTCTTCTGAGCAGCACGGGATAGATGGTGTCATATCTCACACTCTTCCGTGACATTAATGTCATAACAGTCATTTATAGCATTTCTTGGTGGAAAGCTACCAGATATGGACCTCTTCCAGCCACAAGAATTTGCTGACCTCATGGGAAAAGGTATGATTGTAAATCTGACAATTATAAAAAGGCAAGATATATCCTTCTTTACAGATGATGAGCTAGAGGCATTTGAAAATTAAAGTGATAGAAGAACTTAAATAATCATTAAAAGAATTATTTTAAAACTTTATTCCCATGCATGACATGTAATCCAGCATTAAGGATTTTAATAAATAAAAACACAGCAAACAAAACCAGACATTTTCTGAACAGCAAAGCCACTTCAGTTGGTGCCTTGTGCAGTTATGTCTTATAATGGTGCCTCACAAGGTATGTTCACCAACCGAAGCTTCCATGGTTGGGACACTCAAGTAACATTGCTCTCATGTGGATTTTCTTGAGCCTAATAGGTAGCAGGTTCATCCTGCAACCTTTTTCTGAGAGAAAGGAAGAAAAAGAAAATCTATTAGGAACAACCTAACTTTTAAGGTGTACACAATTCATCTCTTAAAAGGACTACTTTTCTTTCAAATTGGTTGAAATTAGTCAATTCAACAGAGACATGTCAGAGTGAAAGGACAGATATAGAAGTGTGTGCACAAACCCACAGACTGCTCATATAAACTTTATTTCCTTAGGAAGTCAGGATAAAAACATCTCAGTGATTAATACACAAACAGTGATCGCTCATATCCTGCAGACTTTCAGGAAATAACTGAAGCCTGCAAGTATATTTAACTGAGTCTGTAGCAGACAAAATTAACTAAAAGATGGAGATGTAATTGCCTGAGTCTGTACACAAAGTCAAGCTGAAAGATAAATGGCAGTTCTATTTTCCTGTTGACTGTTAAAGTAAATTAATTATCTGGGGTCATGGATTTGTTTCCAGAAATAGGAATGTGAATCTCTGAATTTGAAAGAGTTTGTAATAAGTAGAAAATGAAAGTGATTTCTCAGATAGATTACCATGCAGCTACAATACTTCTGGGCCATATTTGCCCTTTTGAGGATCATTTCACAGAAGTGTGAAGTTTTTGCATAGTGCTGCAGTAGACAAGGGTAACATTATTTATTTGATAGCCTCACCCTGCTTTTTTCCTAGGATCTGGCTTTGGTTGGAGTTTCCCATTACATGAAGTTGATTGCCCAGAACAAATACGATCATGCTGTAACCCTTACATGGTACTCAGTCTCAAGACAATTTAGTTATTTAACAAATGTCCTCCAACAGGCATGATGTGCAGTGCAGCAGGAATGACAGTTATTTCCTGCAGTGAGTATGAGGCTGTGGATGATGCCCCTGTAGCAGCAAAATGGTGGAATATGGGAGATGGTGGGCTCCATGGCAGCTGGGAGGGACAGCTGGACTGTGAGACAGGGAGGACTGAAAAGAATGGAAAAACAGCAGCAGCAGCAGCAAAATAGCAGGCAACAAATAGGAAGTGAGGAAGAATTATGGTAAAATAGTTGAAAGCATGTGAGGAGACCAACGGGCCTGATGCTGACACTGGCAGACAAAACAGCTAAGAATGCTGCTATCGACAGCACATGCTTGCAGCAGTGCACCGTGGTGAATGGATTCTGGCCCATCAGCCAGGATTGCTGTAGTGCAGCAGTGGCAGGTGCCAAAGAAAATCAAATGCCTGTTTTCTAGTAGTTTAAGGGCTGCTCAGGCTGGCGGCTGTATGTAGGCACTATTGCACCCTTGTCTGGTGCTGCTCCGTTGTCACTGTGTCATAAAATTCTTCTGTGAGAACAGGCTAGCCCTCAGTAACAGACAGGTTTAGCTTTCTACACTCCAAATGTCAGCAATCCTTGCATGCAAAGGGCAGTGAGGCTCCCCTGTAAGAAAACAGAGCACAGGAACCTACCAGCAGTAGCTGAGACCTGAAGTGCCAGTCTAGGGATGGGCTGGGTAGGTCTTTCTCGATTTCTTCAAATCAAACCATTAGCAACCAGTCCTTGAAAACAAAGAAAGAAACAAAATATAGGGACTAGAGGTCTGGAAACACCGGATTAGACAACAGTTAAAAATCAGATGCTGAAGAAACTATGCAATAATGAGAGTCCTAAAAGGACACAGAAAGCCCCTGAAAACATAAGGAAGATATAGAAGAATGGATCTGGAAAGATCATGGAAAAGGAAAGACCAACTGATTGACAGCAGGTGGAATATGAAGATGGAAAGGAGGAAGTTAAGAGATGTGGCAGACAAAACTACAAGTGGGAAGAGAGAGAAGAAACTAGAATAATGGAAAAAGGACACTACAGAGACCTGGACTGGGAAAGAACAGAAGCAAGGGAGAAGATTTAGAAGTCTTAACACCATCTGAGAAGTGTACATCAGAACGTGCATCCATGTGTTTTTTTTGTGTTGTTTTTTTTTTTTTTTCCCCTGACACTTGAAAAGTAATGAAACCTATGCAAGCAATTAGCTTCAGGTAGATCACAGGGCAACTGTAATATTCCTTTATACCATCATTATTTCACGTGATGATATGTTGTTTATGTGAGACGTTTGCTGGAGAATTGCTATCAACATTAATGATGTTATATTAACAGGAGAAAAAAGCGACTCCACTGGCTTCCTTGCCCTTCTCTTCTCTGTGCTAAGCAATTCTGCGGCTGTATAGAAGTTTTCTGAGCAATGTCTAATGCAATTTACAAACTGAATTTCTTTTTACATTGAGTTCACAGTGGGTGTTTAGTTCTTTTTCATTGTATTTGCATCCCAATAAACACTGCCATTAATCCATGTTTCTTTATCATGAGCTGTTCTAATTAGTCTGTTCGAAAAGTTAGGTTAATCAATAGAGTTAATTCTTTACATTTATACGAAACAGGAAGCTTTCCATTACAAAAAGAGCCTCTTTTGTATGACCTGAGTAGCTAATCGCTTCTTAAAATGTCAGTTTAAACTCAGTTCCATCAGTCTGGCCTGATGAGGTGCACTTTTACACACAATCCTGCTGAATTTTGTGTGGCTACTCATTTAGCTATACTATATGAATTAACATTGGCAGAAATAGAAAATGTGACAGATTCCCCACATGTTAAAGAAAAAAAAAAGAGATACTGAAGAAGACTACAGGAGATACAGGCAGATAAATTAAGTAGCTGTTTCCCTCTGAACAGATATTGAACAAAGTTAAATTCTATTTTCACTTGTATTCTGCCATTTAATCCCCTCTCACCCCTTGTTGTAAATTAGTATGATGAATATTTTTAAAGGAAGCTTCCTATTTCTATAAGAGCCTCTCACATATTTCAATAAACCATGAAACATAAAGGGAGGGACTCAGACTTTGAAGACAGCAGACGTCAGCGCCACTTGAATTTTGTCTGCCATTCTGTTGGCAAGCCTGAGTCTCATTTTCTCTTCCCACTAATGCGGACAGGGCACACACTATTACTAAAGGGACTGAGACACAGCCACATGAACTGCATTTCTTAGATCTGTGCACCATAGCAGACAGGAACTAGATGAAAATATCCTTGCACAATAGCCTTCAGTAATGATTTTGCTAGCTATTCCCAAAGCTTGCAAAGATGAGTACGTGGCAAACCCAGGCATGAAAACTGGGGCATAAGAGATCCCAACATCCTGGCTGTCCTAGGATTTTGGTTGTGAGGCAAATGGTAAGAATTTAATTGTGTGACTGTTCTTCAGTTGTAGTTGTAATGGTGGAGTCTTTTTTGTACAGTATTTTTGTATGATATTGTTCTCTTAAACCTGTGCTGCATTATATACGTACACACCCATGTCTACTACAAAATTGTGTTTTTTTTTTCTTTAAAAATCATTAAAGCCACCACTGAACATAAAAGAAAGTGACCCCAACTATTCCAATTTTCCCAAATTCCCCTGTCTTTCCTCCTAATGAATACAGGATGTGATTACTTTAGCTGTGCTTTTGCATGGACTGAGCTCTCTTGCCACTTCAAACCCTTTCACTAGAATAAAAGTGCAGGTATTTATCTTCCCAGGAAGGATCAGAGCCTTTGTCTCCTACAGAACATAATGGGGCCAAGCAATTTCTCACACAAAATTTCAAAATTATTGTTATTGCTACACCAGTGTGTCAAAAGTTATACATTAAAGACTGATCTGTACGAGTAATAATATACAGATTCTTTCAACTAAGGCTTCTGATGGATAGTAAGTTAGCTTAATTACCTCAAAAAATTGTTAATTGGTATGTACAAAACTGTTCTAGCAGTACAGACTAAATGGCTAATGATGGAAGGTGACCACTTAGGCACTGCACTTTTTATTTTTTTTGCAAAGTTAATAGTTATTGTCAATTTTTTTCCCCATCTATAACGATGTATAAATTAAATAAATAAATGCTTGGCTACATACCATGTGTTTGAGATAACTAACATTAGTCTTTATAAAGGCTACAGACAAAATTTATGCTTCACTTCCCAAAATTCAATCACTCTTAGCTAATCTCTCACAATATATGAACTTACAACCTGAGAGTAGAATGCAGTTTTCCTTTAGTCCTGACACTCAAAAAACATCTCTTACAAGTTTTTACTCAGACCTGGCCTAAGCATATACTTTCTTTCCTTGCCTAAATGTCCATGGCACAGATGACAACACAAAAATGAGACAAAGAGCATATTAAACACGAGTCTGTTCTGCTATGCCAACATATTCTCTGCACCCATACCTGACATCACAGTCTCTAAAAATTCCTTTCCCCCAGTCAAAAACCATCAAGTTATACTGTAAGCACGTCTGGATAAAAGCAATCATTTTCTTCTATGCATTAGTCCATAACTAGACCAATAAAATAATGATAAAGCAGAAACGAAATCAAGTATTTGAGGGATTGAAACTGCAAGACAAACTTCAGCCCCAAACGTTTTAAAGTAAACTACAGCAGGTATTGTGATCAGATTGCAATCTTTATTATATGCTTGTTGTTTTCTACTGTAAACAGCAATTTTGAAGCCCGGAGAAGTTTCTGTTGTGGCACACTTAGACTTGTTAGTACCCGCGTTACTGTGGGATGCGAAGCAGGGCAGCTTTTTTCGCATTGGGTCCCTGAAGAGAAAACCTAAATTAGAGATTTGTTCCCCTCCTCTGTCATTTTTTTTTTTTTTATGCGACGCTGCCAGCCACGTGCCTTTCAAATAACGAAAAAGCACCGAAAATCATAAAATCTGCTTAAAAAGTTGCAAGGTTTCTCTCTTTAGCTGCGCTTGTGATGCTCCGCTCGGAGTTGGCTTCCTGAGGAACTTCGGAGCGGCCTGCGGAGACACTTTTAAATTTTGCCCTAAAAAGTGAGGGCTGAAAGAGGACTTTGTGGAGAACCGCCCGGCACGGTAACCGCACCGTTACCCCTCCGCCTCAAGGGAGGGCAGGCACGGCGAGGGGGGGTAAGACTACATTTCCCGTGATGCCGCGGGGAGGGGGGAGCGCGTCACGGCCGCGGGCAGCCAATCGCGGCGCGGCCGGGGCGAGCGCCGTCAGCCGCCAATGTTGTTTTCGCTGAGTCGGGCGGCGGGCGTTGTTGGCGGCGGCGCCATCTTGGAAGGGACGAGCCCCCGCGAGCGAGAAGCCCCTTGGCGCTGGCCCGGCCGCCGCCATGCTGTATCTGGAGGACTACCTGGAGAGTGAGTGTCTGCGGGGCGGGGGCGCCGGGGGCGGGCGGCCGGGAGCGGGAGGGAAGAAGAGAGGGGGGGAAGCCGCGAACGGCGAAGCGGCGGCGCCCCCCTCCCCCACGGCGGCGGGAGCCTGCCTGACTGACCGGCCTCCCCCCTCCTCCTCCCCCCCCCCGTGTGCCCGCAGTGATCGAGCAGCTTCCCATGGATCTCCGCGACAGGTTCACCGAGATGCGCGAGATGGACCTGCAGGTGCAGAGTACGTGAGTCCCGCCCCCCTCCCCGCCTCCTCCGCACCGAGCCGGCCCCCGCCGCACCCCTCGGCCCTGGCCCGGCCCCGCCGCCGGCTCCGGCTGCTGCTGGCCGCGGGAGGCGGCGCTGCGGAGGGCCCCGAGCCGCCGGGACTCGGTACGGGCTCTCTCACAGGCCCGGCCCGGCGCTAGGACCCAGCGGGGCTGAGCCGGGGAGCCCCGCTGCCGGGCTTGTGCTGCTCCCTCGGGCGTTGCGGGCGGCGCGTCCCGAGCTCTGTAGGTTTTTGGTCCCTAAGAGCAGTGGCGGTGGTTTGGAACAGGAGTTGTGCCCCACTCTTTCAGCAGGTAGCGGTGCGCTGTTTCTGAAACCTTCCAGCCAGCTCCCCTCACCGTATCGTATGCGAAGGAGCTTTTTGCTTAGGCTCTCGTGCCGTAGCTGACACTTAACCAAACATACAGTCAGTTTATGATTTCTTTGTAAATACTTATGTGCATATCTGCTCAGATCCCAATACAACGCACCGCCTTACACAGATTTTAGGACGTGTTGCCTTTTGATCTTCACTAACAGTCTCATCAGGGACTCATGTCCCGTAACACTCAGTGAGGTGTTGCTGTTGTTTTAACGCAGAATTAACATGTTCATTTACAACTGAGATGCTAAGGTCTTTGTTAATGAAACTTGTACAAAAATCGGCGGGAATTGTCAGCACTGGACACTGTCATAAAGGAGAATGAAAGAAAGAGCAAGGGCTGAAGTAACAAGTGAATGCTGTACATTAATACGAAATGCAGCACCATGCTTTCAATATCTTACCATGTAGGAGCACAGTTGTTGAAATCAATAGCTTAACCTATACTAGTTTGCAGTGAGGTCTCTTGGGTATTTGAGTGGACCCAGCTGCCCTGTGTGATAGGTTATTGACATCTTGAACTGTATATAGGATTTTCGGTATACCATGGCTTAAGCGTTGGCTTGGCTTCTGTACTTAGTTATGGAAACAGATCAGTTGCCCCATATGAGAGAGAACACTTTTGAAGTAACTGTTGAGGGAGTGGAACTACCAACTTAGATAGTTCCACATAAGATAAAACAATCTGGCTTCTGTTCAGTAGAGAGGCAAAGAAGCAATTAGTTTCTTGAAGTGTGTTTGAGCACTGAGCCAAGCAGCACCATCAAGGATGCACCAGTGTCGTTTCCTTTGCTTTAACTGGAAGTGGCAAAAATCACTCTTCATGCATACTGGAAGTGGCATGTAACACTGAATATAGTATGCAAAGACCAACCTTAGGCCTAGAAAAAGGTTTCTTGGACCTTGGTACTTCAGTAATTCTTGCACAGTGAGTGGCAAGGCATCCAAAGCCATAATGAAACTTCTCGCATTTCTTCAGCAGGCAGTTTGGATACAACATGTGAACGCATAGACTATCGTGATGCTGTGTAACAGTGACTTCTTGCTGTGAAGATTCAGTGTCTCTGAAGCACTTGAGAACAGTGCTTTGATAAGTGATGATGTCCCAGAAACCTGCAGAAGTCTTATTTGGGAGATAACTGGGCTGTGTGTTAAAGTTATTGCTGACTTGATATTCTGTCCTGTTTGGACCACACAGACTTCTGAAGGGGCAGGTGCTGCTTTTTGTCATTGCAAGAAACATAAGCAGACTGGTGCCTACTGTATGTCCTGATAAGGCTCCTGTGGGAAAAGTGAAGAGCGTCTGAGTTGCAGCTTGATTCTTGAGCTCCAACTGAGAGATTTCCATGTGGAGTATAAAATGTTTTTCTCTGCTTAAGTACAAGTCATGGATTACCAGCCCTCTATGGTAAAATACCAAGCTCTGTAAAAAGTTCTCGGTTCTAATAAAATTTCTGGCAATTCTCTTGGGAAATATGTTCTAAGAAATTAGTATGTCAGAATGTAGTATCACAGTTAGATCAAGGAGAGGGGAAAAAAGCCAACAGGACTTAAGTGTACTGTAGAGAACCTTTCATATAATGTGATAGAGATGACCTGCATTCCCGTTTGCCACGTTTCTGGAGAAAAACACGTTTCTGTGGAAGTTTTCACTTAGGCAATTTCACACAGACTGATATTCCTCCTCAATAAGAAGAGGGAAGATTTCTCATTCTCATGTCTATGGAGCCATTATAATAATCATCACCTGGCTGTTTTCATTCTAGGAACAGGAGATAGAACACATTGTCCTTTAGCTTTGTGAACAAAATTATAGTCATTTGGTCAAAGAACAAAGCTTTTGGAAGCTTCCACGTAAAATGTGTGCTGCTTGCTTGTTGCTCAGTCTTCGTAATCTTCCCTCAGAATAGCACAGTGAAAGTGGAAAATGTTCACTGTAAAGATTCTCCCACTTCTAATCTGTTTTACACCTAAATTTGTTGACTACTTTGTCTGGGTCTAATTAATATTGTAAGTCTGTATCACAACTGTTTTGGTTTAGGATTAATTGTTCTCTCTCCAGTCTAAAGTTACTAGTTTCCTGTTGGTTCTGATGCTGGAGATTCTCAGCATAGGTAAAATCAATAAATTGTGGATTATTTAGTACGTGTGATTTTTGCTGTTATTTACATGACCAACTAGTTCTAGTTGGTGGGTCTTACAAAACTGAGAAAAACCTTCAGGCTCCGTTGGCTTTGAAGAACTAACTAATCATATTTTCAGATTCATGAGTTTCTTGAACTAGTTACTTAGTTATTTCACCTCCTCCCTCCACTCCCAATCATATGGGGCAGTTTTAATGCTGGTTTCTAAGATGTTTTTTTACACCCAGAGCCAGAAGTCCATAGGTAGGTGGTGCATTGTCGTGTTTAATGTGAAACTATTATCTGGACTGTATCACTGAGAGTCCTGCTTAAAAAAAAATAAAATGGCAGTACTTCCCTTTATCTTGAGCTTAGCCAGGCTCTCAAAGCTAGTTTGACTGAGGCAGCTGCTTGTTTTTGGAGATACGCAAGCTGTTGCATGCACATACAGCGTGCATGTCCAGCTGCTGAAATATTAAACTTGGTGCTTTTTTTTTGAAGAAGGGTAGAAGGAAAAGAAATCCCTGTTCTTGTCTCAATAAATGACCAAACAAATAACCTGTAGTTGACGTTTTCCTTTCTTATAATAGCAAATGTTAGAAAATTTGTTTTACTTGTTCCCCTTATGATATTTCTCAGCTACATGTAAGTGAGAATCCTGTCCGTGGTATCTCATCAGTGCATTTACCCCTCAGTTCTACCGTGTGGGGGCTAGGGGTGGGAATACCCTTGTGAGCATTTTCAGTTTGCTCTTACCCTTCCTCACATACTACTGGAGAGGGCCTTGAGGTAAAGGTGGTGACTTGACTCTTCGGTTGCTCTACCCTTTTGAGGCACTAATTTTTTTTCAATTATTTGGTTTTGTATTTGACTGTTTCTCTTAGGAGAACATTTTGTTTCCTGCCCAGTTTGTAACTGGCTAGAATGTTCCAAAGTCAGCAGTCTAGAGCCCTGGGTGAGGAGTTTGGGTCATGCTTTAAGTCACTACCACTGCTCTTAGGGACAAAAAATCTTTAGAACTTGGAGTCCTGCCTGTCCTATGTGGAGAGCACAAGAACCTTGATGAGAATCCTACCAGAATGCAATTCTGCTTCTTGGAAATTAAGGTAAATATTTCCCTCCTCTGTCCGCTGTCACTTGTTTTGTTCTTTTTTGCTCTAGTAGTTTACACCTCAGTCCTGTCAACTTTGTTTAAGAGCAGTATGCCACTTTATTTTATAATGTTTCCATATGTTAGAAGATACATATTATCTTAATCTTTTCCTGTGCTACAGATGCAATGGATCAGCTTGAGCAGAGGGTAAATGAATTTTTTATGAACGCAAAGAAAAACAAACCTGAATGGAGAGAAGAACAAATGACATCAATCAAAAAAGTAAGGATATCACAGGAGTGGGTCACATTTTTCTTTTGAAAAAGAAGATAACCTTAGGAAGAAGTAGTTTATAATTGATGGAGACTTACTTAAGTGTTTGGAGCTGTGACTTCCCCTGGGTTTTAACAGGAGATGGATAGAACTACCTAAGAGGAGAAAAATGACTGAAAGTTTTCGTTGATCAAGCATTTCTCTCAAGTTTTACCCTGTATTTGCTACTATTATTAAAAAAAAAAAGAAAATAAAAATATTAGGACCTCAAAGTGGTGAAGCAACTAGGTACTAAATTTTCAGCTTGGGACATTTTTGTTCCTGCTTGTGTGACCTGAAGCTGTGTAAGTTAATTGGCCTTTTTGTTTTTTAAAGGATATTTTTCAAGCTTAGCTTCAGCATTGTCTGTGACTCTGCCCATGTCCTTGTATATAGTATACATATGGTATATGTAGCATTAAGGAGAGAAGAGTGAGAAGATGGATGTGTTTTTCGTTTTGTTTTATCCTTCAGCACTTAGGCATTGGTGGTACTGTTAGCAAGGTAGTTCATCACTTTGTCAGGAAAAAAATCCTTTTTAGTCTCCTACACGTTACTTCAGCCCCTTAGTCAGCCAAGGGTTGCTTCGTTAATTAATACAAGCGGATGTCCTTATTTAAAAAACAAAAGCGAAAATCAAAACGTTAACATCACTGCAATAAAAAAATATTTTTTTGATTTTAGTGGGATCAAGATTTCAGTTAGTTTTCACCTAAGCAAGGCACTTTTCAGTGGAAATCAGAATAAAAAGACACTTAAGCCTGTTTAAAACTAGAGCTAAAATATGCTTACACAAACTTGCAGAAGTCTTATCTATGGATTTTCAGTGTTTAGAGCAAATTTTCAAATTGCATCTTTAGTCAAATTATTTTTTAATTAATCTATAAGTTAAATTATTTTAAAATATGTTAATATAAACTATATACATTATTTCTCACCATATTTAACTACAGTGTTGAAAAGGCCTCCCATCACAGTACTGTGTAGCATCATTTGGAAGGGCAGTAGTATCTGCAATGGTCTTAAAGATCCATATGAAGTAAAAATTATCGTTTCACATTGAGTCCATAATGCTGTGTAATATAAATCCAAGACTGGTTCTTTTCTTGCAGTGAACCAGCTTGTGAAATGTAAATATCACTACTAGGAGAAGTGTCCACATCTTGTAGTTTCACTTTTTCTAAGGCATAAATAAAAAATTGGTATCTGATAAAGTTCTTATCTAACATTTAGCCCATTGTTGTTTACAATAGAGTTTCACAGTCTTTCTGAAAACTTACTTGAATTTCTACTTTTATCATACATTTGTTACAATAGCTTAAAATAACTGAAGTAATTTGGTTACATTCATGATTTAAAAACATTCTCTTTATAACAGGATTATTATAAGGCTTTGGAAGATGCAGATGAAAAAGTACAACTGGCTAATCAAATATATGATCTGGTAAGTAGACAGAAGTCGTGTACTGAATTACCTGAATTTATGCCTTAAGGACTTCTCAACATTTCAATAAGTACTAAAGCTGTGGTACCTGTGTTATGTCACCTTCGTGCACAAACCTTTTGCTGGTGAAAGACATTTAATATTTTATCGACTTCTAAGAATTTTGTTGCTTGTACGCAAAATGTACAGAAATAAAAACTTTAGACTTGTAAAATTAACATATGCTTTTGGGGGGATTTCTTTGTTTTTTGAAGAGCACCGCAGGCAAGTTACTCTTCCTTGTAGCATGTGTATTTTGAGTTTTAAGAATATTTATTTTACACTTTCTCAGAGAACAAAACCTAGAAGTTACTGATTTAAAATATAGTAGACATAAAGCAAATATTTCTTGTCTGCTTTGGTTCTGCTTCAGGCTACTCAGGAGTGTTGTAACTTACCCTCTTTTGGTTAGCTGGTAACTGCAAAAACTTGTTCAATTTGCAGTAGTTTAAATATAGGTGTAGTATTCTGCTGTATGACTACAGCTGAAGAAAACATTTCAAACATGGTGTTTCTTTAGATTTTGTTGATGTTAAGTTTTGGTACTCAAGAACATGTCATACTTTACTCAAAAGCACGTAAGTCTTTACATTTTCAGTTTCGAGACCCTTCTACTCAATACTTAGGCTTACTGACATGCACAATGGCATACATACAAGTGTTGCCATTCAGGAATCCTGTAATTTCCCCATAGCACAAGCTCTTCTAAAGGGTGTCATAACACTGTTCTTTCTCTTCCACGTTCTATACCCATACTCACAACGCCCCCAAATGCTCTTAACCTTTTTTCTCAAAGGAAATGCTTAACATTGGAACATTGCATACAGTAACAGGAGGGCTTCTAAGCTGCAAAGCCAATATGCAGCCTTGCTGTATCCTGTAATTCAGTGGGCAACTTAGAAGCAACAGCCCATTTTGGTGTTAATTCTAGTACAGCTAGTATCTCTGCTGAGTTAGGGGAATGTAGGTGACCAAGAAGTTATGCTTCTCTGTGTTCTTTTATACGTGCTTAGTGCTATATGGCAGAAGATCCCTGGAAGGGAAATACTTAGCAGACACAAGATTAAAAGTGTAGCTATTTGTGTTCCAGAACTGGATTCTATTTACTGTTGCTTTGTCTCAAAAACAGGTAGACCGTCACTTAAGAAAACTGGACCAGGAACTAGCTAAATTTAAAATGGAGCTCGAAGCAGACAATGCTGGTATTACAGAAATACTAGAGAGACGTAAGTATACATAATTTTCTTGGTGGATTTTCTATCACTTTACAAAATTAAAATACCAAAAAAGTTGTTAGTAGCCTGCAATATTTCCACTTGTTTTGAAGTTATACTTTGACCTGCATACCTCTTTCATCAGTCAGTGATTCTGAAGTTTTAGTTCCAACCTTGATATTTACCAGTAAAGTCAAAATACAACTGTGAAATTAGAATAACTTTTTTTCACATAGCTATTGCACTTGTGAATTGCTACAGTAACATAAAGATTTCTTTAAACCTGTTTGTAATGCTATAGTTATTTAGGTAAGTATTACAACCTAAGCTTGCCACCTGCTCACCCAAATGAAAGCCTGCCATTTCTTAAATGAAGTGATTGCCACCACATTGAGGAAAGTGATGTTCCAGTTAGAGGCATGGAATGTCAAGTATTTTGGAGAAGAAACCGTCTTGCTTAATAAATAGTGCAGTATTGCAAAGCTGGCATTCAGAATGTAAATGTGATGTAGTGTGACAGGTCTGTGGCCAACTTGGTGTGGAAGAATCCAGCCTTTCTATACCTGTCAGCGTTTAGACATCAACTTCGAATGTGGTTGTGATAAATTTCAAAGTTCATTTAGCTCCATAATCACAGAAGTCAGTGACTGTTCTTCATAAGCAAGGCTAGTAAAAGGTAATGTAAATCACCTGAGGAAATTTGGAGTAAATATTCTTTGAACTTTAAATTTGCCATAAAAGCTGTTTCTTTGGACATTTTGTATGTAATTGCTATTTTAAAATAACAGGCACAAAAAGAAAACTGTGAAGTAAGTGTTTTTTAATGAATTAACAACTGCAGAAAAGGACTACTAGTTTATTTTGGAATCCAAGCTGAAGTTTTACGATCTGATACTAACTTAAATTGGGGCATTTGTTTGGTGAGGTAGGTAGAATTTCGAAAACTGAAAATGTAAGTGTACCATATAGCATATTGCATCTTTAAGATACTATTTAATAAGGTGAAAAGTGTAGGGGCCTCTTAACATTCTTAGCTTTCAGAGTAAATACATATTATTGAGGTTCCTCCAGAGGGCAGCCTTTGGACTAATTCATAACGTGATTAATGTCAGCTCAGCCAAAATACCTCTTTGTGCTATTAACCTCTTCTAGAATAACTTACACATTTTGGTAATAACACTCAAGTACTTTAAAAAGTACTGAAGAAGAAAGAAGTAAGGAAGAAATGTAGAAGCAGCAGGTTTGGAGAAATGGATGTGAATTACTTTCTTAAATTGTCTTCTGTATAAATGTAAATAGCTTAGTTTTGCAGCTAGTCTTTGCTGAATATTGATACATAAGCTGTTGTTTATTGTTCTAATAGGTATTTATGGTCATAGTCCCTCCTATGTTGTAATCGTTGAGGTGAGCGGCTAATATTGCAAGATAGCTTAGACTTGCATTTTCCCACCCTCGCTCCACCCTTTGTTTTTTGTTTTTTCTTTATTTCTTCTTTGGATTGCCACTGTGTGCATTTTGAACGTTAGAGAATTTGGGTGCTGATATGAAACCATGAAGGATATTTCTAGTATTTGTGTAGTTTGACTCAATGTGGAGATTACCTCATTAATACAGTTTATCTGTTAGTGTACTTTGACATTTATGTTCATAAATGCAGCTATGATATTTTTTCAGTTCACATCAGCGCAGATTGTCAGTATTCCTGGTGCAGCATTACAAGCCTATGTGCAACTCATTGGAACAAGTGGCATATTGAAAGCAATGTTGTTCTTGGGTCTCCTTGTTGGCCTTGATTTTAAGTTGTTTCAACAGTTGCACAGCAGCAGTCACCAAGTTCCATTTTAAAACTGCTCTGTTTTAAAAGGGTTCAGAAATGGAAAGTCCTGCTTAACTAACTTAATTTCCTTTTATGACAATGATATCCACTTAGATGACCAAGGGAAGCCAGTAGGTGTAATCTTCTTGGATTTCAGCAGAACTTTTGATAGTGTTTCTCATAGTATCCTTCTGGACAAAATGTCTAGCATACAGCTACATAAATTCATAATGCAATGTGCAAAAAATTGGCTGGTGGGTCAGGCTCAGAGGGTTATAGTAAATGGGGTTGCATCAGGCTGGTGGCCAGTCGCTATTGGGGTTCCCCAGGGCTCCATTTTAGGGCTTTACTGTTTCCATAAATAACTTGGATGTAGGAACCAAAGGTATACTGGGTAAGTTTGCAGACTTATATTTGTGAGTGTTTGGCCAACGTTCTCAGACAGATGGTCTGATTTTTTGGGTGTTCCTTTATGGAGCCAGGAATTGGACTCGGTGATCCTTATGGGTCCCTTCCAACTCAGGGTACTCTGATTCTACTTGCTTTCTCCTGGTTTTATTATGGGAAGGATTTGAACTGTGGCAAAAATCCTTCTGATTAAAATAAATGTAACTGCATAGTGATTTGGTTAATATTATAAAGACTTAACATCTGAAAGTTAAAATCACGTCAGTGGTGACTTTAAACTTTTCTATCCTTTTTACCTCCCTGTTAGGGTCTCTGGAGCTGGATACACCATCGCAGCCTGTGAATAACCATCATGCCCATTCTCACACTCCAGTAGAGAGTGAGTATTTGAGATTAAAAATATGTTCACTTTTTAAGGTTTCTGACTCTGGTCATCAAGTAGTATTAAGTAAAAAATAAAAATAAAAAATTTTGGAACTTGTTTTATTTTCCTCCAAACGTTGGGGGAAAAAATGTTATAATGCATTGAAGATTCCTATTCAGAAGAACTGCAAGAATGAAATAAGGTTTTGCTGGAGGCAGTTAGTTGAAAGTGCTGTTTTGTTATCTTAGTTACAGTTTTACTTTCAAGCTTAAAAAGTTTTGCTTTTAAGTTCCCTTCGTTTGTTCTACGTAGAAAGGAAACACAATCCATCTTCTCACCATAGTGCAACAGATCATGTTCCTGAGAAGAAGTTTAAATCTGAAGCTCTTCTATCTACCCTTACTTCAGATGCTTCTAAAGAAAATACACCAGGTAATCTTAATTGTTTTATATTTTATTAGTTTTTTAGAGGGAGAAGAGAAATCAAATTATATTTGTGAATCTCTCTTTTTGAAATTAGAGGTTCATAGTTTTTCCTCCAGGGATATTCAGTCATTTGAAAAATGAGAAATTGCAAGCATTATTACTCATCTGTGTTTTCCATGAAGCTCATCAACTTTACTGTCACTTGACAGCTGCATGTTCACTGTTTCTTTTTATTTACATTGTTTGGAAGACAATAGAAGTACAGTTTCATTCAACCAGTGGTAGAAATAAGAGAGATCTATGTGTTATTTTTGGAAAGAGCCACATGGGCTTAATCTCCCAAGTAGGAAAAGAATTTTCATTTATCTTTTAAGGGTTGCTACAACCTGGCATTCAGCTATGATAAAATAAAATTGTTTTGAGTGTTGTGTTTTTTAAAACAGGTGAGAAGTCCTTTTGATTAGTGAATAAAAACAAACCACAACTTTCTGTACATTTTCAAAATGAGGATATTTCATAGTTTCTTTTCTGAAAATGAAAGATCATGAGAGGGTATAGTAAGTAAACTACATTTGGTTTTGGAATTTAATACTGTTTTAATGCTAGTTTTAAAGAAGTCTCCTTTGTAGTCCCTTTATTCATTTTTAAGGATTTTCACATAAGATAGCAAATAAAATGGAACTATATTTGAACAGGTGCCAGTCTGTAGATGGCCATGAAAATCCATGGTTCGTTACAATTGTGATTTTTTTTTTTTTTTTTTTTTAGTTTTTAGAATTAAGATTGTGCTATTTTAGAAACAGTTAAGTTGTAGATTCCGATTCTTACTGACTACTGTGACAATCGAGAAAAAAGTATTATTTCAACTGAGATTAGGTTTATATAGACATGGCTACCAGGTACGTTACTCAAGAGCTGAATATGACAGTGAGGACTGTCTTTCTAAAAGGATTCCTTGCACATTAGGATAGGGAACTTTTTTTTTAAGCCAATACTGGCTGTGTCAAGTTATTTTTTTATGAATATTTTTTTTTAACTTTTTCTTCCAAATGATTGGACAACTCTAGTGCATAAATGGAGTTCCTAATCTTTCACTGGTTGTCATATATAACTCTTCTTAAAATGCAGAGGAATTTAGTTTCATTTTGAATTTCATCAATGTGTTCTGTTCATCAAGGGTGTCGAAACAATAAT
Source organism: Cygnus olor (assembly GCF_009769625.2). Taxonomy (NCBI): domain Eukaryota; kingdom Metazoa; phylum Chordata; class Aves; order Anseriformes; family Anatidae; genus Cygnus; species Cygnus olor. Next base: position 25,027,894 of record NC_049169.1, on the reverse strand, counting down.
TCATCATCTTCTTCAAACAATGCATACAATACAAACTCTTCTCAACCATTGGCATCATATAACCTGGGCTCATTATCTTCAGGATCGGGGGCCGGTGCTATTACCATGGCAGCAGCTCAAGCAGTGCAAGCCACAGCACAGGTAATGTCAAAACATTCTTGCCAGCCTGCCATCCACTGTTGATTAAGAAGAAAGACTCGTGTTTTTGTTTTTTTTTTTTTTTTTTTTTTTTAATTTGAATTTCTACAATCACTTTCAGCTGATGTGATTCAGTTCTCATATTATCATCATTGTTTATATGCTACAGTTTCATCCTCTAAAACTTTCATAAAAGGACAGCTTATTTTGTAGCTTTTCCTGTGGGGTATTGTTACCCATTTTTATCACTTACCATACATCCTTTTGTTAAAAGGATAACTAATCAATCTGTGTGAATAATAGTTAGCATCCTGGTATGTCTTACATAAGAGCTCTCCTGTGCAATCTGATACACTGTCAGTATTCCTTTTAGATGAAGGAAGGAAGAAGAACATCCAGTCTAAAAGCCAGCTATGAAGCATTTAAGAACAATGATTTTCAGCTTGGAAGAGAATTTTCATTATCCAGAGATTCAACTGGGTATTCATCATCAGCTCTGGCATCTACGTTAACACAAACATTAAGTTCATCAAACACAGATTCACGAAGTGGCAGAAAAAGCAAGTAGGTTTTGTTGTTGACTGCGGTTGTGCTTTTAAGAGAGCTGAACTTTCCCTTGAAGGTCATGGCCATATTAGAAATAATTTATATTTAGTATTCATGGGAGGAAAAAAAGAAACAAAGTAGTTATTCTCAGCTGGTCTTTTTTTTGTACAGGACTTTCTTCTTTTTCTCCTCTCACATTTCTTTTTATTTAAGCAAACTCACTTCAAGGTTTTAAATGTTCTGATTTGCTTTTTTGTCTGTTACATTGTCTAGTTTCTTTTCTCATTTTTCTCTCTTCTGGAGAGAAGATTTGGCCTAAATGTAAATGTTGGGGATTACTATGCGGTGCTTAGGTTTTGAAATAAATCTGGAGATTTTCTTCATGCCACTTCACAAATAATCACAACACATTATGACATCTGACCATCTAAGACAGAAAACGGAATTAATTTTATTTCTGATTAGGATGAATTTTTAAAGCATTTGAGGACTCTAGTCAAGTTTTGCGTGAAAGAGTTTGTCCCAGAGTGCACAACATTTATTTTAAACTGACTTGCATTTTTTTATTCTTCATACAGATTTGTGTTCATTCACTGTTCAGTTAGTGATTTTATTTTTAGAAGCATTTTTCATCTACATATGTCTTGGGTGTCTGACCTGACCTATAAGCAAAGGCATAGGATTTGTATACTGGCGCTATTCCAGAGGCGTGATTGGTGATGCTGGAGTAGAGATTAGCATAGGATCACTCATCTTCAAAAAACTGTTATCTATTGGACATGACATATGACATTACTTATATGCAAATTCCTCTTTTATCGGTAATATTTTCTTGATGGAGACTTGACACCAAGTCTGTCGATTAAAATTCTGTGAAGAAAAACATCCATTAAAGCTATTTGACAGCTTAAAGCTGTTAGGCTATTTTAATCAATGGAATTTATCTTGTACTTGCAAGCTGGTAAGACTGGTTTACTTTGCCAAAGAGATTCAGTTTGACCATCTCAGTTCTTGCAGTTCTTGAGTGAAATCTGTTAGGGAATGTCACTTTGGGATTTACATACTGCAGTGCTTCAGTCGGCAAAGAATTGCTCTCAGGTCATTCCACTTGGAAGTAAATTAATTCAAATTATGGCATGGTGTTTTTTTCTTTTTTCCAGAAACAACAACAAATCCTCAAGTCAGCAGTCCTCATCATCCTCCTCTTCATCCTCTCTATCGTCGTGTTCTTCTTCATCTGCACTGGCACAAGAACTGTCTCAGCAAACAGCAGTAATACCAGAGTCTGATTCCAATAGCCAAGTTGACTGGACCTATGATCCAAATGAGCCACGTTACTGCATTTGTAATCAGGTAAGAATGTCTTCCAGCCTGAAATAAAACCAGAGTTGCTGTTTCACTGTGGGTGAACTTTCTTCTCTGATTGTTCATTTAAAAAACAGATTTTTTTTAAATGATCAGAATTTCAATGCTGTAAACAGAATGTTTTTATCTACTTACTGGTAATATGAGTAACAAACTCAACTGTTGAAGCTAAAAACAAAAGTTTTCCTGTGATATGCCATACTTGAAGAGTTCTGAATTTTTTACTAAAGACTTTAGGAACTTTTAAATTCAGAATTGAACAAGTTCACAGTGACTTTAATTAAAATTCTAAGTTAAAGTAATGTCTGTTTTCTCCTACTTTTTCTTTTATAAAATAAATAAATAATGGTGAAGATACTATTTTTGTAAAAAGGCACCCAGAAACTTGAAAGACTGAATGAGAGCACAAGACACTTGCATATAAAATAAGAACAGGCATTTTAAATACTTTAAAGTATTTGATTTTTTTTTTTAAGACTTTATAGAATTCTGTGATTCTTTTGAAGGTATCTGATTGTTTCAAATAGAGCTTGAAATTGCCACATGTGCAAGGGAAATACTAAACATAAAAATGCTTTGAATTCCATCCCTTTGAAAATGTTGATTGCTTTTAATTATTTTTTTTTCTTTTTTACCAGGTGTCCTATGGTGAAATGGTAGGCTGTGACAACCAAGATGTAAGTAATGACGTTCTGAATGTTCACGAGAGAGGCCTTGTGCATGTAACTTGCTTACAGGAACTGCTTCTCTTTAGAATTGTTTTTACAGTAGCGTGCTTCTTACTAGTTTTCAGTTGTAGTGAAAACACTTACAGAACGGTAAAGATCTTTTGTTTTTAGTTTGCTCGTTTTCACAGAATTTTACTTGTGATAGATGTTGAAAGAAAAAAGCAAAATCCCACACCTTCTCTCTCTCTCTGTTTTTGTAGTGCCCCATTGAATGGTTCCATTATGGATGTGTTGGACTGACAGAAGCACCAAAAGGGAAATGGTACTGTCCACAGTGTACGGCTGCAATGAAGAGAAGAGGCAGTAGACATAAATAAATGTCTTCATCTGGAAAACAAATTGAATACTAGAGGTTTTTTAGAGGACTTGGGTAGGGGGAGAAACTTCCACCACACTTCTTTGCAACCACTTAAAAAAGGGTTAACATAGCAGTCATAAGATCTTGAACTATTGATTTTGCTGGTTGTGTTTTAATATTGTAAGTGAATTGTTTATGCACATTGATGTGCTACGGATACTATTCCAGTGAGCCTTGGATTGTTCCAGTGGCCAACATATGCAGACATTTGTACTATCAAACCATTTTCTCTAAGCAATGGGCATTCTACAATTATTCAATCTTCAAAATTCTGATAAGTCAAGATTTTAAATGTATGTTTTATATTCAACAGATATATTCTGCTGCATGTACTGTACTCAAGAGCTGTTATGTAACACTATGTATATAAATAGTGCAGAAAGTCATTGCTTCTTAAAAAAAAAATATAAGACAATGGTTTTTAAAATGCCTTTATAGCTTTGGTTCTTTATGAAACTTAATTCAGCAGGCTGAAGAAAATGGTTCTTGTATACAGCGGGCTGTTGTCCTCTAGGGTACTTGAGTATGTAAAAACAAAACAAAAAATGCTGTAGGATAAAACAAACTTGTGCCATTAGTCTTTATATGTTTCTGCTCCAGAGAAGGTGCAGGCCATAAGAGGAAAAAAAGGTGTTAAAGTGATGATAAATTTTTATACCAAATGTGTTTATTTTTTTGTGCAAGTAATCCTTTAAATTTGAATTGTATTAGGTGTTAAAATAAAGCAACCTCAACTCCTCGAATTAATGTTTTCTGTACATTTTTCGAAAAAGAAAAGGGTTGTTCCTAAAATGATCTCAAAGGAATATAGCAAAGTTTGCATGAGAAATTCCTGCCATATTCTTTACTGGACAGTGATATTCATGTAAAAGTCAACACATGGTGCAGGAAGGAAGTAAAGGGATAAATAGTTCATCCAGCTGTAGAATCCCTGGAGGTAACAGGGAATATCATATTAGGAAGCCTAAATGGAGGCCAATAAATGTTTGGATCCTAAAGACCTGATAGTTGAGCGTTGTACATCTTGTAGCACAGAATCAGCTTATATTTAAATGGGAGCCTGTTAAAAGTTACTACCCTTGACTGTTAATATAATGGAAAGATTTTGGATTTTTCATTCCATCTTGTTTATTTTGGGTATAGGTTTTAGATTTCCTTTCATGGAAAATTTCCATTTGTTGTTTTTGTGCGTCTCTTTTATGCAGCAGCGCTGAACAGAAACGAAATTATTGCTCCTTTTCACACCCTTCTACCTTCCACTACTAAAAAAAATGTTCCATTTGGAGTAAAGATTTTTTTTTCATAGCACTGACATTCATGTTGGGCTGTCAGGGTAGTTTTCATGGACCTTCATGGTAGTTTCCCTTGAAATCTTTCCAAACACATGTAGAGGGAAGGAGGGACAGAGAGAAAAATAGTATTTCAGTGCATGACTGCAAATAATGTCAAGGAAATAGAGTTTGGATTATTAGTATTAGGAGTACATGCAGAAAATACAGGCTTTATCTAAACAAAAATGAAAGCAGGCTTCTGTTACAATATTTATTTTTAAAGAAGAAACTAATCATTTTGAATTTCATATACTGGGGAAAAGCAGATGAATAAGAAAGAAAACATGATTATGGATAAAAAATTGTCTTTCGTAAAAGATTAAGATATAAGTTGACTTAAAAAAAAAAAAAAAAAAGCAAAGGGCAATGTAACTAAGGTTCCAGTAAAACTCTAAAATTACTCTGAACTTGGCCCACTGTGTATACATTTCTGTGGAAATCTAATTTTAAAAAACGCTTCAGGACTAGAATATCTGGTTTTGAGTGAGGCTGTTGAGACCATAGAGATAAGAGAAACTATTTGTTCAATTGGAAACTGGTGCCATGCTGTGAATTTAAGTTAAATAGGCAATAAGTAATCTAGACTTCCTTTGGACTGAATGTTTGAGTCTCTAGGACTAAGAACTAAATTCATTAAGAATTAAGACAATAGATAGCAAACTCCTTCACTCTGGTGGTGACAATACCTAAGATGGTGCAGAGTCTGCAAATCCAAAAAGAAATTTCAAGTTTTAGCAAACTGGTTTGCTGTTTCATCTGACTATATATACATAAATATATATACACACACGCGCACATACTTTAATGGAGCAGGTAGGTAGAGAGCTCAGAAGAGGAAAAAAAAATGTCCTCATTAGTACATAAGCATTTTGTTTCTAAGTTAAGAAAACAGAAATGGACGAATGTGGAAAAAAAATGCAATGCACAAGTTAAAAATGTAGAACGTTAAAGCCTGTACATGCTTTTTTGTTTTCTTCTAAACAGGAAGCCTGTGAGAGAAGCTTACAGGTCAGCAGGTGATTGAAGTGCAAAAAGAATTGAAATTTTACTGTGACAGATAAGCTGAATTATTTCTTTGCTGCCTAGGAAGTTAGACAAATTTGAATACCAGGGCCCTTTCCGCAGCATGCATGAAGATTGCTCTCAAGAAGGCACCTTTAGAAGTGAGTCTGCAACAAATCACTGGGGGCAAATGTTCATGGGAGCTCTGACGGAACTCATGTACGGACTATTTGAGATACTGTTATGCATAATTAAAATTTCAGAGGGGCTAGCAAGCAATAAAAACAATGCCAATTTTTAGAAAGATTCATGTTGGATTTCCAAACTTAATTTTCATTTTCTCTATACATTGATAAAGAATAAAATTAGTGTATGTTTGAGTAGATATATATTGGCAGAGTCCTTGCGTCATTTTAGTTAGAGTTATTGGGAAGCTTGGCTGAGTAGACAAAGAAGGCAGGCTTGATGCAGATGTAGTGGTTTTACCCTGCCAGGCAGCTGAACTCCACCACAACTGCCCTCTCACTCACCCTTCTCAAAGGAACAGGGGGAGAAAACACCATAGAAAAGGGTTCAAGGTTGAGAAAAGGACAGGGAAATTGGTCACAGTTTACCATCATGGGCAAAACAGACTCTGCATAGGCAGATTAAAACAATTTATCGCTAAAAAAACTAGAACAGAAAAACTAAACACAAACTAAATTTCCCCCATCCACTCTCTTCCACCTCCTCCCCCTGAGTGGCTCAAGGGAACAGGGAATGGGGGCTGCGGTCAGTCCCTAATGCTTTGTCTCTTCAAGAAGTGCTCCCACACGGCTCTGTACCACAGGGTCCATCCCCCAGGAGCAAACTGCTCCAGCACGGGTCCCCCCACGGGTGGCAGCTCCCCCCAGACCCCCTGCTCCTGCGTGGGCTCCTCTCCACGGGCTGCAGCTCTGGCCCGGGGTCTGCTCCTGCGGGGGCTCTCCATGGGCCGCAGCCTCCTCCAGGCCACATCCACCTGCTCCACCAGGGGCTCCTCCTGCAGCTGGGGTCCGTTTATGGCAGCTACATCCTCTGAAGTAGCTATTGCTAACTAGGAAAGTGATTTGGGAGTTTTCTAGGTAATTCTATGGAAACTGGTTCACTGCTCAGCAGCAGGTCAGACAAGTGCTAAGGATGACTTAGTAGGAAATAAAGAATAGGACAGAAAAATGTGTAAATTGATGGTGCACTTAGGTTTTACTGTGGTGTAAAATTCTGGTCCACCCTTCTACAAAAATGTAGTAAAACTAGGAAAGTCTCACAAAGGAGGATCAAAGTAGTCAGTGCTGTGGAATCGGATGCTGTGAGAAACGGATGAATTAGTTGGGACTTCTGGCTGGCAAAGATGCAGCTTGGTAAGGATGTAACAGGGATCTGTAGGTTCAGGAGTGCTGTGGAAAAGGTTGGCTTTCGATAGAAGAAGTAACAGGCAGGTAGTCAGTCCAAAATGAAAAAAGAGAAGCATTTTTGCACATACTGCATGGTTACATAGTAAAACTTGCCATATAAATTACATGGGTGTAAAAAGTGACTGAAAAATTAATAGCAGTAAAGTATATGGAGGCATAAAATGCAGAAGTAACCCATCCAGAACAAAAACACTCAAAAGACTGATCAATAGAAATTACAAGAGGTATATAGCAAAGGAAGCGTTCCTGTATGGCTATGACAGTCCTACAGTCTCTTGGCATACCCCAGTGATTGCTGTGTGATACAAGTCCCTATGTCAGGTGAGCCTTTGGCATTAAGCAGTGCAGCTGTTTCTAGTTTCATCTCAATGCTCAGGCATTTGGTTGAATTTTTAGGATTCGGAGGTATTTGTACACCACAAGCTGAGAACCAGTGTGCCAAGAAAACAAAATGTGGTCTATGCCTTGTAGACAGTATTGTCTGTATTTTTAAGAAGCTTTTAAGAAACAACATTTTTGCCTCAGTTGTCAGTTTATTTATTCTAGGACTGAAATGAAAAAGAGGAAATATATTTATGCTTCCTGCTCTAAAAATCCTGCTAGGTTGTCTTTCTGACTAGCACGGAATAATGTGCATTCTTGTCTTCTTTACTGAATTTTGCAAAGTGTTGTTCAACTGCATACAGTGAAGATTAGAAATTCTGAGGTTTGTTTTTTTCTGTTCTGCCTCACCATGGAAGTACTGTGAACTTGCTTTTCTTGGCTTTTTTTTTTTTTTTTTTTCTTTCTCATTTCCCACCTCATCCCACTGGAATGTCTGGGCCATGCACTTTTTTTGTTCAATAGATATCACAAGTGACAAAAGTAGGACCCAGGTGGTCTTAGCCTTGACAGCAGAGGGTTCAGTTTTGCAAGTACAGTAAAAATCTCTGAGAGGCAAAACTGCAAGAGGGATAAGGGAGTGACTTTTTATGCACTTTATATTAATAACTGAATTTAGTCTACCGTGTATGAACACTGTCTCTGCAATTTTGTTACTCTTTCTAGGACTGCTTAAAAGTTTTTGAGTGTAATGTAACTAAAGCAAGAAAAATGCCACTCTTCAATATATCTGTAATGAATTACAAGAACATTCCTTTAACATTTCCAAATGCATATCTTGCTTTTACACACATATGATGTTCTGTAAAGATGAGCAGCTCTTTCCTCTAGATATATCTCACACTTAGGAGCAGTTTGAGTGTGCTAAAACTGCCAAAAAGTTACATTATACATTATAGACTTGTGCTTGCATGCATCACAACTTACATTTTAGAATAACCAAGTCTTGTATATTATTTCATATTAGATTTAAATTATTTTTAATAAACATGACGTTATCCATTTGCTAAATTATTTCCTTTTTGCTAACCGCTTCCTTTTTCTACTAAAAAAAATCCCTAAGGTATTGAAAAAAATCTAGCACATTACAACTCAGTTAGAGAAACACTCGCCTCATGTCTGTACAAGAAATCTACCAAATTAAGTAGAAAATGAAGAACAATGTTAAGATCCACTGCTGTTTTTAATATTTTAAATCCCTAATATTAATATGTACAGTGTGTTGTGACTGCTCTGTGCCTTTTTAAAATAAAAGATAAAAAAATATTCAGTAACATCATAAACATTAAATCAGATGCATATGTCCACTTTTATGAAACCGGTTACTTGCAATTAAGAAAAGTTTTTCTGAAGTTTAAGAGTACAATGATAGGATTTCTTAAACTAAATAAAGTAGATTCAGTTGTTCAGCTACAATTTTGTATATTTTTTTCTAAAAATAAAATAAAATAAATAATAAATTGAAGGAATCCTAAGTATATCTTGTTGTGGAATATAGATTTATTTCTTAGATGGACAGTTAATTTCATTTTCCTACACTTTCAAAGTGATAACAAAAGATAACACTTTCTTTACAGAAAAATAAATAATAGTTATACTGTATTTTTTCACATGAGAACGGATAGAACGGAAATAGGCAGCAATATGAAGATAATTTTATAGTGTTTCCACTTGCAAAATTGTGGCCCTGTTATTTCAAAGCAAGTTTTATTTTTTCTTCTCAGGAAAAGACATGTGGGATAGATATTTGGAAAAAGTTTGCCAGCCTTACTTAAAGGCTGGAAGGGGTTGGTCAGTCAGGGAGGTGCTATGGAATTTGGGAATCTTTTCTGGTCAGAAATACAGGAATATTTTTCCCTGTCTTGATTAAAGAATCTCTGTTTTTTTTTTATTATTATTATTACTATTTTTTATTTTTATTTTATTCTGGTGGGTGTAAAATTACATTTACGTTTTTGGGGGGGGAGGGTTAAAAGTGCTCGTCATATTTAAAAATTGTTTCCATAAATGTTCAATGATGTAATTTGCTTGAAAAGTGACAAGTTGGAGTGTTTCTCTCCTCTGAATTCATTTGGGTATGGTATTCTTAATTTAAATAATTTTTAAGATGTGTTTAATTTTTCTGTCCTGTTATTTGGAGCTTAAATAATTGTTTTAAAGAAAGCACATTCTATAGATGGATGTCTATATTCAATAGTTAAAGGAACTCACAATAAAAAAGCATGTATTCCTTAGTTAGTGATGTATAGAAAAAAGCAATGGTTCTGCAGACGGTAGCATTGGCCAAGCACCTATTTTAATTTACAAAGGTCTACCATACATTTCCCATGAGTCTTCCTGATAGCCTAATACACTAGGAATGGCTAAGGAACTAAAAAATAAACAGAAGTTAAGTAGGAATCATATTAAAATTACCCCCTCCCCCCCCAAATCAAATGTATATGTTAATCATTTTAATCCAGAGTATAAATTTTCTTAGACGCTGACTTAAAGCACGTTTTCGCACATGGAGGTGCTGATTTCAGAAGTACTGTTTACCTCTGAGAGAGTCACTTATACCCGAACAGTTTTGCCCTGCTTCTTCTCTAACACTGTTGGTTATTCCTGTAAGACATAACTACAATGTAAAATGTGTACTGGGAAAAAAAAAAAAAAATAATAACAACCTCAGTGAAGAAGAAACCCCAGGACAGGAAAAAAAAAGATGATTCTCAAAAGCAAAAGAGAGAAAAAATCCAACTTGAAGGTGTTTTGGTTAGTATCTCCATTAATGCTCAAGATTTACCAACTCAAATACTTTTCATCTGGAAAATGCTTTCCAAACACTCACCTACTGCTATTTACTTAAAGACCTCTGTTAAGGGGTGAAAAGAATGCATTGGGAATGTCTCTTTACGGAGGCTGACAAGCATGTTGATGGCAAAGATTCTGAATTTTCCTTTCCCCTATTGTTTAAATCTTAATATCTACACTCATGAAGGAATAAATAATCTAAATATATTGTTTATAATTGTATGAACACATTATAAAACTGTGACCAGTTTTCATATGATGGTATGATTCTAAACTCACCCCAAATATTCTCTGTAAACATCTTTCTAAGTTTAAAAAAGGCACATTAACTATCAGCCTTCTATATATTTTATTACTTTTCTGTTTTGGCACTACCTGGTTTTACCTTGTTTTCCAAAACAGTGTTTCTTCAATATCCTTTAGTTTTAAAAGTACATTGAAACATAGCTGTATTGTGATTGATTTAAACACAGAAACGAGAGCTTACTCAGCTACTTCATACTGTATTTCACAGGGATTCTGAGCTGGTTATACTTTGGTTATACTGTAATTTTTGCAAAATTGAATCCTAAGAACAATGGCTTTAATGATAGAATAATGTATTCATTGGAGCCATAACCTATTTATGACATTGTGGTACCTCTATAATTCAAGAAATATAACAAAACAGCCCACAAAAGAGACAACCCCCTAAAAACCAGTAATCAAACAATGAACAAAAATGCTTCTATTCACTTTTCAGTCCCACTGGACTATGAAGAATAGGTATAAAGTGTACATAATGGCAGCAAAACATTCTAAATCTATCAGACCTGAAAAATATCTTGCTTTTTCAACAGACCCTTGCTTGGAACGCTAGTTTTACGCATGACCCTTTTGATCGAAATGGTTAAGATCACACACTGACAATACGATGCTTGGCTTCCTCCCAGCCTTATCACAGCAGTTCAGCATGACGTCCCTCCCTCCCTCCCTCCCTCCCTCAGTTTCAGCTTTCAAGCCACTTCCTCTCAGCCTGCTGAACATAGCTGTCAGGCACATTTTGAGCAAGTTTTTCAGTTCAACAGATCAGAGTTGAGAAGCAGTGTAGTGACTCTGTGTGGGGCAGGACACAAAGAGCTCATCAGTCCTCATGCCAGCTGCAATGGAGACTTTCTGTGTGGCCTTCTTCACTATTTATTTATTCTGGCCACCTTGCTTTCACTAGCTGTAAAAACAGTTAAACTTAATTTTTGACTTTAAAATTTTGACTCTTTTGACTTTTTAAAATTTTGACTTTTTTTTTTTTGGCTGTTTACTTTTAGAAATATCACCTAGACTAGTTTGTCAAGAGTCAGTGCATAAACGATGTAATGTACTTAAAGGTATTTCCTTTCTACAGTAACTTCTATGCCATAGTGGTTCCTATTATCTAGTTCTGCTGTAATCATGCTACAGTAGTTACTGAATAGCTAGATCAATAATTTCAGAAGTATATCATTGGCTTTTTCTGCTTGTCCATAAGAATGACAAAATACCATGTCCTGTATCTCCACATATTCTATTTACTTGTATAATAATTTCTCACATACATGTGAAATATCTCAGTCAGCACCCCAGCTGAAAAATCTTAACCTCCTTACTGGCCCATTTACTGACCCATTCTGATGGCACCACCATAATGCAACAAAATGGAATGAACTGTTATGTATTGTAGAGAAATAATGGCTACTCTTTACGGGGCTGGAAAGATGTATGGATGCCTTGGGAGACACAGGTGAGCATGTAGTCATCACATATCTTCTGTGTGATGTGGTTGTCTTAAAACTCTTCTTGCTAATGGAAGTGCTCTGTTAAACTAGTACCCATCAGTACAAAGTCTTTCAACATAAATAAACAAACAAACAAACAAATAAATAAATGAAAAGATGTTCTCTTGTGCCTGAAACACCCACACATATGAGCCCACCCACTGAAGTCAGTGGAGGCCATGATGTAGTTTAAGTTGTACATCTGCATAGACATTTACTGTACTGGGGCAAACCAAGATTTGGTGATCAAAATGTCTGAAATGTTTGGCACCTAGAAAGTTGTAGGTATTTGAGTGTATTATTTTATATGCATACAATAGAGGAGACACTACATATACATATATATTGTTTTGGCAAGAGACTTCCATTAATTTCCCTGCTGCCAAAAAATATCAGAGGGCTGATGAACATTGAAGACACTGGGATAGTCATTCAAAAGTCTGTGAGTGGTATCTGCAAAACAATCATTCTGCTAAAGAAAGAGAGGATGTTCCTGATCATTGGAGCAATGAAGAGGAACAGAAGAAAATAAAGTTTAAGTAATTTAGGGAATGAGTAGAAAAGAAGTGTTTATGGACCAAGGAACCTAATTGTATTTTTCTCATTCATCATGTACAAGTAGTTTATTCAAAAAAGATCTTGCTCCTAAACTTGAGGGCACCTGTATATATATAAAAAAAAAATAATAAAAAAAATGGTGCTTGGGAATGACTCTCATGAATTTTCCAGATACCACAGCTTTTCTCATTTTCTGGACTGCTTTGAGTCCACTCGTGCTGTAGGACAGAAGAAGAAAAGATTTTAAATACTTTACCGGTCTTAATAACCACATGGTGAGGCCAAGCTAAAGTGAAAAGGGAACATAGCAATGAAATAATTTATTTTACACAAAAATAGAGGAAAGACATTTTGATGGGATCTGGGGGTATGACATTTGAATTCTATATTTGGGTTTTACTGGAACAGAAACTAGAGCAATTATTTAAAAAAAAAATAGAAAAAGCAGAATGCTAAACCTTAGAAATAAGTGTTTTCAATGCTTCTCTTCCCTCTGTTAAAATGTCCTTACAGACTGGTTCGTTCCTTCACATTCGTTGTTTTCCTTCCACAGCTCAGAGACTGGTTTGCATGTTCCACACCTTTCCCCTGTTAGGCAGCTATTTAGGATTGTCCTGCTGTCCCCCTGGAGGCCTGCCTTCGTGATCACTCCTTCCTCTTTGTCGTAGCCCCCAAGCAGGTAAGCTCAACACTTGCTGTCAGTCTCCACCCTGGCTCCTTCAGTGTTGTGGCTGCTTTTCTGAGCAGGTGCTCGGTGTTCCAGTCCGTGGAGCAGTCGCTGACCAGTTCAGTTACCCTCCGTTGCAAACAGCATTTGAGCAGGCAAGGAGAGGCTAGGATGGCGTCAGTGACACCAGTAGTTTCTACTTCTTCCTACTGGCCATTTCATTACATTTTGCCTGAACATAAATGGCTAGGAAGAATGGCAAGGAGATAGTGCTCTGCAGCATGCAAAGCACATTCAGGGGTCTTCCACAAGTAAAAGATAGTGAGCAGCTTTGCTTGCAGTAAAAGTGAATGAGGAAGTAGAAAAGTATTTTTAAATACTTTTTCATATAAAAAGCCCAGAGAATGTAACTGTGGAAAGAAAGGAGAGAAAGAGAGAAAGAGAGAGAGAAAGAAAGAGAGAAAGAGAGAGAGAAAGAAAGAGAGAAAGAAAGAGAGAAAGAAAGAGAGAAAAGACAGTAAGAAGGATCTGGACCACCTGAAAAAGAGATTATTCACTGCATTAAAAGAAGAGAATGATTTTGAGAGAAGACAGAGCTGTCACTAGAAGAAGTTTGTAGGAAGAAACAGGAGGATGGAAATTCAAATGTTCTCACCTCTACAGCTGAGAGGCAGGCCCAGAGGAAGGAAAAGAGATTCTCTTTGAGTTGCAGGAGTTGGCTGGCCAATACATCCAATATTGTCGCCTCTGTGTCTCTCCAGTTCACTATTGCCAGGGTGCTGGCATACAGCTTTCTGTATAGACTTCGACCACATCACATGCATGCTCTGGACTTCACCCAGGTCTCTGGATGCCTGGTTGTTGTTCAGGTCGCTACAGATCAGCTCCACCATTGCCTCAGGTACTGGTTACCTCCCTCCATGGTGGTCCACCTGTCTTGGTAATTTGCAAGATCTACTTTGAAGGGATACCCTTCTTTCACGCTCAACAGGAGCTGAGGACTTTTGCCCCTTTTCCAATTGTTTGCACCATGACTTAGTCCCTGGCGAGGGATTCCAGCTGCTGGGCATCCTTGCCCTCTAATTCTTGACTATTGGCTCCACTATCCCAGCACCGGAGCAAGCAGCTGATAACACGCTCACCTTGATGACAGCTGAAATCTATTTGCATATCGTGCAGCTCATTCAGGGTCAAGGATCGGGTGGTTTCTTTCTCATTCATGATTTCTATCTCTTTCTCCTCCTCTTCTTGTGACTTCTCTGCCACAGAATAGGCTTTGTCTTCTGATTCTTCCTCCTTCTCCCCCTTAGGAGAAGCTTCTTCCTCCCTTGCTAAATGCATTCCCTTAAACTTCCAATGTTTCTTCTTGACTGTAGTCGAGGGCTGAGTTTAGCCACAGTGTCTGTTGGTTTGTCTTCAGATCCAGAAGGTGCTCTTCCCCTTGCATGTGCTGAAGCGTTGAATAGTGCTGAGGAGGCCCAGGCCAGGCCCCAGCACAGCGTGATGAGCTGTGTTCCCTGCCAACCTTTTGTGCACCCCCTGCCTACCTGCTGGCTAGAGAGGGAGAAGCAGAAAAGACCTTGACTCTGTGTAAGCACTACTCGGCCATAACTAAAACATTGGTGTGTTACCAGCACTGTTTTCATTACAAACCTAAAACACAGCACCATACCAGCTACTAGGAAGAAAATGAACTTTATCCCAGCCAAAACCAGCACAACTTGAAGTTTCAAAACAAGAAGCATCAGCAAGATGACAGAGAAGAGATGTCTACCATCACAGAATTATGTGGACCGTGCATGTGAACAGAATCACAGAACTGTGATGACATAAAACATTTACTTAAAATAAAGAATAACATGAATGCCTTCAGAAGTCATAAATACTTCACTTTGTTCCTGTGAATACAATCACAGAACCGTGATGAAATAAAAACATTTACTTAGAGCAAAAAGTAACATAAATGCCTTCAGAAGTCATAAATACTTCACTTTGTTCCTGTTCTTCATACCCAGAAATGAATATCCATGTTTTTACAGCCTACTTGGGCATTTTTTGATTATTGCTGATTATTATTCAGCTCTCAGCAGTAGCCAATGAGTTTGAACAATAAAACGGGCTACAAAATCCATAAATCTGTGTGTAACCAGAATGACTGCATCAAGGGGATTATGTAGACATAATTATGTAGTCAGCGAATAACTGTAGGAAGGAAGAAGCAAAGAATTAGCTGATATATTTCTTTCTCCTGACATGTAAATTTACCTTTGAAGCAGAAACTGGTATCTTCATAAGACTTTGGTCTTCAGCTGCTTTCCCTTATCTTCACATCAAGCTACCTTCTATATTATAAAAATAAATAAATAGATAGATACATGTGTTTCAGTGTAAAGTGGTAAAACAACACAAGACAAATCACGGTATCTCTGGACAAATAACTTAGTAGACCCAGATCCTACCAAAATTTTAGAGAAACTGCAGTGGGTACAGTATGGTGAGCTGAGTATCAAGCCTCCCACTGCATATTTCCCTCATCTACTTACATCTTCTCTCGCTTGTGCTCTTCTGTTTAGCTCTTACCAGCACCGGGGCCCATTGGACCTCTCCAAGAGTTGATTCAACCCACTCATTATTGGAAAGCCAACCCAGCTGCACACTTTTTCCTCATGTAAAAATCTAAGGTTCTAATGATTACCACCATAAGGTAGAAAGAGCAGAAGGGAACAAGCAGAAGCAGAGACTAAAGGCAGGGGAAAGGGCAACAAGCAAGACCTTCACCTTTCTAGGCTATGGGAATTCCTAGACTGGCTGATCTGCCCATGGAACCACAGACCTGACAGCATCTTACTTGGGGCAAAACATCTAGCAATCGCAGCTCTTTACACAATAATAACAAAAAAATAATAATAATAGTAAATTGCAGACTAAAGACCTAAAATGGACTATATAGAATATACCTGTACACGAGCTGTAAATCCTATGATCAGAGAAGTAAAAACACTGCTTCTGTGGTCTAGGATGTTTACTTCCTCTTACATAAAGACAAAAGAAAAAATAAATCGAACAATAATGAAAAGTAAAACCAAAAGGGGAGTATCCCCTAAAACTCCTCTCCTGTTAACATCAACTTTTTTGCCTCCCAAGGGTTTGCAGAATCTCCTCTGCTAGCCTGCATTCTCTGTGAGCCAAGATCAGAGAGCTGAGCCAAAGCGGGATGAAGACGTGAGTCCTTTTTCTCTGGAGTGTTTTGTGGAACACAATTACAACATCATTAAGGCTTACAGTGTTCTATGAATGGGAAAAGAGTAGGTTTTTTTCTATGCTGGGATTAATTTAAACTACAGTTGTATCAAATCTTCCAACGTGCAGAGCAGTAATAAAATGTATTTCTCCCATTTTTTTTTCACTTTGTTACTCTGTGCCAGTCTTCCCCATTCACTACACGTAACGGGACCACACACAGGATTGATGACACATGCAGATCTAATTGCAATCTGGATTGAATTCAGGGTGAAGTAAAAAATCCCAAAGGGTGCGGCTTAGTGGGCTTTCTCCAATACAGTTTACTAGATTTACTTATTTTAATATCTACAGTGCTATTAATGCCTATTGTTCATAGAGATTTTACCCAATATTTGAAGTTAGTGTGAATTTATGGTCCTTGGCAGAGTTTTTAGTATGTTAGAAAACAAAAAGGAGATTAAAAATTTAAGCATAAACACTGAAAATTACATATAGGTCTGCACTGTGAAGATGACAGACATGACTGCAAGAAGTTGATGATGAGTTCACTCAGAAATTATTGGTTTGAGCTTATTTTTCCTGTGAGCTCATTTATCACCAAAATGGTTGCTAGGATGCTATACCTTGAAATTTGAATCTTGCTCTAGTAAACAGATATTGTTAATAGGTTTTTAAACACATTTTCTCCTTGGCAGCCTCTATATAGTGAAATTATTGATGCAAAATAAGTTTTATTATATCAAATCCTGATCTTACAAGCAGTTATATCTAGACTTAACTTTATTCAGAGCTGCAGAATGATTTGTTAGATATCTGAGTGAAGTTAAGCATGCATTAAATGGATATATACAACGGGCCTTTAATTCCTGCTAATTTTCTGTGCCTCGTAATTTCTTCTTGGTTAGCTCCTGGCAGTTGTCTGTCCAGGTCACTAGTTAGACCATTGAAATCATTCCTCAGTGGTCACTAGCTTTCACCACTGAACAAACAGATTTGTGTAAAATGAAAGCTGTGTGAATATGAGCTGGATTGCTCAAAACCCTGGTGAAATGATGAATTGTGCACATTACGTGCCTGCATGGCATATTGGTTAAATCATTTCAAATCCTAGTCTCTTGCAATTTTTATCAAGTCTTGTGATTTTCCACTTGCCTTTTCTGTTTCAGTGTGAGTGTTAAACACTCACAGTCTATTCCAGATGATACAGGTGGAGCCGGGATTCTGACTGCAAGCACTGGAGGTCTCTTTCGACAGTCATGCCTGTTTGGTTTTAACAGAAGTGATTCCTGCAAGACCTTGCCTCACAGAGAGCTGGACTGCAGCGGACTTCTTAGGGAGCACCCACGCAAGCAGTCCTGAGTAAGTGGAAGGAGCAGGGAGATGTAAGCAGGACAGAGAGTCCTTAATCCATGCAGTGGGACCAGCCACAGGAGGGAACGGGTCTGGAAATCCTAAAGCGAAAATGAATCCTTAATTTGTTTTGTATGTCAGAAGGCGGAGACTTGCAGCTTTCTGCTAAGAGTTCTGAAATAAGTACGTATACCTGCAAGATAAATATTTAGCCAGATATTTCTGATCTTACAGACAATTGCGTTCTGCAGACGTTTGAATATTATGCACTGAAGGCCTGACTCTATACATTTTTATCCTTTTCCTGTGTGATTAGTTAATACCAGTCCTCATTTGCAACAGTCCTTGATTAATTCCTGAAGTGTCAGAATGTGATCAGATAAGTCAGTAGACATGCAGGCCCAGGGATGTGATGGAGCGCTGATTAGAAAGATGACAAATCATGTTCATTGCACTCTAGCTGTGATTGAGAGAAGTACTTACAGCTCAGGAACATTGCATTACATGCTATCGTCATGAAAAGAAACCACAAAACATAGGGGAAAAGCCAACTCACTCCTTGGAACATCTGGGAAAAGCAGATGAACAGAAAGCAGATCCCCAGGAGTATACTGGAGGCACAGAGATCTGTTTGCCCTCTACTGATCTCCCTTGATCTCTGAGTTTGCAGTGTCAGCGTTGGTGCAGTAAATGAGTAAAAGCTGCTGGCCTGTCCTGAAAACTTGAAGCCCATGAATGATCTTGGGCTTGCAGGATGGATGATGTGCCTCTGAGATGGGGAAAATGTGAGTTTAAAGCCTCCACTTACGAACTGAATTGGGGAAAATGAGGTCAGGCTGGAGGGAGTAAGTGCTTACTTGCTGGGCTGAAGGTTACTGTAGGAGCAGGGGGAGAGGAGAGAGAGGATTACTCTGTTCTAGTGTGGGGCTATGGCCTCCACATCAGTAAAACTACCTTTAATCCAAATCTTTATTAACCTATTTTAGTAAAGTCTTCTAGCAATAGCATGGAAAGCTCTGACAAATTCCTTCTCTAAGAATTTGCGAGAAGTTGACAACCATGCAAATGCCACCCACACAGCTGATGGTTGTGGTCCCAGAAATCAGGGCATGCCAAAAACCACAGGGCAATCTCTTCAAACAATAAGGCAACTCTTCTGCGCTTCCCCTCTGCTGCTGGGGTTACCGTAGCTCCCAGGCTGGCTGTAGAGTCTCTGCAATGCTCCTTTGAAAGTACCAGCTCCCTGGGTACCCTCTCCATTATATTGCGTTGACCTACCCTGAAATCAACTGCAGGGAACACACCAGCCAGGTTTGTTGGCTTGCTGGAGGCTTTGCAGCACAGGCTGGCAGGAGCAGGGACTGAGGATATGAGCTGGTGTGCAGGGAAGGAGGGAACGCAAGCAACATGTCTCTGCAGAGCAGAGGTCTCAGCTTCTGTGTGGATGGGAAGCATCTATCACTGGAGGGCACCACAAGTTTTGTACTTCTTTTCTGCCCAGGATAACCTAGGGATCTAATTTAGACAACCACCGCCCCAGACAACACTAAAATGCAATGCCTCTGACAGCTGAGGTTCTGTATGAGGTGTTGAATCACTTGTACACATGTATGGCATTCTTATATGTGCAAATTAATGGCTTTAGCTTGGGGGGGGGGGGGGGGGGGGGGGGGAGGATACAAAAGCTGAATAAATACCAGCATTTCAAACAAATATATGCTCTATTCCTCAGTGCTGTATACAGGCCTCTGGCTTGCTAATACTGCTGCTGCTGTTGCATTTTGTATATTGGCCCAGGGTTATCATAATTTAACGACACTCATTTCTTATATATGAGGCAGCGTAGGAAGAACTTTCTTTTCAAAAATAGCTAAGGATGAAGGGTAACATAGATGACTTGTACATAGATATTTTTAGCTAAAGGAACTGGATTATATGAGAAGTTTAGGTCTATAAAGACAACAGAGTTCCTCAACTGTTCCCATCTGTCTCGTCCCTGTCCTGTGTCAGCAGGGGGAAGTAGTAACTAAGACCTTCTGTGGCTTAGATGCTAAGTCCTTTCATCGGAGTATTTTTGTCTGCCCTCTTTTCTTTTCCTCTTTAACATTAATAAGAACTTTTATTTATACACTGTGATGAGACATTATATCTACTATGGAAAAGTACTGACAACTGCTTTGTCAGTGACACATCCGAGTAAATCTGCTTCGTTTTACAACATTTTTGTTAATCTGGAGTAAAATACTGCAGGTGCTGCTCAGATTTCTACTTGCCTTCAAGATATTTTTATGGTTTCAATTAGCCCGATTGCTGTAACAGCAGTTTTCTAAAAATTGCAGTGATGGTGGCTTCGAGGCATGCAGCGTGAGCAAGGACACCTCCTGTTCCCCATCCAGATCTCAGGCTGTGTCTCCGAGCCCCGTGCCTGCCCGGAGCGCAGCTAGCTTAGCCCCACCCTCTGAGCAGTCCAGCCTTTATTTATATGAAATCTGTGGTCCAACTGGCTTCAGATGGCGTGTGTATGTGCGTGTGCCTGCCTTCTGAGTGTGTGAGACGAGCTGGGATCATGAGCCAGGGTTGTTCCAAGTGGTTTTAATCAGCAGCCCATTAGAGGGGAACGGGAAACTTCTAACAGGATAAGAGCCGAGTAAGTAAATGTAACTTTGAGCTTGCAGTCTGGACACAACAAATGCAAATGAAAATTTTCGTAGTCTGTCAGTTTTCAGATAAATGATCACTTTTAGGCAGAGATCAGTGCATACTGACAGGAAAGAGACAATTTAAAAGGACTGGACTGAAGGAAACTAAAAACAAAGTAGGAACTGAGAATGCAAGAGAGAAAAAACAGCAAACGATTGTTCACAAGGTTGGTACACTCTTATTCTCTTCAGATGTGGATACAATGTGTTCAGCTTTAACCTCTTGATTTCTTGGATACTGCTTTCTGGCTGAATAGCTCCTTCTGCAGAGCTGGGGCTGTGGATTTCTGCTCCTCACCTGTCTGCTACCAGGTCTCTCCTCCTGGGAGCACAGTGTGGAAGGGCTTGTTACAGCTTCCTGCAACGGACCCCATGGCATGCTGCTGTTCATTCCTCCTCACTTTTATTTATTTATTTATTTTTTCCCACAGGTTATTCCCATAAACCCCATGGGAGGATACTTTAAAAGCCCATGCTCCTCTGGATCCTGTGACTTCTTGCCAGGCACCAAGAAAGGACTCAGCAGCAGAAATGGGGAAAGTCCTCACTAGTTTTGGATAAAGCCTGTCTTTGAATTTTTTTATTATTTTTTTTTTTACCCTGTCAGAACGTGGCTACTTCGAATGCATCTGCAATGTGGCAAAGGGTGAAGTGAGGCCATGGTTTGTGGGCAAGTCCCCAGGTGCCGCAGGCTTTGTCGCCCTCGTCCCTTCCTCCTGGCCTTAGTGGTGGCTGTCTGTCTGTTCTGCCAGACCCTGACTCCTCTCATGACCAGCAGCTTCCTTTCAGCAGTTGTTAATGGGATTTCACCACACAAATTGAGTAAAACACAGCAAGGAAGATACAAGGAGGTCTCAGCAAGCAGCACTCGCTGCTTCTTCCCTGTCAGTGACGCACAGGCAGTGAAAAAGGTAAGTCAGCTGGAGCAGAGTGCTGAGCAATAATTAGCGTGGCGAGGGATGGTGAGTCTGGCAGGATCATCTGAGTCCAGCTAAAATTATACTAAGCTTGAAAGTCTGAGGTCTGTGTACAAACGAGTGATCTAATGACAGTGGCATATGTGCAAGCACATCTCCATTACCAGCTCCTCAGTGTGATCTTGCTAACACAGGAATCCTGAAATCTTTGACTGAAACACGGCATTACTCTGTGACTCCAGAGAGATTTCAGTTTGCTGCACAGGCCGTATTTTATTTTGGCTTTAGGAATAGGGTCAGAGGCTTTCCAGTACAGACATGTAAATCAAGAGGCAGTTAGGGTTTCAAGAACAGTGACTGAGGCTGTTATTAGCAGCAAGACTGTAGTTGCCCTGTATTAAAGTTATCTGCTGGTCAGTTTTGAACTGTGCTGAAATTATGCTGAAAAGCTGAATTTAACTGCATTAAAAAAAAATAATAGTGTTTCTCACATTTTCAAATCACAATATTTACTTTGCAATCTCTATCCCACAAATTTTACTCTGTCCTTAGGTTACCTGACCTCGTGTTTATTTTGCATAGGGTTCCTAGGATGGGTGTTAAAACCTAACAAATGCAGACACTGTTATTTTACTTGGAAAATGTTCCAGACTGAGGTAGTTATTTTCACTCTGGAATCTGTGATCAGCATTAGCACAAATGCTTCAGGTTTCCTTCAGTCCTATAGAGTGCTGCTAATAGTTCAGCAGAGCCCTCACTGTGAAATTATCATAACACTGGCATTTTATGTATTACTGTATCACAGTTGTAAACACAAATCTGTGACATCACAGACTATGGACAGCTTCCACATAAAGCAGCCAAAGTTTCTAAAAATAAACAGTGATTTAGAGGGCTTCTTCTTTGATTGGTTAGGGTTCACAGTCTGAAAGGTCAGCAATATTGATTTTAGGAGAGCAGTTGTAAAGTGCATCTTCTGCAATCGAAAACAGCTATGTGAAATAACTGGCGTGCAAGGTTTAACCTTAAGTCTTAAAAAAAATGATGTATATATATATATTATGAAGGTCAAAGAGATCTTTCTTGTGAGTTGCAGAAATCTACTTTATACTGCATTTGTCATGACTTTGTATTTTAATGACCCCTTAGTACACTAGGTATCCAGATTTGGGTTTGTTCAACAATGTGACATGAAGAATTACAATTTAAAGGGAAGTGAGCACATCTGACAGTGTAGGTTGCACTGGCATACAACTTTTGACATAGTCCATTCCTTTTTACTTATTGTTATTGTCATGGCAATGAAAAATTCATATGTTAAATTCAGTTAAAGTTAAGTTACCTAAAATCTCAAAGAGTTGATAGAACAATGACAAAACTTTTCTTGTATGTTATTTGGCTGAAAATATCTGTAATTTCTACTTTCCCAATTTGTCTGAAGAAGATGCAGATTGAACTTGGTGTGCTAGCTGTTTGAAATAAGAAGAAAGATTATGTTCACACAACGTGCTGTACTTACTGCTCTCCAGCACGCATGGCTGAATGTGACTATCACACACATGCTGAACCTGTAGTACAGATTTAAATGCATATGTTAACCCTCATAGGTATGTTTTCCAGGCCTGTGCTACTCTAACACATTCCTCTTCACATTCTGAAGACCACCCGTAGCTGGCTCCCTATTTGTCTTGAAAGTTTCCTCTAGAGCATTATGAACAAAATGTCTTGCACATGTTGGGATGTTACTCTTAGCTGCTCTCTGTTTCCAGAGAATGCTCTGTTGGTTGTGTGGGCTGAATAACAATCTCAGGGAACAGAAAAGACAAACATCTCCAAAAATCTCTTCTACTTTGTTTTGAGGGTGCGCTCTTGAACTGTGTGTTTTCGCCCACTGCTTTTGCAAATAGCTGAACTGTTATCTTGCTTGATTTTACTGGCTACCCAGTAACATTTAAGACAGATGTCATGGTTGAAACTTCTCACTGTTTTATTTTACAGTCATGTGGCCACCCACAGTAACTAGCCTGAAAACAAGTTTTCATTAAAGCCCTGGTTT
The DNA here is from genome assembly GCF_009769625.2 of Cygnus olor. NCBI lineage: Eukaryota > Metazoa > Chordata > Aves > Anseriformes > Anatidae > Cygnus > Cygnus olor. The sequence continues at coordinate 25,004,539 of NC_049169.1, read as the reverse complement.
AAATCTTCGTCTATGAATCTGGAAAAATCCTTTAAAATATAGTCCAAAAATTATTCACACGTGTTCTTATTCTATGAATACTCCAGCAAATGAATTTGTTTAAAAGAATATATTGTACAGGTAAACAGTGGCTTAAAGGAAGCACTGCAACATGTTTTATGAAGTGGAAGTTCACAGGAAAAGAAGACCCTGCTGGAGATACTATTCCTTAAATAATATCCAGTGTTTTAGGGTTTTGAGCTGAAGCATCTCACGTCGCACCACAGAACCTCTTCAGACTGGGTAGGGCAGGTTCAGTTCTTGTTTCCTTCAGAGAAACAATCAGTATTGTGTTGAGGCTGCTGTAAGAATTTGGTTATGATTATTATTGCACATGCAAAATCTCCTTCCAAAGTTTGATAATATCTCCATTCAGGGTATGCATAGCACAATTGCCTTAAAAAAAAAAAAAAAAAAAAAAAAAAAAAAAAAAAAAAAAAAAAGCACCTTTTATGAGCAGGGAGGAAGAAAAGGTGAAGATTTTAAGAAAATTGCAGCTTTGCCCTTGTATCTCTGATCTCAAAATTCATCTCATTTTGGAAGGGAAAGTTCCATGCAAGTGTGGAAAAAGCATGGTGCTGGAAATTGCTGATTTGGTCTGTAAATGTGTCTTTAACGACATCCAGGATACCCTGGGATTGAGCCATTACTGTCAGGAAAATAGTGCAAGCTGCCTTTTATAACTTGCAAAAATGCAGATTTCATTCCTAGCCTGGAAAGCCTGACAGAGCTCATGGTACTTCTCTCTCAGGTATCACACATTACAGGATTTTTAAAAGCTTCTTGAGAGCTCATCCTCTGGCCTTATTTTCTCATGAGCAGAGGTCAACATTTGCTAGTATAAAATTAAACTCTAATATCAGTAGCATGAAAAGTAGAATGTTTATTTCTGAATCTCTGGCAGTAAAGGTGTGAGAGAGAGCTATCACATGCAGCAGTAGGCTGTCTTCAGGTTCTGCCAGCTTACCTCTTGCACAAGGAAATATTTGCCAATGTACATACTAAGGAGGAGAGGTGGTGCTGCAGTATCTAAGCTGAAACTGGTATCAACATCATCAACAACAAAAGCCTAAACAAGCCCAGTGAGTAGGCTTGTATGGCACAGTACCAGAAATACCTTTGGTACCAGACAGATGTAAAACCATTACACTCAAGTGATTTAGCTTTGCTTCACAGCCACTTCTGAGAAGAGCTAATTGGCTGGTCACAGCTGCGTTTACACTCTCTGAATTAATTCATCCAGAGCCAACTTAGGTGCCTCTGCACAGCAGTGTGCTTGCCCAGTTAGACATAGTACCTCCACTATTGTGAGGAAGCGGCGCGACAGTATTGCACATCCTAGGCACTGTTTTGGCATACTAGTTCTCTAGCTGTGGCCAATGTATAAAAAAGGAGATTTAAAATCTCACATTTTAAGATGGGTCTTGAAGGAGATTATTTCATGGATATGCTTAAGAGCCTTTCCTCACATCCCCTGGCTATTTAGGGCGACCTGAGAAAAAGTAAATAAACAAGACAAGCAGCTGGTTATATGAGAATTTAATGAGTGGGTAAGGCTGGCATCTTAGGAAATGAAAGATAAGAGGAACAGTGAAAAAAGGCTGTCTCCGTTTTCAAGGCCCTCAATCTATCCCTTATATAATAGATATATCCCCAGGAGGAGCTATAATGAGGTGAACAAAGATCAAGAATAAGGATAAGGAACTGATTTTACAGCTGAGCATTCTGAACTTATAGGGTAGGATATAATTTACTGGGAGTGGACAATATGAAAGATGCAGGGTAATAACAGCCTGGATGTGGCCATATATCCAAGGTATTATGTAGAAGGAAAAAAAAAAAAGGAAAAAAGGAAAAGATAAATATCACGGTTATCATGGTTTAGTAATAACCCCAAGATCTAAAGGAAGGTCTTGTTGAATGTCTTTCACACGTTATAGGCCCAGGTATCTATGTGGTAGAGTCAAAGACTGAAGAACTGAGAAATTGTTACCAGAGCTTTGGACAAACAGAATGGGATTATCCTCTTTTTCCTCGAGTGGTACTTTCTATCTGGTCAGAGCCAGAAGTCCAGACTTCATAGTCAGTGGAAATAACTGTTTCAAATGCAAAGTTCATCTTGGCTTAACACAGATATTTAAAAACAGACCTGATGAACTTCGCCCTCAAAAGACATGCTTTTTTTTTTTTTTTTTTTTCCTATTGATTTTTGATGCTATATGCTTCAGATAGAATGGGCAGGGAAGGAAGGTGGCAGGAGGGGAACATCATGGAACAAGGCATGGGGAAAGGAGGCACTGGCTGGGGCAGACGTGGGAGGCAGAGTAGGGACCTATGGCTATGAAATACTAGGTCACATGAGATTGTGCATGTAGGAGCTGGATTTGTATTGGGGAAGAGAAAGGGAGATGAGTACTGAAATGGAAGTAAAGGAAGACAAAGCCAGTGGGAACTTTTGAAATGTAAACGGAAGAAAAAGAATAAATGAAGCTGGGTGATAGAATGAGAAGGGGTGATTTCTGCTATTATGCAGAAATGGAGTAGGGTGAGAGCTCTGGATAGAAAAGATTGCATTATGCATAATAAGGTTTGATACATTTTAAATGTAAATTTAATCTTAAAAAAGACATTTATTTTCTTTTTCACAAGAGAAAAAAGGAAGTGGAAAACTTGGCTACTACGAAACCTCAGTTAATAGAAAGCAATTGACAGATGGTCTAGTGTCATCAACTGCTTTCCTTGGAATTATACCACGTTCACATTGCATCCTATGAAAGCAGGAGATTTTTCTTCCCCCCTTTTCAATGTAAAATGCAAGAGGCACTGAGGAAACAGTTATTTTTACTGCACAGATATTTTGTGCAGATAGCTCAAGATATTTTGGTGATAAAGAGCTCAGCTATTGTGGTAGTAGTCAGGAAAGAGGAGAAGGGTGGAGACTCTTTACAGGAAGGGAGCTTTGAGAAGGATGCATCGGCAGCAAGTGGAGGGAGGGACATGGAGGACTATGCTTCACTGGAGTCCTTTCCTTTAAAAAATCATCTATTTTGATAAGATGGTAGGATTTGGCTCATCATTTGTTCCCAATACAAGACAGTTGGTACCAGCTACTACATGCAATCATAAAGCAAAGGCATTTTTGAAAATTTAGTTCAGTACTTCTAGCCTAGAGTGCTGGTGATGGCTGTGCAAATAACTCCAGTTTTGCTCATGGATTTATGAAGTCATCAGAAACCAGCCATCAAAGTAGTGCTGATAATTTAGTCGCTTGTTCTGTATTTGCTCAGCAAACAATTGGAAGCAGAATTACATTCCAACTGTTTCATTCTACAACCCAGTCCTTTCTGATTAGGAAATCTAACAGAACTTAAAGCCAACACATTTAAATGTCCTCCAGAAAGTGAAACAGGAAATTAACTTCTCTGTGACTTCTTGATAAAGCAGCTATGTGCACTTCAAATACAACAGTAATACGAACAACTTACTATTTCTGTGAACTTTTAGGCAAACACGGAAAAGAATTTAAAAGTCACATTTGGAGTTAATAAAGGTCTGCACAGTCCTGTAAATGAACCACTTAGGGCATTAGAACCACATGCTAAGTTCTTATTATCATTAATGTTAGCTAATATTAGTATGGGAATGCCTAGGAGTCCCAGTCATAGATTTTTGTAATTTTGTTGTGCTAGACAGAATTTAGCAGTGAAGGTGCCATTGCTGGCTAAACGGGATTTCAGGCAGTTCTCTGCCTGTGAATATCACCAATAACGCTGGTGTTGTTTATGTAAGACTGCTTCTCTTTCCCAGTATTTCTTTTACACTCCCCTTTCATATGCCAAGGGCTTTCAGTTTGCATAGTGGTTTGTGTATCTATTTTGCAGAAGCCCAGTATCCTTAGAAAGCAGTGTGTAAAAGTTGCAGTCAAATTATTTGAAGCTGTTGGACAAAGCTCTGACAGCCTTGGCAAGCTTGGTGTAAAAGAGAGGCTGCCTGTAATTGACACAGGGACTAACACCACCAGAACTGGGTAGCTGAGAAGATGATTCACAGTTTTTTGAGTTCTTTCCTGAAAAAAAAAAAAGTCAGGCAAACAAGAGTTGGGACATTATTTTAGGAAGAATATTTTTTTCTGCAGTTGAAATGATGGTCAGTGAAATTCTCTGGCAACTGTTCAAACTGTATATTTACTTCCTTGCCAGGGAGAGACAATGCATCAATATTTATGGACTTATACAATCTTCTTGGAATCCGAAAAAATGCCCAGGAACTGTTTTTCTCCCCTCGACTTGAAATATCTTTTCTACTTTCTAATTGGCCAAAACTACAACAGTAATTATATATTGTAGATTTAATTACTGACCAAATTCTGGATTTTTGGAACAAACCAGAAATTCTGTAAAACAGAGAACAGCTTCAGAGACTAATAAAATCTATTGTATCCTTATACATTCATAACCTAGAATCGGATAAACTGGTTTAAAGTAACATGTCAAAACATTTTCTCTTTAACAAAGAACTTCACAGCCATGCTGAACTTGCAGGTAGACGACAGAATTAAGAAGTACAACTCAGATAGTGGATGTCTATTTTCAGTCAGACAAAGACAGTTATGTAATTTTGAGCTTTTGCATTATGTAAACTGAGCTGTTGATCTACTTTGTTAAGACCTCAGAGGAATATGTATTTGATTAGATTTTTAAAAAATACACAATACACTTTATGGAGCTCAGTTTGCTTTCTTCTGTGTTTTTTGGGTCATGCTATAAATAGGAATCAAAATTACGATTATTTTTTTTGGGTGCATTTTTATTCACTTTTGAGTCCATCATGATTTTTTAGACCAGGTTGCTAAGTCTGTGGGTCATCTGTGTAACAGCCAATTGCACTAAAATGAGATCAGTGACGCAGTTAAGGGCAATGACTTGCAAGCTGTAAGAGCAGGTATATCATGTCAAAGCTGACATAGACCTCATCCTATATCATATGGGAAATCTCAGCTTTGTTGTAAAGCCACATTAATTTCAGTAGAGACAGCCGCACTATTCCCTAGGTAAGACATGGAACACAGATGTTCTTCAACAATCCTTTTCACGTAGGTATATTGAATCTATAATAAACTGAGCTGCCAACAAATAGCCTGAAATTTGAAATTGAGGAAGAGGAAAAAATGGTCTGGGCATGAAAACATTTGTCCATTTAACACTTAAATATTCAAAATGTTATTGATCCTTTTGATCTTTTGTGTGCGTGTGTGTACGCCTGCTGTACATTAAAGTTATAGGAATGTCAAAAAAAAATCAGACCATAAAATGTCAAAATATGTGAACAGCTTATTTTCCTCTGTTGCACCCTACTTCTTTTATACCAACTCTGCCCAGACTGCATTTTTATGATTGAGAAACATCTTATAAAAACCAGCAGACTCTTTAAGTGTAGAAACATGACTGTTATCGCTATAATATTGGAAATTCTTAAATACATCTAGTAATAACTAGATCAGCATGGCTAGTGATGTAAGGCATTTTATGTAGAGCTTTGGAAGAAATTATGGAATCACTTGCTACAGGCATCAAGTAGGCCAGAACGTTTTTGTGTAGCTAACAGGGAACTGAAACACAGATAAAGAAAACCCATCCTACCTTGCAGTGGCTTGGCAAGAGAACAGAAAAGACACATTGCATCTTGTAACCTGGACTGCAAATAGCTCTGAAAGGAAAGGACAGAGGAAATAAATTTGGCAACACTATATATACATGGATCTCAAGTATGGACCATAAAAGGTGTTACTTCATATTATTTAGTAGCATCAGATTAGACTTCAGGTCAAGCTGTTAAATTTAGGACCCCGAGTTGTCTCAGTGTCCCAAAGATCCCATCATCGTTTTTTGGAAAGCTAGCAGATAAAAGTGGTTAATCTCTTGGTCAGCACCTGGGCAGCAGGAGCTGAGGTTCAGGACAGCCTGTTCACAGCCAGGCCTGCCAGTTCCTCCTGGATGGGCATTCCTCCTAGACCGATGTGGTGGTTTTACTCAGGTGGGCAGCTGAGCTCCACCACAACCGCCCTCTCACTCCCCATCCTCAAAGGGAAAGGGGGAGAAAATACGATAGAAAAGGGCTCAAGGGTTGAGACAAGGACAGGGAGACTTCTCAACAGTTATCAAGATGGGCAAAACAGTCTCAGTGTAGGAGATCAGTAAAATTAATTGCCTATTACTAACAAGCAAAGAAGTGAGAAACAAAAGAAACTAAAAACACCTTTCCCTCATCCACCCTCTTCTACCTCCTCGCCCCAAGTGTCGCAGGGGAAGGGGGTATGGGGACTGCGGTCAGTCTACAGCACTTTGTCTCCGCCGCTCCTTCACGGTCACTCTCTGCTCCTGCTCCACGTGGGGTCCCTCCCACGGGATGCCGTCCTTCCTGTACTGAGCCTGCGGGGGCTGCCCACAGGCAGCAGCTCTTCAAGAACTGCTCCCACATGGCTCCGTACCATGGGGTCCATCCCCCAGGAGCAAACTGCTCCAGCACGGGTCCCCCATGGGCAGCAGCTCCCCCCAGACCCCCTGCTCCTGCGTGGGCTCCTCTCCACAGCCTGCAGCTGTGGCCCAGGGCCTGCTCCTGCGGGGGCTCTCCATGGGCCGCAGCCTCCTCCAGGCCACATCCACCTGCTCCACCGGGGGCTCCTCCATGGGCTGCAGCGTGGAGATCTGCTCCATGTGGGACCCATGGGCTGCAGGGGGACAGCCTGCTCCACCAGGGGCCTCTCCACAGGCTGCAGGGGAACTTGTGCTGTGTGCCTGGAGCACCTCCTGCCCTCCTTCTGCACTGAACTGGGAGGCTGTAGGGCTGGTTCTCACTCCTCACTCTCCCAGCCGCTGTTGCACAGCAATTTTTTTCCCTTCTTAAATCTGCTCTCACAGAGGTGCAAACAACCTTGCTTATTGGCTCAGCTCTGGGCAGCGGCGGGTCCCTTTGGAGCTGGCTGAACCTGTCTCTGATCTAACATGGGGCAGCTTCTGTATTCTGCTCACAGAAGCCACCCCTGCAGCCTCATGCTACCAAAATCTTGCTGTGTAAACCCACTACATGCGGCCTGAGGAGGATTCAGACACCTGCAACCTGAAGTGCTGGCCAGCCTGCCCCTTCCCCTGGGACAAGCAGGAGAAATGTGATAAGGCTGGCACGGACAGAGGCTTCCATCCCCAAGGACCACAGGGCTCCAGGTGCCTCCATGGTTGTCCCTCCCCAGCCTGCAGTGCCTCACAGGCAAGAAGGCAGAGAGGGGGACTGCCCCCTTGAAGGATGAAGTAGGCTTAGTTACTGGGGAGCAGAGGAACACTAAAGAAGGATGTGAAGCTGCTAATCATGAGAAACAAACAAACAAACAAACAAACAAACAAACAAAAAGAAAACATGTTTCTGGGAAGAAGAGAGGCTGCTCACACTGTGAGAGAGCATCAGGTCCCGCCAAGGCCTGGTGCAAGAGGCGCGTGCTGTGAGGTGGCAGCCATGCTGGGGCAGAGCCTGCGGGACCATCACTTGCAGGGGAAAATAAAATGATTGTGGGACTCTCATAATAGATGCTATTACCATTTGTTTTAAGCAGAGTGCTTAAGGAGTGACATTGCAAGAGGCTTGGCTTTTGCAAAGACAGGTATGTTTTGGCAGCAGCTTTTATCAGCTGCACACACACACACACAAACACACACACACAAAGTGTTAAAACTGGATGTGAAAGAAGGGTGCACACACAGTGCAGCAAAGCTCAAGGTGGGACTCATGCCAGAGAGCAAACACCCTCAGCTGCACAGGGAGGGACATCTGCAAGACAAGCAGCGATTGCAAGCCAAAAGCCAGACACGAATGTGTCCTGGGCTGCAGTCCCTCAGTGCTTCTCACGTGTCCTTGGTTCACCCTGCAATACTGGCCATTGCAACACACGTGGGATGGAAAATTGGATTTGCTTGCAAAATAGAGCTGGAGGTGTCTCTTTTCACTGATTTTCTTCCATGGTATGAGTGAAATGGAAAGTGGGAAACATCTGGCTGAACAGCCTGTAATGCTATGCAGCAGCGTTGCTCTGGACGAGGCAGTGCCACGGAGAGAGGCAGTTCTGGAGGGGGAACCAGGGCAAGGGCTGGATTTAGGAACAGAGAGGGAGGGAGGAGACCAGGGAAATGGAGAGGAACGGCTGCCAGCAGCTGCTGGAGTTACTCGAGGGGCAGGAAGGAGACAAGATAAGAGAAGAGGAGGGAGGGGTGAAAGCGGGAGAGAAGTAAGTGGAGCAGGCTGAGGTGGGGAAAGGGCACTCAGAGCCTAGCACTAGCTTACTGCAGGACTGATGTGTTTTAAAAGTACTGCAAGGACAGGGAGGACATCTGACCAGGTTACATAATGTAATTCCTGTGACTTCACCACTATTTGTGCTTCTTCCGACCAGCATGTGATCACCATTTGTTTGAATATCCCAATGACTAAAGTAGTTTTGGATTGCACATTTAGCAACTGTACGTAGAAGACTCTGACAGTGTTGTATCTAGATAATTTTCAGGGTCCCCTTGTCAATTACACAGATCCTTTCCACAAGGGATGTTTGTTCTGGAACACAAACAGAAATAGCATTAGGATTTCAGGAGTCTAAAATAGTTTGTATCCCTCGCTGCCATGGAGAAGCTTTCACTTTAGCCAAGTGTAATTTAAAACTGCATCCTGTAGCTGGTGAACAGATGACTGAGACAGTGACTTTAACACTAGATCCCAGGCCTATAAAGAAAATGGACACATCTTGAATGACATTTGTTTATGTCAAAACATCTGTCTCTTTTTTTCCAGCGTGATCTTCTGTGCAAAAATGGTGTGCCTTGTTTGTGTAAAACTTCCTATGTCCAGTGACAAGCTTACTAAAATTAGAAGGCATGGAATGACTTTGTTTGTGAAGCAGATACTGCTGACTGCTGCTAGTTTGAAATTCTTGAACTTGCCAAGAACTAACTTAGCATCCTGAATTAAATCCCTTAAATGCTGGTATGTTTCAATCCTAAAGGTAAATACTTTCCACCAAAAGAAAATCTTGTTTGTTAATGGTGGTTTTATTGCAAAAGAATAGCTAGACAATTCCAGATATTAGTGACCTGTTTCCCACATGGAGCATCCTGTTTTTATGCCTTATATAAGGCAAAAATCCCTGATTATACTATAAATACTTCCCAAAATGTCACTATAAGTTGCTAGTATCTTTTTTGAGAAAAATAATGACTATGTATTATGCTCCTGAAAAGTGTCCTATCTTATGACCACTGTCTTTGCATTGTTTGCTGTAGATCGAAGACTCCATTCTCCAGTACTTTGGAAGCCGTACGAGAAGAGCAATTCTGTATGCACCTCCTGCCCATAGTAAAACTGAGCGTCAGCTTTGCGAGCGCATCCTGAAAAAACATGGATATGCAGTCACAGTCCTTGAAAACAGGAGACTGATGGAAGATCTGAGACATGAGGGCCCTTATCACAGTAAGAATAAATTGACTTAATTAACGCGTTAATTACTAGTTGTTAGCTATCGATCCAGTATTCTTCCACAGAGGTAAAGTTTATACATTCTCAATATGAGTAAGGATACAAACCCTATTCAAACCCTGCCCAGTTATGCAACTAGTTTTTCACAATTAGATGATTCTTATATTAGAAACTTCCTTCTATAAAGATGCATAAGTAATTGAACATAGTCTTGAGAACCAAGTCACATCACTTCAGTTCCTGATGAGTTCACACACTGACTTCATCCATATAATAGCCGAGTGATTTTCAGTAGAGCATTTCATGATACAACAAATATTTGCAATATTTGCTTCTTTCTCATTTTCTCCCTTAAAGAAAAGCTGCATGCATGAAGGTACTCGTTTTCATTATGTAATAGCTTATTAAAGAGCACAATATAGAAGTACCTTTTGACTGTAGATTTATGGTGTAGACCTGTAGAGTGCCTAATAGAGGAGCTTTGGGCACCAGTTATATTTGTTGACCATGTTAAAGTGGTTTTGGACACCTTAAAGGTATGAACTGAAACTGTGATTTCAATTTAATATTCAGTTGGAAGTCAATTTTGGAACTGGAAGGCTTTGAAAAATGTATGCTGGTCACCATTCTGTCAGCAGAAGAGTGTGTTTGGTTATTTCTCATGCTAAAGGGAGTGTCGTTTGTATCATTCAGACTTGCAATAACTTCCTGGGACTACCAGAGAGATCAGTTTTGCTTTGTGTTTTAACCAATCTGAATAGTTTAACAGATGAAAAAAGTATTTATTCAGCATGTTTTAGGCTACTCAAAATTCCACCACAAATTTCAACTGTCTTCAAGAAACTTTCTTGAAAATGCGTTTTCTTGGCAGGCTGCACCAAGTACTAATAAATTGTCTGCACCTTGCTGTCTTCTATTTTAATCTTTTTTCAAAGGCACCTTTTAGTTACTCCATGCCTTGTGTACTTTCCATCTCAGAGTGACAGGACACAACAGGTCTGCAGGCTTCACTAATGTCAAATGGGCCACACAGACAAGGCAGCACCTCTGGGGCAATGTGTATTTCACCATCTATGTGAAATACTTCTGTTTCAAATGGCCACGGAAGTGGGTATGCCAGGCTCATCTAGGCCTTGGAAAAAAAATCACTGTATTAAATTTTGCTACAGTGATCAACTCAGGTTCAGGTTCTGCAATACAGTTTTTTACCCTGCAAACAGTACCTCTGTAGAATTCAACTTAACTGTGGATATTTATATTTTACAGTCTACCTAGTATCAGTATTTCCTGTAGTATTTTTCCAGTAATTAAAGAAAAAAAAAAAAGATAAAAAGATTTTAGGTATTTTCCAGAAACATCCTACAGCTTTCAGCAGAAGTTAGATGTATTGGAAAAAAGTCAGATGCTTTCCAGCTTAAGACAAAGAGTAATGGAATTTACTAATTCCATTTCATGGCAACATAGGTCTGCCTTTAATTTTTCCCTGTTATGTAAGTGCCTAGCTTTAAAGTTATGTTTGAAAAACACAAGTAAGTAAAAGAACATGTCTACATACCGAACCAATGATCTTTTCTTAGAATTAAACAAGTTATGCTTGGAGTTATTTTTCTTTGCCAGTAAATGAAGGGTTTTACTGTTCTGGATGGGATAGAACTTGATAAACCATGTTTTGGAGAAGGGTATTTTGAGCTATGCTTTGTCATAACATTTTCCTAATAGGAGTACTATAATTTATTTAAAATGTGCTCCTTGGAACCTCTATTAAAAAGATACAGATAAAGGACTGAGAAACACAGATCACTAGTGTTACAAAAAATCTATAAAATGTTATTCCTTCTTACTTGGTATTATTTTGCAGCTCTACCTGGTGCTTTTATTTTTGTGCAGTTTCAGTGCAGTCCATCTTACTCACGTATTTTGAAAGTTCAGTCTGATTTCGAAAGGATTTTTTGTTTAGAATGGCTGTGAGCCAAGAGTCTAGCTGAAGTCATATATGGAAAAAAAATTCCCCACAAAACATTCCTAACTTTTTTGTGCTGGCCTACTATTAATTCTGGGACCAGTTCTGCTCCTGTTTGAAACTGAAGTGTGACAGCTCTGCACACTGATCTTCCAGAGAGAACCTCCACACTGGGGTTGCAGCACTGTTTTGAATTTATCACTGCCAGATGGAAACATCAGGGGAATAGTTTTCTTCAGTGGAATTTTTTTTGTTTCTTTCAGACCAACCAAAACATTTTGAGATTCGGTAACTGGCGGGTAGTTGGCTAAAAAGGAAAAGCATACCTTCTTTTTTATTTCTTTTTTCCAGGCAAAGAGACTGTGGTTTATGGGTTTCCTATGAAAAATCTGTATAGACGCTTTCTGCAGTCAAGTACAACTTATTAAAACCCCTAATTTTCACTGAAAAATACTTCTGTCAGTAAATTCTTAAGCAGCTTTGCATGAGTAAAAAGTAGCTGTGCTTTCCCTGTTCCTTTCCAATTAAACCCACATGGAGGGAAAAGCCCACGGACTGATGATACCTGTGCCTGCTCTGAGCTGCTTTCAGTCTTCCTTTTGTGGCAACCTTAAATGAGCTGGTTTTGCTGTAAGGTTTAACATATCTCAGTCTGCTGCTGGGATGGAGATAGGAAGATGCTCCTGTTTTGGTAGCAGATGACGGGGCAGTCAAATTTTGTAGGGAGCTGGGACTGGTACCTCGCGCATGCAACTGCTGCTGGGGTAGACCTGTTTAGGCATGGTGAGTATCCCCAGTATCTGCGATAACTTCGTAGCAAAGCAGGCAGTTAAAATAAGGTTGGATAATAGCTGATCATAAAGATACCCGGTTGTATAGGCAGGTGTGTTTCATGTCTTGTTCCTTCCTTCCTCCTCCTTTCCTAAAATACAAGAATCTGCTCATACAGGCAGAGCCTCTGGAACAGGTTCTGCTTTTTCCACAGCCTTGGAGGGGGTTTGAAACTGGTGTCATGCAGCCTCACAGAAAAGAATAGTTCAGAATCAGAAGAAAGAGTGAGAAATCCCCACACCTCTGAGCTTTCTCCTTAGGAGGTTTGCCTGCCTTCCCTCAGCCCAGAACAGAGTGTTTTTGTTCTATCAGAGGTGAGTGGGATGGGCCACCTGGGTTCAGAGCACACTTAGGTTCTCTCAGAGTAGTAAATGCTAGAGAAGAACCTTCCAAATATTTTCCAGAGTCTTCTGCCTTCTTTTCTGTCCTCCCATCCTAAGAAGCTCTCGTCTCTGGGGCCACAGGAAAAAAAAAAAGAAAAAGGGTCTGTGGATCCCTATGGCTCTGTGATGCTCTGCCAACATTTTCACAGTGTTTTTCCCAAGGAAAATTTTATTTCAGAAATTTGTGGCACCAAAATGCCTTTCTGCCTTCCAAAAATAATGTTCCATAATTGCTGACTGCTGTCTGAATCTTTCCTGAACTCCATACTTTCCTCACATGACATCTATGAAATAAAAGAAAGAAGGAAATGAACTACTTATATTTTTCTTTTTGGAGCTGTCAGAATTTCTGTCCTCTGTTCCATATGCCTGACTTTTTTGTCAGTGGTGACCCTCCCTTGATAGGCATCTACTTCATTTCTCAATTCTTCACCTTTACTAATACTTATGCAAAGCTCAGAAAATTTCAGGCTCTGAAAAACATGTGCAGCTGTATGCTGCAAAGATGGCCAGACAGTTTAAAATTCATTCTGCAATAACATACAAAATTCTGTTACAGCTAGCCTTTGGAACTGAAAAGATTCTGCACAGCCTTGATGATAGCTGGCCATGGGAAAAAGCACACCTATTCAGGCTGCTGGCAAACTGAGTGCACTGTAACACTATCTGCTCCCTGCCACATTAGAGTTTTAATTTGAATAATTTGGTGAAAGTTTGTGCAATTGCAGTGGATAACTTAAAAAAAAACACATATCATAAACCATTTCCATAGTATTGATTTTACATTATTTCCTATTTTTAGAATACTACAGTGAACTCTTTGAGCTTTACTAAGGCTTCTGTTTGCAAGTTGAGTGACATCCAGCAATGATGAAATTTTAGCCAAACTGTTACAAAGATTGTTATAGTACACATATTGATTTGTTTTTGTTTTTGTTTTCTGATTTATTGTTCCGTGGGATAACCCATCTTAGCTTTGGTCAATATTTGCCTCCTGGGTCAATAATTCTTGATATTTATTTCAGCTGAAATCAATACTAGCTTCATGTCATATTCATTCATATGAGATTGTTTGGTGTAGATCATGTACTATCCATATCCTAAAACTTACATATATTGCAATGTGTATTGGATCTGAAGTTATTTCCTATTTCCTGACTTTATCAGTATGATTGCATTGAACTCGGTTCTGTTTTTTGCCATTTTGAGAGCATGCTGTGTTTACTTGGCTGCGTAAATTAAGCCCTGCTTCCAGCCACTGACTATGAGGATGATCTGGCTTTTTGCAGATGTGGGAGTGGTGCTTGGGTGGAGCTGCTCAGGAAGGGATGAGTGAGGCAACAGACCAGTGTGAGCCAATGCAAGTGAATCTTGGCTCTTCCCTTTATGTGCTAGGGTCAAGAGATTTGTCTGGCATTTAAGGTGGCATCCCATAGCATTACTTAGATATTACAGCAAGTAGAGCATAAAGCGTCATTGCTAAAACAGTCTATGTTCAGACATAACTCATTCTGCTATAAAATGCTGATTTGAGGAGTGCTGATTTATTCCAGCGGGTATGGTTTTTGCTGCCTCCATCCTTGGCTCTCTACAGAGCACCCTGGTGCTTTCTTGCACCCCCTGGTTGCTCCTTGGAAAAGGTGCTTTGTGGGGAGCATCAGGAAGCGTGAGCCTGCAGGAGCAGGCACAGGTGTGCAGGGGATGTGGAGTGCTGCTAGCTGTGGGTTTCTGACTCTCTCTGGGTGGTGCATGACTGGAGAAGCAGTTGGGGACAGATGAAAGAAAATTCTGCCTTGACTATGAAAAAACTTTTTCCAAATCAGTCATCATCATTTTTTTTTTAATTTTGGTTTGTTGAGTGTTCTTTGGAAAAATTGCTTTTTAAAGAAAATCTACGTTTTCCACAGGAAGAAAATGTCTGTGTTTGTGCACTTCTATTCACACTAGGCCTAAGAGGCAGAGAAATATTACCACACCAGCATTAGAGAAGCAGAAACAAGGTTAAAAGCCATATAAGTCACTGTCACAACCAGGATGAAACTACATGCTTCTCGATGTATATTATTATGTTGTTACTTTAGCATATTGTATCACCTCTAGTACTCCTCACTGCTCATACATTTGACCAGAGGCCAAATCAGCAGAAGAAAGAGCTGAATTGCTGACATCTGGCCAGCAGCAAGGTAGGAACTTGTAGAAGTGTTACTTCTTAAGTGCATACTTTCCTTAGGGCTCCTAATTAGTCTAGAGAATAAACTACAGCCATGGGTTTCAGAGGCCCCTAAGGCCATGTCTGGTGACTGTCAGGCATTCACTTTTTGTTTTCCAGGACTTACTATATCAGCAAATGTAGTGAGAATTAGAAGGGTTAGAGACAGGAGGACACAAAAATGTTCTTAAATGAGTATGAAGACTGAGACAACTGGGGGAACATATTTGCTAACAAAAAATGTGAAAAAGGCTGCTGCTAAGGAAGAAAAAAGAATAATCTGTACTTTGTGTCCATAGTAAATAGGTCATAATGTAATATAACAACTGAAAATAGTTTAGATACTAGGAAAGCTTTTTGGGGGTAAAGCCAGTGAAGTAATCACAAGCATTCCCTGGAGCTGTGGAGCATCAGTTCTTAAAGGTCTTTAAAAAAATAAGTAAGGAGATTTTATTGGGTCAAGTGTGTTCCCTTGTGGGGAAACAAGATGGACTCATAGACCTCTTGAAGTTTATTGACTAGCCACAAGAAAATGAGGTAGATAAGAAACTGAGCAGGGAAAATGCATTGATTTCTAAACCAGGTGGAGAGATTCCAGGTACAAATCACCTGTGACTCAGGGCTTTAACTGAGGAACAAGCAACATGTAGTTTGCAGCATCTTCTTCTGCATCTTCTTAAAATGCAAAATTTCTTGAAGGAAGGGAGGAAGGAAGGAAAAGAAAGAAAGAAAAGAAAGAAATAAAGAGAAAGAAAGAGAAAGAGAAGGAAAGAAGGAAAGAAAAAAGAGAGAAGAAAGGAAGAAAGGAAGAAAAAGGAGAGAAGAAAGGAAGAAAAAGGAGAGAAGAAAGGAAGAAAGGAAGGAAGGGATGTCTATGAAAAAATATTCCTGAAAGGAGTGGAGATAAGGGAAGGGACCAAAATCAGTGGTGCATATGGTTAGGCCGGCTAAAGTTGGAGAAGGTAGAAAGCAAATGACATATTCTGAAATACAAATAGTTTTCATGGGTTGGTATGTAAAAATCAGTCCTAAGAGAACCAAATTTCCTCAAGTGAGTGGTTATCTGTGGAGTTTGAAATTCATTAACAGGAATAGGTAGCATTAGTTCTAACTTCCATTTCATTTTTTACTTTTCATTGTTCAGAGTTAGTAAGAAATATGATTTGCTGTTTTCTACAGCCTCAGACAAGTTTCCATGAAATCCAACTAACTTTAGCAAACAATTATAAAGAGTAAAGGCCTCAAGGAAAATTGCTGGTGTGTTCTGTAAACATCTGGTTGCCATTTTCAATTACAAGGACCAACCCACTGAAGGAAGCAGTTTAGTTTTTTTGGAACAGAAATGAGACACTGGGGTTTTTGTTCTTTTTCATGGTGGAGAGTAAAGGAAATGTCAGGAATAGAGAGGTCACTAGATGCTCAGCTTTTATAAATACAAAAGTCTCTGAGAAAATTAAAGTAAATTGAAATCAGGTTCTGAAAGTGTAAACAATCCTGTGGAGGTAAGGTTAAATAAGCAGGACTCGAGATCCTAGCATGCCAGCAAAAGCACAAGATCATTCCATCATAAATAAGCCATTTAAAATATTGTGCCAAATAATAATGGTGAGGCTAGCCACAGAAGTATGTTGTGTGTTACAATACAAATACATGCATATACACATATCTAGCAGATGTAATTGCTTTTCCAAAAATCATTTTGGTTAATTCTTGGTACAAACAAGTATACAGTATACAAAACAGTTGGTTTCTTAATGCAAAATATATGTCATGTGAGTCCTGCACAAGGTTTTGACAAGTAAAACATACATTTCAGAGGCATTCTTTTTGTATGTTGTTAAGCAAGGAATTCCTTAAACTAGCAAAATACTTAGAAATGTGGTTATCCTCAGAGCATACTGAATTACAAGCATACTTAACGTTTGTTAAATTTGTTCGGCTTCCTTAAAATGATAGTTTGTATAGTTTTAGGAAAAAAAAAATGTATACCAGAAACATGAACTGTCTTGATCATTTTTTAATTTTGCTTTTTGAAATTAAGCCTGGCTATTTGCTACGCAGTTGAAACTGGCTGCCTAATCTCATGCCACAGGCATCATTGGTTGCAACACAAGACAGATTAGTTTCTGGCATACCCAGATAAATGCTGTTCTCTAGCGTGATGCCGTGGTTTCTTGTTAGACAATGTAAAGGCATTGTATATTTTTCAGAACAATATGTATTCTCCTTCCTAATTATTAGCAGAACATATTCATGTTTTCTAGCAGAAAAGCATACAAGCTGTTTCTTTGTATCATTAAAATAAACCCTCTGTAGAATTGTACTAAAAACTCTGGTTCAAAAGCACTCTTTTCCTTGAGGAGGAGAAATTCTTTATTTGTTCATTAAAAAAAAAATAATGCATGGACATTGAACTTTCTAAAGTTAAAAACAAAAGATAGCATTTAGTCATAAAGTTACTGAACATATCTTTCTTTGAATGCTCTTTTTAGTCATGTAAACAGAACATACAGTCCAACGGAGAGTGGCATCTATTGAGCTGACATAGAATTTACAATAATTAAAATACTACACACCGATTACTCAGTGAGCTAAAATTAAAACTTTGCTGGAATAAATTATGTCATGTTAATAGAATCTGAAAAACACCAGTGTCCAGGCAGATTAACACGGCCAAGGGAAAGCAACAATGTGCAAGTCCACTGAAAATGAAGAAATATGAGATTAAGGGGTAGGTATACAAGCTTTTAAATGCATGTGTCTATTCTCAAATGTCATATGATGATCTAATATAAGTGCTGGGAGAAGCCTTGCCAGAAGCCTGCAGCAGTCCCGTCAGAGTAGTCTCTCCAAGGCACTGTTGCGTTAGTGCTGCCCAGTGTTTGGGCTGCTGGAAGCTGTGCACCCTTTCTGAGGCACTCCCTGGCTGTGAGCCTGGGTCAGCTGTGAGAAATGCGGTGTCTTTTATCATTGTGCTCCCATTTTAGGTAGAGGCATTCACATACCTCTGAAACCAAACCAACATGTTTTGTGTTTGTTTGCTTGCTTGTTTTTTACTGTAGCTGCCATGGCTTTTGTTGGGTCAACAAAAAATATAAGCAAAAAGCTTATATGCTGTGTGTGCCTTCACTGTAATTTGCAACCAGCCCACTCCATTCCTAGGTTCAGATTCCAACTTTCTCCAGCTGCATCCACTTTCAGCTGACAGTTCTTTTGAATGCTGCATCCCCAAAATGTTCCAGACATCAAAAGTGCAGTAGCCACCCACAGGTTAAAACATGTTTCTGAACGTTTCGTGCACCATAATATTGCTACAGTGGCTTATTTTTCATAAAATGGAAACCTTTCCTTCATGACAGGAATGATAATTCTACCATTTTGATGGTCATTATACTCCCTCAAAGTTGCTTTTCAATGAAATATTGAATATTCTTTTACTCAGCCCCTGAGGTTGTCCATTTGGATGTAGTCCTAGTTTGCACAGATGGTGAAGTGAAAGGAAGCTTTTCTGACCTACTCAGAAACCAGAATTAACTACCCCTTAGTTTACAGTTGGTCATAAGAGCTTTCGTATTTCTGGAAAAAAAAACAAAAACAACAACAACAACAAAAAATAACACCTCATACAGAAAACTGACACCTCATTGATTAGAAAGAAAAAAATATTGTGATTAATTTCTAGCATTTTTGGCAGGCTCATTTCCTTAGAAAACAATGTCCATTTTTGACAGTAAAGGGACAAAATATGGAAGGGACTGTGATTAAAAAGTAGCAAAAGAATAGGATTTGAAATGAAGATGAGCAACCTTAACTGGCAGCAAGATTAAAAAATAGGCGTTTTCTCAGTGGTGCCTCACTAAGTAAAAATTATTCAGATTATGACAGAGGGAAGATCATGCTCAGTGCTGAATGGTATGCATTTTGGAAAGCTTTAAACAAATGATTCAAGGCATAAAGTGTTTCTATAACAAGCTCATTGTTGTAATGACTTTGTTTCTGACATTTGCAGTAATGCTGTCCAAAATAAATATTTAGCTACAAAGAGGAGTTTCATTTTTAATTTATAACAACTACTAAAAATGTGTATGTACATAGAATGTACTGGGCTTTCTTCTACATTGTGTAAAACAAGATAAATATGGCATAACCACAGTTATTTTACATCTGACAGTAGGACTACAGCTCTATTGATCAGGTTTTGGAAAAAAGAAATCTTAGAGGAAAATGGTAAAAGCAGGCAAAGCTACTTTTTTCTTTATTTTGAAGAAAACCACTGTTCCTACTTTTTTATTTTTATTTTTTTGGTAACAAGGGAAAATAGAAAATCTATCACCATATCCAAGTATTTTGTTGAACAGGTAGATAAACAAAATAAGAGCAAGACCCAGCTGTTTTAGACTAGATCAAGAAGTAATTATCTGCCTAAATGGGACTTTAGCATTTAAATATATATTTTTTTTCCATCTGGCTTCTCTTATAAAAAGAAAACTCCAGTTTTTACAATGTCAGTAACACTAATTATCACTGGGAGCTTTCTAGAAGTCAGTCTTCAACAAAAAATAATTGAGGTAATTTTCTTTAAAGAGTGGGCTGAAGACAAGGACTTTAAATACAGAGTCTGGCACATGTTAAGCCCATTTGCTCTTGGAATTAAGCGTTACAGCTTTAAAAAAAAATAAAATAGAAGATCTTTGGAGAAAGTTCTAGGAACAGAAAGAAAAAAGTACTGGTATAGAATGTAACTGTAGACCAGTTAGGTTGCCCAATTTGTGACAGGATGAGGTGTGAAGTAGGAGAAAGCAGATTTTTCCCCTTCTCTACCCAGCTCCATGGCACGTCTGACTTACATGCTATATGTTACAGTACATGTTTTCTGCTCATATAACACTGTGGCATTTCCTGATGACCTTCAAAAGTGAGAGGTCTGACCATATATTTCTTTAAAATGTTTGGAAAGAAAATTTTAACTCCCTTGTTAGAGTTCATGTTCCATGGATGCGCTGCAAGGTAGTCGTGATGATGTGCGTTTCACCTACTTTCACCACCACATGGCATGCCAGGTGAGTAGAGCTGACAGGCAGCACAGGGTGCTTCAGAGAAATCAGTATCTATGTTGGAAAGTGCCCTCACATTAGCCATGACTTAATTATTGCATTGTTGTGTCTTCTCTGGCTTTGGCTAGCTCATAAATAAAATGAGTCAAATCCCTAGTCCTGAGGACAAGTGATGCCATGTGGCTCACATCCATGTATCTAAACTCTTTTTTCTCTGACTGAGGGTGGCCTGCTCTCTGCTGGGTTTCAGGAACTGTCACAGGCTTGAGCTTTTCTCCTAAACTATGCCTGGGGCATTGCATGGCCACCCAGGGAGAAGAAAACAAACACAGCAGATGACTGCAGGCCAGTGGTTGGGCCTGTGTCCTCTCACTGCTTAGTTTAGCCATTCTCTGCTCCCTAGTTCCTCTTCTGCAATATTTTGGTCGTTTCCTGCCTCTTGGGTATTAAGGAATCCGACACATTAATGAGTATTTTCTGTCATAGGATGCCCAAATGATGTAAATGCAGTTATTAAGGGCAGACATTCAAACTTTAAAGTGTGTCTTGGTTTCTTGCAGAGGTGATCAAACACCATCCTTTTAACATTGCAATTGTAATCTTAACTTGTTTGAATTAGAACGAGATAGGGCATTAAAACAAACAAACCCATCTACTCCCTAGCTGCTTGCCCTGTGTCTC
Organism: Cygnus olor; assembly: GCF_009769625.2. Taxonomy (NCBI): domain Eukaryota; kingdom Metazoa; phylum Chordata; class Aves; order Anseriformes; family Anatidae; genus Cygnus; species Cygnus olor. The sequence continues at coordinate 24,983,872 of NC_049169.1, read as the reverse complement.
CTCTATGTCCATGGAAGGGAAGAGGCAATCTTCTCAGCTCTAGCACTGTTTTTTCCCATTAAAGTCAATGATGAATTCTCATGTGATCATTCAGAGAGCTTCTCAGTTCAGGTTCCTCAGGTTTTCAGTCCTGTGGCAAAGATTGGTAGAAAAGTTGGAAGTGAAGGGATAGATGGAAAGTATACTCAGACTGGCGGTTTTCTTTCTCGGGCAGAACTCCTTCACCCCAGGCACAACTTGCCCACTGAATCGTTTTTTCCCACCCCCGCTAGCTCTTTCCATTTGTTGCCTGCACCTCTCTACACACCCAGACCCTTTCTTGTAAGAGTAGCAGAATCAGCAGCTTTGGTCATATTCTAGTGTCGAAGATGCCTCAGTACCTCTCAGTTTTGTTGTAGCTCCTACTCACACACTCATCCAAGTTAGAGATTCCCAAGTCTGGCAACCAGCAGAGGTGAGGCTGCTGCTGCTCCATGCCCCAGCTCCATCCAGCAGTGATGCTGCACATGTGTTCCCATGGGGCACACGCACATGGACACACCTACACACCCTGGCTGTGCACGCACACGTGGCTGGCTGCAGACAGCAGTGCACAGGGACACACTCAGTGCTCATGCAGACACAAGCGGTGCCTGCAGCCTCACCTACCCACCAGTGCTCACTCACCCACCCGCCCTCGCTCGGCTGCTGCCACCCCAGACACATGGGGCTCTGAGCCCTGGTCCCTTCCAGCTGCAGCACCCAGAGCTCCAGGCACACACTTGCACACAAGATCCCCACAGCCAGGAAGAGCTGGAAATGCAGTTTTATGAGAAGACAGTGCAGGCTGTTGATAGGTACTCAAAAGCCGTGACAAGCACTGTTTTCAACTTTCATTTGACTCACTTACTCATGATGTATCCTTCCACTTGATAACTGTATGCTGCTTTTTCACATGACTTTGCCTTAGGGTGTGCAGAACAGTGATACTAAATTCTTTCCTGGATGCAGTCCCAAGAATTATTTGTCAGAGTAGCTTGGATCAAGTAGCAGTGAGGGTTATCCAAAGGGAATTGTGTCAGGCAGAGGATTTTTCCTTGGCACAGATCAGAATGTAACTCTTCCTTCTTCTTCTTTGAGGCTTGGAGAACAGAGTACCCACATCCTCACTGCATGGAGCTGTGTGGTTCTCTGCCCTTCCCTGTACAGGGCAGAGTTCTTCTCTCCCTCAAGCCATGAATCTCTTCCTTCTCCCTTAGAATCATAGAATATCCAAGTTGGACCCCAAAGGACCACCCAAAAATAAATAAAATAAAATAAAAAGAAATCATATCATATATCTAAGAGCACTGCTTCTAGAACACTGTTACTGAGAGTGTTTGCTTCTTAAACTCCAGCAGCTCGGTGCTGTGACCACTGCCCTGGGGAGCCTGTCCCAATGCCTGACTACCTCTGGGTGCAGAACCTTTTCTTTGCACCTCCATGCAGCATGGAGCTGAGGCCTTCCTCCTGGTGTGGGATGGATCCCCCCTCTTTCCCACCAGCAAAGAGCAGAGAATCACTCCTCTGGTGCCATTTATTTAAGGATACAATTTATCTGCATGCTTATTTTCAAATAATTGCACTTTAAAAGAGATGTGGGTTATCCCAGAGGTGGGATGCGCAGACTCTTCCTTCCACGTCCTTGATGAGAAAATCTGGTGATGCTTTGATTTCTTGTCCTTGGTCAGAGTGTGTCCCACTGCCACCTCTCCTGCTCAGCCCCAAGCCCTGCTACCAGAACAGGGACATTGTTTTGCTATTGCCTGTAACAGATGCAGCACATGGACAATAACTTCTTAACTACAGAGCTACCCTCACCATGAGTTTCTTCATCCCAATCCAATCCTTACATATCTCAACTGCATGACCTCCAGCCTCCCCACATCACATCCTCTCCTTCCATTTTTTTCTTGGCTCTTCATCCCAGTCCATCTTCAGTGGCCTGGTTAATATCCATCTGGCCTTCCTGACAGAGAGTTTCCTTCTACATCTTCACAGCTGGTAAGGAAGCACCCACACAAGTGGATTAGCTGAGCTGTGGCAGATCTGTCACAGCTACATGCTTTAGCTATTTACTGAGCACTTCTGTCCCAGAGAAGGTTAGGTCTCAGTCCCACTCTGCTTTCTTGTCTGAGTGAGAAACATGTCTAGCAGCTTTGTCTGTGGTGACATACATGATGTGTAAAAATACATATGGAGTAAGAATTGCAGCATTTGGGAACAGCTAGGGATGTAAACCTTTATAGCCTGCATACAAATAGAGGATATTGTACTGGATAACTAGACATTTTTGGTTTCACCGAGGCTTGCTGTGCAGAAAGTACCCATATGTGGAGACCATTCCAGAGTCCTCTGAATATTCATCCAAAGCACTGTGTGTAAGCACAGAAGTGGAATAACAGGCTTGAGTGTTTGAAATGCCCTGATGTGTTTGCCATTGGGTCAGGACTACATATTTTCCTTCTGTTTGCTATTGAACTCTACTGTAGCTCGCAAAGAATTCTAATAGCATATTTTCATAGCTTGAGTTCACAGATTATTCCATGATAAAAAATACAGGTTGCAAGAGTTACAATCTGAAATAGAACTCAGCAGAGAATTATTCTTAGCCTGACACTACCTCTCCTGATAAACTAAGAACCATCTAATGCACCTGTTTTACATGCTGCAGTACTCCTTGCCCCAAAGCTGACTAAATCAACTATTGAATGTACTTTACTTACTTTTATTTCCAGTAGTCTGTTCACTCTTTGGTTGCACAGAAAAAAAAAAAAAACAAAACCACCACCACCAACAACAAAAAAACAACAACAACAACAAAAAACTGAGCCAAGGTAAAACCCTGATCATCCCCAAGGGGGCTGAATAATGACTGTCCTCAGGATTCCTCTAGCCTTTCCCTGGCATCCATACAGCACCCATACAAAGTGTTTCGTGAATGAACTGGCTGTGTCTAACAATCTCAGCCTCATACATAGAGTGTTTTTTGTTGTTGTTTTGGTTTGGTTTGGTTTTTACACTTCTAATATTTCACTGTAATTAATACGTAAAAAGATTTCAGCCTAATTTGACTAGTTAAACAGGTGGTTACTGGGCATTATGTACATATGGTACAGTCAGTCTCAACAAGTAGCACGGAACATGCTGTGTGAAACAGTGAAAGCTTTACACGTGGAAAGATGAACAGCTGCCTTTCAGACCAGTTCAGAAAATATCAGAAACATGACCATCTTTTCCTACGCTATCTTCACTTATCAAAGTGATCATTTCTTCATTGTGGTGGTAGTGAGTTCAAACTGGTGATAGCTCATGACTATCAAGCGCCACATTTAAAGAAAAATGTAAATACCTCTGATAACTAATTCTTTAATTCCTGAAAACCTAGAGATGAGACATTCCTTTAGGAAGAGCCCAACACACAAAACAGGGATACTAAAATCTTTTTAAATCCCAGATTATTAACAAAGAGAAAGCATTCAGTCCAACAAGCAGCATTCTGATCTTTACACAAGTGAGACGGCCGAGCTGCCATAACCAGAAATAGGCTTCAAAGGATATTTTACCCTGGAGCACCTTCAGTCAAGCTCAGATCTTCAGAGGTGTGGAATTCCCACATCCCCCAAAGAGCCTGCCTAATGCTGCTGCCCTGTGAGATGCTGGGGGACATAAAATCCAGCCTAGTGTAGAGAGCCAGGCAACAAGGCTTTAATTTTGTCTTTCAGACATCTGGTAGCTCTTCTACTCTATACTCTTGACTACCAAATTGTTGGCTCCCTATAAACTGATTATATTGCAGGGCTGCAGCCTGCTTTATAAGATGTTTCGGTCTGTCATTGCAAATCTGGATTTGTGCACAAACAGCTACTTCCATAAGTAAGTGCTTCCTCACCAAACTCAGTTCAGTCTGTGCTCCCTGACCGTCCAGGAGCAGTGTTTTTTTGTTTTTTTTTTTTTTTTTTTACCCTCTACAGACTATGAGGAGCCATGATGCTTGACACTAAAACTTGCATTCATTGTATTTTTCCTTAAAGATCAGGATTTCAACATGCCAAAAATATGTTTGTATTGTTTAATATTTTATAACCTGAAAGAATACCTCTTTCTGAAAAACTTGTTTTCAAGTCCATACAGCGTAGAGTTGCCTGAAAATATGTTTCAAATAGAGCAGAAGGGAAATTCTTTTAAAAATATGTCATGTATAAATCCCAGGATTTCCCTTGGCAGAAGTTCTATAGCCACCTAAAGTAACTTATTCCAGTACTTCATTCTTGCACTTAGAAATTTTTCTTTATATAATCTTTACTATGAATTAGAGAGGACAATTGATTTCAGGTAAGTAAATATTTATTCTATGAGAAAGACATCTCCTATCTCCTTCACCTTATTTTAGAGAAAACATTAAAAAAAATAATTCTTTTGATCTTCATCATGGTTCACGTGTGTGATGGATTGACCCCAGACAGCAACTGAGCACCCAGCAGCCACTCCTTCCCTCCCACTGCAGCAGAATGGGGGAGTCAATCAGAAGAGCAAAAGCAAGATAAAGACAGTTTAGTAAGTGAAGGGGGGAAAAAAATGGTGTGGGAGGAATAAAAGTGATGCAAAAGGCAATCACTCATCACTTCCCACAAGGAGAACGATGCCCAGCCATTTCTCAGAGACTGGAGGTTATGTGGTATGGGGCATCCCTTTGATCAGCTGGGGTCAGATGTCCCAGCTGTGTCCCCTCCCAGCCTCCTGCCCACTCCCAGCCTACTCACTGGGGGTCAAAGTGAGAAACAGAGAGGGCACTGGCACTGTGCAAGCTCTGCTCAGAAGCAGATAAAACATTGGCATATTTTCACACTGTTTTAGGCACAAATCTAAATCACTGCACCATATTGGCTGCTAGGAAGATAAACTACATCCCATCCAGAACCAGTACAAGGTGTTCCAAAACCTATGTGGTTCTTGTAACCCTTCACCGAAACCATACTTTCCAAAACTGAGGAACAGTGTTACTGGTGGGATGTGACCAACACCAACTGGAGCAGAATGGTCACCTCCCGTTTCTTGTCACCTCCTGTTTCTTGTATATAGCATTCATAACCAGGTTTGGTTGCAGCTCGTGATGTCTGCAAGGTTACAATTGTAATGAAAAGGTCTCTATTATTTAGAATTCTGTGTGGCATGGAATAAATTCAAACTACAATTCTTAGGGGGGAAATTCAGCTCTTTCAGTCCCCATAAATCTTTACCAACAACTCAAAGGTTATTTGTCTTTTTTACAACGGTATTATATTGTTGATACAAATACAGTTTATGAATCTGGCCCTTTTCTGCAGTAGTGCTCTCTGGCCATTTGTATCTGTCCATCTGATTTTTCCATCTGAATTATGTCACTTTGAACTTGTTTTGAATTTCCTCAGGTTGAATTGAGCTAATTTATCAAAATCATTTTGAATTCTGATCATGTCTTCCAAAGTGCTTATTCTTCCTCTAAACCTGTTGTCATTTGCTATTTATAAATACACTTGCTATTCCATCATTCAATTTGTTAATGAAAAACTTGAACATAACTAAGTGTACAGTGGGGATTTCTGAAGTTCTGCTGCAAAAATATCCACTGTGACACTGTAGATTTTATTTTTTCAAATAACTATGCACTCACCTTATGTTATGTGGAAACACTGTCAAAAGACTTACTGAAGTCAAATCGTTTCATTGCTACTATTTCCTCTTTATTCACTAAATCAGTTACTCCATCAGAAGAAATTAAACTGGTTTTATGTGATGTGTTCTTGACAAACCAATGTTTCTTGGCTGTTTCTTATCTTATTATCCTGTACTGCTTATAAATTGGTTATTTTTAATAGTGATGGTGGCAACAGAGTGCAAAATTGCAAATTGACTAGAAACTAAAATAAAAATAAAGCTGACTGGCCTTTTCATTTCCCAGCTTAAATGAAGTACAGAAAGACAAGCATAAACGATGAAAAATGTATTTGATTTTCAAAGTTCATTCATTTCAAAATTCAGGATGGGGACCTTAACACTAAAAAATGAAATTTCAATCTGTGGTATTGAGATGAAACTTATTCACTTGATTAAATCAAAGAATATTTTTCTGTGCATGCACACAGAAGATTAAAACTCCGTGGAATTTTAAGCATGCATTTCCCAGGTTTCCTGCAAAATTATTACTCCAGTGCCATAGCCTGTGGGGATAACGTTTTAATTTCAAAGTTAGGAAAAAGATTACTTCATTTTAGAAATCTGCATTCACCTCCAGAAATTCTTGAAGTTGATCTGTAAAATGTGTATGCTTTAAGTTTAAAACCCCACTAAATCCTCATTTTATTTCTGTTCACTGAGATTTATGACATCAGAAGACAAAAACTCTCTGCGGAATATTTTTTTTAGAAAAGCTAACTGTTTTTATTGGTCTCTGCATTCCCACTGCTGGTAAAAACATGTTTGTTTTTCTCCTTAGATTGTTATCTTTCAAGTTATTTTTTTGAATTAACCATTTTAATTATTCCAAGTAATATGTCAGAGTAAAAGCCAATTTAAACAATGGTATCTTGATTAAAAATTTAATTTATACATTGTGTTGATTTTCAATTCAAACTTATTGCTCTTTGAATTGTATAGCATGTACTTTGTCTAATTAAGATGAGTAAGTAAGTAAAGGTGGTCACAGTGGGTTGGTGTCTTACAGACTGCTGTGCTAATTGTTCTTGGATTATCAACGCAGGTATACAGTTCTCAGGTATATATGAGATGTGCATCTCAGGTACACAAACACTTTTTAAGCTGGAACTGCAAGACAGAGCTACAAAGACTGCTACATTTGCCTACTCAATCTTTTAAGTTTCCATTTTAACCAGTAAGTTGCTCTAAGAATGCTGTCACTTCTACTGAAAATTGAGGATGTTATGGTCTTGCTGGGTTTGTTGCTGAGTTTAGTTGGACAATTTCTAGGCACAGCCTCCACCTAAAGTTACACAAATGTAAATATGTAAACTGATGCTGCAGCTTTTACATCAGTTCCGTGCAGGTGTTTAGATCTGGCTCTGTAGAAGAGCCAGATCTTTTCATGTGTCAGTTGAATTCCTCAGAGGATGTGATTTCTTTGTGATATTAACCCTGCTTGGGAGAGGATTCTCATTTAGAGAGGTATATTGGCAAAATTAAAGTCTTATTAGTATCATTTGTGTAATTTAGAGGACAGGAGGGTGAAAGAGATGGAAAAAGATGGATGAATAGAATCACAGAATCATAGAATATCCTGATCTGGAGGGGACCCTCAAGGATCACAGAGTCCAACTCCTGGCTCCACACAGGAACACCCAAAAATCAGGCCATCTGTCTGAGAGCACTGCCCAAGTGCTTCTTGAGCTCTGGTGCTGTGACCACTGTCCTGAGGAGCCTGTCCCAGTGCCCGACCACCCTCTGGGTGCAGAACCCTAACACCCAGCCTGACCCTCCCCTGTCCCAGCTCCATGCCGTTCCCTCGGGTCCTGTCGCTGTCCCCAGAGAGCAGAGCTCAGCGCCTGCCCCTCCGCTCCCCTCGTGAAGGAGCTGCAGGCCGCCATGAGGCCTCCCCTCAGCCTGCTCTGCTCTGGGCTGAACAAACCCAGGGACCTCAGCTGCTCCTCATACATCCTGCCCTCTATGCCCTTCACCATCTTTGTTGTCCTCCTTTGGATGATCTCTAATAGCTTTATGTCCTTCTTATATTGTGGTGCCCAAGCATCACATTATGCTGCCAGCATAAGCCAAATCCACATTAGCATCATTTTACCTTTATAATGAGATGTAATTCTGTGAATGAACACTCCTTTTGTAGGCAAGGCCTTTATTAACAGGCTGAACACAAAAATTTTGGTTCAAAAAGATGCTCAGAGAAGGGATGAACAGACTATTGTAACTTCTTGTCTTAAGAAGTTACCATTCTTCTGCTTGTCCACTGCAAATGCAAAGTAATACAAGGCAGTAAAGATCATCACCATGAGGTGGGTTATCACACTCCTTAACCGATCTACTGCTACTGCATGCTGAGCTCCACTGGTTTACTGAATAAGGCAAAAGAGATTTCAGTAACTGTAGGCAAAACCTCTTATGTGGAAAAACCTTCACGCAAATTGTTAGCAGTTAAATTGTTCAGAAATGAAGCAGCCATTTTAATGCTCTACTTCAAATGTCCTCTCAAAGCCCACTTGTGATATGAAGTCTGTGGGAAATTATCAAAACACTGTGTACATTGAAGATGGAATAATTTAAAATGAATTAATGTTTCTTCTTCTCTAAAACATATTGAAACATGAGGTTTTCCATGTAGATGTCTTGTGTTATTACTGTCACCTCTGTGCTTCTTTTCTCTTTTATTGCAGACTGTTCTAACTCACACAATGTATCTTGCTTTCTTTTAGTTGTAATTTCTATGAAAAGGATCTTCTGTGATAAACTACAGTGCATGACACCTTGGGATCCTTTGCCTGGCCCATTTGGTGTTACTGAAATATTAAGAATGCTAGCAATTTTTTGCTTAGATATAGGATTATAATTGTCAAATTTGTAGAAGGAAGACAGACTCACGGTCTCCTGACTACAGGTGTTCATTTTCTAATAAAAGTTAAGCTGTGGGAGAAATGAGACAGGCAAAGTCTGAGCTCCTTTCATGGAAGGGTCAGTTCTAGAACTAAATGAGGCTTATAACACATGCCTTTTATTTTTGTTTTCCAAGAACTTTTTTTTTTTTTCAGGTGCAATTCATTAGAAATGTATTGATACAATTAAATAGGAGTCTGAGTGTTCTGTTAGCCTGAATGTGGGAGACAGCACTAGGTGCACATTGTTTTTCTAATAGGAAGTCTCCTGCTTTCTAAAAATAGGAATGTTTCAGTTCTGATTGTTCTGTACTGAAGTAACTGGCTAGATGTCTAATTACTTTAAATAGAAAACACAAATAGTGGCAGGCATTCAACCCATCCTGAAAAATTGTTCCTAGCAGCTATCTGTTCTACGTCCTGGGCACTGATTCAGAAATGAGCTAGGTCAGAGGGCCCTTTTTCATTTGTTTTCTTTGGTGCATTCATATCGATCACTCTGCTGTGTCCTAAGGGCAAATGATACACAGTGCAGCGAATCCTTTGGAGTCAGGGATCAAATTCATTCCTGGCCAGGATGCATAGCAATAAACACAGGAAGGAAGTGAAGTACTTCTGAGAAATAGAGTTCCCTCCAGCACCCTTTCAATTTGCACACTGCAAGACATTGTGCTTTGTATGTAATTATAATGATTTATTCAAAGGTGTTTACTAGTCAAAGGCATAATGTTTTGCTTACCTGGTAATTACATACCTTGTTAAGACCATCGAGTAGGTTGTTTACACTGTCAGTCTTTTGCACTGAATGAAGTATTAGCTTGTATGTTTTTTCAATGCTTTATTTGCCATCTATGCTGTCTTTATCAACCTGCAGTTTTTTGAATGTTTCTTTCACAAAGGATTATGTAGTGAATCTGCCATGTGTAAATTTCACATACCTTAATTATTTTTGTACCATAATACTAGTTCTTGTAATGTGAAATTGAAGATTTCTTTACAGTAATAGATGCAATGTACATAAAATTCATCTCTTCAGCTTTGTAGTATGGCTTATAAACATTAAAATGTGATGGCTAATTCCATAAACCTGGGCCCATTCTGCACCACCAGTTCATTACTGTACTTAATGTAAATTGAGTGTTAACTCTCCATAAGTAAAATCTTCATCCAGTTTTGTGTTTGTCACTATGACTAGGATAGGAAAAAATACATTTTAGAGAGGGAAATCAGCCAAAATAAATATCTCTGTGAGCTGTCAGTGGGACCAAATTAAGAGGTAATCTTATACAATTAGGAAGGTATTACAGGTGGATATCTTAGAAATTAAATAAAATACATGTAATCTTAGGAAAAAGAACCAATCAACTAATTACCAAAATAGCTGCCCTATAAAGATCTTTGACCAAATATTGTACCCTGCCGTAGATGCTTTACAGGATGCTTTGGTCATCCTGTCACTGAAATGGTTTACAATTTACTTAATTTCTGGTGTCCTCAAGAGATATAGTGATTCCGTTAATGTTTTCAGAAATACCACCATCTCTAACTAGTTCAGATTACAAAGGCTATGTACAAAACAAATAAACAAACAAACAAAAACACTTCAGGGAGCTGACCAAGCTAGTTTCAAGCTACATTGGCTTTTCTACACCACATCACACACTGCAGTATGGGCAGACTCCAAGACCTATTTGTGTCTAGCCTGTAACGGTGTTTTAATTGGTAAAATTGATGAGTTTTGCCTTTCCTTCAGGCAGTTGTCTCTGGCTCCAGTGTTGCTTGTTTCCTGAAAATAGAACCCTGTGGTCTCACAGGTCAGCTTCATCCCAAAAAAAGAAGAATCAGTGATGCAGAATCTAACTATTTGCTCAGTGCAACTTGATTTCCTCATGTGCACCAGTTCTACATGTTGGTAATCTATTATCTAATATTTAGGAAGCTGCTACACCAGAATTCAGACTAGCAGTTCCTGCAGTTTGCAATAGCATGACCAATCTTAATTCCTGTAAAATTTGCTTCCCAATAATGAAAGAACACAGAAGATCGTATTGCATATTGTGCAGTACTGGGGAGTTCAGAAAAAAAGAACAGATTAAAGCAGCAGTATTAGTATTTTAGTATTTAGCATTTTAGTATTTAGTATTTTAATTTCTGAAATTAAACGGGTGATTTCTTTCATCTCAGATCAGACACCAGGGGACTGGACATTGGTAGCTGTCAGTAATTGTCTCAGATATAACTGGAGGTGCCAACTGTGAAATCCCTAAATATACCATCTACGCCCATCTACAAGAAGGGCCGGAGGATAGGGTGGAGGATAGACCCGGGGAACTATAGGCCTGTTAGTTTGACCTCAGTGCCAGGGAAGCTCATGGAGCAGATTATCTTGAATGTCGTCACGAGGCACTTGAAGGGCAACCAGGCGATCAGGCCCAGTCAGCATGGGTTTATGAAAGGTAGGTCCTGCTTGACGAACCTGATCTCCTTCTATGACCAAGTGATGCGCCTAGTGGATGAGGGGAAGGCTGTGGATGTGATCTACCTTGACTTCAGTAAGGCTTTTGACACCGTTTCCCACAACATTCTCCTCAAGAAACTGGCTGCTCGTGGCTTGGACTGGCGTACGCTTCGTTGGGTTAAAAACTGGCTGGATGGCCGGGCCCAAAGAGTTGTGGTGAATGGAGTCAAATCCAGTTGGAGGCCGGTCACTAGTGGAGTCCCCCAGGGCTCAGTGCTGGGGCCGGTCCTCTTTAATATCTTTATCGATGACCTGGACGAGGGGAACGAGTGCACCCGCAGTAAGTTTGCAGATGACACCAAGTTAGGTGCGTGTGTCGATCTGCTCGAGGGAAGGAAGGCTCTGCAGGAGGATCTGGATAGGCTGGACCAATGGGCTGAGGTCAACTGTATGAAGTTCAACAAGGCCAAGTGCCGGGTCCTGCACCTGGGGCACAACAACCCCAAGCAGCGCTACAGGCTGGGAGATGAGTGGTTGGAAAGCTGCCTGGCCGAGAGGGACCTGGGAATACTGGTTGATAGGCAGCTGAATATGAGCCAGCAGTGTGCTCAGGTGGCCAAGAAGGCCAACAGCATCCTGGCTTGTATAAGAAGCAGCGTGGCCAGAAGGTCTAGGGAGGTGATTGTCCCCCTGTACTCGGCTCTGGTGAGGCCGCACCTCGAGTACTGTGTTCAGTTTTGGGCCCCTCGCTACAAGAAGGACATGGAGGTGCTCGAGAGAGTCCAGAGAAGGGCAACGAGGCGGGTGTGGGGTCTGGAGAACAAGTCTTATGAGGAGCGGCTGAGGGAGCTGGGGTTGTTTAGCCTGGAGAAGAGGAGGCTCAGGGGCGACCTCATCGCTCTCTATAGGTACCTTAAAGGAGGCTGTAGAGAGGTGGGGGTTGGTCTATTCTCCCACGTGCCTGGTGACAGGACGAGGGGGAATGGGCTAAAGTTGCGCCAGGGGAGGTTTAGGTTGGATATTAGGAAGAACTTCTTTACTGAAAGGGTTGTTAGGCATTGGAATGGACTGCCCAGGGAAGTGGTTGAGTCGCCATCCCTGGAGGTCTTCAAAAGACGTTTAGATGTAGTCCTTAGTGATATGGTTTAGTGGAGGTCTTGTTAGTGTTAGGACAGAGGTTGGACTAGATGATCTTGGAGGTCTCTTCCAACCTAGACGATTCTGTGATTCTGTGATTCTGTGATATATACAAAGCCTGGTAGTGAAAATGTCATTTTCCCCTTTGCCACCTGTAACTGTTCATGTACTCAGCACCCCAATAATTTGCTGTTCCTCAGGATTCTGCTCGAAGTATCTTTTGCTCAAATTGCATGATATTTTCTTTCTCAGTATGCTTCTTTTCATTCCTGATAGGTGGCATAAGCCCTTGGGATCTTCTGATCTGCTTATCTTCCAGAAAAAATGATGGTACTAGCTGCATTCAAAGAGATGACTTGCATCATCTAGAGTTATTCCAAAAGGTATGAAATTATTGTGTTATCCTTTGTGGGAATAAGGGCACAGGGCTAGCCCAAATTTTCAGCAACCGCTCACAAAAAGAAATGTATCTAATACTCATTTTACACTGCATGAGCTTGGTTGAACAGCTATAAAACATTTTTTTCAAGTTCCTACCTACTGAAAAATGCTTGTCACATACGAACAATTCATTCTTTATATATCATCCAGAGATCAAAAGCAGTTTCTCATTTGGACATAGTATGTCATTTTGGATGTCAGCATTTCAATGTAAATTGAATGAAAATTGTTACAACTGTTTGTTAAGTTTTGCTTTTCTCTTCTTTACCTTGAACTTCATTCTTGACCACCCTAAACAGAATGACAGGCATCAAAAGCCTCTACAGAAGTTAAAGGAAATTTAAATAAGTACTCCATTTGAAAAAGAAAATTTAGAAATGAGGAGAAACAATTAGCAAATGCATACAATATTTTAGAATAATAACACAGGCAGAAGATAAAGCTGGACAAATTTAGGCTTCACAGTTTGTATCACTCCTGAGTTTTATCTAACATAATTGCTACTTGTAAATATAATTCAGGCACCTCTTCAAACAGTGACAGTACTCCTACAATTGATAATGTTTAAGCTGGACTGGTGTCACCCTCCAGGGCCTTCACAAGAGTTCTTTGCTCTGGCACAGCAATCAGTTTACTCACAGTTGAAAGGAACAATGGTGCCAATAATTCTGTGTATTTTCAGGATTGCTTTTTTTTTTTTTTTTTTTCACTTGACCATATCGTGGGTCTGATTTAGGTTACTCAGATATGCAAATGTCTAAACAAATACCTGGCCTGTTAGTGAAAATATATAAGTGATTTAAACTGAGATCTTTGAAAAAAAAAAGTGAAACCAAACTATAGACACATTTTGTCTTAGGATTCAAGTAAAACAGCATAGATAATAACAGCAAGACTCTGACCTGAGAGACTGGGAGAAATGGAGCTACTTTAAAAAAGCATTTAGTGCAGGTATTGAGTTCATAAGTATCCAAAAAGCCACTGTCATGTCCACTAAGTCTGAGCTAGGAGTATGTACATTGGGGTTTCCTGGGACAGAGTGTGCTATCTTGGTATATCCAGATGAAAATATTATAGCAACTCCAGTTTGCTAGAAACACAGATGCTTTGATTTCAGGTCTCAGATCATAAAATCTCTCAGGCTTCTGCAAACTGCATTTTGCTCATTCTATGCATACTGCTGTATCTAAGCCTTATATAATAATCTTTACAGCACTCTGCGATGTCCAGAAGTTTCGCACATGGATAACTGAGACATGAGGTGATCAAAGGAATTGTCCAGGTTCCATTAGGAAGTCTGCAGCACAGCAGGGACCTAAACCAGATGGCCCATATCTCTGGATAACTTTAAATATTGGCCTAACATTCTTTGCAGCCAGCATGTCCATACCACAGTGCAACACAGTTCTTTGTTGCAGAGCCTGGATATGGCTTAGTTATGTTAGCTTACCACTGTTCCCAAGCACAGAAGTTCAGGAGGCTATTTCTGTGCAATGAGAGACAGAGATTGATAACCAGCAGAGGACAGAGAAGTTGCAGAAACTAAAAAGGAGGGCAGAGAAGGGATAAAAACTCAGCAGCCAGGAGGAGAGACATAAATCTGAAATTTTGTTGTGTGATGGCCATGGAGGAATAGTCCATACTTTACATTCATTATTCTATGTTACAGGGATGGCAAAGTTGTAAAACTGAGAGGATTTTTGTGCCTGAAGAGTCCTTGATAAATTAAACATGAAACCATTGAAGAATCCAGGAAAATAAAAGGGGGAAAAAAAAAAAAGTAGCTATTGTCTGAATGAAATCATTAAAGCTTTTTTTTTTTTTTTTTTTTTTTTTTTAAATGTACAGGTAAACCTACTTCCAGAAATTCAGCATTTCCTTTGCAGAAAAGAGGGATTGTGCCAGATAACAAAAGCCTTTTCAGGTAACTTAATTTCCTCATATATGCATAAGGGGTGAAGGTCTTTTAGTAGTCATCACAGTAAGTCTCTGAAATGAGACTGTCAGGCTTATAATTCCTTTGCGGTTTTAGTCATAAATGCATAGGGAAAAAAAAAAAAGGTAAAAAAGGTAAGAAGAAAAAAAGTAAAAATGAGACAGGAATGATAATCCATTTCAGACACCACTTAAATACAAATAGCAGTTTTGCAGTATCTTTTCAGTTAAAAACATTGCATTGTTTAGCCACTGCATACTGCAGAACATAATTTGGCTATAAGAGTCTTATTTTAGGACTATTTTGTGTTAATATAGTGTATTAGTGTTTACACTTCAAAGCCCTGGGTTCAATGTAATATGTTTGTTCAGCTTTACAAAAATGCTGTGGTACAGAGAAGGAGTTGGTATTAGAGTTTGGTTCCAGTCCAGATACAGTTTACTGATAAAAACCCTTTGTGTATTAAGATTATAGTATCATAGAATGGTTTGGGTTGGAAAGGACCATAAAGATCATCTAATTCCAACCCCCCTGCCATGGGCAGAGAGACTATCAAACAGAATCATCAGCCAGAAAAGTTTAATGGTTACGGGCCAGTTACCAGAGAATTCTAATTTACTATGGGTGAAATTCAGCTTCAAATAGAAACTGGACAAAACTACAGAGGGACACATTCTGGTCTCAGTTGCATCACTAAACATCCAGCATTGATGTTATTTTGGATTTATGATCTACCTTCATTATATAAACTTTGCTTTTTTTTTTTTTTTTTTTTTTTTAATCCAGCAACAACCAACCACACATTTATTCCATCAGTATTTAGCTTTGTTTGGCAGATGTATATATATATAAGATTGCTCAGTTTGATTGTCTTGCCTTGCCTTCTTCTCCTTTTATAAATATATATGTTAGATTTAAGACATAAAGGAAGGATTCATCATGTCTCATTTAACCATTTAGAAGTTAGGTATCTTCCGCACCAGTATTCTAGTCTTCCTCTAAAGTCAGTGGAGAGAGAGGGGCACCTTCAAAGACTTTCATTTTGTCCTAAACTATATATTTGAAGTAGGTTGGTTGAATTACACCCCGGAGGTATGTATCACCAATTACCTCTAACCACTAATGGTAAATGGAGCCTAGATAAGTAGCCTAGATTAAATGTCTGACTTCTGGATGCTCAGCTGAAGTTAAGGTAGCTGGTTCCTAACCAATACCATATTTTTTTCCTTTTTCTTTTTTTTTTTTTTACTGTTTCATTTAAATATTGATCAATATTTAAAACTTACATGAAGAGTTCTCCTTAAAGAGCTGTATGTTGAGTGTCACTTGGACACTTCCTAATTTCCTGGTGCAGTCAGTTGTCAAAACTGATCATAAGGAACATGCAGTATAATGAACATCTATCCAGGCCCTATGAGAGTTCTTTATAGTGAAGTCATATTACACCAGGTTAGTGATACATTTGGTTTTGGCTGAATTTTAAGTGTCTTCAGTGATGCCTACTGCCTTGGGTCCCTTGCACTGGAACGTGAACGAGAATTATATATGTGAATGAGAATTATTACAAGAAGTATTATGATATAGTACCATTTCTGGACAAACTTGAGCAGATTTCTAAAAATTTCAAAGGACTCAAGTTGTATCAGACTTCCTTTAAAAAAAAGCAATGTTTACTACTTGGAGGAAGGCAATTGCAGTAGTTTTATTATTTTTCCTACCACAAAACCACAAACAGAAGAGGCACTCACCGCACACTGAGCTTTCCCCTTAAAATATGCACATTTTCACACAAAATATGCTGTCCATAGACTGTGGTACAAGCCACTATGTGTATGTGGTCCGTTAAACTGTTCGGTGTTCTCTCCCCTTTAGGGAAGGGCAATTTGTAAGCATCTTATTCCATACTTATATTATTAGTGATTTCCTGGCAAAGAGAAACCTAACTAACTCTGAAGTCTTATTGAAATTAAAGTAGTTTTGTGAGCTTGGCAGCAGGGGTCTGACAGTCTTTCCCACCTAGTAACAGAGGGTTATTCTAGCCATCTGCTGAAGTACTGTCAGATAGAAAAAGGCTTACTTCTCACCTCTCAGTCATCAGTAAAAATGATTTTGAATCAAAATCAGCTGCAGTGTTTTACAGTAGAAAGAAATCCATCTCTTAAATCTAGGTGTCTCCACATCAGCATGTGCCCCAGTGGCTAGGGCAACTGTTTCACTGCAGGAGTCTCATGCCTCTTGAGACACCATGGGGAATCCGGGCCACCCAGTAGGACGGGCAGGTTTGGCACAGAACCTTTCTGAAGTCTTTCTGGACCAGCAGCTGGAGGTTCAGGCATCTACTCATCAATAGATGGCAATGGATGTCTATGTGTTGGCAACTGAATCCAACACTTGGTATCTAAGCTCCCCAAATTAACAGAAGTACAGTTTAGAGTCAGCACTGTCCAAAAGAGTATTTAGTTACAGCATTAATTTAGGGTTAGCTGAATAGCTCTGTGCTGACTGGATAGTCTACGCTGACATCCATGGACAGGAATGGGAACTGAGACTGGCGCAGAGGGAGTCATCTTTTTATAGACCGGACCTCAAAGTGCAAGTGTCTGAATTCAGGGATGGATCCTCTTCAGTATTACTGCATGTGTGACATCTGTTTTAGTATGAGTGAAATTCACCTACAGAAGGTAAAATTAGAATCAGAAAGCTAAATCATTTGACTTCAGTGTAATAGTTAAGGGGACAAAAGGCATAAGTTAAAGCAAGTCTGTGTAGAGCCAGTTACCATCCTTCCCCTTCCATTCATGTGATATAGTTAGCCCTTTCCACTTCTTTCTTTCAATTGCATCCTCTGAAATACTTTTCTTCCCAACAGCAAAGTCGCCAAATATTAGGATTTGTTTTATCCTCAATTTTGAAATTATTTGAGGAAAGAACAGCTTTCATCAGTATTTCCTCCACATGAGAGTTTGTTTCCTTTCAAATCAGTGACTAATTTTCACTCTTGTGTGTTTGAGTCAACAGGGCTTCTCTGCAATTCCTGTTGAAGAGGATCAGTTGGTTTGTTATTACTGTGTTTGTCATTTAGTCAGACCCCCAAGGAGCTGAGCAATTTCCTGTAAAAGTGAAAACGCAAAGTTGCTGCTCTAAGAATTATGTGATCTAATTAAAGACACACTAAGTCATAGAAAAGAATATCAGGAGCTAGGCTGAGAAGAAGGGATTACTGGATTTACTGTGGGTATGATTGTTGATATTGATAAGCAGTAAGGGTAAAGGTTATTTTTTTTAAGATGTTATTCTATCTGTTGATATTCCTAGACCATTGCGGTTTTTTTGCTGTACAACTATTAAACTGCTAGGTTTTATATTTAAGAGAAAGTGACCCCTCACATATCTCTGTTATATCAACTTAGCTGCTGTAAAGAAAATGAATTGTAGAAAATAATCAGGTCAGCGCCTGTTTTTTTCCTTCATTTCTTTAATGGAAAATTTTTTCATCAGTCTGAAAATTCAGATTGGTTCTAAGCATATGTGAAGACAATATTATGGACACAGGGAAGTCAAACTGGAATAAGATTAGTTTAGAGGAGAAAAAAAAAGACAATTATGTGATATGGATGGATAAATAGGATTGAATAAGAGAAGGAAAGAGATGATAGAGGTTGCTGGAAGATGGACACATGGCAGTGATTTTTTTGATGAGGCATAAGAATGGTAAAGAATACTAAAATTCAGCATGAGAACGACTGAAGAATTGCATGAATTGCATAAATTGCAGGATTGCATGACTAAAATCTTCCCATGAACAGCCAAAACCTGGAATCTCTCTGAGGCTGGAGAATGACTGGCAAAGGGATTTCAGGTGCTCCAACTCCACTGCACGTGGGGTCAGGACGGGGTTTGACTGACTCCTGGCACTGCTCTGACCTGACAGATGGGAAGGACTGAGGTCCACAATGTGAACAGAAACCCAATGGCCCAGCCTCAGTTTAGGGCACAGAAAAAAACATCCTGATGTATGCACAACAAATTCTGTCTTTGATAGGTTTTTCCTAGGAAAGTAGTGGCAACACCTAGAGTATTGAAACAGTCTCCATGGTTTTCTCATTCCCTAAGTGATCCAGACTAGACTGTCTTTCCACATAAGCATTTGTCTTGCTTCACCTCTTCCAGGGCCCAACCTGTGCAACGCACAGCTATTTTCTCTACCCATCCAGATCACCGATTCTTTTTGAAGTAATACTTTTGGCATATGCCTCCATTCTGGGTTTCTTTTTATTAGTGTCACTAGTGCAGAGATTTTATGAGTGTCCACGAGCCTTGGATCCTTCCTTGATCACCTGTGGGGCTAGCCAACAGTGTTAATCACACAGGAGGTTTGGGGATAGAAATGACCCTGATAAAATTGGGTGGGAGGGAGAACCAAGATAGACCAGCTATGTGACTGGGCTCTCACTATGTTATATGTTTACTGTCTGGTGTTCACTGAGGAGCTAACCTCCTTCAGCTTTCCTCCCCTCTTGCCTGGCCAATCTGTTCTGCCTGTCCCCAGCTTACTCTGGGTCAGCAGATAAGGTGATGAGGTGAGGGGAGGAAGCAAGGGGAGAGTACAGCCACAGAGCCCATCACGCCTTTAATGTTGGCCTCCTCGTTAGCCGGCAGTCAACAGAGTGGCAGGGTTACTTGCTTTTATTTTTCACTTTCTTTGACCTGGATGGTATTGCTGTTTGACATAAGTAAATGAGACTGAGGGCGAGAGCAGCATTCCTCCTCCTCTGCCACTGTCCCAGGACTCCCGTCAGTAGCTGGCAGCGAGTGCTGGCCAGCTGCAGTGAACCTTCAGAGCTCTGCTTACAGTCGCTGCAGCTGACTGTCACCCCTTTGGATGTTTGTCTTTGGATCCAGGAAACCCTGCGGGGCAACGTTGTAAGAGCGAAATTATAGATTAAAGTTATTTTCTGTGTTAATAATTCAGCACCTCTGTGACAGGAACATGCTTCTTTATAGGGGGATCCATTTCTTTTGCCAGCTGGCCCTTAAAAATGCCTACACATAAGCTGTGATCAGTTTTGTGCCTGCTACCATTTTGCTACTGAAGTTGCTTAAAGCCTCAATGACGGCCAACAAAATCAGCATCTGTCTCTTCTGAGTTAGTTTGATTATAAACTACTTGCAGCAGGATTTCTGTGTTTTACTAAAAGGTCAGATCTCAGCTAGGACTTCAGTAATAACAGCAAATGTGAAGAGACTGAAAGGAAGAACTGCAGCTAAATGAATATAATCACTTAGCTTTCACTCATATACTATTCTATCTGCTACTGTATTACCAGCACAAAATCATAACTGTGGCTCTAATCACACAACAGGCAAGCAACATTTTCACTGAGATACTTTTCCAGAGTTTTACAGCTTATCTGTAAACTTAAGTTCTGGTATGAAGGGCGCACAGAGAAGAAGCCCTTTTGGAGGATATTGAAAAATCCTTATCTTCTAACTGCGCGGACACTTTAGGAATGAAGAAGCAAACATTGTATTTAATACTCTTTTAAATGCATCTGCCAAAATAGAGAAGTGACAAACATGGTAAATGATTAATCTAAACCAAAGCTGTGTTTGCTGATGCTTTTATTGGGGAAAATAAACAACACAAACAACACAGACATTTAAAAATGATGTGCTATCATTTGGTTATCTTTATAACTCTCAAACTTCACAGTTGTTTTTTATTATGGATTTCAGTGCATTCCAACCCACAGTTTAAATTCCTTTCCATCTAGATCTGGTTTCTTAAAAACTTTTTTTTTTTTTCTATACTAAATATATTTAGATAACCATTGTACAAATTTCCAGAAGTTACTAATAATTTGAAGTTTCTCCATTCTAAATATTTGGTGTGGGTTACTCTGAAGTTAGCTGTGTTACAGAAGGAGGGATCCCTGCATTTTTCTGAATATGAAAACCTTTTAAGGACAGGATCAATAGTCCTGATCAACAGATCAATAGTCAGTGAGTGGGATATCAAACCTGCAGAAATATGCACATCACAAATGAAGCTTATAACACGTTAAATTCATCAAAAGAGTGTTTAAGCAAGAAATCATCTTCCTGTGAAAACAACAGAAATTTTGCCAGGACTTCAGTGGGGTCAGGACTACCCCCAGCCTCCTGCAAATACTCAGCACCTGCTTTGAGTTTCGGAGGCACCTTGTTCTAAGTGCACGGCTTATAAAACTCTGAGCATTAAAGGTTCTCTTTCTTTAGCAACTTCAAGGAGCAGTGTGTAAGCTGTAGGAAAGTATTAATCTTTGTTTCAGAGTCTTTTCATCAGATAGGTCAAATGGATAACAGAAGGCAATTAAACGGAATAGATCTGCTTTCTGTGACAAGCCTGCAATGACCTCAAGTCATGTAAGGACAGTAGTTAAGCTAAAATCATCCATTCTCTGAAATCAGTAATGAAAAATGAAAAAAATGCCCTTTTAATGGTCACCACTTTCATGGTTATATAGATTAGGGCAGGTTGCTATACATGACTGAGCAAAAAGAACTGGATAATAGGCTTTGATCAAAATTCACTGATCCTCTATGTGCTCAGGAGTCTGCCTAAGACTATGAAAGCTGTTTAAGCATCTCCTGATATGAAGCAATCTTTGCAGCTGTTTAACACACCTTTCAAGCCTACAAAGCCTGGAAAGTTGCCCAGCTGTAAATATCAGAAGAGGACCAGTTTGGAGCAATGCAATTTGTGCAGTCTGTTTCAGAAATAAGCTCTTTGTTCTCCAGAAGCCCACACCAGTCAGACAGATGGATGATCCCAGCACAGGAAGCAATACATAGTTCTTCTAACTCACTGAGAAGACAGGTCAGAGAGCAAGCCTGAAAGGCAGGCAGAAATGACCTGTTATCACTCCTTTCTGCATATTGTGCTGCATCAGAGTCTGCTGAGAAGTGATGTGAGATGACTATCATTTTGTCTTTTTTTCCTGTGTGAGAGAATTTGAGATCCTGCTAGAGACAGTCTGCCACTATGAAAATCTAGGAAGATGTTCAGAAGATTTGAGATGAAAAGCCTGCCATATACCTCCAGTATTAGTGACCTTTCATGTTCTGAAGTGATGTTTGTCCTGCCTAAAGAAAAGCAACTGTATGAAGACTGCAAGTATAAATGTGCTGAGCTTACAATGTCCTATATGAAAGGAATGAACAATATGATGGACTCAGAACAAAGCACAGCATCTTAGTTGTGTTTCATTCAATCTATAGCCTTGTGCTTCCTTACTCAATGAGGAGCTTTCAAGGTCACTCAATCATGTTGAAATTTTTTGAAATTTTTCTAATAGAACTGACTGTTGGTAGGCATTTTAGAAACAAAACAACCTTTTCATCACAGACACAATGGTCTTAACTGCTTTTTGCTCCATGTTTTAAGAGCGTACAATATAGCCTCTTTGATCTCAAGCAGAGTTTTAAAAAAAAAAAGAAAGAAACCATATCATAACTCCCCTTACAACATCAAAGGATAGTAAAAAGGAGAGGATAAAGAAGAGGGCACATTTGTATTTGTCCTCTGTTTCCTTTTCTTTCAGTTAAGTGTTACTCATTTAAAGCAGTGGGTACTCACTTAGTTCAGCCTGTGGGATCTTCTTCTGTTGATTTCCTTACACTTGCAGATCACCATATGTTTAAGCTGACCTAAGCCCTCCATTTACCATCAGTCCACGTGGCTGCAGCCATGTAAACAATGACCTGGCTACATGCCAGGAAGTCTCACTTTGCCCAAAAGTACCTCTAGCTGTTGGTAAACCTTTTGCTCAGCACCATGTTGTAACTCTTAAATCAGCTATTCTTTATTGCATGTGGGCTGAATCTCATGTTACACTTCAGAAATCTGAGCCAAAGACAAGAAAATAACTTGGGAGCCGGAGATGAGGGGAGAGGGAGCAAGAAATCATAGCTGTGTAAAACATTTGAAAGGCCTCATTAGTTACCAGCGGAGCTGCTGCTGCTGTCATCTGATCTGTTTGACTCTGGTACTTCGAGAGATCGCAGCTGACAGAATGAAATCTGCCACCAGTTCATGTGACAAAGGGGCACTTAATTTTTTTGATCTAGAGGTGTTGACTTGCTTTGGTGGATCTTATACCTCTCATTCCCATATGCTGCCCAGCTGTTTCTGCAACACGGATCTGTGTTTTATCCACTGCTGTGGTTAGTGGGCTAATGCGTGAATTCAGCTGAGAATGTGCAGTGGCTTCCTTACCCATCGAAATGGCACTGCAGAGAACACCACAGGCAGACAGAGAAGGGATTTCTAAGGTCGAGACTTGGAAAGCGGTGCTGTTTGTTGGTGTTTTCAATAGTACAATTTCAGAGACGTCAGCATAAGAAGACTTCTTCAAACCAGAATTTCAATGAGGATTTTTTTTTTCAAAGTGAAAGTAGGTATCAGGCCTTAGGTCCTTTGCTTTATACTGGATCAATAGATTGCATAGCCTTTTAAATACTGCATAGCCACTTTACAAAGAAAAATGTTCTTTTCTAGTATACATTTTTTCACCTTTTGATCTTAAAGGTCTGTGCTACAAAAATTATGCATACTAAGATTAGGATTTTTGAAAAAGGGAATGTAATCTGGATGGGGGACTACAGTGTTGGGACTTGTCTTATTTCTAACTTGGTTTCCCGAGCTGACTGACACATCAACTGCTGAGCCTCTCTCACTTCTTCTACTATCAAATGTTATTGTTATTTAAAATGTTGCTGTTATTTACATACTTTGAAAGGACTGGTTAATTAACAACAGCTTGCAGAGTGATTTCAAGGTGGAAAAACATGTCAATTACAACAAACAGTAAAGGCACTGCGAGCTAATTTTCATTGATGATGATGTTGGTTAACAAATTTACAGCTCTGACAAACACTGTTACTGTTTCTGAGTGCAACAGTAGGTGGAGAATTGCCATGAGTACCGATGCAGCTGAGTGTTCAATGCTACTGACATCTCTTTATTATTATGATAATTGTATTCATTGATTACGAGGAGTAGATTTACCAAAGTAAGGGACTGTCACTCTCTCATTAGCTCTGCCTGGTGGTGTGCAAACTGCGTGTCATCTCAAAGGAGCAAGTGCCTTGTGACAGTCTCATTTCCCTTTCTCCTTCTTCCAGCCACTTTGTAATAGGCTCCCTCCCAGGTGGGTGCTAACAGAAACCCAATAGGGATGTGTAAGGAACCATACAAACAGAGTGGTCTATGTGGGGAATAATTTAGGAACATTGCCCCTTTTTTAGATCTCAAATCTAATAACCGGTGCCCTGAATTTGTTTAACCTTCTCTTTTTTGAGAGGTGGTAGGTTTCCTTTTTTTTTTTTTCTTATGTCAAGGCATTTTACAATGACTTATGGCATCACTAAGGAGCTTCTCTCCAGTGGTTTGAGAATTATAGGACACTTCTCTTTTTTCATCTGTCTCCACCCATTTTTGTTATATTCTGCTACAGTAAATGGTTCACTGGTTAGTGAATAATGTCAAAGTATTCTTTTGTATTTCCCCTAAACAGCTAAATTCCTGATTTATAAGGGGTACATTTAAAAGGGGTAAAGTACAGATGTCATCTCATTATTTTCAAACTCTGCTTTGTGAGTTAATACCATATCAGTTACTTGTTACCCTAGCAACACAATTAAAACCGTATTTTAAAAAGGAAAAGATGCTCTCTACTTTCTGTTAAACAACCTTTTTCTGCTGCCTTGTTCTTATTTTCAGTGAAATATTGGCTTTCTTTTAAATAAGAAAATTACACTTCAAAAAATTGTGCTTTCTCAACATCATGGTCATTTTAACTAAAGCAATTGCTGAAAAATGTGCATCTTTTACATTTTTTTTTTGGGTGATTTAAGAGCTGTTGTTCTTGCCCCTTCCATGGTTCTGTTAATTGTTTTACATACTTATGGCTTAACGTGTTTATGTTATATACAAGCTTGTTCTGGAACCGCAGTTCTGCCTCCTTTCAGCTGCATGCTGTAGCTGTCACAGTAGGACAATCTGCCTCTTTTCTGCCTCCCAAGGCAGCATTGACCAGGGGGTAGATTGGATTGCTGTACACTTCACTGGGTTTTGTATAAGTTTGATACTGCTTTTGGTCGACAGACCATTGTCGTGCTGATTGAAGACCTAGGCCATGAGGTTTCAGTTCCAGAGTCTGACTGTGCTGAGCTGTTCCTGATGGATGTGCTATGGTATCATGGATAGAGGGGAACAGGGCTTGGCTCCTCGAGAAGCTGTGTCTTTCCTTTTTACCAATGTAAGGATACATCAGAAAAAGATCTGTGAAGTCAGCCATGCATTGTGGAGGGCCTGTATGAGTTTTTGTAATTTTGGTTTTGGCTGAACACCAAAACTGTATGATCAAACTTTATACTCTGAGAATTATTTGTACTTAGTTTAGTTAGTTTAGCTTTCTTGCATAGTCAAAAAAAAAAACAGATCCTTTCAGAGAGCTGTTTAGAACCAGTATTTCTCCTAGTTCTCTGAGTACTGGTCTCTTTCTCTGTCTCCACTGCCTAAAGACAAACCCCAAGAATACTGCTTTGCTAGTACAGACACTTCAGTAAGGTAACTAAAATGATGCATAGGGGTAGGTTCAGTGGGACAATCAAAAATTGCCATGGTGGAATGCCATTGTCTCTGTATGTTACCCATAGGTGGAAATTGCCATAGTGAAATGCCAGTGGTTATTACAGAGTGGATATGGAAAAAATAGCACTTGATCTAGCAGGTCTGCTCCCTGTGCATATACAGAAACAAGTCTGCTAAATAAATGACTTAATGGGAGTTTACTGGCTTATTCCTGTTATCACTGCACAGGCAAGTAGACAGACAGTAGTCTGTCTTGTCTCTGTACTATCAGCAAACAGGTAGGCACTTACAAAGTCCACATCAGTTATAATGCATAACACAACACAAAGATGCCAGTGAGAGTATAATCTGAACATGCGGTGCTGTATTAATAACTGCCTGGTTTTGATTAGTAAAGCCTTTGCTCCTGCTAAATGGTGTGTGTAAGGCAAAGGACAAGATTAATTTTAGATCCCAGTTGAGCTTGAAAGGCTGAACTGAGTTGATCTGATGAACAGCTGATAAACATAGACAATCACAATGTCATTTTAACAGGAACAGTATGAAAAAGAATAGTTCTTTTCCTTGAATGGCTGCTCACAGCTCATCACCAGAAATAGAGCTTCAATTTTGTTTTTCATTTCGTGTACTGAAGTGGAGAGCACATGCATTAAAAGAAAAGCTATACAAACAACTTCATAACATTAGCACAATGCAGTATGTCATTAAAAAATATAAGTGATGAGGTTTGGGAATAATGTGAACAGCTTGACTTTTCCCTGACTATTACTTAGGAATTTGAAATGTCTAAAAGTGAGGTGTGTTAGTGTTAATGAAAACCACCCTGCATGAAATAACGACATAAGAGCTCTATGCCTTTTTATAAGCACAGTAGGAACAGTAAATACATACCACCCATTGACTGCTATCACATCACAATATTTTGATTACTATTAATATTCACATGCCCCAGTAATCTCGAGGGCTCTGGTACATCAGTCCTGCTCCCACTGCATTTAGTTGCAGAGCTAAACCTCCCATATATTTCAGTAACTACAAAATGTAGCCTTAAACTGTCAATCTAGAAACAGGGATATGTTGTTATTTACTGAACTGTGTGATTACAGTGGCAAAGTCCCTTGGTCCTTTGTCAAACACATTTCTTATCCACATTAATTTTAATTAGGGCTGTGTGAGAAACACAAGTTTTGGTATTCTATATTTAGAAATAAAGGATTTCTATGTAGAGGAAGGAGGAAAGGTATGTTTGTTTTTTTATGCAGCACTCATGTACTCACATATAAAGTGGGCCAGAGCTTGTAGCTGGAAGGGGGTACTCAGTGGGTATAAATCTCTCTGCTAGCAGTTCTGAATAGGATATAGTCTAAGCATTTTCTATTTTATATTTTTGGTTGATTCTTCCAGCTCCTCTGTACTGCTTCTGTTTTACACATTTTTTCCTTAACATCAGGAGATGAGCGCTGTTTTCAGTGGTCTGCTAACTCTCTTTCTGCTTCTCTTGGTGCTTTTTCAGACCTGCAGCTCCCAGTTGCCACCCCAGAGTGCTTCAGTTGGCATGGGCTGTCAAGGGCCAGCATTGCAAGCAACGGCAAGACACACGCTGCCCATCTACAGCACTTGTGGAGCCAGGCTAATAGTGCACAGCTGTAAGCTAATCATACCTTACCCCAGAAACTGTGTGTTTCATAATGCATTTAGTTGGGAGTCAAGGATGCAGAATGTAGTGAGAATGGAAACTGCAGCAGATGGAGCACTTAGATGTATTGTATCTTTTTCTATATACTTGCATGATGCTTTTTTTTTCCTATAATAGCAAAACTTGTACATGCTTTGTGTGTGAACAACTAAGTCCTTATGTTGAGGGCATTTAGACTCCTAGACAGATAAATACAGATCCAGAGACACCCTTGAATGTTTAGGTCTCACAGTGTCTGAGATGTTTCCTGTCCTCATTCCTGCCTTACCTGTACTATAGACACACATATATAGTCCTTTGCAAAGAGATTTCCATTAAGTAAAGAACTAAAAAATATTTGAGAACTAGCTGTCCAAATGCTGTTTCCTATATTTCAGTATCACGCAAAATTCTGTGGTCAGGGGCCCTACAATTCTGCAAGGGGAAGAAAAAAAATTGTTTAGCATAGATACTCTTAGATTCTCTTTAAGTGATGGCAAAACTGAGGCCTGGTGAGGCCATGTCTTGCCAAAGATTACACAGAAATGGGAGAAGAGTGTGAGGTCCCTCTTTTACCACTAATCACAGTCTTAGACACATATAATTTGTATACTCATCCTCTCATTGCATTTGCTGTGAGGTAGATTGATATTCAGAGATTTTAACAGACAGATTAATAACCACTTTTGTGAATATTCCCAAGCGTCGTTCAAGTTTCCCCATGTAATGAGCTTTTAGAGAACTAATTTTTTCCCCAGTTTTGTTTGTTTCTTCCCTGTTTCTATGCTGATTCTTTTTGTGCAGACTATGGGAGTTGTGGCCTACTATCTAGAGAGCCACGTCACTTCCTGAACTAAATTAACTTGCACTTTTATGATTAGCTGATTTATTATGGGCTATTCCTAGGTGTTACAGTTTCTCATAATATTTGGAATCATAGTTCATGTCTTTCCTTAGTATAAGCATGCATTACCACATATTTGTGGTCTTGTATTACACAGAAGAAAGTGCTTATGATAGTGTAGTCTTTCCGTACTTTTTTGTGACTTCACTAGAAATCAGTGTTAGATTTGGGTAGCTTTACTATGCACTTCCGTTATTTAAGCTGCTTGGATTTCTTTAATGTTTTTACCTTCACTCTGAATGTCCTGGGTTAGTACTGACAGCTTTTGCAACAAACAATTACAACATGGCCACAACACCCCTGCCTGCATGCCCATGCATTTGCCCATAAGTACACTCAACCATAACTCCCTCCTAACACAGTTAATTAGTATCCATGGAAATAAAGGTAAAAAACACTGAAAGCAAAAAAAAAGACTGGATAAAAAGCTTGATTCCATCCTGCTTGGTTTCATCTACTATGTTACCTAACCTTGGGTTAAAAGGAAATTATTTTCTCCCCTGCTTTTTTTATCCTGTAGCTCATTTTGCTTCTAAAAGAGATGCAAAAGCTCTTCATTAATTCTCTGCGTTGTTATTACTTCCCAGGAATCAGGTCTCAGCCTCACCAGACCACAAGGACATCTTTAAAGCTCAAGACATTTCTGTCATCATAAAAGCATACGTGCTAGTCACATCCTTAACACCTTTGCGGGCATTCATTCATTCAACCGCCACAGTCTGGCATCCACCCAAGAAGAAGCACTTTTCTGTAAAGGTAAAATGTTTTATTTCTTAGTTTCTGCACACTTTTAGGTAAAGTAGAGACAGAAAAACAGGTAATATGCATATTCTCTTTCCCCCTTTCTTTATTTGCAGTCCTGAGCTGATGGTGAATGTTCTCCTCAGGTACAGCTTTCATTTCTCAGAAAAAGTGGGGTTTGGTTCATGATGAAGGGGAGAGCTTGCCTGTGCAGTGGGAACTGTGAAGGGACCTGGGATTTGCTTGCTTCAAAGCCAATTTTTGTTGGTGGCATTGGGCAGCAGTTGCAAGGTTGGAATTTTCTCTAAAGCACAGCTGCAGGGGTGCTCTGATTCAGTAACATCTTTTGCCTGCATATTGACAGTGTTGTAAAAAAGGAAAGTAACTATTTAAAATGTTTAGATTTCTTTTTTAGGTACAGTAAAACAAAACGGATGAGGGTCAGGGCATTTCTAAATAAGGGGAAGGAAGAATACTGTGCAGAGGGTGGCTCCCCATGGTCTCTAGGTTTTATGAAGAAGGATGTTTCACACGTGCCTTACTTTGATTAAGTCTGGACATGTCCAAGTGCCTGGAGACACCACCCCAGGTCTCTATGTCTAGTTTGCTCAGCAGTCCTATGGATTTCCAAAGGTATCTTTCCATTCCTTTGTTCTTTCACCAAGGAACTGTCCTTGCAACGTGGCAGCTCTTTGTGAAGGAACTGCAGTTCTGTGGCTGCTCTTTTCTGTTTCAAGGAACAACTTCTCAAAGTAGCAGTGATTTTGTGAAGTGTCATAGCTCAACTCGTGCAGCAGCCATCAGAGGATGGGTGCACTTTGCCCATGTAACTCTCTTGGGGTAGGAGCAAGTCTCATATTTGAATCAGTGTGAATGTTGTGGTATCACTGCCAGGACTCTTGATGATGCTAACCATTTGGTATGTTTTACAATTTTAGTTCTCTGAAAGTTAAATGCCTACTTTAATCTCATTATCTAATTCTAGCTATTGGAGAAACAGGCATCTCTAAAGTATAAAACATCCCACTCAATTTAGACACTATTTTTGGAATGATATGTTTTTTTCTGCTAGAAATGTTTGCTTCCCTCCTGTTCTGCTGTGACTGCCTTACAGAGCATGCCAAATTCTAGATGGCCAAAATTAGGTGAAATAAACCTACTTACCTTCATTTCACTCTTCAGAAGCTGTGGAAGCACATGGAGATAAATTATTTGCAATTTGTCTGTGTGGGTTTAGGAAGACTACCAAAGGTCACCCACTTTCAAACCTTGAAATTCAGTATAATTTTCTGTATTAAAATGCTACAGTGTTGAGAAGCATCACTATCATATCTGAAGTAGGCAGTACTTTAAAGGCTAATAGTCATTAGTGATTGTGATAGGGCTCTGTAAAATGGCTCCAGCTGAGGGAAGTCTGCTGAAACGGGTGCCACCCATCATTTACAGAGCACTTTGGCAGCTGAAGAAGCAATAAAAGTGATAGATAGAAGCAACAGCGTGTCAACAGTAGTTCCAATCTGGTTACTGCTGCTGTGGTGTTACATCTTCCACAGCTTTAGGCAGACTTGTCAAAATGGCAAGAAATACACAAAAAGTAGGCATCACACAAAGCACATTTGTAATGATGAAGAAAGTTAAATGTAAATCAACAGAATGATGGAAAACAGGGTGTATAAGACTGTCTCTCAGCTTAAGCAACATGCCCTATAAAGAGCCTGGGAGGAGTCAGGAAGTCTCCAGGAGAAGCGAAACAGTGAGAATTTACTTAGTGGCCAGGCAGCACTACTGCGAAAATCATAAAAAGTCTTCTGTGCTTGGTGCAGAGGCATCAGACAGGAGTCATCAGAAAAGATGGCAGTGGTCAGGAAAGAATACCTGGGAGGTTTGAATTCAAACATGGATATCCTGTGAGATGAGATTGTATCAAGTTTCTAGTAAACTTTATGGAACCATCACTTGATGCCAGTGAGATGTACAATGCTAGCATAGTGATCTCCTCTCCCAAACTATCCAGTGGAGCTATGCATATTCGTTCTAGCCAGGGAATCTGGTCCTGAATGCATATGAATGAGTATTTGGTTTCTGCCAGCTCCAGTGTGTAGGAAGGGAAATTGTTACGTAGTGAAGCTCCAACCTGTCAACAGTTAATAAAGACAGAAAGGGTGTCTAAGATCTGTTCTTCCAGTGGTTGACAGAATACCCACTTGTGTCACTGGGACCTGATCATGCCTATGGAAGAGACTTTTGTCTGGAAAAAAATCCTAGTGTATAATGGTTTTTTTTTTTTTTTTTTTTTTTTTTTTTTTTTAATTTTCTGTATTGCCATCATAGATGTGTTGCCTTTAGTAATGTTGCACAATAATTTGGAGATTTGATTTGGAGATCTGTCGGCAAATTTTCTTGTACCAGTGTAATTAAACCATTATGGGTAAGAAATAGATCTACAACTGTGGCTGACTTAGTTACAACTTTACTAATGCAAATTCAGGATATTTGATCTTCTATGCACAATAACCCTTTACCTTTGCTGGAAGTAACCAGAATGGGGTATATGTGAAGGAGGCATTTTTCAAGACTGGATACCAAATGATACCAAATGATTTAGAGAAACTGTGTAAAGAAAATAATAAATTTGAAGAGTTAAATACTACATTCTCCACTGCTTCTTTGTTAGAAAACTATTATAAATGACTCTTACTGTTCAAATTTGCTTATCCCAATTGGAGTGACAAGACTTCACAATGAATTCTTGAATAAGCATTGGCCAAATGACAGTTCAGGAGGAGCTCAAGTGCATTGTACACACCAGCTGCCTTTTTTTTTAATTTTTTTGGGGGGGTGGGGGAGAGATTATGCAGATTTTAGTAACTTGGTTCAGAAAGCAAAAGAAGCTAAATATTTAATTGGCATTAGGATTTTGTGTGTCATTAAGGAGTGACAAGAGTGCAGCTCTAGATTTGGGCCCTGGTTGGAAAGATGCAGGAAATGCAGGGGAGGGAATGGCTTTCTGCCACACAAATGTTTTGCTATGAGGCTTGCATAATAGCTTTATTTCCTTGAGGAAAATAGGAAACCCTTTATTTAGACCATCTGTGCTTTGAAAAATTATTAATAAAATAGAAGATTTTAATTTTGCATATGGTATCAATTAAAGGAGGGGTCATTGTTAATGTGTGCAATAATTGCCTTCATATTAATTGCCTATGCATGTGTATTGAACAAAAAGGTGACCCATGAATAATTTTCTGTTTTATAGAAGCTGGTTTGTAAGACACTCATATATGATTACTTATCTCCAGGTTTAACATACTATAAATTATCTCCTTTGCTCAGCCACTAGCCTTTCCCAACCCAGTCCCAGTTCATAACTAAGGATGCATTTTTGTAGACTCTAGTGGTGCCTCATCCTGTGTCACCTGGGAAGGTGTTGGGGGCTGTTTTGAACTGCCCCCTCTCTGGCTCACTGTCCATTTGCTCAACTAAAATATAAGTCAGGTGCTTCCTGGATTTGAATTCATTGACTGGTGTATGTGCATAGACCTAGATACCCCTAGTTGAAACTATGATTTTAAGTGATTTTCAAGTTGTGCAGTGAAGTAAACGTAATATATTAAAGCTGTTTGCTGTTGCTTAAGCTTTCTGTGGTATAAGTCACTATAACTTTCACTGAAATTCTCTTTCTAATGTATTTGCATTTGAAAAATTGAGTAAAGAAAAATATTTTTCATACTTAATATATATGCAAATAAAACTGGACCCTCAACTATCCAGGAAATATGTCTTTTAATATGACATGGAGGTCTGGCTTAGAGCAGAATGCTGAAAATTAGATTGCAGTATTGCCCTCAAGTGGCCAATTTTGATACTACTTCAAGTAAAATTCAAAGATGAATATCAAATAGAACGCATTCATGCAGATAAAGAGCAAAATGCTTAAAAACAGTGGAAAGACTCAGGATTTTTTTGCTTTGTTTTATTTTTGGATTACCAGTTGTTGCCCTAACACCTAGCGAGAGCAAATGCAAAAGCAAATTACCATCAACTCTTAAAAAGATTGCAGGTTTATTTGGGAAGAAGAATTAAATGTGTGCATTAGGTGCTGTAAGAACTTAGCATGTGCATTTCACTATTCTTACAAATAGCCTGCACAGAGAATCAAATTCTCTAATGGTCCCACTCCTGGGAGATTGAGCATAACATAAATGCTGTCTTTGTTTTCTGTCCTCATAACATCTAGAACCCTATAATTTCTCTTTTCACTAATATACAAAGAAAAAAAAAAAAGTCTGTTTGGACTGGGGAATATCAGAGATATGCTTATCTGACATACTGTATCTGTCATAGAAAGGTACTCATTAATATTTAGGCAGACTGTACCTGCTTCTGGTAACCTGCAAGTTAAGACGCACTGAAGTGGAAGTGGAATATATATCTTTATATTTAATAAACTCCAGTGGACTTCAATGCTATGGAGCTCTCTAATGGATTTTTGAATCCGTTTTAGCTTTTGGTCTTCCCAACAACCTGCAGCAATGAGTCTCTAAAGATTAATTATGTAGATTTTTTTTTCTTTGAAACTTCTACCTGATTATTAATTTCATGTCCCTGATTCTTGTCTTTAGAGAAAGAATGAGTAATCCTTCCTTCTTTACCCTCTCCATGTCTTTGCCAATCTGTCAGGCAGCGTACAAATAGAATTAAAATTCTTCCTGGAGCTCTTTTCTGCTCTTCTCAACATGAACATCTGAGTTTCTTTGGTAACAGCTCTAGACTGATTATTCTTTTACAACAAGTAGGTGTGTCATAAATAAATCTTAACACACTAATCCAGGCCCTTAGCTCTCTGTTTTTCTTCTGGCTCATAGATCTTCTTGCTCTGGCTCTTCAATCCAAGCAGCTTTGTAAACATGTCTCCACGTGGCTCCCAACTTTCCCAGCCCTATCTCCTGTTATCCTGATTCCTCTTCTCATTCTTCCCTTTCTGCCTTCCAGCTTCCCTTAATCAAGCTGATCCACATTTGTTTCTCACAGCAAGCTGGGAAATGTTGTTAGTAAATCACCTTTACTTTTCCACTAAGAAGTTGATGCTGCATTGGGAATCAATTCTTAGTTCAGACACATTCAAAGGACCCTATTTAGTGGTTGCTGAAGCTAGTGAACATCAATAACCAGTGACATCAATAATCTTTGAACTTAGTGTTAAGAGCAAAGATCTTTAGAGAAAAGTTTTCTCAGAGGGTCTTTTCTCCTTTATTCACCAGCAAAGATTTATAATAAGACATCCAGGAGCAAACACTGAAATAGGTGGACATTGTCCACTGAACTTGATAAACAAAGAATATCCTCCGAGTAAGTATGCTTAAACAGTGCTGAGGGACAAGAGGGTTTGTTGTTGTTGTTTTCCACACCTTTTAGATACCATTTCTTTATAATAACTTATGCAAAGAAAAAAATATATATATCAATGTGAAATTTACTGTATAAAACAGCTGAATAACATCCTGGTTTCCCCCTTCATATAACAATAACATACATAAAAATAAACCACTAGTGGACTAAACAGACCTACCTAAAGCTAACACTATCAACTTATGATAAATTACTGCACTGTTGAGATGTATTCTAGAGCCACTGTTTTTGATTATGAGTAGTTTTTCTCCCATTATATGTGTTAAAACTATATACTGTGATCAGTGAAGAGGTTTGTCAGCGCTAGCAGGCAATACAGGAAATAGTTTCATTTCAAAATCTGTTTTTTTTTCAGGCCTTCTATGTGGAATCAGTCTATATTTTTACAGACACTTTAGATATCTAGATACATCCATAGATATAGTCAAAGAGATTCTTGTTTGTGTGTAAGAGTATTTCTGTATCTATGAACAACTACTTACATGCAAAAGTATTTGGTCTTGGTGAAGAAATATCACCAAATATAGATTCAGTAAGAAGAATAAATGTACGAAAGTGTACTGAAAGTACACAGCTTACACTGAAAAAGTTAGAAGAGTGATTGAGTTTATTCAAGTGAAAACATTCTTGGCTATTTTCAAAGAGAGGTGATTACATTCTTTTGAGACCCTGCAGATCCAATTGATCAGAAAGACGCAAAAGCTCTGATGCATACCAAAACAGTCTGGAGAGGATACCCTTTGTTATTTCAAAAAGTGCCTTTTATTTATTTTTATTTGATTTGATTTTGTTTTGTTTTATTTTTAAACCAAAGGTCATGTTTTATATCAGCAGCAGTAAACATTGCTCTCGAATATTATACTGACAACTTTATCTGTCCTCTAGTTTTGAAGGTTACAACTAGGGGCCAATATCATTTCAAAATGTATTCATACAAATTCTGTAGAGGGTGATGCATCAAATCCCAAAGTATAAACCTCAAAATTGCACTGAATTACTCAGTAGCTCCAATGGCTTTTCATCTTCTAGCTCCTCACCTCTTGTGTAGGTTCAGAGATCAGCTACAGCTCCCAGGGTGTGATGCTGTTGCGGGAAAAAGCTGACGAGCTCACATTGTTTTAACAAAATCAGGATAGAAGTGGTTAACTGGTGATACGTAGTTAACTTGCAGCCAGTATTAGTAACACATGCTAAATCATTATCAATACGAGAACAGAGAAACCATGACACCAGAAACTTCAATAATGTTAATAAATACTACATAACTCTAAACATCCTCCTACAAATAGCCCCCCCAAAGTTCTAATCACACCCACCCATTCACGCACTCTTATGCTCTCCCTGTCTCACAGACATCATGGGTTACAAAGATGGCCCCATTCTCCTGGGATACGGGTTCTCTACTTTCATGCACCTCTGGTTGGACAAGTGCGAGCTCCAGCTCTGCATGTACCCACTCCGTGTGTGCCCACGCAGGAGCCATGCCAATGCTGACAACCCAGTAAAACCCTACAGTCCAGGCAGAAGCTGTGGTGCTGGTGGGCTGACCTCTGATAGTGCCTGACCAGGTTTTGCCTGCTGCTGTCTCTGCTCCAAAGCCTCTTCCCACCCCTGCTGCAAATTTTCATGCTTCTTTAATGTTATTTTTCAAGCTGACTCCTTCCTTCTATCAAAAGTCACTTTGTAATTTCCTGGTTGCTGTTTAATCTTGCTGATGGTTGCCTTTATCATCATCAATTTCGGGCAAACACCCTCCCAGACAGCTTTGTATATTCAAGTCACACAGATATTTTTATCCAGAAGATTTTGTCAAGGGTGGGCTGTGTTTTGTCAAGGGTGGGCTGTGTGAGCTCTCCCGGGTTATATCTCCTGCCTGTCTTCAGTGTCTCATTTAGATTCCCTGTACACTCACTAGAGGAACAGATCAGTTTCAGATTGTAATTAATGTCGCCATTTCAAGATGTCTACCTTAGGATGGCATAAATCATGCTTTTGAAGTGTCTGTCTTGTGCAATGAAGTGTGAAAGGAACCGAGACATTTACCTCGTACATAGACACAAGCCACGTAATTTTGTACGGTGGCATTCCTCCATAGATTTTGACACCTAAGTGAATTGTCTGCGTGAGAGTTGTGCCTCTGAACTCCTATTTAACAGAAAGCTAATCAATGCAGTCAGCGAAGGTAGGTGTTTTAAGTTTAATTAAGTTAGTTAAGAATAATCTTTCTTGTTTATCTTGTCATGTGGCAAGACTATGCTAGGACTGAGCTGGAAGGCAATCCCAGAAGTATCACTACAGTTTGTTTTAACTACAGTAAAATTCATTTACATATTCTGTGGAGTGTTAGAGTCTGACACCCAGTGCACACAGTGAGTGTGCTGTGTCTGCTCCTCAGCATGCTCTGAACAGGCCTCCTAAAACAAGGGATGGAGGTAGAAGACACGGCTGTCTGAATCAATTTCTACCCTTCCTCAAACAAATCCTCAGCTAACCATTCAGCTAGCTGCCCTAGGCTGCCCCA
Source organism: Cygnus olor (assembly GCF_009769625.2). NCBI lineage: Eukaryota > Metazoa > Chordata > Aves > Anseriformes > Anatidae > Cygnus > Cygnus olor. Next base: position 24,947,402 of record NC_049169.1, on the reverse strand, counting down.
GAACCTCTCCTAAGAAATTCATTCGCAGAAAACATGCCAGAGGAAAATCCTCTCAAAGGAATTACTACAGTCACCATATCATGCAGCCCCGCAGATGGCACGCTCTTCCACTCTCCTTTAGTGTCCATGAAGCTTGTCAATTAAATTGTATTTTTTTTCAGTCTGTCAGGCCTTTTACTGATGGTACAGTGTATTTTTGAGGAGTCAAAAGAACCCATGTCACTGAGATTGTTAAGGCTTATTTTAATGACTGCAGATTTAAAAAAAAAAAAAAAAAAAAAAAAAGAATTCAAAGAGGGTAGAGAAAAAGTATTTTTAAATTAATATTCTAGCCAAATACTTTTTTCCAATGGCTTATCCTAAAGGAAGAGTGGTTATCAGTGAGCTAAAGGTCAATGAGTTAAAGTGAATCTTAAGAATATTTATGTTTCTAGTTCATTCTGCCTTTAAAGAAAATGTGCACTTGATTCATGTAATTTGACTGCATTTGCACATTTTCTGAAAAACATTACATAAATGTGTGGAACACACCCCTGACTGTATGCATCCAGCGCGTGGATGAACATTTTCAAGCTCCTGGGAAGTCTTGCAATTCTGTATACAATGGTGTCGTTGTACAATATATATGTCCATGTGTGCATTAAGTTTTACAGCCTACTAAAATTTAATCCCTATACCTCTGCTTAAAAATTTGCCATCCAGAGGTCAGTTTTCTCCCAGACTAAATTCCTGTGATTGCCACCAGATTTTTCCATTCTGTCCTCTTTTCGCTATTCAGTGCTGCTTTTAATCAGTCTCAGTTAATAATGAGATTGAACCTTGCTGGGCAGGAAGTGTGTTTGCTCTGAAGGTGGGAGAACATGCGTCATCTGTAGTGATCATCTGAAGTAACCTTCAGCTCAGTGGCTTTAACGTGTTGCAACTGAACATAGATATTTATAGATTTTGTTTGGCACACTTAGAAGAATGTGAGGTTGCTGCAGGTATTCATATTTTTATCATCCCCAGTCCACATACTCTGCATTTTCCCTATTGGGTGCTGAGAATTCTGTGGAATATGACAGAGTCAAACCTAACCTGAACTGGTTTGAATAGGATTTTTTAATGAATTGGAATTGAACCGGGAGTATTTTTCTGTTGTCTTTGTTGGTCCTGAACCAAGGTGACTAAATATTTATTTTTAGTCATTGTTTTAGAATACATATTGTCCTAAAACCTGATATCCCCCATTGAGGACCTGTAGAGAACTGATTTTTTCTAATCTGCCTAAGGAGGGCTGTAACTAAAATGCAATTCCTTGGAGAAGTCAGTTTTATTTCAATGCCTGTTGTGTTGGAATCGGTTTGCTATTTTAGCCAACAGCATGCTGTGAGTGCAAATAGGGCAAATCAGTCTGTCTTTCAGCAATTCTGACTAGAAATACATGCATAGTGTATCCCTTGTGAATCCCTAGTGTATATCCTTGTATGGAGAGGAGAAAATGAGCTAATGGAGCTTCTTCTGTCCCTTTTGCCCTTCTTTCCAATAATCTCCATCTCTCCCTGTAAAGTTCTTCAACTCCTTATGTGCAGCAAAGCAACACAGCTTCTCACTTAGCTCCTCAACACCCACTGCAGATATAGAAAATTAGAGAAAAGGTCAAAGCTGGTGTAGCAGGAATGTGAATGATGTACAGGATCTGTCAGAGATGATGGAGGTAGCTGTCAAAGTCAGCTGAAGAACCACCTTGTAGTCTCTTTCTGGGGAGATGTGTCTTCATTTTTAATTTTTTATTTCACATGAACTGATTAATAAACTGTTATTGGCTTGAACCAGAACTGAGACAAAACAATTTCTTTCAGAGATGATTATAAATCAGAACTGATATGAAAAATGTGCAGTTTTGTATTCTTAATCTTTGTACTATTCTGTGGGAGAAACAAAGCTTGGGTGATCTTAGACTTTGGGAAGCTTGCAATGAAGTGTATTCTGGTCTGAAGATTTTTTCCATAGTCTCTTTCTACATTGCAGTTCCAGGGCTCTTTTGCCCTAAAGGTTTATGGAATTGCAATACACATAGATAACTTCCTACAGTATAAAAATACAGTGTGATGTTTTTCAAGATTGCAGCATGATGCAAATATCCAAATGGCAGAGCTGACATTATATATGCAACCTTTACTTTGTAGTTTCCTGGCAGTCAGAAGTTTAATTTTGTAATATAAGTCATTCTGTTTATTTATTTATTTATTTCCTACTGGCATTTCACACAGCTTTATCAGAAACAGAATAAAGAGTCCCAGGCATTGCAAACCTCCCACCCAGTTCTGTGCATGGGCCAAATTTGTTTTACTCAGTAAAGCTTGAGAAGGGCACTGCTTGTTAGGATCAAGTTAATGGCACTGAAGACAGCAAAGCAAAGGAGGATCAGTGTAAGCTGCCTACTTGAGTATTTGCCATGGCTGGCTGTAGGCAACGATACAGTGGGGTTTTTGTTTGTTTGTTTGTTTGTGTATTAGTCTTTGAAAAGGAAAGTGGAAAGTGCTTTTTACATTTAACTGTACTATGCTGCCTGAAGAAACTGAAAAGGCAGTCATTCATGCCAACACAGACCAACATGCTTGACAGTATTCATGCTCACAAGGCAGGCTCCAATGCTGTCTAGAAAATTCCGTGGACTAAAGTGCATAGAAGTCTGTTGAAAGGAGATCTGGTGTCAGCACAATGAATGCATCATAATGCATCACCAATAACTGGCGGTGTGCAACAGGGGACATTGCTAGGTCCAGTCTGTTCAACATCTTCGTTAATGGGGCAGAGTGCACCCTCAACATGTTTGTAGGTGACAGAAAAGTGGGAAGAGTGGCTGATCCACCAGGGCGTCAAGCTGCCTTCCAGAGGGATCTCCACATGCTGGGGAAATGGGCTGGCAGTAACATCATGCAGTTCAACAAGGAGAAGTGCAAAGCCCTGCACCTGGGGACAAACAACCCCAGGCACCATTATGTGCTGGGGGCCACCCAGCTGGAAATCAGGTTGGCAGAAAAGGACTTGGGGGTACTGGTGCACACCAAGATGATCATGAGCCAGCATGTGCACTTGCCATAAAAAGGCTGATGCTATCCTGGGCTGTTTTAGTAGGAGTGTTGTCAGCAAGTTGAGGGAGGTGATCCTTCCCCTCTACCCAGCACTTGTGAGGCCACATCTGGAGCATTGTGTCCAGTTCAGGGCTCCCCAGTACAACAGAGACATGAACTTACTGGAAAGAGTGGACTCAGGGCCACGAATGAAGGACCACAAATTTAATGAAGGGGCTGGAGCATCTCTCATATGAGGATAGGATAAGAGAGCTGGGACTGTTCAGCCTGACGAACGGGAGGGTCAGGGGGGATCTCATCGATGTGTATAAATACCTGAAGGGAAGGTACAAAGAAGACAGAGCCGGGCTCTTTTCAGTGGTGCCCAGTGTCAGGACAAGAGGCTGTGGGCACAAACACAGGAGGTTCTGTCTTCTGAACATCAGGAAGCACTGCAGGTGACTGAGCACTGGCACAGGTTGATGCAACAAAACCTGCCTGTGCTCCACTATTCACTGGTGCTCTGTGTTGCTCAATTTCCCTTTCCCCAGATCTCTGCCTGCAGTGCTGAGGAGGGTGAATTTGCTTGAGTGATGAAAGCAGCTGAGAGCACATTGTTATGCAGGCAAATGTATATGTCTCTAGGAGGATTCATGGCAAAAACCATCTGCGTGTGTAAAAGTCCAGTCAAAACATAGGCTGTGGTGACTGATCTTTTTTTTTTTTTTTTTTTTTTTTTTCTGACACCTTTATTCAATATTGTGTTTAGAGCTTGTTAACCTGGGGTAAGGATTCAAAGTGAAGGTCAGGTGGAATAGCCCTTGGCACAGTATGTTAACAAGATAAAAGGCTTTTACTATGATTGTGCTGTTACCTACTGCTGAAGCAGTGTTATGATTTCTGTTGCCCCAAACCAGTTGATAGTAAAAGGTTTTATCAAAGAAAGCTTAGACTGTGAGCAATATTTTTTAAAACCATTGCTACAGAGTCTATTTCTGATATACTTACTTGTAAACAAAAGCACATTCTCTGTCAGTGTGCTTTGTGGTGCTTTTCATGCCTTTTTTTTTTTTTTTTTTTTAATGTGCTGATGAATAACAACTGAAATTGCCATTCTAAAGCAATTTTGATTTCTACCAGCCTTTTAATTTATGATCTTAAGCACTGGTTTAGTTAAGCACTGGTAAATGTTCCCAAAATATATGTAATTTTTTCACAGCTGCAAAAGTTTTTTGAGATGTTCTTCAAAAGCAGTTCTCCCCAGCAAGCCTTTAACAATATGAAGGAAGCTATAAGCAAACTTCTGCTTGTAACTGAGGTCTTCAGTGAATTATCTGCCTCAGGACCAAGCTCTTTCAATCAGTAAGTAACTTGCAGCATTCATTGCTATTCTATTGTTAAAATAACTCCATAGATAGTAAAAATTGTAGAAGATGCATGATTCCTAAAATAACAAAATCCCCTCTATTTCATTAATCCTAATAGAATGAAGTATGGACACACTGTATCTAGGGGGTAAAACTCTTCAATATCCACAGAGTTTTTAGTTTGTGAAGAGGTTGTGATAAATACCGAGGACCAGATACTGTGTCCTGATGAAGTGTTTCAGGCAGCACACATGAACAGAAGTCACTCAAAAATGGGCTAGTTATCATAAAGTTGTATCTCCCATTAGTGAGCACTCTGTCATATGTCAAATATTTAAAGTTACAGTAACCCAGACTGTTCTGAACTGGCCGGGGCAGGGAATACAAACAACAAACACTGCAAAAACCTTATGAAATGTACATTATGAAAGGTACTCAGGCACCAACATTAATTTTTATGTGAATATTGAATCATTGTAATCACTTCTATTAGAGTCTTACAGTTCTTACACATAAATCAACATTTATTATGTAATATGTTTATTAATTAAAATTAATATTTGTTATATATGTGTTATGTCACACCCATTACTTTTTAATGATAAATATTAAATAAGTTTTTATTTATAATGCTTGTATGTTTTATAAATATATTTGAGAACATGGGTGTTTTAGTGGGAGTAATATAAATCTCATTATTTGTCAGGAATAAAGTTTACATTCTGAGTGAAGACAGTTGAAAGGAGGTAAGGAGTATAACAGGGATAGGACTATTTTTGAAGTGGTCCAAACTCTTAACATTTGTTTACCAACAGGATAGGTATCCCTTATGTATATAGCCCAAGATTTGCTTAGGGTTCCTGGCCCATGTCTTCAAACATCCCCCCAGGTGCATCTGGGTTCAGTAAGCCCAGCAAGTTTCACCTGATTGACATCTATTGCCCTCCGAATGCCTCCAAAGCTTTTGTGGGACTTCATTCTCATCAAAAAGCATTTCCTCCTCCGGTCCAGTTCACCTCCCTCACTGGTTTAAAAGTCAGCTGTACAGGTACTCTTTAATATATCACTGCTTTCATCAGCTCAAAATGTGACTCATCAATGGCTAAGGCTGCTGACTCTTAGAAATGTTTAGTCTATATTGTATGCTTCCTCTGGACAAAGGTGTGTGCATTTTGTCATCGTAGCATATATTTCACAACAGTATCTAACTTCATTGAATCTGATCCCTGTTATATTGTATTTCAGATGCAGCCAGTGTTTTCAAATGCTAACCTTTGACATTGGGTTCAGCACCTCCTTATACCCAGTAGTTCTTGAGGTGAGTAAATGACACTGAAATGTTTCTTCTTGAGTGTTTTTGTCTCCAAGAATGCCCTAAAGGTTGCAAGCTTACTGAACACAAGAAGAAGGGTATTGCTTCACCCCCCCAAAATTACACCAAACAGAACAAAGCAGGGAAATCTCTGTGATAGTTGCCCTCGAACCTCTGAGAAATGGACAAATGCATTAATATTAATTTTGCCTAAAAGTGGCAAGTAGCTGTGGGAGAAACCAGTTGGGAAGGGACAGAGTTCCTGTGCTGAAGTTCACCACATCATATAAGCATGCAAACCTTTCAGTTTTAGCTTTACTCCACTATTACCCCAGAGAATATCAGCTAAATAAAACGTATAGGAAGCATTGCATGCAATTAGAGTTAGGTATTAACTGTGCTAGAAAAAAGCATGAAGAGAGGAAGTTAAAATACCACAAATGGCTTTTAATAAAAATTAAAGTTCTTTGTGGAGCTGGGAGTCAGACTCAATGATCCTCATGGGTCCCTTTCAACCTGGAATATTCTATGATTCTATAAACTGTAGTGTATTTCTTCAGTTCATGTCCTGCCTTGACTTCCACTATGCTGCTTTCTTCTGCTGTGTTGCCTTCTTCACGGACAGTCCTCAAAGCCCTCAAAACCTGAGAAAGGTGACCATTAGCATAAACTCACCATGCCAGTTTTGTACCATTCCTGTCTCAGAACAGCCCAGACAGAAACAAAAATTGTACTTATTTCCAGCAGCTTTTCATTACCCTTGTACATACACGCATATATCTGGGCATGTAAAATCTGTCTGTATGCAGAATATACAAAAGGGAAAGAAGATACTAGTAAATATATCCTGGGAAATTACAGGAGACATTTTTTTAAATTCATCCTCAGTTAAAATCTGTTCAAGTTTCTAGTAACAGCAATGCAGTCAATATCTCCATCCTTCACAAAGCCAAGACCTTCTAAACACAAAGGAAAAATGGACATATAAAACAAAGCATCCTGGCTTTTATCAGAAATAACATGGCCAGCAGGACTAGGGCAGTGATTGTCCCCCTGTACCCAGCTCTGGTGAGGCTGCACCTCAAGTACTGTATTCAGTGTTGGGCCCCTCACCACAAGAAGGACATTGAGATGCTGGAGCATGTCCAAAAAGAAGGGCAACGAAGCTGGTGTAGGTTCTAGAGAACAAGTCTTACGAGAAGCAGCTGAGGGAGCTGGAGTTGTTTAGTCAGGAGGAAAAACAAGCTCAGGGGAGACCTTATCATACTCTACAATTACCTTAAGGGAGGCTGTAGCAAGGTGAGAATTTGTCTTCTCTCCCAAGCACCACGTAATAGGGCAAGAGGAAATAAATGACCCTAAGTTGCACCAGGAGAAGTTTAGGTTGGATATTAGGAAAAATTTCTTCACTGAAAGGGTTATGAAGTATTGGAACAGGCTGCCCAGGGAAGTATCTGAATCCCTGTCCATGGAGGTATTCAAAAAACATGTAGATATAGAGCTTCATGACGTGGTTTAATGGTGGACTTGTCAGTGTTAGGCTGGACCATATGGTCTTTTCCAACCTAAATGATTCTATGATTCTATGAAAGTTGGCACAATTAAAATCAACAACAAAAATTTGAAGAAGGTATCCTTAATTCGTCTAACAAGACATCTTTAGCTAGTATAGGAAATGTGACATGTCATAACAATTTTAAGACTGGACACCAGGCTGCATATAAATTCTACCAAGAGTTGCTAAGAATTATAGACATAAAGTATAATGTTTTTCTGCTTGTATAGCAGCCTCAACCATCAGTCATAATCTATGTGTGTACGGTAAGTCTGTACTGTTAAATAGTTTCCTATGAAAAAATAATTACTCTAAAAAAATTGATAATTTCTTAGTATCAATTGAGATTTTATTTTAGATTCTGTCCCCTCGAAACTGAAGTATGCATAAGCCCCATGCAATTTGGTTATATGTGTTTATACTAAAATAATAATTTATTCGTATATTTTATGAGCTTATTCATTGTGTTTATGCACAATAAAACTATATCTTTATCAGTAGTATCTCTTAAATACCCGAGTTTTACAAGAGCTGTGCTAATTTATAAGCTGACATTTTAAAAAATCAAATTTTAAAATAAATGGAAAAAAGGCTCGCATGAGAATGCAATATTGTACTCTATCCGCTAGAGGTCAGCAAATATTGTGGCGTGTAGTTCTCACTGAAACTGTGGTACAGCATTTTCTATATTACAATCCTGTCTGTTTTACTGGAGTTATCACGACTTTATTGTATAAACAGTTCCAGTTTGACGGTATATGGTTTTGAGAAGACAGGACTTGATATACAAAATGTAAATTCTTACATTGTTCTCTAACAGGTGCATGAAAACTTTGATTTTCAAGATGAGGAAGAATCAAATATTCAGGACCAAGCCTTCAAAGAAGTTATTTTTGAAGATACTTTTAAATTTCTCTTATCTAATAAATCGTCAACTTCCAGTTTCAAAGAGGCTTTAGAAAATGTGTATGGATTAACTGTGAGCAAGGTAGTTCATTCCACCTTTTTCTTAACAACAATTATTTGAAAATAATTTATTTTAAATTGTATGCCTTTGTGAAATTGTTGGTGCCAACTTTTTGGAAGAAGGATTTATTTAATCAAAACTGCCTGTTGCTGAATTTCAGGAGAGTCATGAGAAAAACTGCATTTATATTGAAAAGGGAATTTAGTAAAAATTTCCACTCTCAAATTATGTAATTTCCAAAAGTACAGGTCCTTAAAATATATTTAAATCTTTTAAAAAATAATTCCCCCCATTCATTTTTTTAAATGGTCTTTTAATATACAGTTTTGTGAGTTTACATAAACCTACAATTAATTAATTCAGACAAGTATATTCATGAGCATTGGAATTAAATTTGGTTTCCTACTACTTTGTGCCTCATTTTGAATGCGAGATCCAACTATAGTTTTTTTGCATTTTTAGGGTCTGTGTAAAGTCTGCATCACTTGTGAAAGCTGTTTATGACGAGCTGGGAACATCTTTAGCAGTATTTCTCTCAATTTTTGCACTTGTAAGGGGGCATTCTGAAGAGCCTCTTGCTTTCAAAACTTACAGAGATTAAGTTATCCATGAGACTTCTACCTCTCAGTCAGATATGATTAAAACAGGGTCATCTGTTCTAAATTTATGGTAGGATAAATTAGGAAGTCACAGACATATGTGATGACATATGATATGATCACCTAACTCTGTTTTCTATAGGAGACCAAACCACATTTCAAACAGTCCACCTTGTTGTCTGTAGTTCACTGTCTACACATTCTTTTCCCATGGTAATTTATATGGGTTCTTTTCTACAAAATAAATGATGCACAGTTGACTTTATCATAGACTGATAAATGGGAAGAGTTATCAAGGAGCTGTTTTTAAATGACTTCAGATGAGGTTTGGGTAAATTGAGAGCTGTTGTAACTTGTCCTTTTGATCACCAAAGGGACTGGGGTCTGATGAAAGCATATTGCTTTCCATGTGATTTCAGCAGTGTATGCTGTTCTTTCCTTTGTAGGATGGAATCTACCACAAAGAAGATGAGCAATGTTTGTCTTTAGAAGAGATAAATTCCATAATTACTTTCATAAAAGAGCTGAAGAATATTGGACAATTTGAGCTGGTAAAATCAGTTTTGTTATACTGGATTCATATCTTATGTAAATCTGCTAACATTTCTCCTTGATTACCGTTCTCTGCTGTCTCAGGCACATGCATCAGACTGGATGGAAAGGGAAGCTGGGGGGTGGAGGTATACTGATTTTATTTGGGATTTTTGGAATTTAAAATAAAAGAGATAAAGAAATAAAACAGAATTTGAGTTAAGAATTAATTGAAAAGGACAGCTAAATCAGAAAAATAAAACAGAAAATAGAAGAAAGGAAAAGGAGAAAAAATATGTAAATCACTCATGAGCTTGTAAAAAAAACAGAATGACAGTGAAGCAAAGCAGTTGCTAGTGGAAGAACTGGAGACTGTTCAACATTAAGATCATGACCAAAGAAAAGATAGAGATGAAAAAGTGGCAAAAAAGCAGATGGAATATGTGATATGCCTTCTTCATACATCATAGAGTCAATCATGGAATCATAGAATCACAGAACAGTTAGGGTTGGGAGAGACATTAAAGATCATCTAGTTCCAACCCCCCCTGCCATGGGCAGGGACACTTCCCACTAGATCAGGTTGCTCAAAGCCCCATCCAACCTGGTCTTGAACACTTTCAGGGAAGGGACATCCATAACTTCTCTGGGCTCTTCCAGTGTCTCAGGCTCTTCCAGTGCCTCAGAGAAAAGAATTTATTCATGATATCTAATCTAAACCTCTCATTTTTAAGTTTAAAACCATTTTCTCTTGTCCTACCACTACACTCGCTGACAGAGTCCCTCCCCAGCTTCCCTGTAGGTCCCCTCTTGGTACTGGGAGTGAGTACTTCAAGTGAGTTCATTTTTGGAGAAGAATAGAGATTGAGGAACAACAGACAGTATCCGTGAATAGGGATGACAATTAAGGAGTCTTGAATTGAGGAGGAGAACTGGGGAAATGGAAGATCAGCTACTAGATCCACTGTTCAGAAAGTCTGCATGACTTCAGAATTTTTTTTCTAGACCTCTGAATGGGTTTCAGGGCTAAAAATTGATGGGGCTTTTTGAAAAGTGAATTTGTTGTATAGATCTGGAAGTCAAACCAGAGGCCTTGAGAAGCTAGGGAGGTAGACTTCCATGTCAGTACTAGCAAGCCTGATTTGCAGGGATGGGCAAGACTGTCATTTTTTACATTTGCGTGAAAGAGCATTTATATTAATATATCTGTATGCTGTAATATACACTGTCTTCTAATCTTTTCTCACTTCTATGCAATTTAAAAATATAACATGTAGTCCCTAATCAGTATCTCTCTTCTCAGCTTTTCCCTTGTGCTGCACCCAAGATTCAAACTTTACTGCGTGACCTGTATCACATGGTAGACCCAATGAGACGGCTTGGTTCAGTCCTGACTGTACATTGGTTGCTTTCCAGTTTACTTGAACAATTCCAGTTCATGACTAAAGAGGCACATACAAATCTTTCAGAATGGTAAGATAGCTATTATACAATATGCTGAGGGTAATTTCTCAACTGATATAAACTGGAGTAGCTCCAGTGAGTACCATGAAACATAATCCTTCAGCAGATGTAGGTGGATTTACAGCATTTGAGAGGAAGATCTAACATCCCACCGTAGAGCACTGTCAGCCATTCTGCTGTTAGTGTTGCAGCTAGGTGTCGACATAGCACATATTTTTTTCCCTTTTGCTTCTCTTTCTAATACAGAGGTCCCTGTGCTAAAAAAGTAATTGGAGCTAGAGTTTTTTTTTTTTTAATTTTTTTTGGAAATGTGAGGTGAATTAGGTAGGCTGTTCCTGAAAAAAAATTTAGAGTCAAAATTAGTAGTGTTTACTACTCTCATTTAATTTATTCACCAATTAGAAACAAAACTGTAAAGAAAAGACAGAACTTCAGGTGGATTTTCCAAAAGGGTTCAATGATTTTCAGCGGCTCTAAATTTTCTATGTCCAATAAGATGACAGGTCAAGAGTAGTATACTCTGAGAACCTCATTTTAACTCTATTTGAAAAGCTTGAAAAATACTGTATTGACAAGACTAAATCTATTGAGCTTCTGGCAAGAGATTGTAACTTTAAGAAGGAAGGAAGGAAGAAAAAAGTGAAAAGTTGTGGTATACAACGTATTTAATATAAAATTTGGGGGGGGAAAAAAAAGTGTTTTCTGTGCTCATTATTTCCTGACTAATGACATTTCATAGATATGTATGCCATAGTTCTTTACTGAATAGAGGCATATATTATATTGTTTATGCAAACAGATATATATTAAAAAATGCCTGTGCTCCATTCCACTGAGTCTCAAGTTAAATGGGCAACTGACATTACTGTGTACATTTTGCTTGGAGAATGCTGTAGTCACTATATGAGGCATCTGTAAGACTTCTTAAGTTTTAATTTTGTTTCTCAATGAATTGGATGTGGCTTTCAGGGTGTCAATAGTCATCTGTAACTTTGCTTAGCTGTAAAGTGAAGATTATACTTTGCCACTGTGCTAGTTAACTGTTTATTAGTGTTTTGAAAATACACAGTTCCATGAATGTGCTAAACATTATTGTTGTTACTTATGGCCACTCCATGAAAAGTAACTCAAAGATGCAGCTGCTTGCATTCATGTATAAGCCCTTGCCCTTTTGCCAAAATATTTAGGTTTGCATATCAAAGCATACCAACCTTTAGCAGCTTTCTGTTCTAATCTAAGCTGTGCCACTCACTCACTTTGAGCAAGCCCTTTGACTGCTTTTTCCTTCAAGCTAAATGTTACTGTATGTATATAAATAAGTATAAGTAGCATGACCTTTCTCCAGGGCATAGGCCAATCTGCTTCTTTGCACTGTTCTGCAATGGCTAAGCTAATAACACTGTTCTGCTCATTCACTGTATAAAAAATACATGATTGCTAATCATAATCTCCCACTCCTATAGCTACACGCATGTGATCCTGATGCATGTGTCAGATATGCATGTACTTATATATAATTGCAAGGAAGAAAGATATGAGTAAAGTTTACTCCCCAAATTACTCAGGTATGCATTCGCTTTGAGTTTTGATTAATCTTTGAGATTCCCATCTTTGATGAGTTTGTATATCAGAACATTTTTTTCTGATTTTCTTCACTTAAAGGCAGTTTGTTTGATTGGTGTATTTAACTGTTCTTGTTTCTCTGACTATGCAAAATTAGTATTTCCATTTACAAAATCCAGTGATTCGCATAGCTGACTGTCCAAACAGACAACATGGACAATAATGGCTTTTGACGTAGGTCTTGTACAGTTAAGCAATTCACTGATCATGAATCCATAGAATAGAGACAGGATTTAAACAGATTTCTTTGTCTGCCTTTCTTAACCCATTTCATCTATGCTGATAGTATTGAAAACTTCAGTGACATCAGTGTACTCTTTGAATTCCTTCCACAGGAGAAGCAAGAAGAGTTCTAGAAACTCATCTCAAACTATAATGAACTGGTTACAGCTTAGGTGAGAATTACAGTTTCAGATGTATTATTATAATATACGACAAAGTTCCTTGAAAGTCATCAAGGGGTACCACCTAATATGTACATTGAAATCGATTTCCTTCTATGTTTGTGCATTTTTTTTAATTTTTTTTTTTTTTTTGATTCTGTGCAGTTACAATTGTGATATGACTAAGACATACATGATCACTGTCTTTTAGAACAGGGACTATAAGGTACTGTGGCAAGTATATTTGGCTGTGTCAGACAGCTGAGTAACATGGGAGAATCAGGTTTGTCAGAAAAACTAACCCTTCTGTTTTGCATAAGACAAGAGCCTAATGAGGTGAATAAAGTTTCACATGCTTTTACAAAATCCTGTACGCAAGTCCTTCATTAGGTCAAAACAGAAACACCAGCCCTCAAGCTGAACTTAGGTTGAAAATAATTTCTTGGTGTTTAACTTGGTCATGCTCATCACCTGGACAGTTTGCGAAACAAACATGGTTTGAACTATGTGGCAGAAGAAGATGACAGCAAGGAAATCTGGGATAAGTTGATTGATCTGCAGTGGGAGGAATGAGAGTAAGAGGGAAGGAGAGAGAGAGAGAGAGAGAGAGAGAGAGAGATTGAGAGTTGGAAATAAATGCCAGGAAACCAGTTCCACTCTTCAGTTTGCAATTTTGTATTCTTCTTCTGAAAATCAGCATGAGGTGCTTCCTTCAGTGAAGCAAATGCCCTCATGGAAACTCAGTGGCAGAAGCCAAACAAGCACTGTACAACACAGAGAGCTTACAATAACAGTTAATAAAACAGAAAACCTCCTAGTGATCATCTCTCACAAAATGAGCTCCAGTGGCTCCTCATTTTTAAGAGACCTACAAAAGTTACATAAGAAAAAAAAAAAAACCTCATAACATAACTGAATATTGAGAACATGGTCACAATATTGATTTTGTGACTCATTAAAAATTGTACCTCCCACAACTAACACATCTATCAGAGGCCCCCAAAGTGCCCAGTTCTTTGTTTGTTTGTTTGTTTGTTTGTTTCCCCTTTTCAGTTTTAATCTTATGGAAGATATTATCTCTACACATCTTTTGTTGCTTATTTCTGATTGATTAGACCATCCTAGCTCCATTACTGTTATTGCTGTCTGTCCTTTAGGTATCTCATTTGTTGAATCGGAGTCCTAAAAGACTCTCAGGTTTACTGTTAGTAGTTTGTGAGGTACACAAGCATATTCCTCCCCCCCGCCCTGGTTACCTAATGTACAGTCATTAGTTTCATTAGATCTAATTACAAAGTGCAGAGACAATGCACTCATCTGTGCTTGATACAAGATGATAGGTCATACAAGAGAGTGAGAACAAAAAAATAAAAAGAGCGCAGGACTTCAACCTCTCTGTCTGAGGAAGATCTTCATAACTACACTGTTCCTCAGTCCTGCTGATTGGGAGGAGCTTGGAGAATGGAAACAGTTAAAAAGCTAATTCTTCAGCAGAAAATGCAGTAATCTGAGTATCTTTCTGTAATACTGTTTCTAAATATTACATTTTGATATCTTTCTGTAATTCTATAGAGTTATTATATGTCTCTTAATATTGCCTGATGATAATCACAATCTTTTTACAGAATTGACACATACAGGTCACGCAGTTCCTTTAGGAGCTGGGGCCTTGCAGTGGTGATGGCTGCCATGCTCCTGTGGTGTGCTCTGGCTAAACCAAAGCCTAGCATTTTCCTAGAGTTAAGACATCTTGTTTTCACTTTACAATAGGATTTGGAAAAAATGCAATACAAAAAGTAACAGTGGAGAGGAAAGAAATCGTATTTGAGAGGTGTTAGCCATTAACTCCTTGGCAAACAGAAAGAGAGATATAAATGACTTTTAACTCAGAAAACAAACTCTAATAGTTTGTTAAGTGCTTCCTTTGAAGGAGGTCATGAATGCGCATGAAAAAGGGTGGTGTCTAGACAGTGCAAGATGTCAAAACTACGTGTTCACGCACATACAGACACAAACATCTGCCAGGAGACGCTGTTTTTTTCCCTTATCTCAGTGTGGTAATGCAGAAATCTCTGTTTTAGCATTTAACAGTTTACCTTTTACCATGATGGATTTTACTATTGCTTTCAGCAGCTCTTACTGAAATATCAGTGATGTCTGCTTGCATAGAACCTCACCACCTCCTTTGCCTGTCACAGACAGTGACCTCACGTCTTTCAAAATTAAAACTGAATGGACAGGATCTGGGAAGAAACTGCTTTACAAGTAATTTTACAGGAAACACTGGAAGGAAAGCATCTGAAACCTTTAAGAAATGATACTGGATCTCTGTAAAGGCCTTATCAGCCAGAGTCTATCCGGTATATGGATTGGAGAGAAGCCTGCTGCCTTTCTTCTTCTATGCTCCCAAAATGCTATATGAAAGGGAAAAAAATGCAGAGTTAGCAAACTAGGAGCCACTAACATGTTAATGAATAGTTGCGAATGGCTTGTGTTTGTTTGCTTTTTTTTTTTTTCACTAAGGATTATACATACAATCTGGATGTTGGTCATGTGTTTGGTTGAATAAGCAAACAAAGCAAAACACATAGATATTCCTTCATATAAAGTCAAGCTAACCTCAATACAGATATTCACCACGACACAGGCCTTCATTTCTATTTAATTATTTTTGAACAAAGTCTAACTTTAACCTCAAGAACATACAAAAAGCAGCATAAAACAGTAAAGAAAGATGGCACGGGTTATTTTATTCTTGGCGATATCCACTTTTCCTTTTCCCAGCAATTCAACTTTTTTTTTTTTTTAAATTATTTCTGTTTTTATTTTTTTCATGTTATATACTATAATTTATTGTAGAATGCGTGTTTTCTATCACATTCATTCAGGTAACATTGCTAATGCTGGGAACATGAATCCAGAAAATAAATCTTTCCATGGAGAATATTAAAATACCATGTGCTATGGGTTGCCATATAGAAATTTTTGAAAAATTTTCCATGGATTTTCTCCCTTCCATTCATGTAGAAATATGTCTGCTATTGAATTGACAGGAATTCTTCTCAAGAAAATGCAAGACCTAAGCAAAATGTTCCTTTTAACCTGAGGAAGAATCATGAAGGTAAGGGATCAGAGTAAGATCTTTTATATACTGCATGTCTTTCCTATTTGTGTTACTTCTGACAATATATATAATTTAGATTACACAAATTTGCATTCCAGCTGGAAGATCTTGGCTTACTACACACAAAAGAGCAATTTCTTCCTTAAGTTCTTAAGTGTTCTGCTGAATTGATAAGCAATATTCATGAGCCTAAAGCAAAATCTGACACTGAAAAGAATAAAAGTATACTGTATTTTCTATAATTAACAAAATAAGAGCTCCTTTTCCTATAGAATTGTGATCCAGGCATAAATTTAGAGCATAAAATTGTTAATTGTTTCTGTTTATCTTTCAGCATTGTTTTATTCCAGTAAGAATAAAGAAAGAAAATGCAGTTATGGTAAGTCAAGGGCTTTCTAGTCCACTAGGAAGGAAAAAGACAGATTACTTGAATACATTTCTTGCTTTTTTTTTTCTGTATAACCTTTCAGTGAATGGTGTACCTGTGGGCTGTTACATAATAAAGGAACATTTTAAAGCAGTGTTTATAATCACTCGATGATTAGGCTGTTATGTTAAATAGGCCTCAAGCACAAAGTTAACATTTCTGTGCATGCTTATTAATGTGCATATTCTAGAACTCATTGATTCTTTGATGTGCTTCAGTAGGCTTTTGCCTCTTATTTCCAAGAACTTTAGCATACATCTGTTTTTGTGGAATAGCCTTTAAACTTGCATGAAGTTGAATCAACCTTATATCAGGCCACTCTTCAGTCCAGAGATTTTAAAGACCTCTTTAAGAGAAGAAGAATTTTCCTAGGTACATGCTTGTAGTGCTGCTGTCTTTAGTGGGAGCAGTGCTTTCTGCTGCCTTCCTCATTGACACATTATCTCAGCAGTCATTTTATAAATATGAAACAATTGCTCTGCAGAGGAAAGGCTTTTCTACCCAATCAGCCTCATTTCCTCTCCGTTATTGATTTTACCATGCTTCCAGGAACTTCTGCATCAGTCAGAGGCCAGAAATGCTCTTGGGCTGGCTGAGTCACATCACCATTCTGATTGCTTGCCATTTTATTTTGAAGATATCACAATTAATTTTATTTTGAAAATTCCTCCTCAGTTCTAAGCTATTAGTGAGACAGTCCTCTAGGTAATGCATACAGTATCAGGGGAGCTGTTTATGCTGACATATATTCAGTACTTATTTAATAATTTATGTCAACTTGTGAACCTCTATTCCCCTACAAATCTAGTCCAAATGCTGTTCTTTCACTGAAATAACTGATTCTACATTTTAATCTACACAAGACAGAACAGAACTTGCCCTGTTTAGTTTCCCTAGACTGATACTAAGGTAGAAAAGGCTCATGCAGAAATGCATCCTTTATGTTATGGGCATTTTAAAAAAATGTTTTAAGCCACCAGATTTGTTCAGATATTATAAAGACAGTCTCCCGGCTGGAGTAGTTTCTGAAATAGTCAGTTTTAAACACATGCTAGAGAATATATATGGAAAACAAATTTTGAATATGTAATTGTTCTGTAAATCTTATTTCAATAGGTTGGATTAAAATATTTGTCATAAGTGAGTTGCCAGCAAATAATTATTCTCAGAAGTCATTTGGCAGACACTACAAAATAAAGGATATGTTTGAGCAAATAGGATCTGATTGTGGAGATTTCATACACAAGGAAGTAGTCGGAGTTTTTTGATTTAGGAATTTTAATAAATCATGCTTCTAGCTGTACTATAAATGACCCCATGGGTCTAGATATCTCCATGTGACTTGTTCTTATGAACAGTAATAATACATCTAACATGTTTTGATTTTTATTGGCAATTACACATGTACATAAACCCTGTACACAGGCTGGTACCTAAGTAGGTTATGAATTTTGGCCTAACTTTCTTTGAGTTCCAGTTAACCAGCTGGAGACGGGATCTCCCAGAGCTAATCCTTGCATTCTAAAAGGCTTACTCAGACTTCAGTTTTGTGGCTTTAACTAGTCATCGGGCATTGAATGATTAAAATCCCTCCAGGGTCAGAAAATTTCTCTCAAGTGCCAATACACCCTCCATTAAGACCTTGTAGCAGAATTATCAGTCTCAGAGTGACCAGGTAGTAAAAATCTTATCACTGTGCATGTTATTAATCTGCCAGAAGTTGCATGTTACTTATAAATGTTCATACATTTCACAGGTTGTTTTTGTTTGTTTGTTTGTTTGTTTGTTTGATGCCTTCTTGGAACAGATAAAGATACCCTATCTCATATCAGGCATATCTTCACCAGTCCACAGCTGGATTTGAACCCTCAGTTTAACCCAAAGATCAAGGAATACTACGCAGAAGTCCCATTTGACATGGTGACAGTGAAAATTGGAGCAGAACCTTCTAACTGTCAATGCCAAGTACACCTTGATGAGAAGAAAGGGCCAAGGTATGAACAACAAAATATGCATGTAAAAGGTAAAAGTGTTGTGAACATCAGAAATATTTCAGAATATTACAGAATTGTTTTGTGCTTCCAAAAGCACATAATACTTTGATGTTAATCACAGGAAAGTCAAAGGGATTTCAACACTCAGACGTTTTTATCTATTTGTCAATGTCCTGAAGGCAATGCCAATATGTTGTCAAACCATAATTAGCCCTAGCTTTATGCAGTGCACAGTTACAAATGTCCCCCCAGCTTCTCTAGTCACAGTCCAGGTGTGGTGGGAACACAACATCCTTACACTGCACACAGTAGGACAGCAATGAATATGAGTTTTCATATCCAGGTCTTGATTTTGCACTGTCTACGCTACTGCCCTGCTGTGGTTGCTCACTCTGCCAGCAGTCTGCTTACATGGATCTATAGTCTGCTTAGGTGAGGGGGGACCAAAAGAGAAAATAAGTGTATTAATTCAGCCTGATCCATATTCAGCAGAATCACTTAGTAAGGAGTCATCATCAGGATGAGTCTCAGCTTATCCAGCCTTTCAGAGCAGTACAAAGCTGCAGGATATGGCTGAGAGCACAATCATCAGTAAACATCTGGTTTGAGCACCGACCCATGATCAGCCATGCTGTTTAATTGCTACTGTGGTCCTTGGCACAGTTTTGGCTTTCCCAGACATTCATCTCAAAAACAGCAGCATGTGCTGGAGGCTGTTCCCAGTAGGCATTTTGGGCCAAACCACCCTGCTTTTGGATGGTGGGGGGCGAGAAATGTTTGTTTATCTGGGCCAGGTGGCTTAAAACCAGAGGACTGGCCTATGTACTTAGCCATTAGTAAAAGATTTCCATGTTGACTAGGGGACATTTAAAAGGGAGATCAGGGACAGTGATTCACTTGAGAGAAAACACCCGAAACAGTTACTAAGCTAGCTTTGCTTCGTGGCATAAAGTGCCTGTGCAACTTTGACTGACTGCGAAGCAGATGCTTTAACTTAGAATGACTACTAATAATCAGTAAACCAGTGCTGGTCTGTACAATTGTTGTTGACCTTATGCCTAATATGCTTCCTGTATTTTCAATAAAAAATCAGTCTTTATTTATGATTGAAAAAGAAGATCCCATAAAATTCTGCTATGCAGTTGTTTAGCATTTTAATATTAACACCTGTTACAGCTGATAGAGACATGGCAATATAATAAAAATCAGAAAAAAAAAAAAAGAGTGAGTTCTTTCTTATAAAAGGAAAACAGAATAGCCTTATGTCCTTTTCACTGAACATGAAAAGCTCTGGATGTGCAGGTTCTGTGTCTTTCAGCATTTCTTGTTTCACTGCAAAGGGAAGAAGAGCACAGTCAAGCTTTGTTCTTTTATGTCACACTGAGCAGTTTGTCTGAGACTCAATCATGCTTGGCTAGTGAACAATTTCTATGTCTAGCTGACACTTCTAGTCTTGCTCGTCTCCCTGCTGACTTTACCACAGACTTGAACCTGCCAGGAATTATTGTCCTTAGTGCCTTCATTCACAGATTTCATGTCAGAATTGTTGCCACTGCTACTGCAGCTGTTTTCACTAAGTGTCACTCAGTATTTTATCTTGAAAAATTTAAAATTCTTTTTGCAAAATTTAATTTACACTGTTTTATTTTTATTTTTAGTGTAAAACCATATGTATTTTGTCAGAGAAATAAACTGTTAGAAATAGAAGCCTCAACAAGCTAGTGAAGTTTAGCTGCCATAGGCAACACTGTAAATCTTTTTTTTTTTTTTTTTTTTTTTGTGTGTGTTAACTGCACTTTCCTGTTTTGCCTTGCAGTGTTGCTAACTACCCACTTGGCCTTGGATTGAACAAAGTCATAGTTCTTGTAACAGATGATTCGCTACCCAACCCTCAGGTTGTGAGCAGCTATAAAATCACAATTTATCGGGAGGACCGCCCCAGTCTGCCTTTGTTTGATGACTATATGATATGTGGTTTTGTGCAGGTATTCTCTTTTCTTTTATTACACAAATTAATAGTGAATTTGTCTGCTTTCTGTGTAAATTAGGGTACAAGGGCCTAAGCTAGTGTAGTGTCAGTTTTGTGAGATTAGAATCTGAGTTCTAAATGCTATAATTGTATGAAATACAAAATTTACACAACTTTTGGGATATAAAAAGTGACTCCATGTTAAGTTTGATAGCAAATTGTGCGTTGAAAATAATTTTTGCAATCTGCAAATCAGAACTGTCAGGTAAAATATACACAGCAATCACAGCCTACTGACTGCTGATCTGAATACCTGATTTTGATGAGTCTAGCACTCTACCCTTTTGTAGACTCTTCTCTTACACTTAACATACTAGCTCAAAAGGTCAAGGACCATTTTCTTTTTCTTCACAGAGCACTAGGTCTAGTAATCTAGTTGCTACGGTATTAAAACAATAATCAAAGCATGTAATATCTAAGATTTCTGTTAACGTGTACACAATTAGCCTTACACCTTGGGTGTGAATTAGAATGAAAAAAAAATAGAATTAGAGTTAAAATAGTTCAGTTGGAAGGGATCTACAAAGCTCATTGAGTCTAGCTGACTGAACACTTCAGGACTAACCAAAAGTTAAACCATTTAATAAGGACACTATCCAAATGGATCCTGAACAGTGACAGGCATGGGGCATCAGTCACATCACTAGGAAGCCTCTTCCAGTGTTTGACTACCCTCACAGTAAAGAATTTATTCTTACT
Organism: Cygnus olor; assembly: GCF_009769625.2. Classification (NCBI taxonomy): domain Eukaryota; kingdom Metazoa; phylum Chordata; class Aves; order Anseriformes; family Anatidae; genus Cygnus; species Cygnus olor. The sequence continues at coordinate 24,926,272 of NC_049169.1, read as the reverse complement.
ATCCAGTCTGAATATTCCCTGGCTCATTTTTGTACCATTCCCATGCATCCTGTCATTGGTTATAAGGGAGAAGAGATCAGCACCTCCCTCTTGAATTCCCCTCCTGAAGAAGTTACAGAGAGCAATGAGGTCATCCCTCAGCCTCTTTTTCTTCAGACTAGACAACCCAAGTGTCTTCAGCCTCCCCTCATAGGACATGCCTTCCCACTCTTTTACCAGATTTGTTGCCCTCCTCTGGATGCATTCAAGTATCTTATTATCCTTTTTATATTGTGAAGTCCAGAACTGCACGCAGTATTCAAGGTGAGACTGCACCAACACTGAACATACAGGGAGAATCACCTCATTTGACTGGCTGGCTATTCTGTGTTTAATGCACCCAAAGATTTGATTTGCCCTCTTGGCTGTCAGGGCACACTGCTGGCTCATGTTGAGCCCGCTGTCAACCAGCACCCCCAGATTCCTTTCTGCAGGACTGCTCTTCACACACTTGTCTCCCAGTCTGTACCTGTGTCCAGCATTGCTCCATCCCAGGTGCAGAACCCAGCATTCACCCCTGTTGAATTTCATGCCATTACTGATTGTTCAGTGCTCCAACGTATCTGGTCCCTCTGCAAGGCCTCTAGTCCCTTGACAGAGTCAACAGCAGCTCCCAGTTTAGGATCATCAGTGAACTTGCTGAGAATGCATTCATCTCCTGCATCCAGATCATTGATCAAAATGTTGAATAGGACTGGCCCTTGAACGGGGTCCTGGGGAACGCCACTAGTGGCCAGCTGCCAGCCAGATGCAGCCCCATGCCCCATTCACTACCACCCTTTAAGCTCTGCCATTCAGCCAGATCATCATCCGCTGTAACATGTACCTGTTCATCTCACAGTTGGACAATTTATTCAGAAGGATACTGTGAGGGATGGTATCAAAGTCTACTAAAATCCAGAAAGATTACATCCACTGCCTTCCCTTTATCCACCCAAGCTGGTGATTTTATCGAAGAAGGAGATCAAATTACTAAGACAGGACTTTCCCTTTGTGAACCTATGTTGACTATGCCTGATGACAGCTTTGTTCTTTAAATGCCTTTCAACAGCACCCAGAATATATTCTCCATAACTTTACCAGGTGCTAAGGTTAGACTAACTGGTCCATAGTTTCCTAGTTCTTCTCTTGTGCCTTTCTTGTAAATAGGTATAATATTGGCTAGCTTCCAGGAGAGTAGCAGTAAATTGAGCTGGTATTGCGTTAGTAGAAAGACACACTACCTGGGAAGATGTGAGGAAAGCCCCTCTTGTCACCCAATTTGGAGCATGTATCTGGATGTAGGAATAGGAATTCAAGCTCTCACACATCCTCCCACACTGGAGTTTACACTGTTGTTAATGTTTTATGATAGTATTTATGAGACTGAGTATGAATCTTTGAAGCACTGTCAAGGTGAAGAGATCTAGAATGATAAAAATGAAAAGTGTTTTAGAAGTTTCTTTTGAGGTTATTTTTTTGCTTATCTATGAGTAACTGCTCTCTAATTAAATATAATTGTTCAGAGCTAGGGAGGACTTCAGGAGTTTAGAGTAAAAATGAGATGAAAAGCATTCTTGTGGTATCTAATGAGGGCTCTGAAGATACAGTATAAGATACTAAAAAAAAAAAAAAAAAGAAAAACACTTTTTTAGATATGTTAAAGGCAAACTTATCAGAGAATGCATTTCAAAAACAAATGAAGGCTGGAGCTGGAGATAGAAATGGCATTCTAAAACACTCAGAAGCTGACTTTTTTACTTTTTCCTATTTGCTAGTACAGAATTTACTGCCTTTTACTTAGAGTGGTTGTTTTATCAATAGAAAGCTCATGTCTTAAATAGCATCATTACATTCTGCTTTTCATACCAGAGAACATTATGTGCTCTTGCAGGGTGGGTTAATACACCCTTATCAATGGCATGAGTGCTTGTTCTCTTAGTAACGAGACACCTGTTTTAGGAGCAAAAGGATAAATACAGCGTGAACTGATGGAGTCTCCTTTGGACACTTGACTAGGCACAACTGGGATCGTGCATCGAGAGAGAAAGGTCACTGACAGTGGTGTGGTCTTTCTCACAGAAGGCTTCAGTTAAAATTCTAATCCAGAGACTCTTTTTCCTGACTTTCTTTTATGTTTAATCCCATTAGGATATTCAGGTTTCACTGCAAGCTGATACTATAAGGAAGGCTACAATAAAAAGACAGAGTGCGGGATGTTTCCAGTCTTCTAATGATTCTCATGCAGTTGAATAATCCTGGATTAATTTCAAAGCTATTGAGTTAAGAAGTGTGCTGTTCGAAGCCTTGCGGCCTCTAAAAGGAAAAAAAATACTGTCCTTTCTCCTTTTGGATAGTAGCTATAATATCCTCATTAAAACCAAATTAGTGGGGGATAAACTGTGGCATCACCATAGCACCTTCAGTGGTTTTGGTTCCCTTTTGCTGTGTGTTCTGCATTCTGACAGTATTACTTGGGCTGCAGATAGAAAGCTTATTGGTTGGTGCTTTACCTTAATTTTGTGGAATTGTTGATAGTATTCAAAGCAAGTGTCCATTTCATTATCTCCTGCGAAGCTGCGACACCAAGATAGGCAGAATACAAAGCAAGCAGGGAAAGCAGGGAGCTCTTAAGGCAGGGTTATCAACATTACCCTCAAGTGAAAGATCCCAGAGCTACTGACACACTGTCATAAAGGACAGACTATTTTTTTTTCTTTCTTGCAGTGCCTCTTATCTTTAAAAGGAAAATGGATTCAACTATGCCTCACTTGAAATGTCTGAATGCTACTCCTTTATTGTTACTCTTTGCGTAGCTGGCGTCATGGATAATAACATGTAATGTGCGTGGGGAACCTTGTTTGACACTGTAACCACTTGTACTTGCAGTGTCTTGCTGCCAGGTGTTATTTGTGTGTCTGTGTGTGTTTTAGTAATACAGTCACTAATTGGGTTTTGCCTTTCTACTATGAGCAATGGATGGTTAATATTATTTTTTCTAGCTATAGTGTGTATCATCAAGTTTTATTTGCATAAAACTTGAAAAAGTACCTTCCAGAGTCAGTCCAGTAGAAAGTGTGTTTTATGGATGCTCAGCCTCTTCTACAGCTTTCTCAGGTCTGAGAGAAAGAAGATACAGGAGAATAACTTTAAAAGCTTTCCTGATTTTTATAGGAAAACACCTTATTCTTAAATACTATTAACTCTTATATGCTCATAAAAACTTTCATTATATTCCCTTCCTAGAGTACAGAGAGCGTAAGAAAACCAACAGAGCTGATACAAGATGCAGACATAGGATTGTTGACTGTGTACCAAATTGCTGTAATAGAGGAGGCAACAAGATGCCAGCAACAAGATATTGATTTATTTTATGTAAGGTGTGGGAACGTTTTCAGATTGAGCTGAAAGTTTTTTCATCTCAAGTTAGAGATCTCCGGGGGGGTGGGAGGGGGGGGCAGGGGAGGGGAGTTTTTACTTAATTTTTGACTGCACTGTCAGAGTTAAAATGCTTTTCATACCAGATAGTATATGTAAAAATTGTGTCAGTTATAGAAACATGAACTCTTTATTTAGTGCTTTTATACAAAGATTTCAAAGAACTTTGTAGCTATTAAATAATGTCCATAAAAGAAAAAAAGCTTGGGAGAGAAACAAAGAACTTTGTTTTAGGACAGGCTTGAAACACATTTAGTCTCTTCTGTATTTCCTCTCGGCTGCATTACATTCAGTGTGACCATCATTACAAACCACATGTATCTTCTGTCCTTAGTTCATGTGGATGCCTTGTGCAGACTTTTAGGTTTTGCAGCAGCCAACCTTCTTGGAAGTTCTGGGTTCATCTTGCTTGAAGACACACAGGAAGTGCATCTCTGGAACTGAGTATACAACCTAATCATATCAACAAACAGATTGTACCTTATTTGCAAAGGTAGTTTACTTCCCCTTCAAAGAATAAAACGATGTCCATTATAGGTGCCATCATGCCTTGCATTCTTTAGTCTTCTTAGATCTAGAAGCTAGCAAGGATTTTTTTTCCAGTATTTTTGATTTTTTTTGGATTTATTTTTTTCAGAAACAACAAAAATACACCAAACTTTAAAAAAAAAAAAAAAAAAGTTTGAGTCCACATATTTTCTTTTGCTGCTTTTTCTAAAGCTTTCTGATTGCGGTTAAAAAATATAGAGAAAATCATATGCTTTCTTCAAAAGAATGTCTTCTGATTAAATAGTAATTTCCTATTAAAAAAATTGATTAGCATAACTGTTAATCTAGAGATTTTAGCTGTCATGAAATCCAGAATGGTAACTGTGATTTCATGGAGGGATTGGCTGGGACAAGCAAAAAGCCCACGCATTCTTAGAACTGAAATACTCAAGCCTCTACTTTAAATTTTCATCAGAAATACCGGTGAGAGCACAGTATGACAGTCATCTTTTCCAGGAGCAATGCCAACTTAAGCATCCCTCTCTTTGCCTGCAGCTATGCATGAACCAGATGGGAGACCTTTTTTTTTTTTTTTTTTTTTTTTCTTTTTTTAATGGGCTATTTTCTAGGATAAAGTTCCCAGTCTTTCTGTACTAGCACAATGGAAGAGATAGGTGCAGGAATGAGCAGTTGGGTTGAGAAGAGTGGCAGTGAGTGCTGCTGAAGTCAGCTTTTGCTTTGTTCGTGTGATGTGAAAGAAATTCACATCAACACTGGGTTGAAAACTCCTGTGAGTGAGAAGTTATAGCTGTACAGAGAAAACCAGAGATATGACTTTAAATAAACAAGAGCTTCATGTCCAGACATTGCAGATGTGATTTGCTGGTGAAAACACACAATAGACTAGAAATACATTTGCATTGCTATTAATCTATTAAATAAAGCATAAATACTTTGCGTGTGTGTGCCTGAAGTCATTCACTAGGAAACACAAAGCAGTGCTCCTATAACCCAGAGGAGCAAATATGTAGCAAACAATGCATTGTTAAATTGGAGTCAAAAGCCACAAAATTATTAAAGAACTAATACAAAGAGAATGGCATAAAAGGAAAGGTGAGGGCTTATATCTTCAGCTGCTGTATGACAGTGTGGTTCAATTAACTTCAGGGGAGCAATTTCAAATTATATGGATGGCGTATCTGTCCTGACAGAAACATATGGTTAAATTTTGTTCTATTAGGTATGCTGGGCAATATTAGTGAGTGAATTCACTTGCATAAAAGCTGCTGAAATAGTAAGTTGTTTTCCTAAATATTCATAGACAACAGCTCAGTAAAGCTTAAAAACTATTTGAAGCATTTTAAAGTATGTAAAGATAAAGGATGTATAATCACCCTTTGCTCTAAGTAGAAGGTGAAGCTTTAGAAGCATCTAAATCTAACAACTTGCAGCTCCTAAAAATTGTTTTTATGAGGATATAAAGGGTGGGGGTGTGAATAATAAATACACTGAGCTTACTTTCAAGTTGAGAGTTAATTTCTGTGTGTATCAGAACAAAATGGGTTTTTTTTAGTCAGCATATTCTGGCTCTGTCAACATCTATACCATTAGGGAGGGAAAGCTTGCCACATTTTCTTAATTATAAGAAAGACTTTTGTGATGATTTAAAACATTGCTTTGTAGATGAGTCAGAGGAAGAGTTAACCATTATGATGGATCTCCTCTACATTTATGCTGTTCTGTGCTGAACTTGTTTTGGATTTCAGGATCAGAGGTGTTGATGTCAGGCTGTTATCTTGGTCAGTGGGCAATATCTTCTGCTTTAAAGGAAGATCTGGAAAGCTCAACAAAGCATAGATCTGTCTCTTTGGGGAAATGAATGTAATACTGTTGGTCTGTTTTCTGGAAATCAAATGCTCACTTCCTTCACCTACATAGTTACTTCATACATAGTCTGCACCACCATCTGCTAATCATGGGTTCTTTCAATCACTTTTCACTGTCAGATGTCTGCTGGGCTCTGAACAAATGGGCAGAACTAGGGCATAAGGTGAGAAGAACCAGCAAAGGAATCAGTATGGCTGTGCTTCTACTTAGGTATCTCTTTCTCTAAACATGGAATGACAATTTGCTTTACAGCTTTGTCCTGTAATAGTCTGTGCCTGACTAGGACCATCATCATAGTCTCCAGCGTTTTGGGGATGCCACATTACAGAGCCCATACTTGGAGGCTAAGTCCAGCTTAGGCCCAGCTGCCTGGAGAAAAGCATAAAATCTTCCAGTTTAATGCATTTTGCTTACATTCTTATTTTTATATTAGTTGCTCTTATTCTTCTCTATGTAGCTAAGTTTCCTGTTTAACATGTGACAAAAGATTAATACCAGATACCCTCCAGGAAACTTGTCCAGCGGTATCAGTCAGAGAATGGAGAGAGCGGACGTTTCCATGCAGCAGCTACATTTGTCATGATTATAATGGATTGAACACAGGAAATGATGTTACACAAATCACTGAGGGACAACTTGCCAGCAGTGCTTTCAGGCAAGCCACATGAATGCTGATTCAGTGATTGAACAATTTGGAGCCAGTAATGACCAAGATGACACCATCAATCTTATTTCATTTATGATCATTAGCTAGAAGTATTAGGTTGCTACAATAATTAGCTCCTTAAGAGATACTATTGTTTGGGCAGCTTTCAGCCTTCATTTTTCCTATGCTCCCTTTTGTTGTGCAGCAGTCTTGAAGTTAAGAGCTTCTTAAATCAGCAGTGATCTCACTCCTCATCAATACTGATTTTAACGACACCAGCCAGTGTTGTTTGCAGCACCTTCTACCTCAGCAACAGGAGATTTAACATCTCACCTTCTTTTCCGTCTTCTGTATATCTGCAGTTTAACACAAAACTGTGTTAAGAACATCCCACCATCCTAAGCACTAATTTAGGTGAATGCTGACTTGAAGGGCTATTTTGCTATTATGCTGCCATAGAGGAATGTCATTAATATATCATTATGGGAGAAACAAAACTGTGACCTGACAGTGCAATTCCATTCTCTTGTGCGTTCAGGCTGTTCTCCCCCTTCATACAGTTATCTATGTCATCCAGTGGGCATGCACGATACTTTAAAGATACAGAAGATTAAAATCTTCCCAGGAACCATCTGAGTAGATACTCATAACTGCATGACTACAAATGTCAGGGAGTCAAAGTATGACCAGTATGATTGCAACTGGTGAGCAAGATCCCACTGGTGCTGGTGGGGGTGTGTGACTGAACGTTGCAGCCGGAGGGATGCCTTGCAATATCTGCTCCCTAGGGTGCTGCAGGATGGGGAGATGCCAAGGCAGACACAGTGCTATAGAAACAGATACTGTCGATACAGAAATATCTGAACCCATAAAGGAATGCTAGTGCAGACTGGACTAGACCCAGGGTTTTTTGATTCCCTGCCTTTAACCACAGGATTTAAATTTCTTTTTAAATAATAGCAGTGAACCATTGTGGGTGAATGTGAAAGGAGACAGACAACAGTAAATGCTGGGTAGGGAATTCAGCTCCTGGGAGAGTACTGTTTCTGGAAATGCTGATCAGAAAAGCTGTTTTTATATAATTCTTGTTAGTTATAGAGTTTTTGTTTGTTTTAAGTTATCAGGCAAGCACCCCACATATTTGGAATTGGTTTTACTTTATACTCCTGTTTTGCTCTTTTTGGATGATTTTGGTTTAACACGGGCCCAGTAACACCATTGGAATCAATTACATTTTTCTAGAGAACTGGTAGCAGTAACTTCTTCACAATGCTCCATGTAATACAGACTTCTCTGTGCTTATTTCTCTTTCCTATCCTGCCCCTCAACAGTGATTCCTCCATGCATTTCAGCATTGTGGCGCAGCTAGGGCAGGAGACGTGGTGGCCTGATGGCCAGAGCCCTCGTGGATGGAAAAGAGGGAGCCGCATGTTTGAATTGTCCCAACCTAAGGCATCCTAAACTCTGAGTGCTTGGGGGGACTCCTAACTCAGCCTGACTAACCACAGAAAGGTCTTTTCCTTCTGGCTGCCCCAGGCCCAGGCCTACAGTAGAGCACTGCTGAAGTCAGACGCTGAGCAGACAGAGGAAGCTCCAAGCATGCAGGCCTGAGCTGGGTACCCTTGAGATATACCCTGTGTACTGTGCTGATGATTATCAGCTGGCTCTGGGCACCTTCCTCCTCAGTGTCTGGGAGCACCGAGTCACACCTTGTGAAGGCACCTGAGATCTCTGCAGAGAAGCAGAGGATTCACCTGAAGACTCAGCTACACATTACTAGCTGTTGTTTTTCCTTGATTTCACAGGGTACCTTGCTTAGGCCATCTCAATTACCCTGGTGGGCCAGGCTCTTATTTTTCAGGCTTTGCATTGCCTACATTAACCAGGTTAAATTAGAGAGTCAGAATCTAGGCTGTAATTTTTCACATAATCACAGAATCACAAAATCGAAGGGGTTGGAAGGGACCTTGAAAGATCATTGGGTCCAACCCCCCTGCCAAAACAGGTTCCTTAGAGCAGGCTGCCCAGGTAGGCATCCAGATGGGCCTTGAATATCTCCAGAGAAGGGACTCCTCAACCTTCCTGGGCAGCCTGTTTCCATTTCTAACTATGTAATACAAGGACATAAGAAATCACTCCCTGGTAAAGTGTAAAGTCTTTGAGCTTTGTATGAGCTGCATACATAGAACCACAAAGTACAAGATAAGTAGTTCTCTTTTCCTAGTTCTAGGAAGTACAATGCTGGGTTTAAAAGTACAGTAATAGAAGTAGGGTGAGGAGGAAGAAACGGTCATCCAAAGTTCTGAAATCTTGCTGAAGTATTTACCTTATATTTTGGGTAAATGGCTGTGTCAGTGTTTGTATTCTGTCAAGGTACTTGATTCATGGAGAGAAAGTTCATTAATTAGAGATAACTAACACTGTACAACAGCACACAATGTTTTACAAGCATGAACAGAATGCCAGTTCGTAAGTCACAGACAAATCAGTACAGGAATATGGGGAAGGTATTTACCAAATATTCACAATAACATTACTATATGCTGCACACACATCCATTTTTTAAATATATATATATATCAATGGTCATTGCAGTTTGTACTGGAACAAAAGCTATTGTTATCAGGTTGAACTTCAGTAGTTCCGTGTGACACACAAAGGCTCTGAGGAGCTACATTTTTGTTTGTTAATGGTGGCATTCTTGAAATTTCTGACGTGACAGCAGAGTGCTGTGGAGGTACTTGAGCTGGCTGTGAGCGAGGTGGGGCAGGAACAAGGAACAGAGTGCTGGTGCTGCTTAGCACCCAGGCCAGGCCAGCTCCATGCTAATGTGGTGTCATGGTTTCTGGTACCAGAGCTTATTCTGTCTGCAAGACTCTCGCATGCCATGTAGGCATATTTTGAGGGGTACATGGTAACACTGATTAGGACCAGGTTTAGGGCACACAGAAGTTGCATGTTTCTTAGTCACAGTCATGCAAGTACATCTCTGCTATTCTAGTCCTGAGATGTTCCTGACAGACTGTCATTTGTATTTAGTAACAGCTTCTGTAGCCATTTTTGTGACATGTATAATAGTAAAGGAAAAGAAAAAAATATCCTTAATTCAAGCCTTCTGAACACAGAAGAGACTGCTCTTTATTTCAATGTACTTTGGATCTGACATGACTAAATGTATTTCACCGGAGTTCATTGCTAGGATCTAGAGTCAAAAAAGCAGTCTGCAAAGAAGATAGTATGCCTGCCATTGCATCTCCAGAAATAATAGCTGTGCTTTGATCATCTGTTTGTGATCCTAGTTGAAATTATCTGTGACATTGTGCCATTAGAAAGCTGTAATGTGTAGTGTCAGGTATAGGTTATCACAAAGATGATATGAGGAAAAGTATGACTAATGAGTCATAACAATGACTCTGTAAGTCTTTGTAATAATTCATCTGGTCTTTTAATAATAATATTAGAGTTCTGGTCTGGTAAAAGAAAAGAAAGAAAGGTAGTTGGGCAAGTCAGCCATATGGTACAATGGAACAATGGAGACGGAAGTGATTTATTGCTGGGCTGTGTAAAGTCTATCGGCTCTTCAGGCTGTATGCTCACAATGCATATTTGAAATTCAGATTTTATTTCCTTGTATTATGTTGGTAAAGAGGATGTGACATGACTGAAATCCTGTCATAGGTTTCATGATCTGGCATAAAGATTTGACCAGTTCTGTTTTCACTGAAAGAGTCAAAGATGCTGTGGCACCAAGTGTAGGTAACTTCCTCAGGCTGCCACACAAATGTAGGGAAATGGGATAATCCCTTGCTTCAGAGAGCACTTGAAACAAAACTGAGACCTGAAGCTTTTTCAAAATATGGGGCAGACTTTTCGTTCTGGGACTGTCCCAGACAAAGTGGGAAATTCAGTCACCCTTGTTTAGAGGCTTGAGAAATGGTGCTTTGTGGATAGGAAAATCATAGAAGTATTTAGTCTAATTCATGTCTCTGTCTAACATCAGTCTGAAGCAGTTGTACCTAGGTCACAGGGGCCATAGATCGATCGATTGATCTATCTATCTATCTATCTATCTATCTATCTATGGAAAACTTGCAGAAAGTCAGAACCCAGCTTCCTTTCTAAAAGTTCAAGGGATAAATAAAAAAATTCTTGATTATTTTACTGTGTTCCTCAGTAGTTTCTTTTTGTAGAATGCTCTCAGCTGAGATCCAAAATATATAGTTGTGCAGCTTCTTAGCTGGTTAATCAGATTCTTTTCTGTATAGAGTTATAAAAATATAAAACAGTTTTTACTGTTTGTACAGGTTGCTGGTATTGACCTATGTTGCACATACAGAAGACAGTAAAAGCTTATGGTGTGGCTAATCATAGTTTAATTGGTCTGGCTTTGCATTTATTTAACATCTTGTTAAAAAGCAGAAAAATGAATCACTGAGAAGTATTTACTACAACAGACCAGCCTAACAGCAGAAGGACAAGCTTCCACCAGTCAGGAAGCCAATCTTCGACTGCTCTTGTTCCTTTTAGAATCAAGGTAGGTATAAAACACAACCACCGATATATGACAAAAAAGGGACTCAGATCTGATACATTCATTTTGTTTTGTGAGTATCTTCACTGAGAAAATCAGCTTTACAGTATATATCCATTGTTATTTCTGTAGCTGTAATACTGTCTATATCCTACAGAGAACAGTTATCCTCTTTACCCATCCCTCTACAGTTTGCGTTTCAAAGCTGAAATCCAGGGCATTCACTATTGACAGTTCAATTACTGTATTGTATACACTGCTCTGCAGTGTATTGTATACACTGCTCTCAAATTCATCAGAAAATGTAAAATAGCCTGTTGAATTTTCCCCTTGGTGATACTACAATAGATGTGAAAGAAGAGCCTCCAGCATAAGCCTTCCTAAGTGTTAACAGATCATGAAAATTGGCAACAACTGTTGTGCTGAGTATCATAATCTGCAAAAGGAGGGCCAGCAATTCCACAGTGGTGAGAAGAGAGTGCTTGGTGTTTGAGCTGTGGTCACATTTGCCTTTCAAGTCATTTCGGCCTCCATAACACACTTTGTGGGAGAAGAAAGCCAATGCAGCTGCCTTTGCTAATCAGTCAGTATGACCCAGCCCCTCAGGGAGGCAGGCAAAGGCAGATACGTACTGAGACACACAATCCTTGCTGATTAACAGTGAAAGCTGGTAAAGTTACTCTCTAAGCCTGTCTGGCCCATCAGTTCCAGAAATGTAATTTAGATGATTATCTACATGCCCATTAAACCTTGTGACCCATTGCTAGTCTGTTTGAAGTTTGCCTGCTTAAACTTGCTAATAGGAAGAATAGAAGGATTAACTCAGAGGTCATGAAATAAGAGAGCAGTAAAGATGACAAAAAAGCAGAGGAAAACTTCCTTCTGTGTATATTTGGTAAGGAAAAAGAACTACACCACCACAGTCATCTCAGCAGATACTGTTACTTTATGGAGCAAGCAAGCCATCTGGAATTCAGGCCATTTAATACTTTTCTATACTTTCAGCCTATTTTGGTCAGATGTACAAATAAAACGTGCTACCTGTATGAGAAATTTTTTTTGAGTTCAGTGTTTCCAGAACATAATGCCATATGTTGTAAAAGAGCATGGAACAACTGATGTGTGATACATGTTTCTGATTTTGCTGGGGGTTATAGTGCGTAGATATAAATCAGGAAGCACATAACTTAAATCAATAACATTAGAGTAGTCACAGTCTTCAGAATCAAAGCCAGCCTTGTTCTCTTCAGGTAGGCACTCCAACTATTACAGTTGCTTATGAATTTAATGGTAGTCTTTTTTTTTTTTTTTTTTAAACTATATGTATCCAGCCTTAGTGTCAACCACAATTGGTATCTGCAGTCTGGAACTGTTAACCTTCATGTGTTGATTACACCAGCAGTTGTTCTCACCTTGAAAAATATATTTTCCCAAAAGTTTTAGGAAAGTCACAAACTTCTATGCTGATCCTTATTCTTCCATTGAGTGGCATGTGCTCAGCTGCTAACAACCAGACTGCTCTGGAGGACAGAAGTTATTCATAAATCTCATTCCATCAGTGTTGTCTGAAAAATAAAGTAGATGCCAATATCTTCTGGGAAGCCTTGTAGAAAACAGATCAAAGGCTTCTGGAGATTATTTAAGAAAGACCAGTTGTGAGTGGCTTAGTGTCTGAGCATGGCATGAAAAGTGAAACAGCCATGACAGTGAGCCACCATACACAGAAGTCCTCTGAGCTTCAGTAAAGAATTTGAGCAGTATGTGGTGCAGGTGGGCTGATGTCTCACCCTGTCATTCTGTAAGTCCTTTGCTTGTAAATGAATGCTGTGCCCTATGTCTAACACTCCGAAGGAAAAGATTTCTTCTCAATCCAATGATAGAATAGAGCCTTCTTCATTCACATAGTGAAGTTCCTAGTGAAGTTTGTCTTTTCTAACTCATTTGGTTTAAAGGATCTGTGAATCTGTGTTATTCACTAACCTGTTGCCAGTGTTATGGCTGGCATTTTTACTTTATAACTATCTCAAGTCATACACCCTTTAGTGCATTCCTGTTCCATGTGTAAGAAACAGGTTTATTTCTCATTAGAAATATCTGTTTTGGTTATGCCTGTAACTTCAGTATGTTCCTTCAGTATGCCTTGATTTATAATATGCGTGTAGACAGCTGCAACATCCCTTACCTCTGATAGGCTGGATTACAAATAGGGCTTGGGTCACTCAGACCTCTTAGCGTGAGTTCCTCAAAAGAAATTAAGTGCTTCAGCAGGGAAATTCAGTCTTTGTCAAACTAAGAACACCCCGTCCCTTAAGAAATGGACACCTTTAAACTCCTGACAAAACAACTAATAACATTGCTTTTGTGTTTTAAGATAAGATTAAGATCTCACAAGAGACATGGAGATCTTTGGTGTCCACTGATTACATTTTGTAAGAAGCAAAATACTTTTTATAATGTTTCACTGGAGAAACTACAGTAATTACTAATGCAAATTAGCAGAAAATTATCTGGTGATCTTACTACCCATTTCATCCCCCCCTCTTTTCAGAAAAAGGGTGAATAGAAAATAATAGGTATCAGGAATGTATACAGCTAGAGTAAAGATTTAACTATTGCTTCTTTAACAATGAAAGCAAGTTAGAAAAAGCTGGAAGAACTTTATAGGAAGTGTCATGTGAAAAGGATCCAGAGAGAAAAGGAGTGGAAGTCAGTTGCCTAGATATGCACATCTTGTTACATCAGAAACTCAGTATCACATCTCAACCCAAGCTGCTGATCCCAAAGAGAATGAGACTACATACTTGCCAGTTCCATGTAAGTGCTTAGTATGCTGAAGATCATTTTTACACCTTAATGAACCCAAATGGCCATAAATACCTGTGTTTCAGTATCTGTACCAAACCCTGAATGTTTTTGACATGTCACCTGATATATTAAGGAAATTCCCATGACATGTTGCTGCTACATGAATTCCTTCCATGAAATATGTTGTCAGAACTCAAGAACCCTACTGACAACTACAATTCATATCTCTCTCCCTTGTGCTATTCATTTCGTGGCACAATAGCTCAGTGTTGTTCATAGGTATGGAGTTCCAGATGAAAATTAAAAAAAAAAGAAAAAAAAGAAAGAAAAAAAAGAAAAAAAAAAAGAAAAAGAGAAAAAAATGTTCAAGGTATAATTTGTTTTAATTAAAATAAAGGCATCCTTAAATATCATTATTTACTTTGCTGTAACAGCATTATCAAAAGATGAAATGCTTGACAGAAAGGTTGAAAGATATTCATTTAGTGGTTACTGCTGCTTTATTTTTGAGACAGACATTTGACACTTTGGAATTTTATTGTGAGAGAGGGTGGATGTGATGGAAATTAGTTCTGATGTTACCAAAAATCTCTGGGAGATGCCAAATAAATTCTAGACAAAAGGGAATGCTAATAGAATGCAGGAACTGAGTAACAATATGGTGACAACAAAAAGACCCAGAAAATATTTGGGGAGAGCTCTAATCCCCATGGCTTGATGAGGTTTCAGATGGGAAACATGAAGATTGAGTGCGTTTTTCTGCAAGGAAGTATGCACGCTTAACTTCACATTCTGTGGACATTTCCAGCAAAGTCAGTGGGATAACTTGTTCTGAATAGTACCATATGTCTCCATCTTTGCAGGCCCAAAGTCTTAAGTAGATTTTATTAAGTCTGGGATGTGTATAATTGCATCCATGTTCACAATTGTCCAGTGCTAAAACAGGACAATCACTACTTGTTTAGTCCTAAAACAGAAACATATTCATAGTGCCTATCAATGGCAGTGGCTTTTCTCTTCTAATTTTTTACTCTTTTTTTTTTATGATGACATGCTTTGATATTTATGAAAAATGAACTTGTTCTTTAGACAGGAATAAACAAATGTTTATTTCAATTTTATGTGAATTATTACATTAGTATTTCAGCAAGGCGTATTGATTGATGACACTGAGCCATTGATAAATATCAAGGAGTTACTTAAACATTTATGGGGCCTTAATGCTCTCTTTTGAACTAGTTTTACATTGGTATTTTGTGATGTCTTTACAAGTTGCTGGGACACAATAATCTGCTAAGATAATCAAAACTAACAGAAAATATTCTCCATGTCTTTCCTTCCTTTACAAGTTCCTGGGACACAATAATCTGCTAGGATAATCAAAACTAACAGAAAATATTCTCCATGTCTTTCCTTCCTTCCCTCCTTCCTTCCTTCCTTCCTTCCTTCCTTCCTTCCTTTCTTTCTTTCTTCCCTTCTTTCTCTCTCTCTCTCTCTCTCTCTCTCTCTCTCTTTGTCTGTCTTTCTGCCTTTCTGTCATTCTGTCTTTTTCTGTCTGTCTTTCTGTCTTTGTCTGTCTGTTTTTCTGTCTGTCCATAGAGAACATTTGTTAATTGTTTTGTTTGGGCAAATGTTAAACATTAGTCTTCTTCATTGGCTGGTAGGATAGTAAAGTTTTAGCAAATGTTTTGGGGGAAACAGGTCAAAGAGGAAGAACCGATGAAAGCAGGAAGAGGAATGGAGGTCAAGCATAAATATGAGAAAGACAAGAGGGAGAAGATATGTTTAACATTTTTTTTTCTTGGATTTTATCAAAGGAAATAACGATATGGGATTAGAAAAAGAAGACATAATTCAGTAAGTGTTTCTAGTGGACTTGCAATATGTGTCCATATTCTCAATTCCCACCAGACCAGAGTCTTTGCAGTCAGAACAAGTATTGAAAAGTCAGAGAGAAAATTGAATGTATTTGTTTTTTATTTGTTTCTTTGATTGATTGCTTTTCTGCAGTGACTTTTACATTGTAAGCATCATACTTGGGTAATTATCCAGAGCTCAGGTTGTGAACATCCCCTTTCATTTTTATAAATGAACAAACAAAAGTAACAAAATACTCAACCTAACTATACTTATCTTGCATATACCTTTAACATTTCTCCCTGAAAACATTTTACCAGCAGTATTAAATCAAATGCTTTCAAGTATTCTGTAGCTGTGTTGCTCAAGACAAAAAAGCATATTCAATGAAAGCTTTACCTGATTATTTGATAATTGAACCCTTTTTTACTTTTAATAGTAAAATACCTTAAAGTATTGCACAATGCACCTTATGTATTTTGGCAAATATGATTTCTTGTTCTCCCTTTCCTAAGTTCAGTGGTCAGCAGACAGCTTCCAGTTGTCAGCACAGATCTGCAAGCTACTCAAGTTCATTAAGTCAAACACTCCTGTTACTGTTCTTTTTTGTTTGCAGTTAAAGACTTCAGGTTTTCCTCTATCAAACCTTTGTATTCTTTGCACTGCATGAGTTAACAAGCCTAACCTAGGAGTAAACGGAGAACATGAAATCCTCTGGTTGATGGTTCACTGAGAACCAGGGCAAACTGAGGTCTTTATGAGGATCTGGAAATACCACAAAAGAGTTGGAAAAAAAAAACACACAAACAAACAAAAAAAAACCTTAGCAGCAAGAATTATATATTTGTGGCTGATCCTAGGAAACCTAGGAACCTAGGAAACCAGCCTTTTAATCTTCTTATTAAAATCTCAGGACATGACTTTAGAATTCTCTGGAGGGTGTGGAAGGATTTGGAGGTTGGTTTTTTGTTTGTTTGTTTTGTTTTGTTTTGTTTTAAGTCAAAACAGATTCTGTGGCTGGAGCTCTACATGAACACTATAGAAAGAGCCACTCATGAATTCTGGATGCAGATTCTGATTTAAAACCCGAATTCCCATGCTCCAAAGTTTGCAACGTGTCTTTGATAGGGACACTATTGGCTTGGCACTCCCCTGCTCTAAGAGCAAATTTCATTACAATCCAGCTGTTAAGTAAGAACTTGTAAATAACCTTTTTTTAACTTGTAAATAACCTTTTTTTTGACATCCATCCTCAGCAAAAATCTACTAAATAGTCTCCATATGGTAGAATGGATACATCTAATGAATACCAAGGTACAGATAGAGATACTGGGTTTTATGTTACACTGGGTTTTATGTTACACTGTGAGTTTCCTTGTTTTCCATTCTTAGCTAATTTCATAGTGTTCCATAACCAAAAATTGCTTGTATCTTGCTCTGGCTTGTGGCACTATTGACATTATCACCTCTCCCCTTGCAATCCATCTGTTCTATAGAAATACAGCTTTCTGTCTTCTCAAATTGTGCTATTTTGGTAAACAGTTAAATTAAACTCAGATCAGCTCCTGGACTGTCTTAATATATGTAAGTGTGCATGTGTGGTCCTTGCCTATGGATGTACAAATAGGTCTCTGCAGTATGCATACAAAACAAATGGCAGGAACATATGACTGAAGAATTTATTTGTTTCAACAACCTTGAGATCAAAATACTCTACAAGGGTTACAATGACCAAAGGAAAGCACTACAGTTGTCTCTACAAACAGCAAATTCACTGAACAGAACAGCCATGTGAGAAAAACATCTACAGCAGTAGATCTCAGCCCCTGGCAGGTGCACTTGCAGTGGTATTTCAGTATTTTATTTCTGGTATTCAAAGCTTCTTGTCTGTATAACAATGATAACCTCCGCCACTGCTGCTCCCTATTGATTTGTGCATTCCTTGTTCCACTGTAACGTTTAGACTGTTACAGAGGGTTGGAGAAACTAAAGCTCATGTTCAGAGCAAAACCAACAAAATAAAATTAACAACAGTACAAGATTAGGGTACTTTGCTTTTCTTGACTCAAATTGTTTGGGACTTAAATTTTCGTATCTTTCTTCCTCCCTCTTCCCTTTGCCTTTCTCACTTTTCTCAATTCCTGTAAGACTTCTTCTGTATATTGTTATGAGGATGTAGATTGGTTGAGGGAATGGGACTGCAATTTGCTCTGAATGAGCTGATACTCACATGTAGATTTCACTCTCATGAGCCTTCCATTTCTCCAGATGTAAGAGGACGGTAGGTGTCTGGAAAACTTCCAACCTTGCAAATAAACTGCTATGTCCCAAGCAGAACTGGAAAAAAATGTACCAGGGATTGTAAGGTCATCTAGGTCAGGTAGTAAAACACAAAACAGAGTGAACATTTGTGCTGATGTCCTTTTTCCCCATTTGCAAGCAAGGGTACTGAACTCTTAACTATTGCATCAAACCACTGAGCACTTGAGGGGCTGTTGGCAAACCGCATAGCAAGGTCTTGGAGCGCTGGGATGTAAGAACACGGGCTGTGAATCTTCGACTGGACAGATACATTAGTTGTCCAGTTCATTGGACAGTGCAGAACAAATTTGGATGTGGGGAGCTGTTCTGCTTCCTTACACCTGAGCCTTGAGAGATCTCCACAGTTTGTTTGGCAGGTTGCTAGCACTAGGCATTCAGTCCCAGGCCTGCTCTCTCCTGATGAAGGTAGAAAAAATGCACTGTAAGCTTTTACAAACAGACAAGTCCCAGTATTGCCCACTCTTACAATACACAGACAGATCCCAGTAGTGTTATAAGGCAATGTTACCCTCCAAAAAACCCTTAAGAGCAAAACATACAAGACATCCATAGTGAAGACAGCAGCTAAAGAGCAAACAAAGCATTGTAGACCATAGTGGGAGAAATTTGCATTATGTGTCACTCTTAGCAGTTCTTAACTTTCAGTAGGCAAGATATAATGCCCTGCTTGTTTGGTGTTTTATTTTATTTTGTTTTATTTGGGTTTGGAGTGAGTTGGGAAAGTGTTTGTGCTGAGGGATGGAAGGGTATTTGACTCACAGAACCCTAAGTCTCTTCAGTCCACTTGAAAAATATACTTATGTATGGACTGACTTCAATTTGGCACTCAGTTTTGGCCACATATTTCAAGGAAAAATTGGGCACATGTCTAGGATGCATTTTCAAAACCAATAATAAACATCCGTAAGTCTTTTGGAAATAGGTGTGATGACCAGCATGTATTCCATATGACACAAAGGCAAATTCAAACTGTAAGAGAAGAGGCCTTGAAACTTCCAGCAGAGACATTGAGGCTAAACTGCATGAAATATTTGCATGTCAAAGAAGGGAAAGTGATAGGAGAATGGCAACACAGGAGGGGAATGGCAGATTTTGTTGTCTTCATGTGTTTCTTTTCAGATAGATGCATGTTTTATGTTGACTTTATGAAGCAGTTTATTTTATTTAGTAATAAAATTACTATTTTTTCTTAAGTTAATATTATTTTTTATATTTTATTGTTGCAAATGAAGACTAAAGTTACATTCAGCTGTTGCTGTGCCAGTCTGCAGTAACCCCACTGAAGTAACTGAAGCTATTGTAACTGAGTACAGACTGTAGGCTTGTGCATTTTGCAAAGCATCTGGAAACTCTGGTGGATTGGAGCCAAAACCATAACTCATTGTTATTGCTGTGATTATGTGATGATTTTACAACATATAATATCCCATTTTCTGAACAGCAGTCTTTTAAATGCAAACCTCTGGGAACTGATATAATTCTGTCCCTAACTTTTGTTTCTTGCTAGCTTGGGTAAAGGTGATATATTTAAGACCAGGTAAAATGTAAGTCTTAGACTTGGGTATGACAAACTTTTTACACATTACATAAACAGTTCAGTCATTCAAGCCAGATTCCAAAGCAGGATCAAGGGCATCATAACACACCTGAGCTTAAATCATAAAAAATCATGAAGGACAGAACCATTCATTCAGTGTCTGAAAGACTGAGATACTCCCCTTACCAGTGTAGTTTGCCTGGGAACTTCAGAATCACTATTTGAAAATAACACACCAGCAAAATAGAACAAAGCAAGTTTAATGATCTTTTTATACACCTCTGGCTATCTCTAGAAGTATAAATTAACTTAACTGGTATTTCCTGATTTGAATATTGATCCTGAGACAGGATCATTTATTTTTATCTGATAGCTATCTTTGGTCCTTGGATTTTCAGAAATTGTCTACCAAATTTCACATTTGAATTATTGTATATAAATAAATAATCTAGTAAAACAAACATGGACTAAATCAAAACAGGAGTTTGATGGGATGTAAATTAATTGATGAATGTGATAGTTAAGTTCAGAAATACTGATCATTGTTTACTCATGCTTTCAGTTGCTCTATAGCTACCTTGGCTATCAGATGTCCAAAGAGACTTTTTTGTAAAGCTGATGCAGCAGATTTGAAGTTGACCACTGTTGTGTGGTTGCTGTTGTTGTTGTTGTTTTCATAAAAAGAATCTTCAGCACCAAACTTTCTTTTACTTTCTCTAGTCTTACCTGAAAATAAAAAGAATAACACATCCCAGCTTCTTTGTCTTTTGTATGACCCTGTGGTTTCCTATTCCTTATTCTAAATTGCCTTCTCTGGTTGTTTCCCAATCTCTGTTGCAGATTCTTTCTCTCTGTGTCAAAATACAACTTTCCTGATAGAGCTGTTTTCTCTGATCAAAGAGAATTCTCTTCTTGGCCTGTAGACCAGCTAATGCTTCACTAGGGGGCTGAAGTTCAGGTGGCCTGAATGTATGATGAATACTGGAGGTTCAGCTGTGTTCTTCTCATAAATGGTTGTTGCCCTTCATTAGTAGCATGATACAACTTTAAATAATTCTTGTAACTCTTAATGATGTCCTTAATGGTTCCTTCTGAATCATACTCTGGTCATCATCCTGGATCAAAATATTTAAGTGACTAGTAAGTTGTCAGAGAACCTTTTTGTTTTACTTATGGAATTAAGTTTTCCACTGTTCCAAATTAGTATAGATGTCCTAAAGCACCAACATCTGTAATTTGATCTCTTATATATCTGGATGATATGTTGATATGCAAAAAGATAGTTCCCTGTTACCTTAAATATCATGAGAATCTAGCTTCCCTATCAAGAAAAAATCTGTTCATTTAGGATTTGATCCAGGACAAAATATTTGCAGTATCAAGTAGATGTTAGAATTTGTAATTATCTTTTCGACAGTCAGTCCAAACTATCGGTGAAAGACATTGATTGCACATGGAGGCTCCAAGGAGGAACTTCAGACAAAAATGGATTAATGAGAAGGTATTCTAGGTTGCTCATACCAGAGGAGGCTCATACCCTCCACAGGGGCACCTTTGATTAGCAGTATGTTAGCCAAATGATGGGATGCACCAGCTCTTTGCTATATCACTTTCAGTTGCTGCCAGTGAGCTGTTTGGCACTGTCTCCTCAGGAGAGGTACAGTCACTGCTTGTATAAAGCCTCCTAGACTATTCCAAAATAGTTAACCAGGTTTGCTAGACTGCAGTACCTGGCACTTAAATTACCTAGGAGAGTGAGTTATCGTATCTCTATCAGCTTTGGGCCTCCAAATGTCTGTTCCAACCCAAATTGTTCTATGAATCTGTGGGTCTAAAGTCCATGAAACTTGGTTGAGTGCAAAAGCTGTTGGTAATATCTCAGATACATAAATACATGGTTTTATAAACAGCCATTTATTTTCTGAGTATTTCCATTATACTCAGATTAAAGAACACATCATGCTTCTCTACCATTACTCTGACATTTTGAAGTAGAGAGTTGATTGAGGTACAAGAGATACCATACACTCCGTCATTTCACATCTAACCAAAACTCCATTCAGAGAAATTTGAGTCATACATAGGAAAGTAAATGGGATTAATAATTAGTATTTCATTTGATTTTTTAAATGTATATTTAATCGAAACGGAGTTTCCTTTCATGAGATATTCTGGATAAATATTCTTTCTGATTGAAAATTCTGGATTCACTTTTAGAAACCTTTCTTTTCCTTGAAGAAAAACTCACTCCTGCTAGTATTTCTTCCTTGTTGCACTACTTATAATTAACTTTATAGCTGCATATCTGTAGAGAATTGCTTTTGCCCTGTGAATTAATTCTTCTCTAGTAACAATTAGTTAGATGTCCATCTATAAAACAAAGGAATGTCTTATCAAGAAATAATAAATGAAAAACAGATATCTGGCAAAGAACATTGTTGCTCGTTCCTTTCACCCATCACTGTTCCTTAACATTTTGTGAGTTATAGATTGTGTAGCTTCTCCCAGACTTTTTAGATATGTTGTGGAATGCCCTTCATTGGAAGACTTTAAGTATGATTAGTGAAACTGCTGGTAAACATGATCTTGCCTCAGCACAGGAGGTGAACTGGATGACCTCATGGATTTCTTTGCTTGTGGGTTCTTTCTTGCTTTGCATGTCTGTGGTTCTCACAGCTCCCACTTGTTTTGTAAAAAGCTGTACCATGCTGCATTTAGTTTGGCCTAAACTGGAAATGGAACTGTTTTCAGCTGTTAATGATTGCTGTATCTAAGTTTTCTAAGTCTTGATAACTTCTCTTTCCATTCAGTTCTAAAGCAGTGAAACAAGAGAGGTATAATTTTGAAACATCTGATTGCTAGACATCTTGCTCACAAATGCTTTGCTTTGTAAAGATATATGTCAAGAAGGTTTTAAACCAGGATGATCTTTGCTCAATGAGCAATTTAGGAAGCAATTATTTGTAGCTAATATAGTTTGGGATATATGCCATCATTAGAGCAATGAGGTTTTCACCATTTTAATCCAGTAAACATTTTATTACAGAGCTGGGTAACCATATACATTAGGGAAATGAAGGAAGAATCTGAAAAGGATACTATTGAACTGAAGAGAAATTCATGATATAGATATTAAGGCAAAGTGAAACTGGGCTCAAGCATAAAGGCTTAATTTATAATTGCAGAAGAATTAAGGGGTTGTTGGAAGTGAACAGAACTGTGCTGTTATGGTTTACATAAAAGTATAAAAATAAAAAAAGCAATTACTTCAATTCATTCCTCAAGGAAAGCAATTATGTTTATCTATTTTAATTTAATGAATTCTGATGTAGTAGAAAACAAATTTTCAGGCAGCATATTGTACATGCTAGCAAAGGGGTCTCAAAATATATATTGCTGCCCTAATTCTTCTCCAGAAATTCAGTTTAATCAATAAGCAGTGGTTTTCCAGAAATCCTTTTCTATATCAGGTTCATAACATCATTTTGTTTGAAATGACCTTTTCTACCTGAAGATAATTGCTGCTTACATGTATGAGAAGCTATATATTGTCCCAAGTGGTTAAGTTCTAGTGTAAGTACTTTTTTACAGAATAGGAATTATTTAACACATTTTTTTTTCATTTATGATCAGCTGTGCACATTGGAAGAAAATTATTTACATTTTTCCTGTTCAGATATTTGCTCTGAGTGATATTGGTGGTAATTCCACCTGAAAGGAAGATACATTTGTTGAACAAACTGCTTTAGCCAGACAGCTGCTATTATATCTCAGAGACCTATAGAATGGCCGGTGTCCAAGGAAACAAAATGAGGTAAAACATCTGTTCTAAAACAAATATGGAAATGTACTTTAGGGGACATTTATGTTTATTAACATCAGCTGTGTCACATATGTTAACCTTCTATGAAGTTCTAGTGTACTGAACAAAGCCAGAATATGTAAAACTTCTGTTCTTCTGAAACAACAGAAGTAGGACAAGAATGAAACAGTTAAAAAAGCAGCTGCAAAAAGAGGGCTTGTGACCACATGCAAGTACTGAAATAATGACTTTTTCCAACTTTAATGATGCTACATTCCTGATCTAGGAAATATGTAGTCACACATAAGTACCAGAAGAGATGAACATATCTTGTCAAGGTGTTTGCTAATTTATTAGAAGCAGAATCTATCTGTTTGTGCTTGAAATAAAAATAGGACTAAGATTGCATACATACATGTGCATCATTAAGTAATAATAGTATGTTAGGCTGCTTCTTTTTCTTCTTGTAACACTGTTTGTGTTAGACTCTATGTGCACAAACTCTGCTTTGCCTTACTGATGATTTAATCCAATGAAGGAAGACAGAAGGCCTAAGTAAAGAAACAAATCTTCTCAATAATTAAGGTTATGTTTAGGCAGGCCAGCAAAAAGTGTTGATTTTAATAATTAAAAATGACTGCATTTCATATTTCAAGCTTCTTAACAAAATGAAATATCAGTTCTTTAAAGAGAGTTACTTAAATTATTTAGATTTCCTTAGGTGTTTTTCTTGGGGGTCACAGAATCTCAGAATAGTTGAGGTTGGAAGGGACCTCTGGAGGCCATCTGACCCAACTCCCCTGCTCAACCAGAAATACCTAGAGAAGGTTGCCCAGGGCTATGTCCAGATGGCTTTTGAAGATCTCCAAGGAAAAAGACTCCACGACCTCTATGGGCAATACAGCTAATACAGCTAAGAATGCCATTAACCTTCTAAGTAGCAAGGGCACATTGCAAACTCATGTTCAACTTGGTGTCTAACTGAACTCCTGGTAGGTCTTGTTCAGTCATCATGTTAATATTTACATGGCAGGCTCAGAAGCATTGGCTTTTCAGACTGGATAAGTCTTCAGAAATAGCTACAGAAATGTAAAAATGTCATTTCTGACTTTCTGTGCAGGAAAGTCCTGCTGGAGAAAGCAATGGAAGGCCAAAATAACGGTAGGTTTTATTATGCAATTTTGGTGTTTGGTACTGATAGGTAAAATTGTGATGTCCTTAGCCAGAAGACATGTTCAGAGACCTCTTCAAAGGCACAAACCCAGAGAAACAGAGCCTATACAGCATATACCTTCTTTAATAATTCTTTCTGCCTGGGCTTACATTGGGAAAAAATTCTTTACTCACCATTCTCTAAGTTTGACAGACTTTGAATACCTGACAAGCCAACTTAAGGTGAGGCATTATAGACCAGGCTCTGTGTGAAAGGTTCATTAATAAAGACAGAAGCCTCTCCTAGGAAAAGCCCCATTTCAGAAAAAGAAAACAGAGCATGGAAGTTGTTCTATTCTAATCTGATAATTCTTTTTTTTTTGTGGCTGCTTTCAGCAAAGAGCAATTTTGAAAAGTGAATTATGGACTAAAGATATACCACACTCAATAGGAATTTGATTATTTCTTTACTGTTTTATAATAAATTAAATGAATAATCATCAGATTCAGACGGGAGCCCAGAAAAAAAATATAAACCCACCAGAAAAGAAATGTGAAAGAGTATCATCTCTTAAGAATGCATTTTGTTGTTCCATATGAAAGAAAAATATAGAAAATGGTACAATTTCCAGTTTAGCCTTAAAGCTCTGTTTTTCATTATTGTGACTTATTGCCTACTATTAACTGTTTCCAAAGCCCATTTGAAGCTCATATGTTCCTTGACTGCTTCTGCTATATGCTTTGAAAGAAATTGCTGTATATTGTTCCTCATTAAGTTTTGTATTCTGTAGTTTGCTGTAGAAATATATATATATATATATATATGTATATATTAACCGTATCTTCTGCTGCCTACCATTTTGACAGTAGAAAAAATGAGGACAGTAGTATTGATTCCCTCTATGCTTCATCGAAAGCTTTAAAGAAATTTTTTTGATGATGTAGTAGTTCATAGTACCTGAAGAGCTACATGGTGCATTTCTAAATGGTGCTCTGGTAAATACTGGCTTATGTTAATCCTCTATACCAAATATTTTGCACAGTTCCCACTCTGCAAAAATGAAAATATGGCAATGGGATGGAAGGGAAAGTCTTCTGTGGCCCAAACAGTTTTCTTAGTTTGGACACTGTGGATGGGATCCATTTTACCTGACTCTGTTTTCAGCAATGTAGAGTTCTACAGCTGAGCTTGTTCTCTTCAATGTCTTTATAATTAATTGGGAAGAATCAGCAGTTTTCAGGCACAGTTCAACTGATCTGTTTTGAATACTTATTTTAGACATCTGAAAGGTTTGGTTATAAAGATGTAGTGTCTGTGCTTCAGCTGTTAGTGTTTAATCAGATGAATACTATCCTGTGTAACTTTCAACCTGAGCAATCCTGATAAAATCTGAGACAACTCATGCGTGCAAAGTTACACGAGTCTCATGTTGACAGGTGGTAGAGAATGTAGTGCAAACTCTGTCAGCAGGACGTTGGTTGCATTCAGTAGAGTACGTGTGCTGGAAGATACTTGCAGTTCATAGCTGCTATCAGAACTGTGGTGCCGCTTTATGATCACTGGGCTTCTGAAGATGGATATGTTATTGAGAAGTTAAAGATTTATAAGATGCTGGATGTTCTGTATACATATACTTTAGCAAAATGAAAGCATATGTTCTTAAATGATTCAATCTATATTGAATCTGATTCTTTACACAAAGAAAATTCCTAAAACTCATACCAATACAGGGTCAAGTCATTATGGATGTAATGTGATTTTTGTGTAGAGGTTTGTTTTGGAAAGGGGAGTGAAAGAAGAGAAAGAAAAGAAGGCTGGTGATGAAGAAAATTAAACACTGAAACCACTTTTCCCATAATTGTTTTATCATAAATCTTTTTATATATATATATATATATATATGTATGTACGTATGTATGCCTTGAGGCTTTGTCATTCATCCAGGGTTTTATCATCTGCTAGGAATGCAAATTGTAATTTAAATAAACAATAGAGAAATAAACCCACTAGTGATACGACTGAAGGTTCTATATTTAGTGCCCATGAAAAAAAAGATGTAGTGTTCACCCCTCACCTTATGAAATTTTAAAGCTTCACTCCAGTCACATTCTTTTCTCAATTTCCTGTTTTTAGATGTGAAACACATTAGAACTTGCTCGAAAACAATTGAAATATAAGAACTGATCTGTAAATACTATGATTTACTTTTATTATTTTGTAATAGAATTATATGAACAGCACTTCAAATTAACGTACAATATAGAGGTTCAAAAATACACTTTTTCTTTTCATTGTTTAGAACTCTCAGATTTTAGCTTGCTAGTCTGAGCTCTTACAAAAGCGTTTCTTAACCTATAAATACCAAACCTGACTGGAAGTAAAGGCCATCTGGAAAAGTCTTCTTGGAAAGAAGAATGAGATGGATGGTGTCTTTGTGTCTAAATATTAGGTGTAGGTGTCTTTCAAGACTGGAAAGAGCATATCATACATTTAGTTTTGGATGTGGTTTTGACCCTCTCACTTGCTAAGTACTGGATTTTAAGTAGCTTGGAAACAATTTATAGTGGTAAGGACCTGGATTATTTCCATTCTTCTTGATAGGAGCATTGACTTTTCATGTTTGAAGATTCCCTGAACAAAATGGAGAGCTGTGCTCATCCCTGGCCAAAGCTGACCATGTCTCTCAGGTGCCTAAGCTAGAACAGTAGTCCCCTGAAGTCTCCCGTGAAGTGACTGGAGAAAGGCAGTCCTCCAGGGAGCAAGCTGGAGAGCCTAACCCATGCCTTCCATACAATACAGAAAAAAGTTCTCTTAAAAGTGGATAACAACACATTTCTTTCACTTCTCTAGTATCAGGGATAAAGTTCACTTTTAAAAACAGAGGTATAGTTTAAGTGATGATGAGAAAAAAGACATTAACTGAGGTTACACAATACCTTTCCATATTTTTTCAAACTATCTTGTGGCTTCATAAAAGACCAGTATTTTTCCTGGCTATGTTCTGTGAAAGGGGGCTCTTACAAGGAAGATACTACAGACAGAAGTGTCTCTCATACCAGCAAGTGCAGCAACGCAAGTAGTTGTTCCTATGAATCTGTTCTTGACTCAGCAAAGTTCCAGTATGGGTGTTCAGACTCTAACCTGTGAACCTAAAACAGGAAGATGCAAATAGGAATATTTAAATCCCTTCTTAAGAGCATATATATGCTTAGTGAGAATGAGATGTTACCCTACCCACTTTCTCCATCTACTGCTGCAGAACTGCGAATTTTTGTCACATATCAGCTCTCTGTCCTGCTAAGGGCATCAGATGTATTAAACCATAACAATATTATTATTTAGTTACTCCTTATAAAAAAGAAATGACTGGAATAAGCACTTCATGGAGTAAAAAGTCAGTCAAGGGGCTTACCCCTCTTTTACCTGCACAGATGCCACAGGTAGCTTTCCTTGCTTATGCTGTTGATTAACACTCTGGACCATGTTTTAAGATGGAGAGAGAGTCTGGAGAAGAGGAGTCTCAGGGGAGACCTTATTGCTCTCTACAATTACCTGAAAGAAAGGTGTGGGGAGCTGGGGGTCAGCTTCTATTCACAGGTAACTAGTGATAGGACTAGAGGGAATGGCCTCAAGTTGCACCAGGGAGGTTTAATTTGGAAATTAGGAGACATTTCTTCTCAGAAAGACCAATCAGGCATTGGGATGGGTTGCCCAGGGAGGTAGTGACGTCACCGTCCCTGGGGGTGTTCAAGGCAAGGTTGGACCTGACACTTAGGGACATGGTTTAGTGGGTGATATTGGTGGTAGGGGGATGGTTGGACCAGATGATCTTGGGGGTCTCTTCCAACCTTTATGATTCTGTGATTTTAGTTTGATACTCTTATTGTTTAGGATTCTTTGGTAGTAGTGACTGATGGCTAGGCCCCTTGCTGTAACTGCAGATGTTGCAATATATATTTCTTGATTTGTGTTTCTGTATTGGTTCTTGCTTTTGACAGTCTTTACTGAAGCAAATTTGGTGTCATACTACACAACTCAGAAAATTGTTATGAAGTATTTGTAAAGTCTGTTCTGCAAATGGAGTTGCCGTGTCCATTCCCCAAGTGAAGCAGACAGAAGTTGATATAAATGAATACATATTCTGAGTTTTGTATGGCTAAAAATATCTTGTCTTTTTATACCAGAACTGTGACTAATAACCAGAATTAACTATAAACTAAGTGCTAAATTACAGCTCCTTGTTTACCTGAAGTTGCAATTTATCCAAATAGGAGGTAAAGTGCAAGCAGCATCAAGCAGAGGAATTATCAAACTTGCAGTCTTTCAAATAAAACTTCACTGCAACAAGTGTAGTGCAGTTGGTTAAATTAGGAATTCTGTTTACATCTCGTAGTAAGAAGTTTTCTTTTTGTTTGTTTGTTTTTAAATCTATGAAACACTTGCCTGAAGTGGAGCAGAATCTACATGCCAGATGAACTCCTAATTTAGAGTTACTGTCTGTTTATCCCACTGGAGATTTTTACTGAAGCCACTGACTGAACTCTCACAAAGCAATACATAAAAGATTCGAACTTGCGTCTCCTACATCTCAGTGCCACTCATTAGGCTCTTGGAAATGACAGTGATCTCCTCATAGCTGTGTTTTCCTCTGGGCTCAGACTTGCGTATAAACTCCAGGTTATTTGCTAATCTAGGTTTGCTAAACTACATTTTATCTGCTACGTTTTTTTCTTTTTCTTTTTTTTTTTTTTTTCGGTTCACTCAATATGAAGATAGTAATGCAGTACTTCAGAGAAGCAGCCAGTATCGAGTTGTTTCCTCCTGTGTAATGCTTTCAACACAATAGAAGACAGGTTTAATATTCCAAAATAAAGGCAATTCAAAGTATTTCCAAATATATTTTAGCAATTGCAAGCAATTATTTAAGCAATTTTATTCAGCTGTCATAACATTATGGAACATCTAGACAGCCACGTAACCTAAGAAAATCATTTACTGTTCTTTTAACCCATATCCTTCTCTATTCCTTTCCGCCTTCTGACCTTCCCTTGAACTTTCTCACTCTCTTCCTCATGTTGGTAATATGAAAAGAAAATAACTGAAAAGAAATCAGAAATTATAAAATATAAATAATTTTCTAGAAGTATCCTCCCATGATTTAGTCATACAGAACTGCTATTTTTATTAGAGAAAGGGTATTAGCAGCTGAAAAGTAAAGATTAGTATGATAGAACTGACACATCAAGACTACTCCATGTCTGTGTATTTGTATTAAAAAAAAAAAAAAAAAACTTTAAAGTTTATACAATCCCTACTGTTGTCAAATGTTAAAAAGGCTGTAAAAAGGATGTGGAAGGAAGGAATTAAGAAAAGTAAAGACAACATGACAACATCCTTGCATTAATAATTAATTTACATTTTGTTAAATCATTATCATGTATAGAATATAGATTATAGTATACTGTATATTATGGTATCTAATGTATGATATATCATTTTGTCTGTAGTGCATCCTCTAAGTCCAATTTGAACTGCAAATATTTTAGTTTTCTGCAACAGCCACGTCTGCAGAAGGCTATGGTCTCCATGTCCACAGTAATATCTGGCAATTGTTTGCCACATGGAAAAGAACTTGTGCTTGAGGAAATCTATGCTGCATATTTGGTTCAGGGTTTGTGGTTATTTTTGTTGAGTTACTACTGGGCAAACACTCTGAGCTAAATTCCCATTGCAATATGTCCAGTATCTTAGTGAGGAGGAGTAGGAACATGAAAAATAACTGGTTAACAACTTGGAGTGTGGGCAGGCCAAGACCTACCTGGCTATGAACAGCTAGATTGTTCATCTGTCTAGGCAAAAAAATGTTTAAACAATAAGATAATATTCAACCCATGCTTCCAGGCTGCTCAGGGGAAATTGTCTGTAATCAAATAATTCTATCAGTCAGAAAAGCAATCTAAGTTACTGTGTGGGAGGGTTTACTATCGGTTATGAATGCATCTATGCCTACTTTGCTGAAGAAAAACCTGTCCTACATACTGAGAAACTTGAATTTACAGGAATTCATTTTATTAGTGGACACAAGAAAGTAAAACAGAAAACTTCTCATAGGCTGTCTCAAAATACATATGAAAGGTGGAGGAGTCCTTAGCTCTATACAGAGCTATTTCTTTGAAGTGCCGAATCTTGGCTTTTATAGACTGGGTCATGGCATGGGCCTGGAACATTGCCTGAATGCAAATGTAGCCTCTGTCTTTGCAAGAAGAACAGTAATTAACATGTTTACGACATTTTGGGCAGTAGCAAATTGAGTCACTTTGATTCAGTTACGTTTATAGCGCTGCACTGGCTGTGCTATCTGCCTCCTCATTGCTCCCCAGGCCTAAAGTGAATCACTGTAATCTCCCAGACGTCTGTCTATTAGGGAGGGTGAACTGCTGCATAAAACTATTTGGGTACATCAGGGGAAGTTAGGTAATTAATAAACTGGAATTAACTGCCTTAATATTACAGTTAAGGGAGCCTTAAATTTTAACTGTTAAGTTGTTGTGTTTTTTATTATTGTTGTTTTTGTTGTTGTTTTTTATACTTCCACCACCATCTCTGTGGTGATGCAATCTCAGTACCGACCAAAGCATCACCTATCATGCCTTGTGCAGTAGAATGAATGTTGTCACTAAGCACATTATTCAGTTTTTGGAAGTAATTAGTTGTTTTTTGTGAGGGTGTCCTTGTTCAACTAGTGGCTGCTTGATTACTTTGGCTGAATGAAAAGGACATGCAGAAGTAAATTACTGTGAGCAGGCTGTTGCAGGGAGCAGGGCAAAATCTAACTTCAATCTGCTCATTTGGCACTAACTGCATGCAATCTGTTTCTGTCCATGTGTGAAAGCTACCTGCATGCAGTCTGCTGTTCAATAAGCCATCAAGCTGTAAGGAGACGGCATTTTCAGTCTGCTGTGCACCAGAAGGCAAACCTCTAATCAGAACCTTTTGAAAAAGATCATGATTAATAAAAATCCATGAAATTCACTTCTGTGATTATAGCAGCAAGTGTATTGCAAATTCATTAGGATCAGTTTTTACCCCATTATAGTTTAGAAAATAAATTACTACATGTCCAGATTTGTAGGTGTTCTAGAAAAACAGACTTGCCTGTCTTACTCCTGTCTCCCAGCTGTGTATGTTAAATGAGTATCTGGGGATATGTAAAATTTAGTGTGAGACATAGCTATTAGACAGCAAGGAAAATATTGTAACTCAAAGGTTCTTTTTAATGCAATATGGATTGATTTTCAAAGGCAAATCAGCCCTTCATTACTTCATTCTTTCCATGGTAAGACACAGTGTGGCAAAACGGAAATATAAATGATAACCAGATACTGTCTGTAAATATATTTTAGGTTTTGATACAGACTTTATTGTGTATATCATCCAAGGAACTTTAATCTTGAATGATGTTGATGGTCAGATTTCCTTTTAAGTACTGTATTTTTACTGATGCTTTTAACTCACAGGGAACAAAGGAAAAAAAAAATGCTTCTTAAATCTCCACATTCTTTCACTGTCTTTCATACATCCAGAGTAAAAGTCACAGTCTTCCGTTTGATGCTACAGTAGGCTTATACAACACCTTCTGAAAATAAATAGTTTGAATTTGAGTTATGGATAGTGTGGAATGGAGACCTGTCCATGCATGGCTCATGTATTCTACACATCTGCACAGTTTTCCTCTAGTGTCATTTACACTATATTCTTAGTTTTAGCCTTCGTGCTTCTTTCTTTATGCAACAGGACTCTAAACTATGCATCAGTAATAGATTTTTCAATAAAATATTTACTTGTCACAGTTAGAACAATTCATGCAAATGCTCTTACTAAAAATATACCCTATAATGATCTTTGATCCTGTCTCTAGACTCACTTAAGCAAACTGTCTAATATCTTAGTAAAAGAAGGGTCTGATATTTGGCCAGAAAAGATTCAGAGATGAACCCTTTGTTAGAGGTAGGCCCTCTATCAAAGGTCACTTTAAAAATGGATACAAATACAGAATGGTCATGCTGCTGCTTGCAGACCTGCCAGCTGCTCTGACTTACCTCCAGCTGAGCTGCTGGGGAAGCGTAAGGTGTTAGGGATCGCCCTGCCCAGGTCAGGGGTATGGCAGTTAGTGCACATCTCCTTCACATGCTCCTTTTCTCCTTGGCACCTTTCAGGTGAGGAGCAGTAGCCACCGCGATGGCCTTCCTTCAGGTGGATATCCCCAGGCACTCCCAGGTATCCCTCTGGCAATCTATACCTGGGTGATATTTTTCACCACTGAGTGGGTGTTAAGCAGAAAAACCAACCCCACACAAATTTGTGCCATTTGCTGGAGAGCAAGCACGGGTCCTTTCACAAGAAGGATTGCTTTTTGAAGAGAAGGCATTCTGCTCTTGGGACTTGAATGACCAGGGTGTTCAACATAGCTGCTGTCAGGAGCTGGCCCTCTGTGTTCCCTGTGATAACAGAAAAGCACATGCCTGCGCAAAGTTGGCCGTGTGCTTGGTCTGTTCAAACGTGTGCGTCAGTGCCGGCTGTAAATATGCAAAGGGAAATACCTCCTGTTGTCTACCAGATAGAAGCGTGCTTTCCATTAGAGTGAAGCCTCCACACATATGTGGACTCTGTCTTTACATGAAAGGCAGGAACTCACTTGGGTTTTGGCACTGTCTGGGAAAGCAGTTTCAAAAGTCTTCCACTTGGTGTTTCTGAGCCTGTATTAGTGGCTTCCTCAATGTTCCCTAGAGCAGGCATGGCTCTGATGTTTATTTCAAAACCCAGTATGCCATGGAGAACAATTTCTGTACAACATGTGCACTAATTTCTTAAGCACTAACCTTTTAAATTCTCCCTGCAGCAAAACTCCTAACAAAAATAATGTAAGAAACTTATTTGACTTTTTAATAAATGTATTTATTCCATTTATTTACTATTTTCATTCCTTTGTTTTTGTCTGCTTTCCAAAGGTGAAACCATGCTGCCATGCTGTAAAACCAAAGGCCATCCATTGCTCGCTAATATCTATTTTTTTTATTTATTTTTTTATTTTTTTTTAATGAGAGGAAAAAAAGCTAACTCAGTGCTCCTGTTGGACTTGCAGAACTTTTTCATCTTGTTTGACAGTCACCAACATGCTATTTGTCATGGCTACTTTGCTTAAAAAAGGGGTATTGTACACCTTCTTTCATGTCCAGGGGGTGTTCTAGGAGAATCTAAGGGAATCTGTTGGGATGAGAGCGCCATTTAAGCATCCTGGGATCTAGTGAAACACACAATGTCCAAGCAATGTAACTAGGTTCCTTATGCATTTTATAGAGAATATTAGTGAGGTAAAACTTGCAGAGTTTAATGTTTAATGTTTTTTAGTAGAACATCTGATACAACTGGGGAAAAAAACCTACCACCACCAAAAAATATGTCTGGTTACAACCCTTTCTCAAATTTGATACTGAAGCTTGTAAAAATAAGATCTACAAGAGCAAGCACAGTAGTTAGGGAGTCAGATGTATTGCTCAGCAGAAAATAATACAGAAAGAAATGTATCTTAACTGTACCTTTCTCTGGGAGTTACACATCCAGTTTTGGTCACAGGAGAGTCTTTCCTCCACTTTGAATTGCAACCTGCTCTCTCAGGGAGTTAAGTACCCACTTCATTTGGTCCTTTTGCAGCTAGAGTTAACACAGAGCTGGGTGGTACTCCCGCCATTCAGTTTCACCCTGCATTCTTTACACGTATCTAGTCTGCGGGTGAAGTAGGTTCAAGGCTCTTTACGAGTCAGTATTTAATTATATGTACAAAGCAAATGCAAACGACTTCCTCAAGAGAGACAGAACTGGTCGTAGGACTCTATAGCCCACTGACTGGAAGAAGGCACTGGGAGCTTGAATGGAAGTCTCTGCTGCAAATCAGTTAAGAGGGGCTCTAAATTGTGTTTCCTGTGTCATGGGGGACTGTTATACCTGTTATATGAAAGGGGAAATACCAGTTAATACTTGGTGGCAAGTCCTGAAAATACCTATCAGATCAAGCACCTTTGGCAAAGGAAATTTTGAGCCCCGTTAGGGCTAAAGAGATTAAGTATCATGGCTCTGCTGAACTATGGCTGGTTTTGCATATGCCTGGTTGAAGAAACTTAGGCAGCTAGGAGACTGGTGTCAACTGAGTGCCAGTTTTGAAAAGATACATTCCAGATGTGGTACTGTTGGATGGAGATCCAAATCATCTGCCCAAGCTGATATAGAAAACAAGAGGCAGAGTTGTGAAGTGGTCACAAACATCCTAAATCTCTGCTTTCAGGATGCCCCACAATGTGTCCCAAACCCCAAATAAGGTTAGTAGATGCTCTTGCAAGATCTCGGGGATTTTGTGCTAAAAGTGACAAAGTGGTATGCGATCCTCTGAAAATGAGTTCAAATCTGCAAGTCTTGCTCACTCCGAGAAGCAGCTTTAACAGTAGCTTTAACAGACACATAACTCACTGAACAGGGTCCTTAACTAACACGTTTTTTCACTGTATTGCAGTTGGTGTCAGAGTATTTCAATTTCAGAATTCAGCAATGAACATTAATGTTTTTTAACTCAGTCTTTCTCTCAGTTCTCTTCACACATCCTGAAAGTAGTGATAACTGTTCAGTATGAGTTCTTGTGTTGTATTCATTGTGGCTATGGTACAAAGGTCCCAGTCTAAAATCAAGGGGATGGAGCTAGAGCTCAACAGATTCTTGTACATAGGAAGATATATAGATTTCTTTGCAATGTGAATGGTGAATACCATATACCCTGAGCATGGAGGATATAGCAGAATGATCCTTAAAAATATCCACAAGACTGTGGGATGTCCCAGCTAATAATATAGCACATTTTTATTTATCATAGGAAACAGTCAGGAGCACGTAGGCACACATAGTGAGAGAACAATAAATACCTAATAATTCCATTAGTTATACATATAACATTCACTTCTTGAAGTGTCAAAGCACATGGTTTTCTCAAATTATCCGCAATTTTCTGATAAGGGATTTTGCAAAATTCAAGTCAGTTCACATTCAGAGTAAACACTAAAAAAAAAAAAAAAAAAAAAAAGAAAAAAAACAAAAAAAAAAAGAAAAAAAAAAAAAAAGAGGGGGCAAGAAGAGGACTAAGTGGGAATCCAAAACTTACACAGATCCTTAAGTCTCTAGGTCGATACTACTGTCTCACGTTTTAGACTAAAAATCCCACAAAACCTAAAATAGCAAAATGCCTTGCTTTATCTGCTGCTTCTGTTTTATCTTCATTTTGAGGGAGGAAAGAACACTAAATTCTTCTCATTCCTTTTTTCCTTGCTTTGTGTTTTCAGTTTATAAAGCATACAAGTTGGTAATCATGACTGTTTTTACTTAAGAAAAACATCATTAGTTGCGTTAGAGAAACACACTCGGTAAGAAAACATATCTGAAAAAAAAAACATGCAGATGTTACCTTTAAATATTGGGAAAAAAGTAATTAGGTGTAGTGCAAAATATTTTCCAAAACTTGTTTACAATATTTTATTCTTAAGAAAGTTGAATTTCACATTCACGCATCCTATTTCAACAAATTCTGCTGCATCTCTGAACTGTTTAGAATCATAATTCACAAATCCCTATGAGATTAAGAGTCGTACTTTTTAGCCCTCATGTGAATATTTTTGTTCTAAGGCTCACAAATGTAGAGCTTTGAACTATTGACTCTTTGAGAGTAGGCAGGCAGAGCCTAACTGACATCAAGTGTAGAGTATTAAACATTATGTAAAATGGAATTCAATCAAAATCCTTCATAGATTGAAATGATTCTTTTATATTCTGTACACACATGGAGAGATATTAAAATACTGGTATGAAGCTTACAATATTTTCTCTTGATTAGTAGTGCTCAGTTCTCGAAACAGTTTCTTAGCTTTCTCTGAGATCAGCCTTCCTAGTGCAGAGGAAGCCACATTGCATCTGCTATAGTGTAAAGATTACTTGTATTCGTTCATATAATCTGTGTGTGCTTTGAGGCAGTTGTCTTTGTAGATAGGGACCTACTGGGATTTTCAGAAGCTTTTTAGCAGATACTAAAGATATTCTTCCATCAGTGATTAAAGCATATGATATTATTCCCCCCAAAAAATTCCTTAGCAAAAGTTTGTGACTGAGAGAAAAATCCTGCAATGCATGATATGCTTGTATTCTTAAGACAAAATAATAATAGCAACAATGTAAGTAAGAACTTGAAAGTGATTTGGGCTGATGGTTGCACTTTGTCCACATTTCAGACTGTTCTCTGATGTCTCCTCCATGCCTTGACAATATGGCCAGTATCTCAGCTTTTATATTGTTCCCAGTCGCCTACTGATGTCTGTGCACTGCACGTTCCAACCCTGTGAGTGCCCAAACTATTTTCCTCAAATGTTTTTATGACCTCTTCCAGATCCCTGTTGAATTGAGCACCTCATAGGCTTTCAATGTGTTTTTTGTGACAGTGCCTTTGGTGTCACTGGGGAAATATTCCATTTTGAAGATGAAGCACATTAGATTCCTTACAAAACACTGGCAGCAATTCCTTTCAAAATATAGCTGCAATACATGGACATGCTACTCCATCAGTTCACCCCGTTAATCCTCATCTGTCTGTTTAATGTATTTGTGTGTTTTATGATGTAGGCCATATCTTCGTATATGCCCTAGTGCTCGATGACAAACAATAATCATTTTTTCCCAGACAAAAGTAGTAGTGAACTGAAATTTCTTAGGAGACTACCTTATGTAAGAGCTTTCTAGACCTGTTTTGTGCACCCAGGAGCTTCAGTTTAATGAAGTTAATAATGAATGTTGATCTGAACTAGCCTGAACCTCTGGTTCTTTGGGGGTTCATCTATCACTGAATAATACAGCCAGACAGAGGGAGGCCGTTGAATAGAAGTCAATATGCCAACTGTTCCTTCATTTGTTACTGCCATATTAATAAAGTTGATAGAGTGGAACTAATCCATCTGCTCACAATTTATTCACTAGCAATAAGATACAATTGCATTGCTTCATGAGCTCACTCTTTGACTAATTTCATTAGAATTCCTTTAATAGCATCATTTTTAATCACTTTTCATCCAGTTTTAGTTATGTGTAAAACAGTAGAAAAAGATGGACCAAGAAGAGAGATGAAAGGATTTCATGAGAAACCTGGGTCAATTTAAATAGAACCATATCAAATAAAGTGAAGTCAGCAAGCCTGCAAAGGCCAACAGAAAAGCATTCAAAATTACCTCTTTCACAATAAGCTTTGTTCTCTCATGTCTCTAATGTAGACATAGTCCAAGGAAATAGGGCAGCCCTGACAGCATCTATATGGTGAGGCAGCGCTGTGGTGCCTCAGGAGACATGGGCTGGCTCTCGTGCTGGACAGCAGCTGGGTGACTGCCAGGGTCAGTGATGGGCAGTGCTGGCCAAAGGCTGCAGGGTCAGAGCATGAAGGATGGGAAGGTCTCCTCCTTTCTTTGCCAAAAACTAGTTCCCAGACATGTGTGGGCTTAGGGTGTTAAAGGGATGTGGGATTTTCGATATGTGTTGGTTGTATGCAATGCTAAAAGGAATTCCTGCAAGCTCAGTTATATTTCTCTTATTGTTTAGTTTAAAACATTCTGATATACTGATTCTTTATTAGTAGATTTGGTGTTCAGTGCTTTGAGTGGGTGCAGTCTCAGACATGATTACTTGAGCAGAACAGACCAGTTTTTCAAAGTGCTGAGCCCACCATTCCCATCAATCAGAGTGTGCCCTGAAGAGAAGCAATTCTCTCTTCATACAGCAGATGGACTTCAGAAATGTTCCCTCTCAGCTGATATTGACTGAAAGGTCTCTAGATGTACATAGGAAAGCTTTGTTCCTATTTTATTTGTTAGTTTCCAGCAAATCTTCTGAAAAGATAAAAGAAACTCTACTAATAAAATACCAAACCAGTCTCATGAAGAGTCAGATCTAGCTGTGCACTGAAGTACTTAGTACAGGGGAACTTTTCTGTTGATTTTAGTCCAGACATTTCAGGGGGGCCTTTTATGTCTGCTTTTCAAAAATGAAGGTTTGCAGGGAGAACAGGCACTGAGCAAGAGCTATCATTTAAGTTTACATGTCTGGCTCTCATCTTTGCCATGAGTGATTGATTGTAAACATACGTAAGATCACAAGAAGTTTCATCTTTGGGCAAGGCAAGAAGTATGTCACATCACTGCAGCACCTGAAGAAAACAAACCAAAAAAACTCTGCAAGCTGTAAATAAAGCCCTTAATGCACTGTATAGTGGTGGATCTGTGGCAGCCACAGATTAATTTTGCACATTATATTAAGCATGTTGATGAGAAGAGATTGGTATCCTAGAAAAGTAAAGATGAAACAAATAAGGCTTGTTCAGGGATTCACAATCTCCCACTGATCTTGTTGTTTTAGATGGGAATTATATATTTAGCACAAGCAGTGTCATTTAGGACCCACGTCTTTTGTAATTTGAAAACACACCAAGCCAAATGGAATCAATGACTTAATGTGACTTGCAAACTGATTGTAATTATTTAGTAACAAAACAGCCATATGAATCTTCTGTTAATGATATTGTCTGAGGAACTCAATTAGAATCAGTCTTTGTTTGTTTAAACACATACTCTGTGCAGACGTATGAACAAGAAAATCCCTGTTAAGTTATTTTATTGCACTATGTTGAGAGCAATAGCAGCTCATTCAGGAATTTCACGCTTTCTTGTGAAGTCCTGTGCAAATTGTTTTACTGCAAGGTAAGAGCTTTCTGATGTTAATGTTAGTTGAAGTAATACTGTCAAATAGCTGCACCGTGTGTCCAGACCTAGAGGCTCCAAGACAACATCACAGTTTAATGCTAGAAGATACTGTGCCATTTATTTTGTCATAACAGCTTTCCCCAGTAATAGAGCATTATTATAGAACAGAGAACAGGACAACTGTACAAAAGAGCCCACATATATCTGCTGTTTCTCTGACCTTTTATGCACAAAGATGACCTAAGACCTTCAAAGTCAACAGGAAGATTTTTTAACTTTTTTTTTTTTTTTAACCATGTAATGAATTGAAATCAGGTTAAGTATGAGATAATTATTTTCTTTTTCAATAAGATAATCAAGACAGCCCCATATTTATTAAATTCCAGGACAGATTCATATCTCCACCAATATCAGTGGCACAAATCCTACTGTCAAGTTTCACCTTGACAATATGAGGACACAATTGCTATTTGTTCATTGGTTCAATTTAGGCATAGCATCCTAGATGTAGCATTTAATGGAAACAGTGAATGATAGTTCATGACAGTTTCCTAATTAATTTTAATATCATTGTGGAAAATAAATATAGAACTCATCATACTTCAATAAAGAAAAGACTGATGAAATCATTTTTTATTTTTGGAAAAATTGCATTTTATTCTTTGTTTCAGTTTCAAGAATACTTTTTCTTGAAATTAACACAGTACAGTAAAAGCGTATTTCCGTCTGTGTAGTTTGTAACTAATTAGAAGTGCTAAGCATGTGCAATTCTTAAAAAAAAAAATATATATATATAGAGAGAGAATTATTGAATGTTACAATTGCTAATATTCAGTTTATCCAGAAAGGGCACCATCTGTATTTTTCATAGAGTATTTAAAAACAAAAACACATTAAGTAATATTTCCATAGTTTAATTTTCATAATATTTTCTCCTTTGTCATAAAATGATCTTTTCCAGTATTATGTCTCTCTCTTTTTTTTTTTTTTTTTGTAGCTTTTCAGTTTTGATGAAAATAAAAATAAAAATAGAAAACATTCATTGTGTTCTGGTGAGTTTGTAACAATACAGAAGTGAAGGTAAAACAATGAAATAGAAGATAGTTAACATTCTTCCTGAATCTAATACTGACCCCAGAAAGCTCCCATCTTCTGATGAAACAACTGGCAACTGGCAATGCTGTATGGATTTACTTTTTACAAAGTAATTTGAAATGAAATTCAACTGAACTAAGGTAGACATGTGCTTCTGAATCATTCTGAGACTCATTTTACAGGCGAGGGAGAAAAGCACTTTAAAGATGTGATCCATTTTGTCCTAAAGTAGACATTGAAAATAGCAATGCTATTTCTCTTCGGAAACAATAAAGCAAATTTATAACAAGCAATTTGTACAGCCATACATACTGTACCTGTTTAGAGTTACCAAAAAAAAAATTGCCTCATATCACAAATGCTGTGGTGTAATGTATATCATGTCAGTGGATGCTTGAATATTATGGCTGTAAGACACAATGTTAATACAAGATACTACTTAAAATGTAAGAACCTACATGTGCTAAAACATATGGTCAGGAATCACTATTAACCTGAGTATTTCCTTTGAAATTTTTGGGAGCTGTTGGAACCTTCATATACCTTCCAAATAGAACAATATTCCAATTTTCTAAAATCCAATAATACTCTCCATTTTCAGATTTACAGATAGTTGTTTTCAGATTGATTGATTGATTGATATTTCAGATTGTTACTGCTAATTTTTAGACACCTGACATTAATTATTTTTTACTTTACATTTCTGCTAATGTCTATAAAATTTAACAGAAATGATCAAACTGTGAGAAACTAAGCTTTTTATGAGGTGCAGTTCCAGTGTATGCCATTGCATTAGGGGTTGATTCAATAACCAGTCCATATTCTTGTATGCAAGCATAAACAAAGACAAAATATTTCTGTGTTAATTGTGGGTCTTAGTGAATTCTAACTAGAACATGAAAACAGCCAAATTCTTTTCTACGAAGAAAATTAATTAAAAGGTGTATATTTTAAAAAATAATGTCCATTATATATTTTACCCTTATGATAGTCTCTGAAATTTACTACAGAATACATCTCACGTGAAGACCGTTAGATTATGCGTATAGTTATATTAAATCCTTTCCTTCTTCACCTCTAGTAAGTTTTTGTAATGCCTCTGTTAGCTCAAATGTTTTCCCCTTGATTTTTTTTTCTCTCTCTTTTTATGAATTTTTCTTTCTTTATGCACCTGTACGTTCTCAAGCTAATTTGAGGCATTTCATGACAGAACTATGTTCCCTAGGACTATAGATATGCATACAAAATTGCTATGAGCAAATAAGTAGAGATTTCATGATAAATAGTGACAAAATAACATTACTTGAATGTTATAAGTGTTTGCTTTAACAAATTTTCTTTTTATCTTTAGCAAATGTAGTGTCATGTACATTGACTGTAGATTGGGATAATTTTTTGCAAAACCATTGTTTGAACAGAAAAAAAATGATTTTAAATTTCATATTAGGAAAATATTGAAGAGCTAAGTATGAATAAATTGTAGAACCAACTCCAAATAATGTTTTTCCTTATGTCATTGAAGAGGATTTCAAAGTCATGTATCCACATGTATCCAGGTGCAGTGCTGTAATTTTCACTCATTTCATTTTAATTCAGGACTGTGGTTCTCAAATCCATCCAGAGGAGTCCTGTGGCTTGCAGCCTCTGTCTCATGAATACCTCTCGAGAATTTCACAGACAGTGCTTAAGACCTGTGAAGCTGGAGACACAAAAGGTTTGTACTTAATCTTCTCTCTTCTGAAAACTAGCTCACGCACTTCACCAAAACGAAACTAGAAAAAAATGTTTCGTCTTCTCTATGCATGTGCACTAACCTAACAATAGATATAACTAATCACTTGTAAGAGTTACAGATTTTTAAAATCAGATTAATTAGTTTGACAATTTTTAGTTCAACAAATTCATTATCAGTGATCCACCACTTCATGTGTTATTGTCAGTTAGCCTGTAAAGTTCATTGAAATAATGAAAGGGGTTGTCTAAACTAATAATAATAATAATAATAATAATAAAATTGAAAAAGAATGCAATTTGACTCATTTCAATTTTATATTTCTACTTCTCTATTGGAAGCAAAAAAAAATTACAATTTCAAATTCAGCAAACAATAAAGTGTTTGTTTTTACATGTCAATATCTGAAATAACGAGACGGACAAAACAGTGTGGTTGAAATGTCTTTTTTTTTAAGTAATGATTATATATCAACAAGTATGATCAAGAAAGATAGGTAGAATGGCAGGTATTCATCTTTAGGTCACATCTGCATGAAGATTTATGCACGTGTACCTTAACAAATATGAGTAATCCACTGGACTACTTTTGTTTGCAGTCCTATGCATGGCTTAAGTTGCTTCTGCATTAGACAGTTAGTAATTTTGTTCAATTCTTTATTAGACGGATGAAAAATAAAACCAAACTCCTGTATGGTCTACTACCAAAAATGTGTTTTTTTATCTTCCTGTAGATAGGAGCAGCTTCTCACAGCAATGAACTTGCACAAACTCAAGGGATAATCAATACAAAGTAACAGGAATGCTTGAATTGCCTGAATGTTTCACTTGGTATGAAACATAGGGACCTATATTTGTTTTGCAGTGTTAAATGAAGGGAACACACAAAGGAGACACTGCTGTACCTGACAGCATGTTTTAATCACACAAGTTATGAATCATAAAGAAGCACAAAATAGCCTATGCTATTACATGAGGATGTAAACTTCCTGACTGCAAAGCCCAAACCAAATTGACAGAGGAGTCCTTCTGGGGCAGACAATCTCCTTCTCTTTAAATATAATGTGCTTCTTCTGAATACCATATCTAGCTAAGGAGAGCTGAATATAACATATATTTACAAGGTTATTGTGAATAACATATAGATTTAAAATGGAAACTACTTCAGGAAATGTAGTTTCAAAGGAGAAGTCTATAAAAAAGGGAAGAATCATTTTGGCTTATGAAGTGAAAGATTGCCAAGAGGTGTCTAATGAGCCTAGAACTGACATGTGCAGTATCCAGCAACAAGTGGCTGTATAGCTTAATGTATGTCACAGCTTCAAACTGGAACTGGAGTGTTGGAACTGGAGCCAAACAAATGGCTTTGTGTGCAAAATCATTAAAAAATTTTAACAATAAAACAATATCCTAGTCCTGACAGTGAACATTTTCCTAACACATATGGGAGTAATTGCAAATTCCCAGCTAAAGC
The DNA here is from genome assembly GCF_009769625.2 of Cygnus olor. Taxonomy (NCBI): domain Eukaryota; kingdom Metazoa; phylum Chordata; class Aves; order Anseriformes; family Anatidae; genus Cygnus; species Cygnus olor. The sequence goes on along the minus strand of NC_049169.1, from coordinate 24,882,659 downwards.
TGCAACATCTCTTTTATTTAAATAACTTAAATTTTCAGAGAAGCCAAGCCATGCCCTGTTTCCTCTAAGAAGAGAATTCAAAACTTCTGCAGAAGTAAGGTAGCATCATAGGTTCTTATGCTAGGGAACGGCTTAGTTGTACAGGAATACTTGAGGTACTATTGCAACAAAATGTATCTGTGCTGGCCAAAGCTTGTCGTGTTGATGCAGACATGGGCAGAGGCTGAGGCAAGGAAGCAGATGTAAAGATGAAACCTTAATTTCTCTGAAGTTGATGGTAAAGCTTAGTAGTGTCACCAGGATTTCATGCCTCATTTCTACTCCTGTGATACGGTATAGAGGCAGTAGCAGAGGGTCTAACCAAAGGTGGAGCTGACTACTCCCATCCTACTATGCTTCATGACACAGTTCTCTGGAGGAAGCTCAGCATCTTACTAAATATGCGCTTGATTTACACATTTCTTTCTCTTTTATTGATATATGTGAAGATGAATATTGAACAGGGGAAGTTTCTGTCTTTACATCTTGTTGGGACCACAGAAGGAAATTATGATTTTTATAGCAACAAAAATCCTTTTTCCTTTAGAAAATCCCCTTTGATTCAATGGCTTTTTAACCAGGCTGTCATAGAAAAAACAGCTCTCTGTTCAGTATTGCTATAGTATTATTAATGACAAAGAAGTCAGCAAGCAGCAACCATGTGTTTGGCTCCTCAGAGAGAGAGGCAATCGTGTAACGACCATGAGAACCCCAAGTTGTTCTGAAGTCCTGCAGGTGAATTAAGCTATTGCACTCCGTGGAAATTTGGTGGAAATTTTTGTGGAAATTTGCACACACACACAATCTAATGCATTTCTATGTGAGCACATTTTAAAAGTGCTGTGGGGAGTTGTTGTTTTCATTGTTTCCTTTACTGCTACCATGATTTCTAAAATTTTCTTCTTAGATGCAAAAAGTTACTATTTTGAATAGCTTTCCACAGATACACAGACACGGTTGAGATCTGTGGTCTATCTACATCCTGGATATCAAAAAAAAAAAAAAAAAAAGGAAACTGATAAATACATCATTAAATCTCTGTCCCCATGGAAACACACCCAAATATTTAAAATAGCATTGTGTCAGACAAGTAAGAGCTCATACTTTCTGTTTATGCTCAGAAAAAGGCTTTTTCAGTCAGCATTAGAAGTCACTTCCATGAAGTACTCAAATAACTATGAGCTGCATGACTTTTCCATGCTTCTCCATCTTTAATAGGTTTATGAATTTGTCCTGCCATCAAGGCGCAACAATAATAACATGAAACACATGGGACATAAAGCACATGAAGCAATAAAAGTAATTGTTGTGCAGGTATTCAGTTGATCACAAAACTTGTTGGTGTGGCAGGGAATACATTACCAGTAATACGTATGTGGAGAGAGCGATGCGAAACCCATTACAGCCAATTGATTGACCTCAACTTAGGTTCCCACTTTGGTCAGAAATGGTCAATGGCTTCCCTTTATTGAAAGTAAATTTTGGCAACAATTTTAGTGAAATGTACATTGGTTTGGACATGCATGGAAAGGAAGAGTTCTGTTGTATTTTTTGTTTGTTTTTTAGGTTGGATATTAGGAGAATAAATCAACAAACTACTTTTAGCTTCAGTTTAGTTAAATATTTAAATTCAGATTTGAGTTTTCAGATTAGACTTTTTTTTTTTTTTCCTGTGGATAATTGTTTGCACTATATAAAAACGTTGCTTTTGATCTTGAATGTAAAATATATGTATTTGTGGCTATGCCAATGGTAAAGGTTGAATAAAAATAAGAGGCTGAAAACCCTGTCCAGAAGAAAAAACAATCAAATTAAGAGTACAGCCTTTACTGGTTAAAACTTTGTGACTTTAGGCTAACATTTGCGTGCTTTTTAAATACAGGTAAACAGTTCTGGTGAATTTTTTAAAAGGGTATTTGTTTTCATACCAGTTAAAGAGAGCTGTTTATGGGAGTACAGGCAATGTTTAATGTCCTACCCTAAGCAGAAGATTTATGATAAGCCTCTTTAATGAGCCAAAAATCCAGTTTACCTTCACTACTTCTGTGTCAACCTGTTACTTACAGGCTTTCATAAAACTTTGTTTTTAGCAGCTTCAGTTTGGGAATAAACTTAAACTCACAGCAGCTTACGCTTGCTCTCTCTTTCAGTGAGTGCTAGGTAAACTTGCCTTTGCCTGATAGAAGCAATGCTAACTCTCTGCTGAAGCAGCACAAAACACAGACTCATTTAAATTATACTGAAAGATACATTGTGTGCCGCTACCTCACAGAAGTGGAAATAAATAAATTAAAAAAAAAAAAATCCTTACAATTGCAATAGAAAATAAGTTTAATTTCCAACCTAATATTGTGATTTTTTTTTTTTACTGTTGTCATCCATTTTTATATAAGAGATTCATTTTATCTCTTAATGAAATTTTATTTGTGAAGGTTAGGAATGCAGTGACTAAGTGCTGTGAAGGTACAATAGGAAAAGTTCATAACAACTAGATTTAAAATGCATACATTTGAATAATTTTTAAAATCTATGTAAATAAAGCAACTGCATCCATTCTGTGAGCATTAAATGTCAGTGCTTCCTATAAACATAGGTTTGTCATGTTCTCTATTGTTCTCTTTTTTTTTGCCACTCATCTTTAGAATATGCCAAAAAATATATATTTATTTTTTTCTCAATACATTTAGAGAGCTATTGAATATAAATCAAACTATTTTAAAGATTTTCAAAAGGTGCTTATCACTTTCAATTGCCAAAGTTTAAACTTTTAGTGTTCAGACATTTCAGATCCTTAATATTCATTTTATATAGTTCCACTTTTCTAGTTTATTACCTAAAACCAGATCAGCTCATAAATATATATGAAGTAAAGCAGAATGTTCCATCAAATGAGGGAGCTCAGATGTTGTAGCCATTGCCAGAACTTTTATGTATTTGATTTGAAAGAAAAATCGCAATGTCAGAAAAAAAAAACTGCCCAGTTTTCATATATTTTTTAGATATAAATCACTGCCCAAAACAACTTTCATATTGTTTCTGAAGAACTGTACAGCAGTGGTAGTCTCTGAGTCTAAACCTCAAACCAACTATCCATTCTGTCTATACTCAGAAAGAAGAAAGCAATGCAAGGTATTTACATGGCACCTATTACTGTGTTATCTCAGTCCTGGCACTTTTCAGTCTATTCACTTGAGCGCAGTGAAGCTTGGAATGACCAGTTAGCCACAGATTGCAGATGGGGCACAGAGGGAGCACTGAGGGAACATGATCCACCACTGGCCACAGAAATCTTGGAGTGCCAAAGCATGCCTGGCCTCGGTGGTGGAAGAGCACACCCTGCTCCAAAACTTGGGTAGTCACTGTGTAGCTTTAGGTAAAAAATCACTTTAATCCCTGGATAAAAACTCTATGTAAGGTCTCACCCAATAACCAAAGGTCAGGCCTCTCTTCTCCCAAATAAATTACGAAGTTGCAACTATACTACTGTTCTGTCCTAAAGGATTTTGAACTTTAAGCTGTACTTGGTTAGCTAGAAGGACAAACAGCTTGGTGATTAGGGCACAAGGAACGTGATTTCTGAAGCTACTCTGTGTGAGGAGCACTGAGCAGCTCCACCTCCCTGCTCATGCCTTGGCACCATGGTCTGCTCAGGAGACCAGGCCTGCTCAGGAGAGCAGGTCCCTCCTGCCTTTCTTCACACTGTGCTGAAACAGGCCGCTTGCCCAATGGTGGCCTTTAGGAGCTAGGTTAGACATGCTGATGCACAGTGCAATAACCTCAGCGTCTCAACTTTCATTCATCTGCAGCCTGCCATCATTTCTTCACGTCACCTGCAAGTATAGCTGACATGGGGTGCTTCTGGCATGGAGCAGAAGCAGCTGCAGCAGGGCAGGCTGCTCAGCAGCCAGAGCTGCACGGTCACAGCACTGTGGGAGGCATTCTGCCCTCAGAGGTGCCACTTCATGTTCCCATACAAACAATTCTTGTCAGTTTTATTTGGGAGGACTTTTATCTGCCACTGACCAAAGTATTTGCTTAGGACTTCCCTCCAGTTCAAGCACAGGCTGCCTCCCTGGAAACCTCCTCATTCCTGAGGTAGCAGGCGGCTCCTCCAAGGCTGCTGGGGCTTTGCAGGGTTGCTTTGCTCAGCCTCCCACTCTATCCCCGGCCTGATAAACGTTGATAAATAGCAGCCTTGTTTTGTGCTGTGGCTTCTTGTGTTGTAACAATATATCAAAGTCTGAGAAGTGCACCAGGCTGGCTGCTGCGCTGCTGTCTGGTAGGAGAGGCTGCAGGTCTGCTCTGCAGACATTTATTTGCTGGTGCAGCCATTTCCTGGTCTGCAAGGAGAAACCAACGTGTGCTAACAAGGCTTGGTAGCACTGACACAAGGATCTGGGGGCATCTGCTTTTTGTTGTGTAACTCCTTTAATCTGAGGAAAAAGCAGATTTTGCTGGCATAACTACATAGACACACACAGTCCTAGACACATAGAATCCCTCTGATTTCCAGTAGGATTTTGGAATTAAACAGCTTTAGAGAACCAAAATAACTAAACCATTCATCCTTACCTAACAGATGCCTCAAACCCACTGACTTTGGATAATCCCACTTTATAGTCCTAAACTGCAAAATCTTTTTTTTTTTTTTTTTTTTTTTTTTTTTAAATAGAGATCAGGCACATATATTATTCATCTCACTAACTTCAACCACCTGAAATGCATATATGTATAGTCCAGTATGGTTGTCTGAATTCTCCCAAATTGAAGAAATGTGCACTGCTGAGGGAAAGCCATCCTCTCTCTTGCTTCATTTTTCTATCCAGTGACTCTCGAAGTCTTGCTTTGATCAACCAGCCAATTTTTAGACCAGAATAAGAATGAATCTTGATAGATGAGAATGAATCTTGTCTTTGGACGCTTCTGAACCATTAATACATCCTTTTCCCATTCTGCCTCCTCACCCCTTTGCCTTTATTTTATCCCTTCTGTTGGGAAAGGACAAGCTGATGTGAGAAAGGCAAAGTGAATTGAGAAATAAACTCACACACTACTGTCAAATTTGGGCATTCACAACTCTTTCGGAGAAAGCAAAACCTTCCATGCTTGCTAAATGCAAAGGAATGCAGAAAAAGAAAATCGTCTCTTCAAAGGGTCGAGAGGGATTTAATTTAGGGAAAACTCCCATGACAAAATGCTTGAGAACATGTCACTTGCTTCACAGTAAGGCTACTCACAAAAATACAGAGGAGATGCTGACACCCCGTTGCTGTTTTCCAGGGCAATGGATTGTCCCTTGCCTCAGCTGCTCTGACAACAGAACCTGTGACTGGAGAGCAATAACATGGCAGCCCCACAACTGCCAACACTCTGTGCTAGCTAAGCCTGAACTCCAGCGCTGTGTGGAGGGCAGAAGGGTAAGTAACAGATTTTGCACTATAATTTGTTATTATTTACTTAGACATTTAGTGTTCTGAGGTCTTAAAAGCAATTTTATAGTTTAAGAAAATTCCCTTTTTATTATAATGGGAAAAAAATCATATGGAAACAAAAACTGCTATCAATAATTTAGCCTCCTATGCAGTCACAGTTGTATGCTGCCATTTCACACAAACCTTAGGTCACACCAGTGGAGTGTCAGGACCTACGGTGTACATGGTTATCAACAAGACCTGCAGTGAGTATGTAAGCACTGTCAGCGGAGAAGGGATTTGCATTGTTACAGTTTGTCTCGCACTTTATGTGTAAGTTCAGTTTCTTCTGCTGCATACCTAATGCATGGCATTGCTTGTGCACACTAATCTTACCAAGTCTTCTTGCACATTCTTTTCTTATAGTGAAGCTTCTAAGGTGATTGCTTGGAAATACAAGGGTGCCTTAATAGGCAAGCTATGACTGTAAAACTGTTGAAAGAGAGCTCTGATCTGAGGCTCAGGTACATTACTGAGGATACAAGTATCCAGAAAGTAAGTAATTAATTGTTATAAAGATTTTTATAGTTTATTGTCTAGGTAACAAAATAGTAACTAACAATGATATTTTGATAGAATCCGAGACCATTTCTATATGGAAAAAGTACAAAAATAATAGTCTTCCGATTAACATCTTCTCCTTCTTTTCTAGTCATTTATTGTCTTGCACAGCATTCTTCGTTGTCATTTTGCTTTATTTCTGCCTGCGGTTGTCTCCATTACTATAGAACTTTGGGTCTCCCCTACCATACTTTTCTCAGAAACAAACAAACAAAAAAATAAAACCATAAGTTTATATGACAGAGAATAATCTTGATTTGCTCCTTATTAACAAAATAAGCACTTCTGCATTGACCACAGCAAAATAAAATAAAATAAAATAAAATAAAATAAAATAAAATAAAATAATAGAAGAATTTGCTAGCTTTAGTCTTTTATTTCCATTGACATTAATTTCCATTGGGCTGCTTCAATAAGTGAACACCTTTTGGTCAGGATAGCAGAAGAACAACATAACCAATATGGAAGTGTTTTGCCAGTATAGTGTGAGAGGGTTATGCTGCTATTCCCACCTCCTCAATCCAACTACTCATATTCACCAGTGTCAAAAACAGGGCAACATTTGTTAAAGGTATATTAAAACCAATCTTAATGCAAAATCCGCTATGTTATGACTTTCATCTACTCCAGTATCAGACAAGAGCCTTATCCCATGTGAACTACATTAACAGCATGAGAAAAATCTCTGTAAAACTAATTGCACTTGTTTCCCATTCTGCATCTTTTGCAAAAAATCTTCCATCATTGTCTGATAACCTTCACCGGTCTGTAGAAAGCTGCTGAATCACTCCTGTTACCTTTTCACAGATGTCCATTTAACTGGTTTATTCGTTTAAAGTCATCATTCTAACGCATTTTCCCCTTTTGTTATCTCTCTCCTATGTTTTCCCTCTAATGTTATTTCTGTTGTCACATTGCGGTAGTATTAATTTTGTCTAGCATTTTCAAATAACATTTGTGCTTCTTTCACCAAATAAATAAATGTAGAGCCTGGACCAACTCCCTCACATCGGTAGAACTTAAGAACTCAGAGAAACTTTCTACATGCATAAGTCAGAGGAGTAGAATTGGTTCTCAGCTTGGGTGATAAGGTCCTGATTCTGTCTGATTAGGGGAAACTTTAGGGGTTACTTTACACAATCTGAGTAATTTAATAGGAAAAGTAATTTTTTTTTCAGGTGTTCACTGAAAGAGGCTTATGTTTGTTGGTTGTATTTATTGCTGTTATATATGTTTAAGAAATCCTGATCTTTTATAAGTGTTCTATTGAGTAGACAGTAAGATATAAATTCTTGTGAATGAATACATTTTTAATATCCAGGAGATTTTTGGTAACCATCCATAAATAGTTATATTCCCTAATTTGTGTTATTAATTTCAAAACCATTATATACCTCAGCTTTAAGCACTACAAATATCTCTGAATTCTACCCAAATTAATGATATGATTTGCTTAGTAATATAAGCAGAAGTGTTTAACACAAAATGTAAGCAGACAGTAGAAAGATCATAGGGGCAAAACATAAGCACAAAATCACCAACCAGTGAGGATACTGAGATGATTTAGAGTGTTTGTTTGATTTATACTTCTCCTTTGCTGAAGCTAGGTGAGAATAACAGAATTCATTCGTGTCCACTTCTCAAAATGTGCTCAGCTAACTATTGTAACCCTGTATTCTGGGGTTTTGTAGTATGCCGTCATACCTGAAGTATTCAGCTTGTGTAACATTGGTCTCTGCAAAATCTACATTTTGCTATATCAGAGGTAAAATTGCTCCATCAGAACTAGAAGTAACTGTGAGTTCTCCCAAGTCAGCCCTATTTGCTTAAGTTCAGACCACACAATATCTCAGTTCTTGCTCAAAGTTTATTCCAAATTAAGGCAATGAAGTTTCCATACAGCCCACTTAATTACCAAATCTTCATTTAGAAAGCAGAGAGACATATACCAGTAATATCATTGGGTTAAATGATGTCACGACTTCCACAAAAAATACTAACATGCCTCTGTGACTGAATTTGTTTCTTGAATACCCTTCATATACAGTTCAGACTCATGCAAGCTTTGATCAGGAATTGAAGGTAAAGCAGTTACTGACATTTGTGATTCAGTAGGCTGAAGTCTCTGACTTTTGTCCTGAAAAAAATACATGGTTTGGTTTCAAGATTCTGACCTGGTAGGCTTTGCTTCTTATTGCAAAAATATCACAATAAGGCATGATAGATAGCATAAGTGTCTGTGATTATGTCTTTTCTTTAAAAAGGAGGTGTTAATCTCTATGCTGCTGTCAAATTCCAACTATGACAACTGCAGGTTGTTTTCTTATGCTCCACTTGTGGTTGAAAAAAAAAAAAAAAAGCCATGCAAAAAGAAAAAAAAATATGTATGTTGCTCTTCAGCTCTAATGCATGGGAAAGGAAGAATGCAATATGTTTACCACTACTGTGATGTGTCTCTGGTCTGGATGTGCATCAACTGATAAAATAATAAGGAGAGTGAATGCTAATGGTCTCTCTGTGGATGCAGCACGTGTGAGATCAACTGTATGTTTAAGTGCAATTATGCTTTTTTTTCCAATGTTTCATAGAACAACAGTAAAATGCAGTGATGATATGTCTCTTACTCTTTAATTTATTTATGCATTTATCAATGTTTCCAAAAGATATTTATGGACATACAAACAGCACTTCTTTCCTATTTTCTTCATACAAAAACCTACCAAAACATATTTCATAATTTTGTTTTCTAACTTCAAGCTGCTTTCACGTCTTATATTAAAACTGATTTGTACTTCAGAGCTTATCTCTAAAATTTTCATCTCCTTTCTCTGTAACAGAAATTCATTTACCCTAGCTATAACTTCAAATTGGTCTCACATCACTGTTAATTACTATTTTAATTTGTGTGTATATAAAACTGTGCTTGGGCTAAGTTGTTTCTGTTTTGTAAAACCTAAGACCACCTGTAGTGAAACAATAACACTCAGATTGGTGGAGACATGAGAAGGGATACACATTCACAAAAACAGTTTGTAAGAAGCCTTGTTTTTCTTTATGATGTGTTAGCAAGACTAGTCAGTCATATGTTTACATTTCAAACACAGTAAACAGGAAAATTCTGAAGTATTGAGTCTAAAGTGGTTCTGGCTGAGTGGATTTTCATTCAGTCCACTCTTGGTATCTGTAGCCCTTGTTCACCATTTTAAACTCTTGGTAAGTGTAGTGAGATGCAGGTTATGTTGTTCATAGGGAACTCCACATGTATGCTCTAATTGAATGAAAGAAATAGGCAATCATAATAAAAATATCTGTATTATATTGGCTCAACAAAATCCTCTGTAAGTGTGGTTAACAAGCTTCTGCTGTAAGATTTATGCAATCCTGTGAAGACATGAAGCTTTGATTTTTGTACAAGAACTTTTATAAATAGGTAAAGGAAAAGGGGTTCTAACAGGTAATTATTTATCCAATTAGCAGCACATAGAAAGCTGCCCTCAGTAACAGGGAGGGATATGTATTTTGTTTATCATTGAGAAATATTGCTCAGAGTTTAGTCTTATAACAAAGTACCATTGAATCATGTGTAATTAAGAACAGGAAATACGAAAAGGTAATATTTGCTGAAGTACTTAAAATTCAGCTGTTAAAACAAGAATTTTAGCTTATAATTTCTTAATAATATTTTGGAGTTAAGTACTGTTTTGGACTTACAGGTGTTTGAATTTCTTAAGCGTGGTTAATTTATAATGATAGGTCTGGTTAAGAAGTGGATTCCACTATGCTTACACAATCTTTTAAGGCCTGTAAGCTATAATGGATTTATTTTTTTATTTTTTTATTTTTTTCACACAAAACATTTGCAACAGAAGACACTGAAAACATCTGTCTGTGTGAAAGTATTGTTCTCCGTCTGGTAAAATTATAGCCCTATGTATGCCTGATCCTTTAGTCATTCTGCAGACAAATCCCCCATTGACCTGAACAGTGCACGACTGAGCCTTGTGCCAGCCTGTGATGTAAATGAGTCACAGCATATTCTGCACACCTGAACCATCTTTTGGCTCCTTATTGTCATGGAGCTAAATATCCACAGAGCCACTGGTTCAAATAGTACATGGCATGCACAGTTATAGTAAGCTCATGCAACTATAAAGAATCAACTGTTGCCATAGCTACCACACATTCAATTACATTTAATGATTATTGTAATTCATCAAAGCTCCTGGGTTATTTCAAAGACATAAGTTTTATTCCAGGGGCTGTACACCACTGACTTTAGCCTCTGGGTTGTCCAAGCATTTGCTGATACTGAAGCTGATCTGCAAAGGGTGGGTGCTTTGAAAGATGCTTTCTGATGGTCTGCATACCATGACAAAATGTGTTCTGTCAGTTTTGTGCGAGGGCAGTTTGAAAAGTGGTTTTGCAGGTAGGATAACCTACAAATGTCCTGTTCTTCCCCATGGATTTATTTATTTTTTTTTTTAGGCAGAAGAAAAGGAGTATTTTTTTTCCAGGATTTACAGATGGTTGGAACAACTGTTAGAACCAGATTGTTGGATACAGAGAAGGCCTTAATGAATGGATGCTCAGTGTGTGCAGATTTGCTGATGATATGCTATGCATCCAGCAGCCTGGAATGCATTGGATTACAAGGAACGCACACCTATCATTCTATATGAGATCTTTTCTGCTGCATTTATGGGAGAGCATCCCCTTCAAAATCCCAGTACACACAGTCTCCAGGGTGTGACTGCTGATATGTACAGTGAAGATTACAGACAGACTTCAGAGCTCTCTGTCAGAGCTGGAGGGCAGGAACCATAGATTTCACATACTGCAGTGACAATTTTATTATATGTTTTTCAGCAATGCCATGATTTCACTTTGAAAGAAGTGGCTGGAGTTAGACAGACTTGAACGATTACAGTGATACTGTATTGGTATGGCTCGTACCTACTTGACCAGTCAAAGGTTTCTTGAGTGAAAGCTAATATGGTTGTTATAATTGATTGACATATTTGAGGAAAACCTACACTTTTTATCTGTCTTTCTGTACAAACATAGGTCTGCCTTGACTAATTTCTCTCTTCTCCTCTTACATCGAGTCTTAACCATTCTCTTAGCAGACCTGTTTCTGAGTATTTAGGTTAATTTCGCCATAGTAACCCATATTCCTCACCAATGCGATGTTGCCATCTCTCTCATTCCTGACATCCTGTTCAGCCACACCTTCTCCTAGGAATAAATATACATTCCCACATGGACACCCACACACTCAATAGGATTAGCTGTCTGATTGAATCCATTCCCTGACCTGTTTTAGATCCTCACAAGCTCACTTAAGAGTGAAAATGGAGAAGTTTTAAGACTCAAAACTTGCTCTTTCAGGGGTGGGCTTTGTACATTTTCATGAGTCTCATGTTAATAATATGAAGTACATCAGGGTACTAACAGGACACAGTGCCCAGTTCTGACTTCTGACTAAAAAAAGTCTGCTAGAATGGTCACTATGAGAACTGATCTTACCTCGCCTGTCTTTCCTGGTACTGATTTTCAAAAGTCCAAAGGCAAAGTGCCCTTCCTCCTGCAGAATTCACCAGCTGAGCACCCCAGAGCAAACTTGAAAATTCACGCACGGACCAACTGCTTGTATGTGTAGGTGTAGAATTTGAAAAGCTCTACAATGCTAAAATATTTAATAGGGTAAATTAAGTGTGTGTGAGGGCAAGTGTTTTGCTCTGTTTTTGACATCAGGAAAAAAATAGGAAAGAGTCTGATGAGTCATTCTCTGTCTTTGATGGTCTGCAATGTTTGAGACTTTGAAAATATTTAGAATGACACTTGACACATTATTAGAGAATATACAGTGTTGGCCTTGGCTGTGGTTCTTCTCTCCTTTTTATTTGGGGGGGGGGGGGGGAGGGGAAGGTGGGTGGAGGAGAGGAATTGTCTTGTTCTGCTATTTGAATTCTGTGGTAGATGAGATTAGATCAAATACAGCTAGAAGGAAAAATATCTATCTATCAGCATCTTAGTCACAGTACAATGAAGAGTAAGCAAAAAGATGCATTTTTCAAATCAATGTAATTTATAGCTGAATGTGCTCCTTTGCAATTAGTGATACCAACATGGTATCATTTGTAGGTAGAATAGCAAAAGAGAAACAATCTGACATGTTCTACCAACTACAGTGTGTAATCTGGTAGAGTTTGTTTTTTATTCTGCTAATGGTGTTCTATGTCTTTATAGAAATGTTCTCGCCCACACAGCAAGTTAATGATAACCTTGTCTACTAATATCTGAGAACTACTCTTTAAGTAGATATACATCTATGTACTACGGTGATGGACTCATGAAATGGAGATTAAAGAGATGTGGATATAGACAGATTGAAGAGATTAAGACGTTTTGCAAGTTAAAAGAATTCTTGTTTAAAACCTCAAGTTAGCCTACTTTGGAATTAGGTCATATCATAAGTGCAGACTGTCTTCCAAATTGTAAATAATGGCGTGCATGTTTGTGTTTGTCAGAGAGAGAAAGAGAGAGAGCATCCAACAAATCCCTCCATTACAAAGGATCCTTGACTTCTGAGTCATGTTATGCTTGGTTTAAAGAGGTTTCTTGTGGCACAATATGAAAAGAGTCGGAAATCCCCTTGCATGTGAGAGAAGTGCTTGTGCTGTCCAAGCACGAACAGCAGCTGTTTAAAAATGTGTTCTGTGAAGAAGCTTTGAGAGGTCTAGAATAGAAGGTTAAAGAGCCCCTGTGTGTTCAGTGCTTGTTTCAATGTATTTGCTACCACACATAATGATTCTCTGCTGCCCACAATGGAAAGGGCATGCGATGGTCAGGTCATTGCCATGTGCATTGCTGGCCCTGCCACCAGATCATGGTTCATCTGAAATAGCTTCTATACTATGGGAACTTTCTTTGGTACACTGCTGTGGCTCATTTTTACTCACAAAAGGCTCATAGTGGAAACTGGAACCAGTCACTAAAACTGTGACATTCCTGAAGAGGATAGATAAATAGAGATGTATTAGATGAGAGAAGTCCCTGATGCTTTCACCACATAAAGTCTCCAAGACAAGCTTTGCAAACATGTTCTTAAATACGTAATATTGTGCAGTCTGAATTTTATTTGCATAACCAAATAGTCAAGGTGGAAGTTGTAAAATATCAAAAAACAAATCAAATTTAAAAAACAAATAACAAAACTCCAATTTACAGGATGATAACTAGTGCCAGAGGAGGTAGGATAAGAGGCATCCTGCTGCACAGAAAGCAGGGTTGTTACTGTGTCATGGCTCTGTTGGGTTTCTGACTCCCCATTTTACATTTATGCTTTTCTGTGTGCATTTATGGTTGATGTGACTGTGGTATCAACAGATTACACATACAGTTTCATCAGAAAACTGCACTGAACCTGGGTTCTTTTCTCCTTTGGACATTTGTCTTTGCTTACACATTCCTTTTCACCTTTCAACATTTGCATTTGCTTACACATTCTCTTCAGCAGGAGGAAATGTTAGTCCTATCCACTAAATATGGGGCAATTACATTAAAAAAAAAAAAAAAAAAAAGCCTTAAGTTCTGTGGTCTCCACCTACAGAGATGCTTGATTTGTCAGGGGATTCAACAGGGTGAGTAGAAGCAACCCTAACTAAATCTGACTTCTTTATTCAGTTGCAAGCTCAAAGTCAGACTGCTGACACATCGCTCAACCTGAAGTCTCTTCCAACTCTCTTCAGGACACAATGCTTCCTGATGGTCATGTCACATACATCCCAGGACTGTATTCAGGTTCTTTGTCACCACAATAACCTTCTTTTTTATTCTCTCTGAAATGACAGAAAAAAAAAAAACGAAAAAAAAAAAAAAAACATCTCTTTACAAATAAGGCAGCAGCTGCATTCATTGATGTGTGTTACTTTGTTGTAAATTCAAATGAATCACATTTATGGAAGACAGAAGTTTAGCAAGACATGCTGTGTACGAGCAAACCACATGAAAAACTGGAGGAACTAAAGCAGGAAACTGCAAGCAGTCAAGAGAGGCACTATACTAGCAATCGGAAATAAGTATAAGCTTAAGCTAAAGAAAATAGGAGTAACTGTGTAACTATAGCCATCTATAACTTGCATTTTTTGTCTTTGAGACAGATTTTGTCTTTGAAAATCTTTTTGCTAATCAGATCACAAATATTTTACTAAAGGAGAATTTTAGTACTGAGCTGTCACACCTGGAGAACTGGCAGCTCACAGAGGGATATCTTGCCTGCTATGAAAAGGGTTTAAAACCTGCCTAGCTGTATTCTTTTCTTTCCTTTTGTTTTTTGGAGTGTATAAGTTTAAGTGTCTAAGTGTTTTGGAGTGTCTAAGTCATATCTTTTTTTCCATTTGAAGATTCTTTTTATAGGTGACTCAACTAACAGAGGGATGATGTACTATCTAATAGAAAGAGTGAATGAGACTCTTCAGGAATGGCAAAAGACTCATGATGTTAAATGTTATCATAATATCAATGAGGGGAAAACATTTATCAGTTACTCCTACTATCCCCAGTTTTGGATGACTGCAAAACAGAGACCAACTTTTGAAAAAGCGCTAGAACAACTTCTACAGAGGTACTGTATGAACTCCATTTCTGGCTTGCTTGTGTTTTATTCTATTCACAAATGTGTTTAACAGATCTTGCAATTAAAGTAACCAAACAATTAAACACAACGTGTGCAGACCGTATTGTGTGGTTGAAAAATAGTAGAAAATGACATCAGGCCTCTGATCAGGGTGCCAGATACAGTCCACTGAAATGCAATGCAATGCAGTTAAAATGTTTGCCATCTGTTTTAAGGCAACATGTGTTGTTTTTTATTTCTGGGTTTCAGATCACGTCCCCTAGAGAACACAGACCAGACGGTATTAATTGTAGGTGGCGTTCAGTGGCTTAATTCCAATCACCTGCAAATTATCCAAAAGGTGTTGAACAGGTAATGTTATGCACTTAGTGTTATTCCAAGTCAATTCTTGATAAAATAAATTATGGGAAATGACCAGAATTTTTAAATCCAAACATTTCATTTGTTTTCTCATGGGTGTGCACTTAAATGACTTTGAAAAAAAAATGTCTTTTGATGTGTCTGTTAAGTAAAATGTGTGTCCTGATTTTTTTAATTCATTTAATTTGCCAAACAGGGAAAATCTATCAAATATCCTGGTAATTATCAAATCTATAGGGATGGGATTTCACCTCCCGGTGGATGGAATACATTCTTTATCACAGGTAAGCTAAGTATATTTAGAGTGAGTGCATTTTCACAGAAGACTTGTCATTTCAGAAAACATTTTTTTCTGTCTGGTCAAAAATGTTACCTCCTCTGCTGAGCAAGCTTTAAGTGGATCAAAGAAAGAACGTTTGCATTTGCTAGTATGGCTTGCTGATGTGGATTCAAACCAATTAGCCTTTCATGGATTCCACCGCAATCAGAGTCATTTGAGACACTGTGCTCAGTCAGCTGTCCCAAGAACTAGAACAACCTCCATTAAGTCTGCTGCCAAATTTGAGAAATTGAGTTAGGGCTAGGCACATAGCTCTTTCTACCATGTCGAGCACAGGCGCTCCCCAGGATTCTATGACTCAGTGTTCTAGCTCTCCATAAATGTCTTAACCAACTTACAAATCCAGAACATTACAAAGCAGCTGGAACACACCAGTGAATCTAGCCTGTTACTTGTATGTTAAGTGGGTGATACAGTGAATTCAAATCATGTCCAAGACCTCTCAGAGTGGCAGATGGTCTCATTTCGATATCCTGTGTAACTCATTCAATTCAGTATTTTTATTTACAACTTGGTTGATAGAATAGAGAACTCATACAACTTCCTCATGAGAGGGAGTGGAGAGGCAGGTGCCCTATTCTCTGTTATCACCAGTGACAGGACCTGCGGGAACAGTGTTAAGCTGAGGCAGGGGAAGTTTAGGCTGGACATCAGGAAGAGGTTCTTCACCAAGAGGGTGGTTGCACACTGGAACAGGCTCCCCAGTGAAGTAGTCACTGCACCAAGCCTGTCTGAATTTAAGAAGCGATTGGACTGTGCACTTAGTCACATGGTCTAAACTTTTGGGTAGACCTGTGCAGTGCCAGGAGTTGGACTTGATGACCCTTATGGGTCCCTTCCAACTCAGGATATTCTGATTCTATGATTCTATTTAAAATGTGTGGAAGAGACAAGTCTGGGAAGCACTGGATTGTAGAAAAGAGTAATGGTGCCTACCAGCATTGCACAACACTCTTTCTAAGCTTTCATAGCTTATGTACAGCAGTCCTATCACACTGAGGACTGGCATTCACCTCTTCTTGCAGTGATAACAGACTGCTTTATTCAGTGTGTGATTTTTGCTGTAGAGACTGCCTTGCCAGATTTTGCCCATTCCCTCTTTCTAGATTAGTTCTATCTGCCAATAGTGTTTACTCAAATTCCTCTTATTGATTTCAACCATTTTCTTAGTTTATACACATGACCAAGTTAGGGTACATTGGGGAAGTGGCTGGAATCTATAGGAAGAAAAGTGGTCATAAGCTCCTCCCATAAATTTCAGCAGAGTTCAGTCCTACGAGGAAGTAGAACTTTGATCTCAGGTAGGTGAAGCAAGGATGGAAGAATATGAAAGGCTTCTCAGGATTACTTTTATCTGTTTCTCATCCAGTAAATTCCATAAAACTCCAGAAATCAACTACAATATGCAACTCTCATTCTTTTCATATCTGAACCATAACCCAAATTGCCCCTGCAATTTGGGTTCTCTGGACTTCTGGGTTACACCATCTAACCTCAAAACCCTTCTGTTTGCAGTGCCATATTTGCTGCCTTGACAAATTTATGGCCAACCATTTTTTCTATTTTTGGCCTTCCTGCAATATCTCAAGAAATAATCTCTTCTTTGCTATGACTGTGTCTAAGACACCCATGGCCTTATACTCCTTTTTAAGGAATAGTCTCAGTGGCTTTGATTTGAAGCTGAATTTGCCCTTTACAGGAACAATTTAACCGTTTGTTACACAGACATCTTTATAATGGGACTTTTTTTTTTCTTTAATTATACCTTATATTAGCTGAGTGTATATTAAAAAGATTTCCAGTAAGTACATTTTAAACAGCATTGAATTATTCCCATTTAGGAAGCTGTGCAACTACAGAAAAATAATTACAGTTACTGCTAATTTGTTTTTTGGTTTAGATCATCTTGAAATCAACCTGATTTTTTTTTTGTGTGTGTGTAATTAGGGAAACATTTGTGGACTTTCTTATGACTTTTTCTGTTCTGCAAAACCTGTTCTAAACAGTTTCTGCAAAAATCTACAAAAGTCTTGGAGCAGTAGGTGTTTTTCAAGAGTGTGTTTGTAGTAATTCACTTCTAGAATATAACACGATTATCCTATTTAGAATTAAGTTTTGCTATTTATTTCAATAGGAGAATAAAATAATCTTTAAACAGTACTTTTGACAAAACATTGCAATATTTTATCTGGAACACAGGCAGAAGTGCAAAATTTGTGGAATGAAAATTTGATTATCCTGGATACCGCAAAAAATTATGGCTATGAAGTTGTTGACACCTTTGTCATCACAATGGGACGTTACAAAGAATTCCTGCGGGGGAAGTGTGGCTGCCATTTCCATGAGGTAAGTTTTTGTATCTTTTTCAGGTATTTAAAAGAGATTTTAACTGCCAGGTGCTTAAAAGCAAAAAGGTATGTAGGTAGGTTCACAATCGCTACTCAGATAATCCTGAACAAAAGCTGTGGAGGCTGCTATACGTATATGGTGGCATCTGTCCCTCACTGCCCAAGGACAGGCTAAGCTGGTGTAATGGCATCTCCTTGAAATAAAAACAAGCGTGCTCTTCTGGAAAGGTAACTTTTGTAAAAGGATATTTTACTCTTGCCAGGTTCTTACATGATTTGATATCCATTATATATCCCTACCACTTCTGCATGTACTCAGTCTGTCCTTTTATAATAGCTCAGTCTCACAGGTTTTTGTTCTAAGCCCTCCTAACTGAACTGGTTGGCAGACTCCCATCAAATCATAGATACATTTAAAATGCAGCTTAAAATTGAAAGACCAGTCTTATTTCTGTATTCTCATATGTCCAAGAAAGAATTATCTGGTATAATTATGGTGACAGACTATACATATACAGACTATACAAGACTATACATATAGCGACAGACTATACAGACTATAGTGACAGACGAGCAGAAGTGGTTAAATTACGTGTTGTCATTCTCACATGTAGTTCTGATTTCTTTTTTGTCTGATATCTGTCAAGATTGTCTTCTGTTTTATAATTGCTGGAGTAAGCAAAACAGGAACATGGTAAAATATATATATATATGGCTATTGAGAATGTGTTCTTATTCTGTTTGTTTCAAGTTCTGGCTAGGAGTTTTCACAACTTATTACAAATGACAGGAGTCCATGGTTTAGATCAGAAATGAATAAGCAAACTCATTATTATCTAGGCAGAAAATCAGCCTAGAGGCTGCCAAATCAGTGGAAGTAAAGTCTGAAAAACAAGATATTTCAAGTTTTTCTGTTTTCCTTTGAGATGTCTTTTGAGTATGTGATATGTCTTTTTACAGAGAGTGCTCTTCTCTGTCAGGAAAAGAGGGGGCTGTTTTGGTTTTGGACTTTTCATACCTTACATGTAACAAATGAGACACTGCATCTCTGGTCTAGCACAGACATCCCTGAATGAAAACAAATAGTATAATTTCTGATTAGTCAAATAAGCAGGTATCTTCTGCTGTAGGGCTAGCAACAGTAATTCTGTATGTGGTAGTTATGAAGTGTCAGCAAGGTCATCAGAATATTCCTGTGGCTTTCAGCCAAGACCTTCCTAGTACCCATGGCACCAAGTAGTTGGTTTAAACCTCCAGTTACCGGTTTTCTGTTGTGAATGACCAGTCAGTCTGTTGAGAATCTGAGCATTTAATTTATTGCTCTGAAGAATATTACATTACACTCTTTGTGAACCAGGAAAAGCTTTGAGGAATAAAGGGGACATACCTTTCTAGGTGCTTACTTAAAAATATATATTTATTTATGGTAAAAAATAACCCTTCAGTGAGAACTGGAGTCACGCACTCAGAGATCATCAGTAACACCTTGCTTCAGTTCATTGCTGGATCTAAGCACAGATAAGCCTTCTGGAATCTCTACAGACAAAATCATGTTTAGCACAGTAAGAAATTGTTTGTGATGATATTACTTATCCTTATTCTTATGAATTGAATCCAGGTTGTCTACCAAAAACCTAGGAAACTAGCACAAATTATTCTATTAAAATCTGTTTAGGACCATAAAACTTGAACTGTCATGTTTTTCAAGGAGAATACATTTCCTCTGCATGATCAAAAGAGACATGGCAGGTACAAGTTCCTCCACAGAATAGAATAAATATATAGAATGAAAAGAAATTGTTTCCGAAAAGTTAAAACTGGAAGAAAAAAAAAAAAAAAAAAAGAATGCAATGAAGGATATCTCCTTGAAACCAAGAGTTAATGAATTTATGGTATTTCAAAGTCAGCTAGGGGCTTTGAGTCAGTAACAAACTACTAGTTGGAAGAAATATCAGGAGTTTGCTTAGTGACTAGAAAAATGACACCAGCAATCTGAAGTACTGCTTAAGAGACAGAACTCCACCATTTCTTATGCAGAAAATCCTAGTTGTTTTTTCTTTGTTTGTTTTTTTATTAGAGCCATCAAAAATTTATAAACAATTTAAAAGACTATCAATCACACAGGTGAAATGATAGCACTTTTACAGCATGACTTTAGGAATTTGTTTTCTGTCTAAACAAATTACTTCAAACGAGAAAGACTACAAAAATTTTCTGAATTTCTCAAGAACAGGAAAAAAACCCCTTTGCTTATTTTGCCAAGTCATGCCTATTTTTCTGTAAGACTTACTCTTGGCTAAACCTGTTCCAGGGACTTGGATGTACACAGGGTTAGCACAGAGTCTCTGTAGACCTTCATGGCTACAAACTTGGGCCATGACACCTGGAACAAGGTAGAAGTACTAATTTTTGCCGTGAAGAAGTGTCAGAACAGCTGCGATATACTTTCCTTAAAGTTCCACAAGATGCAAAGATCTGATAATAAGGTTTCCTTCATCAGACAACCACAGTATATACTGGAAAACAAAATACAGTGTGGCTAATTAAACATAGTAGTTTAAACCAAATGGAAATTCAGTGGAGATGGTAGTAAATTCAAGCATATATTCCAGAGTGTGTCCTTGTGATTTCTGCCAGCCAAGCCCTAGCACAGCCAGCCTGACCATTTTCTTGTAGCCTGTGGATTATATTTAATTATCTCAGCTGCAACACACTTAAAACATAATAAAAAAATAATAAATATATGGCTTTGATTTTTCTGCTTAAACATCCCAGACTAAGATAACAATGTGAGGGACAGAACAGTCCATGGGACAATAAATGTGTTCCCAAAAGAGAGAAACAATCAGCTGCAACTGGCCACGACTCGGATCCAGTATGAGGCTGACTGGGGCAGAGCACAGCGCTGGGAGCATTTTCAGACCTGTTGGAACACGTGTGCTAAATGTGAACCTCGCAGCTGGTTTCTACCTCAGGCTCCTCAGCAGCTCATATGTTTTTAGACCACTGCTGGGGCCTCTGTCCTGCTCTGAGACCAAACATAATGGATGTGGTTAGTTAACTGATCCTTTAATCTCCTCTGCACAATGCATTAAAAGGGGTGAACATAGCTCAGTCCAAATGGAGCTGAGAAGGAGGGAAGCCACAGAGCAGATACCTCTGCAATGGATAAATAGTTTTGTGGAGTACATGGCTCCCTCCTTTTCACCCAGACAGCAATATTGACCCCCTTTGCGTCTAGGACCAAGATGTAGGTATACTTTGTGGGTTATTGCTGTTGCTTGCCATTTCCACAGAGCTTTTGAGTGAAATGGAGAACTTCAAAGGAAAATATTTCAGATGTTTTGTAGGTGGAAAACAGCCTGGCATGATCAGCTATCAGCATTTTTCATGCACTCTTCCTTCATTTTTCACGAGCTCATGTGCAGATTTGGCCTTGCTTTTCTGCCTGAGGATCTCAGCAGAGAGTATGTGTTTCTGGGGAAGATCAGGGAAGAATTTGGATCATGGAGCTGTTGTTAATGAGGCTTGAGAGGCCATTGTGCTGAAAGAGGCATGGATGTGCCCAGGAGAATCCATCAGACACCAAAAAACAGACTTGATCCTTGACAAAAGCAAAAATAAAGTCCTTGACCGCTTTTGATACTTCATTAGTTTTAACAGTTTTGTCATCAGTTTATTTCTGAATCCTGGCAAATGGAGTTTCATCAGGTGCTGAAACAGTTTCTGCTAGGAAAATGGCATTTTGCCTCGAGGATGGAGCCAAGAACACTATGTAAAAGTCCAAAACTTTTCATGTTTTATGAAGCCAGATGAGGTGGATTAAACCTACTGCTTTGTACTTTCACTTTCTTTCTCTTTAAAAATAGCTTCCTAAACTCCCAGAAGAGAGCACCCCTCTGTAAATGCCATGTGAAGTAAAGCACAGTCATGTGGCAATGGAGGGCCGTCCGTTCTGTGCAGATAACAAGACCTGAAATATATTCATCAGATCTCATTTAGTTCTCAGTAGCTGGTCAAATATTTCCCCTGTTTGTCCTGATAAATTATTTGGGTTCACAATGACACACTTCACAGGGCCTTGAGTCACCCTGAGAGCACAGAAATCTGCAGCTCTGTAGACCCTACAGTCTTTGCTCTGATTGCTAGAGGATCTAGTCTAATGGGTAGGTTATACTGATCTGGGACAGAAAATCTTGCATAACTCTGGCACTTTCTGCCCAAACATAGTTCTGTGCACACACGAAAACATGATTTCTTGATTACCTCATTCATCACAAATGCTTATGGAGAAGTAGGTTGGCCAGCAGTTATAAAGGTCTATTTTTTATTCAGATTTATTCCCTAATTTAATAGCAATGAAATCATGTGCACAACACAGAAACTAGCAACCTTGGTATTTCAGTATCTTAATCAGTGCCTGGCTGCTGGGTGAACATTAGATTGCATTCCTTGGAGATTATGCCTAACAGGAATGCAGTTTGGATGATTGGTTCAAGGTGGCATCACTTTGGAATAGCTGTAAGATCTAAGGCATTAATTTAGAAAAATGAACCTGCAGTAATTGCCTGAAAACAAATAACGGCCCTTGGCTTAGCTGTATCAAATTGATCAGAGGATATATTAATTTTCTACATGGATAATTCCTGCTCTTTTTTTAGTCCAGCCAGCTCTGTCATGGCCTTTCTGCCCAGTCTTTCAAGCCTTTGCACATGTTTTTCCTTCATTCACATTTAATTTTGTGTGGGTTGTTTCAATACATTTACTATGAACTTCACTACATATGAACATTGTTTCTCGTTGTTCACTGACTGTAAATAGACATCATCTTTTTACAAGTTAATATGCTCCTGCATAAATGTATACATTAATAAATGAAGTCTTTGTTTTTTTTTTTATATTTGTGCCATGACTGATACAGCAGAAAAACTGAAAGCCATCAGAGCTATCAGAAATAAGTTTAGTGCCTGGCTCCTCTTTTGCTGTCTCTGTATTTCCCACTGGCTGGGTAAGGGTGCTCTGCCCTGTGCAAGGTTCTGAGTTCTCCCTCTCATGAAGTTGCTTCATTATTCATCAGTGACAGGGTGTTCACTGAGACCAGCCCTTCAGCATCTCACAGGAGACCCTTTTAGCCATCAAGCTTCCGAGGACCCTACCTTTCACTTTCTCACTAGTCTAATAGATATTCAATTATTCCACATGTATTGAACATGATAATCCCAGAGATTTATGCATACTTGGGGGTCCAAGGAGAAGTTACCGAACCACACTGTGGTTTTGTCAGTATGCTGCCCCAAAACATCCAAGCTGATACAGGGCTGTTGAAATGCACTGGAACTACCTTCTTGGAGAAATGAGTCATGGTCTACTTCTCAGCCCACCATGGAACTGGGCTGCTCTTTCATCAAAACCTGAGAGCAAGAACGTTCTAGAAGGGATTGCAGATGAGAAACAGCATAGGTCCCTCAATTACTTGGGATCAGAGCATGTCTGTATTTATACCTTTCTGTAAGTCAGGGCTGTCCTGAGTTTATTTTTTCCAATGATAGATGTACAGGCAAGCTGTGAAGTATGAATTTGGTAGTTGAGATCAAATTGTCCCTAATGAAGAGAACACAGAGCCTAATACACTGGAGACATTACAGAATCAGCCGAGTGTAGTGGGGCTATACGTTTAGATTTCAAGGCTTAACTGAGTAGGATCTTGCGTGTTAAACAGCACGTAAGCTAACAATTTGTCTCACTAAAACAGTGTTTGTAAGCAACTTGCAGCTCAAGGTAAGAGTATCAGGACCTGCTTTGTGGAGAGCTGTCTCAACATTTGTGTAGACACAGCTGTGTATCCCGCTAGGTGCATGCAGAAAGCATTCACATATGTCACTTCTTTTGCAGGTGGTGAAATCCAATCCCTCTGAAGAAAGTCCACACATAACAATGACGTTATCAAGGCACTATACGCTGGGGAAATATTTCAGCAGTCAAAGCAAGCTATCACAACTGCAGGACTATGCAACAAATTCTCAGTCCCCATATCACGTCCGAGGTCCAATAAACCAAGTTTATTCTGAAATCCTTCTGAGCAGGCTCTGTGCAAGTAAGAGGGAGCTTGTCAGCACATAGCCTCTCTTGGATGTCACACTGGGACTAGAGATGTGCTGCCACCTGAGCAACAATCGAACGACCATGGTGAATTTATGATGTGCTTCCTCTATTGACTGCACATGTACCAACAGAGTTGGAGACATGTGACATTTTTCCTAAATCTTTATGAAATGGAGATATGCCCTAGCAGTTTTGTGGTTTCAGAATGGAAGATGAAAAGATGCAAAGAGAGAGAAGAGGGGCAGTTACTTGAACTGTTGCCAAAAGCTAGAACAGCTGTAGCTCAAGCAACTGTTTATTAATGATAGTAAAGAGAGAGAAATGTATACACTTGAATGATTTGGAAAGGACTGCTTTATCTCTTCAGCACTATCTAGTTTTCTATTTATAGACACACTGTAATATTTGAATGTATTTAGAAACTGGTTACATTCCATTTTAAAGATTTTTATCGTACATGGCTTGGTTCCCCTTCAATATCAAACCTTTTCTATTTAGGCATTTGGTTTTTAGATTAGAAAATGTCTATTAATGTTTTACATTAGAACTCTAGTGTTTTTCCTGAAAACACACCCCTTCTTTGTATCATAGATGGAACAGATGTCTACTCTATTTTTTGCATGTTCTAAAGCTAATACAGAAATAGATTACTTAGACTTGAGACTGGTTGTAACTGTCTCAATGTAGCATGTAAATATAGTGAATATGTTGACATAGACTTATTTGAAGTCTCAGTTTAGGAGAGTGGCCATATGCAGGAAGACTGCTTAGATATGTACTTCAGTAACTGCCCTGGCCTTTAAGCCAAGAAAGTGTGCTCCTTGCATGGAAGGGCTCTTTCTTTTATGATTTTTTTAAGACTTGCCAATGTGTGAAGCCAGTACCACAAACAGGAGAAAAGTCCCCTTTGCAAGCACACATAAAAACTTCAAGGTCTGTTTGATTGCTTGTTTGTTTGTTTGTCTGTTTTTAATCTATCACAAGCAGTATGTGATGTCCTGGGGGCAGAATATACTGCCTGCATCTCTTGCTTGGTGGGGGCTAAACCTTCTCTGGACTCTGGTTTCACGCTGTAGGGCATCTACGTCACCCATTTTTGCAGACCTGCTCTGAATGAAAGCCAAGGGAGAGGGTTTATCATCATAGGAAGAATCTGTCTGCAGCATTGGCAACATATTCACAGATGTGGTACCCTGATGGGAAACCAAATATGGTCCAATCTTAGCAGCTGGGTGATGTGTTAATGGGGACAGAGAACAAAGCCCCTTGAAGTTATTCACCCTACAAATTATTTCTATGCTCGGTGTACCAGCCTCTTTGGCACTTCCCATTGCAGAGTATGGGCCCATCATGATGGAGAAAGGCTGCACAGTCCTCATCACTACATCACTGTGCCTGTAGTTAACTTTGAGGAGATGACCATGAACAGATACTTTTTAAAGCATCTGACCAAACTAGGTCCTGATGTGTCACAACAACAAATAACCTAAGATGAAACAGTATTGGTTTTGTATGATTAAAATGCACCAAGAACACTTGAAATTTAAATACTACTACTACTAATAATAATAATAAAAGAACATTTCAAAAGTAAAAATCCAGTTATGGATTTTCATGGAGCTGGCAATCAGGGCACCGCTCTCATACCACGCACTAGAGAGGGGAGTCAGAACCAGATATGTATGAGTCTAATGAAGGGTCCACTGAGCTCTGTGACTTGCTTCCCCCTCACAATTTTATATATAATCCTTCACTTGCTTCCACTGTCTGGGAAAGGAAGCTGCAAGTAATGTCAGTGAAGATAAATTATAGTGCAGAACTAATCACCATCTTACTGGCCTTGGTAGCACACAGAAAGGCTGCCCTGTATAGCAGTAGGAATAGAAATTCATAACACCACATTTAAGATTTATCAAAGATCCATAAACTCAACACAGTCAGTATCCCCAGCTACTAATCCAGTATTGTGGATTCTTGCTACTTCAGGTAAGATAGGTGAAGGCAGTAGTTTGGAGCCCAACTCCCCTAAATGGTCAGAGGATCCTCAGAAAGAGGATCTGGCCTACCTAATTTAGGAGACTTCAGACTATATTTACAAAGCTCCTAATTTAGGCAATAACCTTACATTTGGTGTGACAATGTGAATATATATGTGTTTCTCTGTAATATGCTGCTGCTGTGCTTACAGTAAATGTCCCTGAATTTCTACATAAAGTTTTCCCTGACATGGAGCTTTACATGAAAAGAAGGGTCAGGAACTGTGCATAAATGCTGAAAATGTCAGCATTTGGTTTTGAGCAATGTGATAATCTAAGGAATATAATTGTATGAAAACGAAATAATATATAAACTTGGGTCTGGAACTCCAAGTCATCACAACCTTAAATTTGATTTCATATCATGCCATTAATATCACCAGATGCAAAACACAGCCAGAAGTCACTGGCATTGAGATGATCAATGATAGGAGTACTACAGTTACTTACTTCTGTTAAGATTTTCTTTGCTCATTTAAATCCACATGCTGTTGCTGTTATTTTTATGTACACAAATGTTTTTAAGGCATGAACTGAGTTTGTATGTTTTGTTAATTGTTTGTTAATCAAAGCCGATTGCTGAAGCATCAGCTATAATGATGAAAAGAGCTGACTTTGTTATACTGTAGCTGATACTGGTGAATGTACAATTCATCACTTCCAGTTTCACCACAAAATGGTTTACATGTGCTGTACACCCAGATGTCTTAATGTTTTCCAAATCTTAATATTTTTTTCAAATGTAGGAAGTGGAATTTTTCTGTATGTTTGCTAGTTTTTACCTATCTGTGTATGTATCTACATGTGTATAAAGGTATTGATACAATTTGTAAACAGATCCTTATTTAAATGAATATTTTTTTCCATCACTATATATGATCCATGTAATCTTATGAATAAATGAAGGGAATGGAGATTAAAACAGGTGCAAACGTACATTTTTCACTATTTCACTTTAAAATGTATCTATCATCTATAGGTACATAAAAGAAGAAAATTGAGATTAATATGGAACTACTGCTTGCTTATACGCATCAACATTTACAGATTAAGACAGTAAAATGATTACTATGTCTGAATTCCAGTGAGAGTACCTTTTACTGTAGAATTGTCACGTCTGCTATGACATTTTGTCTGAATAAGCATTAGAGTGTTCCTACTATATTAAGACTGACTCATAATGTAGTTGATTTTTTTTTCTCCCATATATTTAGCTTAGTCACATTATGCACCATTAAAATAGCAAAGGACCTCATTGTCAAGGTGAGTTCCACCTCCTGGTACAGACATGAATGGCCCTAGAATTGGTGGAAGGATTGACATAATCAGGCTGGGGAACAAGTACACTGAGAAGTGGTGTTTCCTGCTCAATTTCTGCCCAGCAGCATGTGGAATTTAGAGTGGAACCAATGTATACTTTAAACTACAGGTAGGGTGACTGAAACTGTGCTGTGAAAAATAAATATCTTGAAATACAGAGCAGTAACCCCAGCTATTATTTCATCCCTTTAACTTTAGCTGAAGCTGCAGAATGATGGATCAGTGTCCAATGAGTTACTCACTGTCTTTCATATAACTCCACAAACTTTGCACAGTGATTTGGGTTTTAGCCTTGTAGTGTAGACAGCCACCATGATCAAGTCCATCCCAATGAATATCTTTGGAATTATTGTCTGTAATTAAAAAAGATTTTCCTATTTGTAGGGAAATACCTTGGCAAGTCAGCTCTGTCATTGGAGATGCTGTATTTCAACTAGCTTTATTTGACAAGGAGCTGAAAGAATGATCTACAAATACTATTTCTACACTTAGTATTCATTTGAAAATGTTATTCTTTAGAACAATCTTTTTTTTTCACAACACTAAATATAGGCTTTCTACTTTATTTTTCTCTTCTGTGACATATTAAAGGGACATCAAAGTCAATTTATTTACTTAGTGGGTGGGATAGCAGGGCATCCGATTACCTCAAGGTTGAAATAACCACTAATAGTTATGCTTCTGTTGCTATGCTGAGCCAAAGAGAATGCTTTGAAGAAGCAGATATGTATGATATTGACTGCAGTCCAGGGATCTTTCAGATTACTTTTTTAGAGTAAAGTAATTTTTTAGAGGTGCAGTGAACTATTTGGCATACAGTCAAGCTGCTAAACAAGCCCCTGTAGTCTCAGACGAAAAAATATAGGTTGCCTGCTAGCTTTGCATCTGGCTTGTTTTACCTCACTAGTATGACTGCAAGTACCTGCTCTACTTCACATTGAACTTTCTTTCAGATGACCAGAGAAGTTTCTCTTTCACCTTAGGAATCTCAGATTTTGGAAATTTGAGAGATGATTATTGCAAATACAGGGTGAATCTTCAAAATATCAATGTTATTATTTTAATGTTTTTGTCAATTCCAACAGCAAAAGATCTGCTGAGTGCAGCTGGGTGAAGCATGCCTCTCCTCTAGGGCAGTGATTTTCTGTGTTGAATTTAAAACAGTTGTGTTATGGTAAGTACTTAGGGTGCGCTAGCACTTAGCTCTTCACAGAGCTTGCCTTTAACAAGCCATATTCCACTGCCATCCTAACCTGTGGAAGGACAGGTCTTCAAGACACCAGAACAGATGATTTATAATGCAGGCACACCTGTGTATCAGTGCTGATCCTGATCCCGTAGTACTTACAGGTACCTTCACACCATCCGTTGAGCAGAAAAGCCCCAACTACACAGTGCAAAGAGTCTCTACATTTCAGCCTTACTTGTATGTGGTTCAGTGGTAGTAAAGGTGATGTTACATGTGTCAGTCTGGGTCAGTACCTAGAGGAAAGAGCCCCAGAAAAGTGCTCAGATCATTTACTTGGATGGTCAGGATGATCCCACAGGGTCACAAAAGGGCCTCCTGAAGCATCAGTTTCTACTGCAAAGGACTTGTCCCTTTTCTAGGTTCATCCATCTGACTGCTTGGCCGGTTCCCAGGCAGCTGTGGGCAGCCTTTCCTGAAATCCCTCAGCCATGCTCAACAGCCTTGGCAAGGTACACCATGTTAAGTAGCCCTGGACTGAAGATAAAGCATATGTTTAAATGAAATTTGAACTGAGGTCTTTGTGAAACACAGCACCTGCTCAGCTTCTCCTTGACTTCCTCTGGAGGTGAGCTGCTCTAAAAAGGAGCCGAATTCCATCCCCTTCATCTCAGTCTCAGACAACAGTGTATTTTCTCAGCTTTCAGCAATCATTTTTCCCATTGCTTTTCTGCATGAAGAAAGGGAGGAATCTTCTCTGCACATTCCTGCCTAACAGAGCGAGATGAGCTGCGTTTGCACACAATCACTGTGGTAGGCATTTCCCTCATGTACTTCATTATGGGAACAAAATTCCCATGGCAGATGTTGTTTTCAGCATTGTGGTTTTTCAGTCTGTTTTGAGCAATGATAGGCAATGCAGTTAAAGCAGCCAGTGCCTCAATGTTTCTCTCGGGATATTAAGGAGATACTAGGTGAGGACGAGACTGGAGAACTAAAAACCTTGAGTGAGGAACCAAAATGCCTCAGATGCCTTCTGGCAAAGCCAGGGCAGTTACGGAGTGCACACTAGCGGTCAAGTGGATGAAATGAAAGTCCTCAGGAGCCCCTTAAAGTCAGTAACTTCTGTGGGATATTGCCCGAGTTTGAAGACCAGATCTGTATTTGGCAGTTTCTCACTTGACATATTCTGAAAATGTCTTTTATCTTTTCTTTTGTACTTACCATTATCAACTTCCATATTTCCTTTATGATTCACTGGCATTAAGGGGCTTAGAGCAATATTTCTTCTCTGCCTGATAATGACTGTACAGCCCCCCCCGATAACAGCCACCCTGTTTTATAGTTACTAGATCAGAGAAGTTTTGTTATTTCTGCCAGGCTTCTTTCCTTTACTTCCACATGCCAGCTCCAAAGATTCTATATACTTACAGATAATCATCTATGGCTTTATTTATAATGTTTTTAGTGCCTCAAATATATTTGAAGAAACCTGCTGATCCCTATTTATCCTAATAGGATGGAAAACGCTTTAAAGCCTGAAAACCTGACCTTGCAAGTCATTAGGCAATGCACCACCCAGCATGATCTAGCCCCAAACTGACTTCCTTTAAAAATAAAGAATCAGAGTCACATCTTCATATATAATAACATGATGTTGTCTCCTTCTGAAGTTTTTAGTGGAGTGATTACAATTTGAACATAGTTTGTATGGTCTGATACTCTTTTATTAAAAAAAAATAAAAAAGGGCATTTGATGAGCTCTCTTTACAGCAAACGGTATCTATTAGCTACTGTAAAATCCTATTTCAACATTTTTTGTACACTGTGTCTTTCCTAGCTATTATAAAATACATACATACAAGGGGATTTACTGTTGATGTTAAAAGGTTAAATCATAACAGGTCTTACTGTCCCACCCAATATTGGCCCCAGAATTCTGTATTGTATCATGTCTCTTCAGTAACAAGGAGATAGGGTCAAGTGATCTCGTGCTGCTGCCTGTCTGTGTGGTTCTTCAGTCTATAGAACAGCTCAGGACTGAAGCCCTGGAGGAGCTTTAAAAATAGCACACCCACAGGTATGAAAGCAAAGCCTGAATATGGACTCAAAACATGTTGACCCTCGAAACAAGTTCATCTTGGAAGTCAAGGATAACAACTTGAACAGACTATCCATCTATTGTCAGGCACAAGAACCCAGATTCCTCCCACTTGACTACAGATATTTAACTGAGGCATTTTAATTATGAATGTGCTCATACTTTGTACTCATCAAAGAAAGACCAAGACTTGAATTATTCTCTAGCAGTATCTATTACTTCTACAGTATTGCTTATTTTACAGAGAGCCAAAAGCAACACTTAGAAACCTTTGATGGAGACCTAAAGTTCTGAGAAATAAGTGTAAGCTCAGCAGAGGAGTGGCTGTGGGATTCGTTGAGCAGGTAGATGAAATTTTCACATTCCCACTCTGCTCATTCAGATCCAGAACTTGGTCACAAGCTCACCACCACCATCAGCAGGACATGCTAGTACATTCTCAACATCTGGCCGATCAGCTGGCCGATCATTTAACTGTGCACTATATCAGGAGGAAACCAGCCCTGCAGGTAACCCAGAACATTCAATGGTAATATGGGATATGCAAGGTCAAGACCCTTCATTTTCAAAAATGAAGAGCAAATCTCTGTCTATGGCTTTATAGGAGTGCAGGATGGATGTCTCTCTTTCTGTGAGACAGGCCAAGCTGGCAGGTGCTTAACTCAGAAACAACAACAACAAAAAAAATATTTTTCAGCTTTAGACACCAGATCAGAGATAAGTACCTGGTTTGCATCCGAGAGCCCCATCTTCCAGCATTTATTCCTGTCCCGGAAGTCTATGGAGAGCCTAAATAATTTAGGGGCTGCTGACTTTCCTGTGCCATAAAAGCATCTAACAGGTGTTAAAAGCCTGAACCAAACACCTTGGTCACATATCCTATTTGATTCTGTGAAAAGTTTACTGCACTGTGCATTTCTTCCATGTCTTACACACACCATTACACCCCAGACATCACTGCCTGTTACTCTGTAGATATAGCTGCTCATGTAAGTGCTCTCTAACTTGGCTCACTCAGAACAATGTAAACTAGAATTGAGCTCTACAAATTAAAGTGTGTAAACTAACCTGAGCAATTTCAGATGATTTGGGCTGAGAAACTATTAGATAGCAGCTATGCCAGTAGGTGGATAGAAGCGTCCCTAAAAGCACAAAGGGGAAAGGTAAGGGATGGGCTGGAGGCAGGATGGAGCTGTCAATCTCTCAGGTTAGCTGCAGACAGAAACAGCATCTTGTCCCGATAGAGTCCAGTTCATGGTCTTGTCCTGCGGCTCCTGGGATTAGAATACCTGGCCTCAAAGCAATATCCTTAAATTAATATGAATAAATACCAGCTACAAATACAAGACCATAAATGAGACAAAAAGGGTCAAAATCAGGAACTTCTTAATGTTCTGTAACTATATCTAGCTGTGCCTAGGGAGTCCCTAGGGACTATAATTAGCCTATAAAACAAGTAAACACCTGCTCCACTTTTCTTAATTAAGATTCAGCAGAGATGCAAGTCATTTTAATGAGTGATCTGTGGCTCCGCAGGAGCCAGTCTGGAGCGGAGGCTGTCTCAACAAGGCAGCACAGCTTGTGCAAGGCAATCACTGAGACGCCTATAGGGTATGCCGTCCTTAGTTCCGCTCCTCCCTGGGCGGAACCTCCGCGTTTTCTGAGGGACAGAATATCGAGCATTTAGCCACTATTTGTCCCCCAGGTTCACAGTTGTTTCTAGTTTGGGCTGATATCCTCTAGAAAAAGTTGTATTTTGGCTCTAGAACAGTAAATTCAGCAATGATAGTGCTTGCCTAGGCCTTGCTCACAGGCACAGCTCGGGCAGGGGCAGCGACAGGGGCACGTAAAACTTGATCTGTAAGGGACAAATAGCTCCTGTTCCTCTGAGCACACACTGATTCCATTGCCTTGTGGTTCTGTTCAGGTGCACTGACCTGTTTATAAGGTACCAGCACGCAAATAACAGAACAACCATTGTAACACTGAAGAGTATGGTCCTATACCTGATGGGAGAGTCAGTAAGGCAGCACATTCTGGTGTTGCAGAAGGAAAGTGACTGAGGACTGTATGCCAGCCAAGGATGGCACTTACATATCCAGAAAGACCTTTTTTTTGTCCTGAGGAGGTGCTCCCCACTGCAGCTTTGCTTCGATTCTTTCCATTTTGGGACAGAAGACTTGCTATTCCCACCATAACCAGGTCTCTGCCGCCTTCTGGGGCTTGGGGAAGCTGGGATGATCCTGCCCCTTCCCTCCATCCTTGCCACACGTTTTCTGGGATGTGTGTAAGTGAAAACAGCTTGCTGGCTATTTGTTGCTTGATTCTAGGAAACCAAAGTGATGTTGTTACCTCTACTGGGCAAAGGCTTTCTATGCAGAGCATAGAAGATCTGGGTAAGGAGAACTGAGGGAGAAAAAAATCCTGTGGCACATTTAAGGTTTTAACAGTAATTCAGCCACAGACAAGTCACTGAAATGAAAAACATGGCTAATGTCCAAGTGGCTGGTCACTTCAATATAAGCTGAAAGAAAAGCCAAGGCTTGATTTACAAGGGCTCTGGTAAAAATGTTATGACAAAACACAGGTACAATTTTGCCTATTTGTGCTTCAGAACCTTTCACCAAACAGTATAGGTGGACTTAGCCTTATTTTTTCCACTTTCACACCATGGCATATTTGTAGGCCTTTGCTCACTGCACAACAATATTAATGACAGTGCAAGCTGTGCTGAATAGACAGAAATCTAAGCTTCTCCCTTGCTCATGCATGATGTCTTATTACTTTTGAAGGAAACGAAGACGCTCAGCAGAAGTGCTGAGTACCCTTCCAGATTATTTTTGACATTTTAGATTTAGAGACCACTACTATGGAAGCATTTAAGCAAGTTCCCCATCATGGCCACACATTCAACTATTAATGGACCTGTTTCCTGGATCCGTAAATATTTTATGGCCATCTAGTCCAGAATGCAGATAGTGTTGTTTGGTATCAATGACTTACACATATGTCCAACATGTGGACCCGCTACCTGGGTCCTTTTCCTCATGTCTAGACTCCTTCCTTCAACAGCTCTTTTTTTTTTTTTTTTTTTTTTTTTGAAAAAGATCCTCCCCAGAAGGGCTTCCAGATGGCCAGAAAATGACAAAGCTCTGAAGCACAAAGTTCTTCAGATTTGCTTAGATGCTCACATTACTCTTCATGAAGATGAATGCATGCAAGCAATTCATGGGCTCTCCTGGCTCATCCTGACCACTCCTGCAAACAAACAAACAATCCCCATTCTAAGCCTTTTCCTTTTCTACTCAAAACTCTTTCTGCCTTCCATTTAATATCCATTTTGAAGATCTTTCAGAGTTTCTTTTCCATTTCCATCTTCTCTTGATCCCACGCTTTCCATTTCCCCCTCAACCCTGTTGGTGCACTGTAGAACAAAATAATTTTTCCAGCCTCCACACACGACCTTCACAGGCCGACTGACATTCAGATCTCAGCTGGTGACGCTGTGATCTCCATCAATTTTATTTTGGTGGACAAGCAGTGAAGACTTTGTGAGAGAGCCAAGGTACCTCTGTACCTCAGCTACATGCATAGGGATCACAGACTGTCTTGCCAGTGAACAGGGCAGGTAGGATGCATGATGTTTCCACAGATAGTCAGAGGGAGCTGGGCAGCCTACTTACAGCAATAGGCTCCTCCACACCTCAGCAAGCCTCTGGACTCAGCATGTCCCTCCTGACCTAAGACATGAGGATGTTTACAGCTAGGGTCCACCATGTAACTAAAACCTGTTAGCAGGAAAAGTTGTGAGAAGATGGACACTAAAGTGATGAAGGAGTGCATTTCAGTTTTCCGTGCTCTGTTAAAAGAACCATTTCATCCTTCACCTCCCTTGTTTTGCTCACCAGTGCATGAATTTCATCAAATCTCTGCTGTGTACATGCTTTTTAAAATTCAGAATGGCCTGCTGGTGTCAAAAAAACAAAGATTGAGGAAATTAAAAAAGCTAAAATGTGTCCCACCTACCTTTTTAACATTCCTTGTGCCTGTATAGGTGGAATTACATGGTGCATTTACCGAGTCACGTCCTCCTTTTTAGCCGGCCATAATACTGTGGCTGCGTATTAAGGGGGGTGGGGTGGGGTGTTGGTGAAGTAGAGATCCCTGATTTAAATAGGCAGAGTTGTATTCCTGTAATATAGCAGATTCTGGATTTTGGTGCATAAATTGCACCAACTCTCACACTCACACATGTGTAAGTGGTCTCAGGAGCCTTACTGTAAAGCAGTCTCCCTTGTAACACATCACCTCAGCATACAGCTTTACGTGTCTTAAAGCTTACTTCTATAAAAAAAGTTATTTCCATACCTCCTGGCCACTTTCTGAAACTCACAAATTCTGCAGCTAGGGAGTAGTTTTACGTCTGATTTTTTTTTCTTTTTTAAACAGTTTGCTTATTTTTGTAAGGCAGGTAAATGTAAAGTTAATATACAGCACCTCTAAAGCCAGAAATGATACAATGAAACTTTGTCCTTCAAAACTGCTGCGGGGGTCTGAGCTAATAGACACTTACTTTTCTGTTAACTTTATATGATGCAAATATAATCTGATATAGTTTTATTCAGCAGATACTTATTTTTCTGCTTTATTTGTACTATACAGATAGTGCTGTCATTTATTTCCTTGAAAGTGGTCACAGATATCAAATAGAGACCATTAGGAATTTTTACAAGCTCTGGGCTTTTTATAACCAGACCTGAGAATATGTTCCTCTCCATTTTGAACACATATGATTCACTTAACTCTTTGTATTTAGATATCTCATCTAAATATGCCACTCTAGTGTTTGGCATTGCCAGTTTCTGTAAATGTACATGCCATCTTTATTGGTAAAACTATCTGCAAATTGTTTACTCTCTGTCCTTTAAATTAAGGTTATATTTCTGGTTTGGATTTGTCTATAATTTTTTTCCTCTAAATTTCTGCATTCACCAGAAGGAGAGCAGTAATAGAAACATTACTGTCAATGCTAATGATAGTATTTTCAGTCTCAAATATAAAAATAAAAATAATGCTTCGGTACTCCAAAACCATGATAATGACATAACATTTGTGACAGCTATAGCAAAACAAAATATAGAGTTTTTTTCATATATTTTTGCATCTGAGTCACACACTCAAACTTCCTATATGTACATGAAAGCTTTTAATTACATATCCATTAAATTGTACTTCAAAACACATACTGAGTTGCTCTGCAAATTTTTCCAATTGAATCAGCTATATTATTGGCTGGCATACTGTAATATCCTGGACAGCCTGATGGTTAGATAGAGAAATGCATATTTCCTTCTTCTTCTTTACACCAACATATGTAAAAGAAGTGTAGAAAGCATTAGAAAACACAAGATGAGGTGAAGACAGTGATTTCAAGGTCATTTCCAGAAAACAGTCTTATTTTCCCTTCTTTTATTTTTTATCTGGTGGGTCAGGCCTGTTGCATCTCATCATGGTGTTTGTCCATGAATGAACAGTGTCTTTTGTCGCCTTTGCAGATGACACCATGCAGGCTGCAGCAGGTTTCGTGGTTCAGCTGAAGAAGGTTTATGCTTCATTAAACTACAGATAATGGGAAGTCTGACATTAGGAAGCAATTCTGAGTAATTATACACAGTTTACACTCAAATTTCATTATCCAAAAGTAGTTCCTAATCACTTCTGTAGATACAGCTGCAGATATAAAAAAAATCAGGAACTGTAATGAAGCACCTGTTAGACTATCATACACGAAAG
Organism: Cygnus olor; assembly: GCF_009769625.2. Taxonomy (NCBI): domain Eukaryota; kingdom Metazoa; phylum Chordata; class Aves; order Anseriformes; family Anatidae; genus Cygnus; species Cygnus olor. Next base: position 24,846,364 of record NC_049169.1, on the reverse strand, counting down.
TACCAAGCACAGCTGGGGCAGATTGATGAGAATCTAACGCAACTGGTAAGGATACTTACGAAATAAAGCAGATTAATATTTACACAAAGTAGAAATTAAAGGACTTGATGGTCATGCCTGTTGTCCTTTACTAGCTAAAGGGCAGGAAAGTTCGGAATTACAAGATAATTGAATTTTTTGAGCAGTAATGTGGGTTGAAAGCACTTGCCTTGAGCATATTGGAACTATAAAAATACGCCTAATTTCTAGGCAGAAGTCATTAACTTGGTGTCGAGGTTGTAAATAAATTGTTCATTCAAGAGGGAAACTCAATACTGTGTGCACGATTATAAACAGATATTTATGATGCTGCAGCACTTAGTTTTACAGCTGTGTTTGCAAGCTCCTTTACACTTCATCTGGGGAATCTTTTGCATACCGCAGCCAGGGCAGCCAGCAGCAGTTCCCAGCCCTCCAGGCCACAACTCTGCCTGCAGGACAGGCAAGGAAAGGCAGAGGGAGAGGCAAACTGCCCGACTCCCCTGCCAGGGGTCAGGACCTGCCACCCCACATTGCAGGGGCTGAGGTTCCCCCTTCAGAGCTCCTGGTGTTTGTGGAGACCTGGGGGCACCTGGGCCCCCAGGGCAGCATGGGGTCACACCTCGCGCTGTTCCAATGAGGACAGTCACTGCTGTTCCCACTCCTGAATGGGGCTGGGTGGAGGGTGCCTTGCCCTACACTCCTGGATGAATCCCGAGGGATGTCTTCCACTGTCCACGCCATGCTAAGGGATTGTCCCCTCCACTTGCACGAGTAGGGAAAAGTACATGTTCTCAAACACTGCACTGACCCCATTTTCAGTGGTGGTTACCAAAGATTCTTGTAGCTGTTGAATCTCAAAAGACGAGATTCAAAGTAAATTTTCAAATAAATAATTATTAGCACTACCTGTGTGAAGACCATGAAAAACACACACACACAAAAATCCCCAAACAACCTAAACTATTCAATTTTTTCCCCATCAGCCCTAACTTTTACACAGTTTAGGCCTGTGCTATTGCAAGGTTGCTGAGATGTCAAACCTCAGCTACTTGATGACTCTCCAGTTTAGCAGAGTTCAATAAGTTGGGGACAGCCTAAACCCTGTAGACTTTGGCATTTTGCCTGTGGCTACACATATTTTAAACCACAACCACCATGCCTTATGCAACAGTGTATAAACGCCACAGCTGTAGTGATATAGCAAGAGTAGGATTTCCAAAGCTGGAAGACCTCTGTGACAATGCTGCTAAAAGGTTTAAGGAGGGTCAAATACTCCAGTGCCGAGTCCAGCCAAAAAAAGCATGTTAGAAAGAGAGATGGAGTGGATCACTGATGAGATGAAGTAAGAAGGTGGTTCAGGAAACAGGTAACATGTTAGCAGATGAAATTTGGTATCAGTGATGTGTTTTAGAGAAGGACACTTGGAATGCACAAGGAATTTATATTATTCTGAGATGCAAAAACAGTGCCTTAGTGTGCTGTTGTGATGTTTTATAAAATAGTTGTGTGTCTGAAGAGGGTGTGCTATGTGATGGCTAGAAGACATGACAAACGTAAAGAAGAATGGGCAAAAGAAAGGCTTGCAATGTCCAGGGTCTGTCACAAGGGTTCCCACACATGTCCACAAAGAAGAGAAATGTAACCAGGTGGTGGCACAGAAGAGATACCCAAGATCCTGAACCTCATGGGTGTGCGTATATTTCTCAGGATGAAAATGATAAAACAGGAAGTTCAAAACCTCAGAAAAATAAGTTTGTTTCTCACACACACACACACACAAAAGCTCTTTTTTATCACAAGTTAGATTTTCCAAGACATAATTAACACTAAATATTTAATAAAATTCAAGGAAAGAGTTGCTGTTTATACAGATAATAAGAACATTCAGACTTTCCACAACTAACCCAAATAAAAATTTTGGAAGTGACATAAAACCTGCTACTTTGAAATGACTTGTAACTTTGACATTAAAACGAACCTTTATGAATGCACAGATCATCTTCTCACTAGGGAGCTTCTGGCACCTTCATTTTTAACACCTGCTATGCTCACTACCAGTGAAGAGGCACAACTTTACGAGAGCCTTGGGTTACTCAGAACATAGCCATATAATTTTTTATAATTGTATTTTTGCTGATCAAAAGGTGGTAAGTGGGAAGAGAACAAGGATAATTGATGAACAAAAGGAGAAGTACTGAGGCAGAAGAGATGAAATTAATGCACTGAAACAGGTAAGATCATTGAAACTGGGAGAAAGAGTGGGTAATAAATGATCTAAATCCCATGCCTGGGATGTTTTAACTGTTATCATATAACTTGAAAGACTGTGAACTTGAAAAATTAGGGTATTCATTCTTTCCTTTTTACCATCACCACACTGCAGGTAGTAAGTGATCACAAGCGTTCCTGTGGTTGTCAGCACATCACCATTCCCCCCTGCTTCTTCGTACATTTCCTCCTTCTGAAACTGAGCTTGTAGGTAAATTCATACCTAAGGTGCGATGAGATTGATGACTGGACCAAACGCTTTACAGATGGCGTGCATATCACTACCTAGATGAACGAAAATATAATAAATTGAGTGCCTGGTTTGTATTGTAAGAGTTACAGAGTGGATTCTTCTGATTCACTCATTATCCTCACTCAAAAGGTAAGTAACTCAATAGACATGGAATTAGCAATTAAAAACTGAGGTCCTAATTGTGGTTTTGATGATGATGTACCATCTGACACTTGCAAGTTAAATCTCTCTGATTCTCAGTTCTCTCATCACAGGATGGCAATAGTTCTGTGCATGCCACTCATGTCACTGTTATGAAACACAACAAAATTATTGCTATAAAATTAAAGTGTTGTGTAGAAAGTGTTAACACAAATTAGCAATTGGAACAGGAATATGGGTTGAGTTCTGGACAGCATTGCTCCCCGGGGAGCAGCTCCTTTATCTGCTCTGTACCTAAAATACAGCATCACACACAAGCACGTGCACACATACATGGTATATTATCCTGCTTATCTCAGAAACCTATGTACAAAGCAGGCTTCCACATACAGCAACACCCTGTTGTGTTACACCCTCAGGGGAGGCTGACACTGATTTAGAAACTACATACAGAGGACTTCTCTCCCCCACTGATGTCACTCAGGTCCTTGAGCTAGTTCTTCACTTGCATTCTTCTTCACTTGAGCTAATTTTTTCACCAAAATGCATCGTTACCTCCTAGAAGATCTGCAACGCTAGCCAAAAGCACCCACCCTCCTCTGATCTCACAAACGTTGTGTAAAATACACAAATAAATAAATAAATAAATAATGAAAAATTCTAAATATTACTGTTCTAAGTATGATGAAAACATTAAGCAAATTTTCTATCAGCAAACAATTGCATTTTTCTTAATCCTCACACCTTCTAGGGCATGTCTCATCCTCCTTGAAAAAGCTAGATAAACTTACAGAGAGCAAAAAGATGCACTGTTACCAAGTGCAATTTTATGACTAATTTTAATTTTTAGTAGTAAGTGGGATGTGGGTGAAGTCAGAAATAAAACCTGAATTTCTTTTCCACATTCTTCACACCCCGCTTAGTTATGCTTTGAAGCCTTATCAGCATTCTCGTGGCACATTTTAATTGATATATTTATGCCAAAAAATTTCTCTCTGGAGTAACTCTAGATAATACCAACAATTACACTGTCCATGTCAGAGAACATAATTTGTCAGCAGCACTGCAGAAGAAACCTGGATCTGCTTCCAGGATCCCCCAACATGTGAGCAGATCTGAAGAGCTGGTGTGGATATTGGTAAGGGCAGTCTCCAGATTTTAACCTCGGGGAGCAGCAGACGTCAAAGCCAACCTGAATCTCCTCTTCCCCAGCCCCTGCTCTCTGGCAGTGCATCACTGGTAGAAGCAGATTGCCAGGAGATCTGCTCTGCAACTGTCGTAGCAACTGTCGTCCAAGTTATTGGCTCCAGGAAACTTTCTTGGAGACTTTAACTTTCTTCTGGATCTCTAATAGGAAATGGAAAGGACTGTGAGAGGTCTGCTCTTTCCTGGCCTTCCCAGTCCTGTTTCTACTTTTTTTTTTTTTTTTTTTTTCCATGTCCAATCACATAGAAAACATGGTTCTGCACACTGTGTTGTGCAGCTATTACAGAGGTGATATTAAGAGGTGGCTTTGAAATCATTACATGTATTTGTGAGGTCTCTATCTGCCACCACGCACTGGGTGCATTTTAATTGCTGTCCCAGTTGCATTTGTGAGCTCAGCGTGCCAAATCTACATTAGCCATGGACCTGAACACTTTCAGGCTACACATACTAATAAATAAATAAATAAATAAATAAATAAATAAAACAGTGAGAACAGCATTAATATTAACCCTCTGGACAAGAGGCAGGTGGGATCTGGGGGGGGTTGAATGGGAGAAGGGACACCTCTTTTCCTCTCTAACTTGGCCTTCTACTGCCAGCCAGGCCTTATGGAAGGCCTAACACTTGTCTGCTGAAACATCACCTCACAGAGAGATGCTACGATGTAAGGGCACACTGCACCAGGAGCGCAAGGAGCCCTGCCCTGACATCTTGTGTCTCCCTGCACATCTCTGTTCCTCCTGCCAGCCAAGGAGGAAGGGCTGGAGAGAGCACAGAGGGCACAGGCAGGCTGGGGTGGTCCAGGCCTCCAGGTTCTCTAGATGCCACGATATCGATGACCCCTGATCCCAGCAGGGTGCAGAGCTGTGTGCTGCCACCTGAGGCACTATCAGGGTATTGCCCGGCACTGGTAAGCGAGTGCACAGCAGGTCACAACTGCTGCCTCAGTGGTCCTTGTGGGCCTCTTCCAACCTGGAATCGTCTATGACTGAACAGTACCTGTGACCTTTACACCGGCTTCAAGGCTCTGCTGGTACAAGATACCTGGAAGCAGCCTGGGAGCTTCCATCAGAGGAGCTTGCTGCAGCCAACATACACACACCATGATGACAGTACCTCATGCTGAAATGGTGCCAGCTTCTTCTGTGCACAGGCTCAGCACCTTCCTGGCTCCTGGTGCTGATGGATGTCATCGTGCAGCCAAGTACTGAGATGGACTGAAAGCACGTTTGATGAATTAGAGGCATAATTTGTACCACCAGACACAATAAATTTTACAGCTGAAGGAATGACCTGATTTAGTGATTATGGGAGATTTTTCTGTTTGGGAGATGGGCTTCTTTGTTCTCGTTTCATTAAGATAAAGGGATAATGCCCCTGCTGGTTGATAGGACCCGTACGTATAGGTGGGATAATGCAGTATGCTATATTGTACTCATTTTTTGGTGCCTGTGCTGGGCATCAGTACTTCCAGGAGAAGGAAAATAATTTGAACCAAGGGTGTTTAACTTTGGAGGTACTTGTGTCCAGTAAATAGGCCAGCAGGCCTTGATTATGATGACAACACTGGCCACTAGCTTTTAAAGAGATATTTGGTCCATCTTCCAAGCACATTATCTGTTGAGTGATCTGCTTATTCACACGAAGTCTGCACAACAGACTATTCTTCTTTATCTAGCAATGAATCAAAAAAAATGCTTATCTGTAATTGACTCTGTCAAGATCACATTCATCATAATTAAAAAGTAGATTAGTAAATGTCCAGTCAGGAAACACCACTCAGATGAGACATATTTCCTTCTCTTTTTTTTTTTTTTTCTTTTCTTTTAACAACAGTTTATTGTCTTTTTAAAATAGAAAAATGTAAGTGCTTTTTTACGAATAGGCAAAGACAGCCCCACCTTGGACAATGAATGCAAGATAAGCAGTAAACCAAATTTATCTTCCCTGGTTTGTAGCAAATTTTGATCACCCAGGCTTGGAACTTGACCTTGTGTTGGACTCTGGCTCATTGTGTCTGTACCAAACACTCACGTCGCTGCCTGTGATGGAGGGAATGGCCTTCCAGAACAGAGGGCTCTGAAGCACCAGCACTGTCGTGCATGCTGCTTCTGCCCAGAGAGGAGAGTTTTGCTGGAGCTAACAAAGGAGAGAAGTGATGCAAACGGCAGAGAGGGAGATGGGGGCAGGAGGAGGGAAGAGGCTGGGGGTCCTGGGGTGGGGGAGGGCAGGCTGAAACAGCCAGAGAGGAGGTGCAGGGGCTGTGGGCAACAGGAAAGTGCTTGAAAGGGAAACATAGCAAGAGAGACAGGTGGGGGATTAGGGCAAACACACATAGTAATCCAAACTTCTTTAAATCAGATGTTTGTGGAAAAACATGGTTCGCTGCCAGCATCTGAGAGAGGTTGAACTGGATGATCTCAAGAGGTAGCTCACAATTTGTATTCTTTAGCATCCAGACTGCAACTGTGTCACTTTACACCAGTGTGTATGATCAAAAGATTTTCTTAACTACTTCATGGATATTGTGGAAAGAAATGTAGACAAAATCAGATACCAGCATACGGGATCCCAACAGAGAATTTATTTATGATATCATATATAAAATATGACCCAAATTGGATTGGAATTTTTGAAATCAATATTTTTCTAATTTAAATCTTATGTAAATTGTTATTAGAATATAAGATTCTGCAGCTTCTAGACAAAAGCTCACGTATAAGAATTTAGGATCAAAGGCTTCAGACTAATTAAAAAAAGAGAAATACAGAAGAGAGCCCAGTTAAAAGAACTGGCAAGAAAAAAAAATCACAATCGATAATAAATGCACAAAGTAGATCAAGAAGGCAATAAGAAATACACTGCTGTTAGATCAGGGCTTTAAATTAACTTGAGTAGGTGGAGCCAGGAAGCAGCAACGAGGATAAAATGAACCATGTGTCCTGGAATAATTAGATAATTCTCTGACACAACCCACACAGTTTTGGCTGGTTCAGGCCTGTTTCATGGCTGGTCCCTGTGTTGCACCATGGTCCTCCATCCCTCTCCCTCACTCTGGACTAAGTTTCTGTGCAACCACAAGCAGATGTTCTCCAGACTGAAATTCAGAACAGAGAAACAAGCTGCATCGGAAGGTTTAAATAGCTCATGGGGTCATATGGAACATGCCCAGAGCTGGCGATGCTATGGAGACTCTTTAAGAGCAGGTAATTGAATGCAAAGTAGGATGGAGACAAAGTTTTATAGATCTGAATGTACCTCAGCCAACACTCTTAAAATATCTCAGCACATCCATGGGGAAAAAGACAGGGGGAACACATTTGTCTGATTATTTCTCTACATGTTGTACTCTTAAAATCATGCACATCTGCCAGTCGAGATGATTGATTTTGCTCTTCGCTTAGAGCTCTTGTCAGTCAACAAGAGCTATTCCACTAATTTACAACTGTGTCAAATCCAAGCCTATATGGAGCTGCCAATTTTACCCGATTTGTTTGCGGTGCAGGTGTTTCACTCAGAGGGAAGCAGCAATACACCGTGATCAAAGAGGGCTTGAAAGGCCGGAGTGCCAGCGGCAGCCCTGCATCAGGCTGCTGGTGCGAGCCGCCTTGCTGGCTTTTAACGTGACAGTCTACGCCAATAAGTAGCAATTACTAAATTAGGAGTTGATAAGACTCGCACTGAAGTTAAGAGGAGTGGACTCAAGCTGCTCTAATGAATAGCGATGCTGGATCTAGGGCCAGCTAGCTAATGCTGCTGAAGCATTGGTCGGCATAAATAAAACCTGTGGGACAAGTTAGAGTTTACGAGCATTAGGAATGTGTGCCCCCTCTGCTTTCTGGGGTGACATCCCCGCAGACCCCGAGCTTCCTCTGCCGCGCCTGGACCCCCGCCGGCACCCCTGGCAGAAGCTTCAGAGCCCGGAGGAAGAAGCATCGCCGTCGGGGGGCTCCGGGCAGCCTCCAAGGGGCTCCGGGCAGCATCCTCCGGCCTGACCTCGGTGCGGAGCACTTGCGGGGCGTTTGCGGGGCGCAGCGCAGCCCTCGCTCTCCCGGCCCGCCCCGGCCCGCCCCGGCCCCCCCAGGCGGCCAATGCGCGGCCGGGGGAGGCCGAGCCGGGGCCGGCCGGGGGGGGGAAAGAAGCCACCAAAGGCAACTTTCTCACCTTGCCGGGAATAAAGCTCTGCCCATGCTTCCTCAGCCGCCCGCCCGTCCGCCGCGGGAGCGCCCTCCGACGGCCGGGGCGCCCCGCGCAGGGGCCAGAGCCGAGTAGGCGGCCGCCACTCGCCGCCGTCCCCTCAGTCCCTGCAGCCCGGAGCGGAGAGGAGCGGAGAGGGGCGGAGAGGGGCGGAGAGGGGCTGGCTCGATGCTCCGGCCATGGGGCGCGGGGCCCCCCTCGGACGGTGCCTGCTGCGGGCGGCGCTGCTGCTCGCCCTCTGCCCCGGCGCCGCCGGCGGCACCTGGACGTGAGTAGCGGGGCTCGGGAGGGGACTCCGCGGCCACGCTTGTCCGCGGGGTCCCGTGGCTGACCGGGGGGGTTGTGGGGCTGATCCTGCAGGTGGCTGGGCATCGCCGCCGCCGGCGGTCCGGAGAAAACGGGGTGCCCCAGCCCGCCGCTGAGCCCCCGGCAGCAGGAGCTGTGCAGGGAGAAGCCGGAGCTGGTGCCAGCCATCCGGGAGGGAGCGAGCCTCGGCCTCCGCGAGTGCCGCAGCCAGTTCCGACACGAGCGCTGGGACTGCCGCCCCCCGCCCGCAGCCTTCGGGCAGCAGCTGAGCAGCGGTGAGTGGCCGCCGTGTCCCCCCCGTGTCCCCCCTGCATCCCGCAAGGCGACACCGACCCACCCCGGAGCCACCCACGCGGGACTCGACCTGCTGTTGTCCGTCCCAAGGTGTCGCGACCTGTCGCGATTGGTTTTTGCCCACCGCTCCCCGGGGGTGACGGTGCCTTTGGGTAGATCCGCCTAGCTGTGTTGAAACGCTGTTCTTCTTGGACTGGCGGCTGGGGTTGCGCCCTTGCGTGTGTCACGGTTGCTAAATGGCAGTGACACACGCACACACGGCGTTTCGAAAACGTCTCTCGGCTGCAGGTAAAAATCTGCTGGCGGCACCGGACGTACCAGGAGTTACCTTAAATCGTACCACGTGCACTCTGCTAGACGGCACTGCTCGACACCGCGAGCCCAAAGCTGCTTTCGTTGCATGAGCTGATAAGGAAAATGCTGAGATTAATGCAGAAGTGGGGATGTTCTGTTTGTATCGAGTGGCAGGATCAGTGTGGTCCTGCAAGTTTCTTTCGAGCGCTCTGCTTGCTGATTTCAGCATAGCCATTGATGTGAGCTTCATCAAGTATTGCAGTGCCCCGTTTTGGTTTTGTGCCATCTCCACTTTATACTACAGCAGTGGGAAAAAAAATCATATAAACATAAAATAAGCTATAAATAGTGATGCATGTTCCAAAAAAAAAAAAAAAAAAAAAAAAAGATTTAAAGTTTTTTACCCTCCTATATGTAACACACACACTGTGCATTAATCCTTCTAGCCATCGGGAAGAATTGTTCCTAAACACCCATAGCTGAATGACACTGCTAAGCCACGGAGCTTCACTGGAGTGTCCTGGGGAAAGATTTTATAATGGTACCAGTACCACAGACTGACACGAACAGGAGAAAAGAACAAGAACTTTCTTGTCAATGAGCAGGAGCTCTGGAGACTGGAAATAGCAGGTTGTTTTTACAACGGTGAAAATTAGTATGCTGAAATTTTAGCTGCAGTTAATGGTGAGATACTGATTTTAGGTTTGCTTAGAAAGTGTGTTGTGCTCTGTGCCACATTATGCCAGAAGTTACAGAGAGGCTTAAGAGGCCCAGACAGGTACATCCGTGATTCTTAGGATTTAACAGGAACAGATGAAGTTTTTGTATACTGTAAGCTTTGTCATGGCCAGATTATCATAGGAAAAGCACATGGCCAAAATATTCTTGTGCCATCCTGATTTCTGCCTGGTTTAAGAATCTGTGGGCTGTTTGCAACATTGTGAATTACTGCAACCTCAACGTTTACTAAATTTAACATGAAATACATTTTGGCCCTGTACCAAAGTACCCCAAGATCATTGTGGCTTCAAGATCCTCCTCCAAGATGTGAACTAACTTCTTATTCTTCATCAAATTAATATGAGCAGTCAAAAACAGAGGGGAGAGTAAAGGGTTCTAGGTTTGGGTGGGTTTTTTTTGTTTTGTTTTGATTTGATTTGATTAAAACTTAATTGGCTCAAAAGTTTCTGTGTCAAATAAAGTTCCCAACCAGATTTAGAAAGCGGTTACCAGAAATTGCATAGTACTGGCAGCCAGAAACAGCAAAATTAATAGCACGGTCACATGAATAGTCCCTGAAGTCCTTTTTCAGATGTGAATATCTACAGCTTTAAACAAGTTAACGACACAGACCAAGCTGTGACGACTTTAAACTCATAACCGTTCCCTTTTAATAATGCTCTGGCTAGTAAAATCCATTTCTCCGGCTCCGCCAGGAAGGTGATCTGAGGGGGCTGTGAGGCAACATGTCCGTGCGTTGCTTTGCAGGCACGAAGGAGACGGCGTTCATACACGCGGTGACGGCGGCGGGCCTGGTGCATGCCGTGACGCGGTCCTGCAGTGCGGGCAACGTGACCGAGTGCTCCTGCGACACCAGCCTGCAGAGCGGCGGCTCGGCCAGCGAGGGCTGGCACTGGGGTGGCTGCTCGGATGACATCCACTACGGGATGTCATTCAGCAGGAGGTTCCTGGACGTGCCCATGAAGAACGTAACGGGCAAGAGCGGGAGTGGGCTGGCAGCGATGAACCGGCACAACAACGAGGCTGGGAGGCAGGTACGTGTCGCCACGCAGGCGCGGGAGTCGTCGCTTGCTTGGTGTTGGTCACAAAACGGCGTCGGCTGAACACGGGCAGTCCTTGACCACAGGCGCAAGTGGCAAGAACTGCACTGACACCTCCAAAGCAGACATGTGCAAACCCAGAATCAAAGCTGGTTTTGACTGAGTAACTAAACTCCACAGGTTAAAATAAAATCCACAAAGTCCGAGTTAGATCTGGAGTGCTGATCAGGGTAATCACAAATAGGTCATGTTCCAAGCAAACTGTAATGATTCTTGTTCTCAGAATAATACTTGAGGATCTTTTTCCCTTATTCTCTGTAATATTCTGTCATTATCACAACCTGCATTTTTCATTCTCTCTAATGGTGAATAAGCAGACACACTGGACACCAGGCATCAGCACCCAGTTGGGATCCACAGTTTGGGTCCTCATCTGAGAGCAGAAGTCTAGAATCATTCAAAGAGGAAATCAAGATTTAACCTTTTCTTTTAGAAGACGGGATGGAAATGACACTCCCAGGTTAAAGTAGCCCGCTGATTAGGGCACTCATCATAGAAGTGAGAGGAGGCAGGCTTCAGACAGCTTTTCTTCTGCCCAAGAGACTTCAAAGCCTCAGCTACAGAGGGAACACTCCTGCCGTCAAACACTGGGCGTGTGTGTGTGATGCTGGGTCCTACTGTGCTGGTCTGCAGAGGAATAAATGGGGCAGAAAGAGCCAACATAGGGGATGTGAGTCTGTAATCTGGTGGCTGAGGCTTACCTCTGCAATGGCAGAGACTTGGGTTCTGTTTCTTCCTCTAAAATTAGTTTCTCTGCTTTACCTTGGAGTTTTTAACATTGTACACGTTTAATGGCTCTCTCTGGCCCTGTAGTTCTTTACAACTGTTCAGCTCGGTGACAGAGATATAACTGAAGAAAAGAAATGGTGACTCTCTGTTTTTGGCCACACATCTTGATCATACTTGATGGACTCCTTTGTAAATGTAATTTCAGAAAAAAAGCATGGGTGGTTTGTACTGAAAACATTTCTCCTATCAGCCATAGTCTGAGAATAGCCACAGTAATCCACCATATCCAAGGGAGAGCCATGGTGATACCATTGCAACCTGTTTTAAAGTAAATCTGCTTTTACATTTTATGAGGTAATATATTTTATTTAATTAATTTATATTGATGGGAAAAAAAGATCATTAAGAGACCAGCCCTTTTTAGGCCTGAAGGCCTTCTATGAAGACAGGCTGATGGAGCTGGGGTTGTTCAGCCTGGAAAAGAGAAGGCTCTGGGGAGACCTTATAGCAGCCTTCCAATACCTAGAGGGGGCCTACTGGAAAGCTGGGGAGGGACTCTTTGTCAGGGGGTGTAGAGAGAGGACGAGGGGGAATGGCTTTAAACTAAAAGAAGGTAGGTTTAGATTAGATTTTGGGAAGAAATTATTTACTCAGAGGGTAGTGAGGCACTGGAACAGGTTGCCCAGAGAAGCTGTGGATGCCCCATTCCTGGAAGTCATCAGGACCTGGTTGTATGGGGCTTTGGGCAACCTGGTCTGGTGGGAGGTGTCCCTGCCCATGGCAGGGGGGTTGGAACTGGATGATCTTTAAGGTCCCTTCCTACCCAAACCATTCTGTGACTTTATGAAATAAATTTTAAAACTGAGTATATGCTGAGAACAGTTACTTTGGATTTAATTAGATGCCTGTCAGCTAAATCATCTCTAAGGAACAGTGGTTGGTATTGTGTAGTAGGGGACATTAATAATAGGAACAAGAGATTAAGTGGTTATTTCCTTATGGAAAGAGCAGAGTTATTAATCACATTTGTAGAGAAGAGGTAGCTAAGGGAGGAGAGAATAATGTTCATAAAATAATCTCTCTTCAAGTTCATGATTTTTTTAATATATGATGCATTTTTATTTTGATAGTCATTTTTGTCATTAGAAAGTGGATGACAAGTCACAGTGACATTTCAGCCCAGTCCTGCCAATCTGCATTTCACATGCACTGAAACTTCTTTGATATCACTAATTTCCAGGAATTCTGTGTTTTTCATCAGTCTCTGGACTAAGTCAAACTAAACTGAGTGTGTGCCATTTTCTTCGATCAGTGTGGCAGTGGAGACGTAGGGAAGCACCTTCAGAGAAAAAGAGATGTTATTTCTGAGTTTAGGTGGCAGTGACACAGGTCTTCTTGAATCCCGTTCTCTCTTCTGCCTCTAGTTTTAGGTTAGCAGTAGCAGCAGCGGTTTGCTGTCCTCTTGCCTTCAGTGACATTTGCTTCTGTTCTCCTGCACCATCTTGTGCTCAGGACTCATTCCTGCACAGGCTGGGCTACAGCTGCCTCCCGCAGGTGTGCCAGCCCCGCTGCCTGAGGTCATGCTCTGTGAAACCTACCAAGGAACTGTTCATTTTTAATAAACAGCATGCCTCCATCCCCCTAGCCTAGAAAAGAAACTTCTCTTTTGGGGTTGATTTCTTTAAAGGCGGATCAGCTCCCTGGTTTCATCCACCATAGCCTAACAGGGTCCTTCAGGCCCAGAGGACCCTGTAGGATTTCAGGCTTTTCACAATTCTGAGGTTTGCAACAAAGCTCTCAAAGTACCCTTTTGTGGGCTCATTTGTGCACATGATCCATATGCTCATTCCTTTTCCGTGACGCTTTACTTAGTTTTACTTAGATACTGCAAGTCTGGAGGACTTTAGCTCTGGTCATTTTCTAGCAATGGTGTGTTTACTGTTCATTATCTTGGATGAAAATACGCAGAGTATTTAGTCAGCTTCTGTGCATAAGTATTTTGTAACTTAATAGCAAACTATAGGATAAAGCAAATATTTTGACCGTCTTACAGTGAAAGTGAATGTTTATCTCTGGTACTTGGGATTTCCAACAGTGATATCACTGAAGTAAAGTTTAGCAGAACTCTTGATTTTTTTAGTTTCAAAATCCTTGACAATGTGATGTTGGAAAATGTTGACCTTCATGTTTTGGGGCTTACAGGAAGGATGTTTTGCGATATATTTTGGTATCTTACGACCTTTTGTAATAAATGCTATCATGTTCCTGGTTCTGTGTCTTGCAAGAGCAGTCTTCCAGGGACGATACTTCCGTATTTGTTTGGAGTAACTCATGGAACTGGTATGTGGAGAATTCTCTTGTTCCTTTCCTATTTCCATACTAAATGCTATTTTATACGTCTACATCTCATGGTTAACTCTAAGATAAACCAATTCTAAACGAGTACCAATGCTTTGACTGAGTTGTGCACTGTTTATGGTACTAACCTAAAGCTCAGAAGATCCAGATTTCATTCCTTATTCTGCCACAAGATGAATGGTCATCATCTTTTGGCATTGTAATGTTCAGGGTACTTAGATGTGGATATGTGAGCTGCCTTATATAAAAGGACAGGTGAGTCAGGCACTATGGGTTGAGTATTATTCTACTAGTACCCTTCCACTCACGGAAGAGTTTCTGTCCAGCTACACACTAGTGGAAATGTATTTGATCTTCAGCACTTGTTTTCCCACATGCAAATAGATTGGCTCATCAGAAGGTTTATTTTTATAGGTACTTGTGGGTTGGCACCAGACCCACTAACAGCCTGCAACTGTTCTTAAGTGTTGTACCTCCATTAGGACATCTGCTTATCTTCATGAAGTTCTTGCTCTCTTCTACCAGTGGCTTCAATTAGTCTATGTGATGGCAAGGGTAGGCTTTCACTGCAAAACAAGTAGTGGCAACCCCTGTCTCACAGCTGAGAACAGTGCCTGCAAACGGAGAGCTTCATTTGGAGTTATTCAGCAGGGATTGGCATTAAGGGGTATACAGACTACAATTCCACTAACACGGTCCTGATCTGAAGACAAATCTGTGCTTTCTTCCCATCCGCCTCTTGTAGCCACACCTTCCCACCCCACAACGCTCCCTCTGTTAATTATATCAGATCAATGAAAGGAAGTCCGTTAAAAATGATATTTCTTTCAGGTTAATTTTTAACACAGATCAGTGTTGACCACTGTGTCCAGTTCATCACTTAACCCTACACTCTTGCGCAAGTACCATCACAGCCAGGGGCAGCAAGCGGCAACCAGCGCAAGAGGAACCACTGCCGGTGGGCTCATGGCTGAGCCTGACACTTGGAGACCTGTCTCAGTTCAACACTGACCATTATCACAACCAAAAGTCATTTTAGTTTCATGACCAGCCTTAGAAAACTGGAAAACTGTCCCAGCCCGCACTGACAGACACATCTGTCCACTGTGTGTGATTAGCAGTGTTCCTCCTAACTTCTCTATGAAGTTTTGTTGTTTAGGGAGACTCCTGTCACAGTATTTCGTTAATAACTGAAAAGATTCACCATGTGAATCTAAAGGTGTTAAATCAAGCGCTTGTTGGGGAGCCAGTTTGGAAGTCATGCTCTCAGTGTCTCTGTGCACCACTGAGGCACCAGTGTGTGTTGCAACCACCTCCCAGCAGAAGGCTGCTGCGCTGGCTCTGTAGGCACTGTCCTAGGTTTGTTTCCAAGAACACAGCAAGGGAAGATTCCTGGTCCCTAAATTTTGCCAGATGTTCAATTTGGGAGTTTGTTCATTAAAGTTCACAGGACAGACTGAGATCTAGGGCTCTGTTCTGTGATCAGGCAAAGCAAGATTTCAACTCCCAGTGCTGTCAGCAGAGATGACCCACACATGTCCAACTAGAAAATTTGCTCGTCCTTGCAGCTGGGAAGCAATAGCCTGGGGTCATGCACATCTGTGATGACACCATCGATTGTTTTAAAGTGGATTGCATCAAAACTTCATGCAAGGAGCCAGAGACACACAAAACAGGAATGCAGATGTTTGCAACTGCTGTGGATGCTCCCAGTGACTCTACACTGCAACCACATTTGTAGTACTTGCACTGGTCCAATCTTCCATACACTGCTACTATATGCTGTATTTTTATATTTTGACATTAACCTGAGATTCCAACATCATTTTCCACTCCTGTTTAGAAACTACTTCCTTCTAGCTTTCATTATTTTATCCTCAGAAAAAGACTTCTGAGTGTCACCTGCTGGGCTACTTGCCCACATGGAAGTAACTCACTCATAGTACCTAGCAGACATGTCCAATGCTTCCCCAGACAACTTCTGGATCATTCTGCCTCATCCAGGTTTTACTGTGCTTTATTCTATCAGACCTGGAAGCACTTCCCCCCCCGCCCCCAACAAACCAAACCGTGCATTTTTCCTCTGTTGTTTCCTCCCTATTTAGCACCTTGTCAAACCACAGTGAAGGCAAGGGTTGTATCTGAAACTATGTAAGGCTTATAGCACAACATGGTTTCAAATTACTTTGAGACTCCAATAACTTGCCATGATACAAATAAATAATCATTAGAAAATGGAAAATACTATTAAATCCCTTCTGTTTGTAAATTGTGTGTAATATCTGTGTTTCAATATTGTGTTTCTTTTTTCCTTGATACTTTTTAGGTTATATGTATTCTAACAAAGGTTTTCTGTCTTTGGATGTCAAATTCTCATCTGCCTCAGTCACTGTTATGCCTTAATGATGCACATTCTGACTACCCAGTGATTTCCTTATTGATAGATTCTGAAGATATGAGCACAAAGTCAGGTCTGTCTCTTAAACAGAAACTAGCCTGTGAAGGAGAGAAGATAAGTATCTGCAAAAATTGCTGCTAGTTGATTTGCCACTGAAAGAGGCTGTGTGCTTTGTGGTGAGGATCTGCTTGTTGCACTGGTCTTCCTTTTCGCAGTGTAGGGAAAAATCTCCAGTCTCAAAAGCAATCCACAGCACCTGGAAATATCTCCTGCATCGGTGCATTACTTCACCAGGTTTCTTTGCAAAAGCTAATGGCTGTTTTAGGTCAGGGTATACACCTGCTGTTTCTTGCTAATGGTTCTTTGAATGCCTCGCTTGTTTGGCTTTCATAGTAACCTCTACCAGTAAGTAAGTCCTATTCATTCACCAAAGATGTGACTCCAGGCAAACACTTTGGTCATGTGTATTTTTAATAATGTTTGTAGAGTTACATGCAAATACCTACACGGGGTTGTGTCAATATCTCTTGGGCAGAACGCTCTGGGAGGCCTCAATTCACACTGAAATGCATGGACTTAACCATGTTGGACTCGGCCCAAACTTCAGTGACCACATTTACCTTGATAAAAAAATCTCAGTTTAACACATGGAGTAGAAATAGCTTGTTTGATCTGCTTCATGTCTTGACTTGCTCCAAAACTTGGATGTGCTGTCTGAGCTACAAATAAGCCAGCTGGGCCTTGAGTTTATTCCTGGTCATGGGTAACAGCAGAGGGTCAGGAGGCCTCTGTAGACTTCCAGGACTCTGTTCTTACTGCAGAATTGGGACTCAAGAACAGGCACTAATTAAACTTCTTTCTCTAGGAAAACTAGAGGAGGGTTTTAGATTTTTTTTTTCCTCTTTCCTAAAACAGTTTGAGGAAGGCAGACTGATGATGGTTAAAATCTGTGGGGGCTGTGGAGGAAGTGAACACTTAGGATGAATATTAATAAACAGCATCAAAAGTTTTTTTATTTTCTCCGCTCTGTGCGAAATACTGGTTCTTTCACAGAGGAATAATTTGAATATGCATTGGCTTTGCTGCATGAAAAGTTTCAAGAAAAACTAAAATTCACTCCTTCTGTTAAATTTCCCAATTGCCTTTATTTCTGGAAATGAAATGTGGGGTAGAAGGTTAATAAAACAGCATACTGTAACATGGGCTCTGCACACCATTAACCAACAGCCCATATGAGTCCATGGATGGCTACAAAGAGTACAGTTCATGGAAAGGTAAAACAAAACAAAACAAAATCATGATACCTTGTCCTTTGCTATATCTTGCATGTGATTATTTTTTTCTTTAGTTTTTTTCCTAACTGTAATGTGGGATGTGTCACAAATCTAACTGTATAATTTTATACTATGACTATTAGCTATTCCAGAAGGGAGCATTATACTGATTGCTGACTGATTGAACTATTATGTTATATATTATTTAATATATGTCTGATTTTTGGGTGGTCCTTTGTGGGGCCATGATTCGGACCCAATGACCTTTTTGGGTCC
Source organism: Cygnus olor (assembly GCF_009769625.2). NCBI lineage: Eukaryota > Metazoa > Chordata > Aves > Anseriformes > Anatidae > Cygnus > Cygnus olor. The sequence continues at coordinate 24,828,505 of NC_049169.1, read as the reverse complement.
CTTCCAACTCAGGATATTCTGATTCTATGATTATAGTCCCAGATAAAGGAAACTACTGGTTGTTTACAGATTCCAGTTCTTTGAGATTTGCTTTCATATAAACTGTGCCAAAATTCTTGTGTGTTGCAAAAGCTGAATGCAGGCTGCAGATTCCCACTGTTAGCTGGACATCCGCTGTACAGTCCAGTGCTTGCATCCATCAGGGCATAGCCGTGTAGCCTAAGGGCATTTAAACACTGGAAACCCGTGACAGTACTAGTGTGCCTAAATTACAGGAACACGCATTGAGACTGTAAGAAGCACTGACCATCTTCAGCTGCAGAGGTGAGCTGAACCTACCTCTGCAGAGGTATAATGACACCTTCCATGGCCTTTCCCTGCAGCTCAGAGATGTGGGCATCCACCTGCTCTCCCAGCACGGGTCTATTCCTGGGCACCTCCAGGGTCAGTGGCTTTGGCTGCTGAGCCACGCTGGTCACACAGGCACTCCTGAGCAACCTCAAGCCATTCCTGTCACCTCAGCTACAGACTGTGTTGGGACTGTTTAGAGGTCTTGGTGGTAGCCCAAAGGCACCCTTAGAAGATGTCATGGATAAGCTCAGTACATCTCTTCCATCTTAGGAACAGTGCTGTTACCCATCCTTTCCCTGCTTCCACTCCCATTATTCAGTGGACACTGTGAAAAAGAACACGTTGTTTTGGGTATTTAGGATACTTCAGAAAGAAAAGCTGTCCAGAAATACAAGCTTTCATTATTGTGATTACCTATTGCTCAGTTATGGCAAATGGCATAGTGCACATGCAGAGCACTTCTGGAGATGTTCTGAGCACTAACACAGGTTGCTCAGAGAGGCTGTGGAGTCTCCCTCCTTGAAGATCTTCAGAAGCCACTTGGACACGATCCCAGGCAAGCTGCTCCCAGTGTCCCTGGTTGAGCAGGGGGTTGGACCAGATGACCTCCAGAGGTCCCTGCCAGCCTCAGCCATCTGTGATCAGGCTTCTCATACTGGGGGTTCAGAGGTGGAAACCTCATTCATAAAACATATCTTTCTATGGCCTAGCTTCCCAATCAGTGCAATGGCAATAGCAGCAATAGTATTAAATACTTAGAAGCATCTGGGTTACTGATTTCAACCCATATTCCTAATGAGAGAAAGACCACATCCAAATGTTTTTCTCCATTTGCTTTCAGGCTGTAGCAAAGCTGATGTCAGTGGACTGCCGCTGTCACGGTGTATCTGGGTCCTGTGCTGTGAAGACGTGCTGGAAAACCATGTCCTCCTTTGAGAAGATTGGCCGGTTTTTAAAGGATAAGTATGAAAACAGCATACAGATATCAGACAGACTGAAAAAAAAGTTACGCAGGAAAGAGAAAAGCCAGCGAAAAATACCAATCCAGAAGGAAGACCTGCTGTATGTGAACAAATCGCCCAATTACTGTGTAGAAGATCAAAAGCTGGGAATCCCCGGGACTCAGGGGAGGGAATGCAACCGCACATCGGAGGGACCCGACGGCTGCAACCTCTTGTGCTGTGGGCGCGGGTACAACACCCATGTGGTCAGGCACGTGGAAAGGTGCGACTGCAAGTTTGTCTGGTGCTGCTATGTGCGCTGCCGGCGGTGTGAGACCATGACGGATGTACATACCTGTAAATAAGGTTAAGCACAGAAAATGAAGCCGGGTCACCCTGCACTGTATTGTACACAGAACCGCTGCTCAAGCAGCAATTGCTCTTACCATGTGGGATTACAGGGGATCAGCCTCAGGGGGAATGGGCACTGCCAAACCAGGGGCAGTCCAAAAGTTTGGTGTATGAAAGAGCAACTGAGTGAAGAGCAGCCTGCACACAGGGACAGCTAAAACAGCAAGAAAGGACTCCTGATGGCGCATCTGAACTCCACACTAGAGCTAAAATCTTTCTAAGTCTTGAATAGCTACAGTATGAAGATCAGTGTGGTCATTAGGTACATGGAGAAAACTCAAGGTTGTTAGCCGGAGAATGTAGGGCTAAGAGGCTTGTAAGACACATCAGATGGATCCACTGGACAATTCATTTCTGCAGGCCTTACAAAGAAAGAGCCAAAACCACAGTTACAGGTTACAGGAAATGTTCAACTGTTCACCATGAAGCATTTCCTTTGTGACTGTTCAAAAAGCTGTTTGCATCATATGCAGAAAAGCATCTGGTACCCAGAAACTTGTGCCTGCAGAGGTGGGCACTGGTGGGATGGGAGAGGAGGGTCCCTTGTCCTGAAACAGGCAGTGTCTGGAGCAGAGGGGCTAGAGCACAGTTTGATGAACATGAATGGTGTGCCAAAGAGCAACCTCAGGATTTTGCGTAAGTTGTCTTTCAAATGCACAAAGGACAGGTCTGAGGAGGGACTGAAATACTGCTTGGTATCTGAAGGAAGTACAGCCCTTCACAGGTATTTCCTCAGTACCTGAATGCACAATTTGGGAGTCAGCCAGTCATCACCCCACTGCTGGACTGCATGTATTAACCTGCCACGTTCAACCATCTTGCTGGTGGTTCACCACCATTTTCACAATTAACCATACGGGATTCAGCCCAAAGAAATCTGTCAGAAAATGAAAGATTTTAAGAACATTGATTGCTTTCTCTTATAAGAGCTAGAACTTTTCATTAATGTCCTAAGTAAGTTCAATGCACAATGTAATTTAAGGATTGGCTCACACCACTAAAATATTTACTGTTATTGATAACATCTTCTGCCCTTCCATATGTCGGCTTAATTTTATTTTATATCTGTGAAAGGTTGTTCATTTTTATGCAATGGTACAATTCCTGGTTTAAAAAAACATCATGTGAAAGGATTTCTGTTGTTTAAATGTGCAAAGACCTATTTTTGATAAGACAAGAAAGTTTATATTTTGTAAATATTTAAATTATGCAAGTTATGTAAAAGGTTTCCAAAACAAACGTGATAAGATTACAGCATTTGACACTTGCTGATTAGATATTTGTTTCTATTGTAATAGTTTTTAATTGATTTTTATTTGCATGTGCAGGGGGAACTTATTCAGAGGATTGCAGAAATGTTCTTTTTCTTACCATCAGGATGGTTATAACTATTGCAGTTAATACTGAAGAGAAGTGACACACTGAAGAGAAGCACTTATTTGACATTTTAAATGAACCTTTATTTACTATTCTTTATAGTTTTTTCTGTTCTTTTAAATCCATTTTGCATACAGTGAAATTCTGACTTCAGTGGTAAGTGGCAGTACTCCCACCGACATCAAGGGAGCTAGCTGGGGGTTGCAGTCCCTTAACTTGTTCCACACTGGCGGGCAGTTTTTAGAAATAAATCAGCTTAGAGGTTTTGGTTGAGGCTTTAAAAGTCACTTTTTTTCAAAAGATTCCCTGTCACTCTCATTGGGTGTGTAGGTCAGGAGCGAGCAAATTAAATCTTCTGTGCTCTGGTACTTTGGTACCTTAAGTGGTGTATCTGGAATAGAAGAAGCCCTTTACCTGCTGGGGACCATCCCTCCACTTCTGGCCCAATTTCTCTTCGTTGACCTACCCAGATCTGCTATTTAAGAGAAGGGTGCTCAGCATTCCTGTTGCTGTCACAGGCAGATTCAACAATCTTCCTGTGAAAGCTTGGATGGGGAGGACACATTCTGGTGGAAGATCCTGAGGTGGAGTTGTGAAGGGTTCAGATGGTTGTTCCCGTCTTCTGGAAAATAACCCCACAGTCACTACAGGCAATGCCACAATGGGTCTGTGAGCTACATGGACGTGCTGCTGGTCACTATAGATATGAAGGTGTAGATGTCCTCTCAATGTGCTTTACATCGAGCTGCTGGCAGACACAAGTGCCTCAGTGTCCCACGTGAGACTGCTCGTACCTGTGCCTTGACGGAGATCAGTACAGAGATCAACACCGCCTTGTTGTACAGGCCTCCAGGAGGAACCAGCTGCTGGGATTTCAGCAAGGAGATCGAGATCATCTCTTGAAACAGCACTGATCTGTACCTCAAAATTACCTTAGCTTCTACCTGACCTAAAGTTTCTTCCGTGCCTGAACTCAAGTAGGGAAAATCACCTATGATGTACTTCTTAGTAGGCCTTAACTTCTGGCAGGGGGAGGAAATGGTCCTGGGCTCCTGGGCATGAGGTCAGCTTCAGGGATTTGCCCAGGAGAACAAATCTCAATAGGCTGTTTTTGTGGGTCAGAACGGGAACTGTTCAGTGTGGGTCAGCACTGAACTGGGGAGTCGGGCAGTCACGACAGGGTCAGTGCATTTAGGGTGTCTCTCGCCTGCTTGGATAGCTCCTAATTGAGGCTGCAGAGCAGTCATCTGGATTAAAAATAATAATAATAATAATAATAAATGTTATTAATAAAGATTTTTTTTCTGGATTGAGGGGAGGAAGCTTATTTCTTTTTTCTAAGTGTGATAAAAAGCAACAAAGAGAAGTGGCAACATGGTTTATAAAACTATACATAGTTTATGAGGGCTACTATGTCTGGACAAATATGTGTGAGGGATTAGAAGCTTCAGGGGCAACAGAAGGACCCAGCTTGCCCCTGGGGAAGTCAAAGGGAGCTGTTTTGTGGGGGACAGCATTACGCTTTCTGCATGGAGGGCAGCACCTTGGTGAAAGCAAGTGGGTGCACTCAGAGGGGGTCCCTGCTCAGCCCTCAGCTGCACCCGCATCGTGTGCTTGTAGGCAGGGGGAGCAGAAGCAGGACTGAGTGCATCGGGAGCATGAGCCTCTCTCTGCCTATAGCAGTTGAAACTGGTGTTTAAGTTAAGCTCCATTGTAACTTACCTAAGTTACATCCATAAAACTAGTTCTGTGTGGGCTGTGCCTGTAAAAGTAGTTCTGGACCTGATCAGGATATGTTGCTCTGTAGTACTGCATTGCTCTGTAGTAGCACCAGGGCCAAATAAATTAGCTGACATCCACTGCAGTATTTATTCCACAAAACTGCCTTCAGTTCTTCCACACTCTGGAAAGAGTCTCCCGTGGGTGAGAGCAAGAGCAAGAACTATATGTAAGCCAGCAAGCCTCCTGAGCTTTCGAACAGGAGCCTACATAGGACATATGTGGTTCAGCCACTTTTGTGGGCATATGCCACTGAGATGGACTTCAATCGCTCAGTTTGATAGTGTGTTTTATTGTTGTTGTTTTTTTCCCAGTGCTAGTAAATGACAGATATATGAAACATATGTGCAAGGTAAACAGTAACAATTCACCTTGGTCGTTCAGAGGATATGATGCTAACAGGGCATGCACTTTGGCTGGGATTTCTGAGGGTGCTGAGATGTTTGATTTCCTTGGAGGTAGCAAACAAATTTAGGGGAGTTTCTCATAGAGCAAAACTGTCATGGTTACATCACATAAAGTGCTGAAGTGGTACCAACTCATTCTCCTGGTTAAAGTTTATTAAACAAACAAACAAACACATAAAAGGAGCATACCTCTGTGGCAGACTTCATGCCAAATGAGGCAGTCTTTGTCTGACCCTGTAACATATTGTAGATATCACTTGTTCTCCCACTTATAAAGTCAAAGTCATTTTAAACTAGCAGGGTGGAATAATTTTTTTTTTTTTTCTAGATAACCTGCCAAAGATGCTAACTGTGATTCCTTTCCTGACTGTATCCTGCTGGGTGATCCAGAGTACCCCAGTCCAGTAACACTAGCAACAGTGCATGTGGTGTCATGACTGCTTCTCATTTCACACACAGATTTGCAATAGCAATGTTTAAGATTTTAAATAACCTCACATTTTTTCACTTTTGGTGAACCAGCACAGTGTAGTGCATGGCTCAAGTGCTAGCACCTAGCTGAGAAGCAGGGCTTCGCACCTCTGCCTCCAATGAGCATACCCAAGGAGGGGAGGTAGTAGCAGTTTTCTGACTATAAATGGGAATTTGTGGGCAAAGGACTTGTTTACAGTCACTTGGAAAAGCAGTGACAGACCTAGGTATTTTTTATAAAATAGGCAGGTCTCCTGATTATGAACCTAACGCTTCTGCTATCTGATCACCACATTTGCTTCTCAACTCATAGTTTGAAATCCGTGGTTTGCCAGCCAGGACTACACAGAGACCATCCCAGTAGTGGTTGCTGGGCCAGTGCTGCTGTAGAGTTCAGTACAGTGTTCAAGGACAGGCAAAGACTACAGTTGGATAAAGTTGTGTTTCCTAAACATGGACTCCTGTGGTTTCTATTTGTGGAAGGTAAATATGCTTTTTCCCTTCACAAATGACAAATTCATCCTGAAGGGAATGATGTTTGTGAACTCCATGTTAAATGAATGCTAGACATAATTAATGTTAAAATACTAATTAATACGAAATACTAATGCTAAAATATATTACACTAAGCACTTAATGCCTGTCCCAGATTCTGCTGTCACACTGAACTGACAACTATGTAATCCCACAGACAGCTCTGTTAACTAATGGATGGTTTACTCAGCAGAGAATGAAATGACAATTAATCCTCTCCGGCCACTCTGTCAGCACTTCAGGGCTGAAAGTGTGGTGGCAGACAGGGCCATGACGCTGCGATTCATTTCAGCCACCAGATAACACTGCCAGGTGAAGCCTCCGGCACAGGCTGGAACCGGGATGCCAGGGCTGATTTCTGCGGAAGGTAGCTGCCACCTTGTTTGTGCAGCAAAGTGGTGTAATAAATAGAGGTAGGTTAGCTAAGATGGACACACATGTGGAGTTTAGATGCATTAATTGAACTGGAAAAAGATACAGAGATTCATTACAAGAGTGCCACATACCTTCTGAAATGCCTTGCTGACTCCGAGCCAGTAAACATGCGTGCATCCTCATCTCAGCTAAATGGTCAGAGCCTATCTCAGGGTTTGGCCATGTTATTTTCCTCTCAGCCTTGCTATTTTTGTGACTATGCAGTGTAATTTTAAATGAGCTGCACACTTCCTTTTTTTAGTTCTTCAAAAATCATCAGCTTTTCAGCCCTTATTTTGATATTTTTACTTTTAAGTATCAAGTTTTGTGTGTACCAGGATGTCCCAATTAAAATACTAAAACTTCTGACTGGGTAAGTCTTCTATTATAATTTTCCCCAAAGTTCTGAAAAAATACATAAAAAAAAATACATATATATTTGGTTGTGGAGCAGAATGACATATTTCATAAGCACTTTTCTAGAGCAAAAGCTTGATACCACACAAAGGGTTAAAAAAAAAAAAAAAAAGGCCTAAGCATTATTTATGTGGCTGATCATTTACTGTCTGTGCTGAAAGGTGCATTGTGTCTTGTGCTACTAGCACAAAACCAGCTGATGGCTAAAACGTCTTTTGCACAGACCAATCTGCCCCATAATCTAAGAAATTAATTTGGCACTCTATTGTATCTCAGTGTGTACTAAAAAATATTTTGACATTAAACACACCGAGTTTTTAGAGAATCTATATATCATTAAGAGAACCAACACACAGAGGAACAGGACATCAAAGTACAATTCAATGTTAGTTTAAAATGTGCTAATGGGATTTAAAACAAAAATAAAAAAACAGTTTTGGCTAGTCATTGCTGATTATGCCAATGGGAGCAAATACAAAAATTGCCTGAAACTTAGAGAATGAAGCTGTTAACTTTTATACTTGCTGATTTTGGAGACTAGACTGGGGTTTCACAGCTGGTTTACCTGAGCATGTTCTCGCCCTCCCTAACCCTGTGCTGCCTCCAGCCCATGGATCAGTTTAGCAATATGTTTCACAGAAACATGCCACAAACAAGAGCTTTGGCTGAGTCTGGAGCAGCAAACTCCAGCAACAACACACCGATAAGGACTTAGGGAGGCAACCAGGAGCAGTAACTCCTTGAGCTGACTGTGCTGCCAACGTCCCACAGTTGCAGTGCTAAGAAACCAATCCAAGCATCTTACGTTGTAATGCAAGAGAAATGGTTACCCATCTGCTTTGGGCTGTCTCTTGAGATCAGAAATTTAATGGAGAGGATGAAGTGATTTATGTGCATTTTACATAGTACACAATGTGCCTGGACTATTACAGTGCTCTATACTGATCCCTACCCCCCTCAATATATATGTAATAAAGCTCCGAAACAAAGTTTTATTTTCTACATACCCCAAAGGATAATAAACAGATTATCTGTGTTGTGCCACATGGGTGTTAGGTGCTTTAGAGAAAATATGAGAGTGCAGATATAAAAGCCAGAAATCAAGACATTACCCACCGAGTTTTCCACTTGGAAAGGATGATTCAACTGCCAAGATCTGGGACCATGAGGCTGTACTGATAAAGAAAATGTTGAAATATAATTAGAAGATAATTAGCCAGAAGGGATTGCTGTATCACAGGAAAAAAAAATAAAATGCAGGCTATGCTCCACGGAAGACGGCACTCCCTTCCACCACCATCCATCAAGTTCAAAGAGGAGACATGATCCCATCCTAAGCTGGGAGTGCCTTTTTCACGTCAACTATGCTGTGTCCTGCTATGAGCAACACCCTAAGAAAGGAACAAACATTTCTGTGGGAATGAAATATTACAAGAATGAGATATTTAAAAGATAAATGCAAGATTAAAGGGATTGGGTTGTATGTCCTAGTAAGGAAATTGTAGGGCCTGGAAAAAAATAAAAAGACGATTTCCTACCTAGGAGAATAACGATCAATTTTTAATTTGCTAAGAATTAATCATTAATTTTCAGCAAAGAAGGTTTTATAATGATCCAAATCTACCTAGATGGATGCATAAACAAAGGAAGAGATGCCTGAGGAACCTGATTTAGCCTGGGTCTATGGAGGATGCATTAGATCTTGGTTGTAAGGATGAAAGGAACTACTACAAGGAAAGAGAGGTGAAACTACAAGTGGTTTTAAGCTAGCTTGGTTCTGAGGCCAGAGATAAGGTCATCAGAAATTTAATGAAACATCTCAAGTAAAGCACGTTCTCTCTCGCCATTCTTCATATTTTGTCCATGCAGACATGCAGTTCTTCCTCCACAGAGGCAGCAACAGGAGGTGGTTGAGCCCAGGTGTTTGCTCCTTTGCTCAGAGGGCAAGAAGCAGGGTCCCTCATACCCTCAGTACAGCATCGGAAGCAACTGCCATCTCGTGGTATCAGGTCTGAGACTGAACTAGCTGGGATGCTTCCATCTGCAATGGTCTGATAGCTGAGAAAGCTTCCCAGCATCTTCCAACCTGGGCTCCACCCCAGACGGTTTCTGGAGGGGCTGTGGTTCTTCCCATCTGCACACATGGAAGTCAGTCAACACACATTGGTAGCATTACTTTATTTCCCCTCCTGATTTATCCACCTGGCTTCTAAACTGCAGATAATCCAAACAGTTTAGGAGACATTATGTATGCATTGAGTGTTATGAGTCTTGTCAACATCTGAGGGAACCATATGCCACATAGAGACATCTGCAAAGCAAAACATGCCAAGCAAAGAGAAGCCTTTTCTGAACCAGCACTTGGGAAACTACGGCTGTTAAACCCTCTACTCTTTCAAGAAAACAATATTTGATCATGAAAGATGCTAGGGAAGATGCAGAGGGTATGTCAAGGCAGAGATCTTCAGCATCTTTCTTAAGACTCATCTGTTCCACATAAAGCAATGATAGTACAGCAGTTGTGAGCTGTGGCTTGCAATGAAGTCTTCAGGAGGCTTGGATCCCAGCTGTGCTCCTTGGGCAAAATGAAGTCACAGTCTTCTTGTGTCCTCCCCCTCTTCTCACAGCTGCATTTTTTGAGGAAGACATGCTCCGCATCTTTCCTTCCTTCCTTCGCTGCTGTCTTCAACATGCTGCAGATGATCCCATCAACTTGTGTAGGAAAATACGTATCCTGGAGCTTTGTCATACAGATACCTTTGCATGAAGCTATTTGTACAAAATGCGTTCATCCTCACACCTCACAACATCCTCCCACAAACTGTAGAAGACACTAGGGAGGCCAGAGAAGTAATCTTCCTGCTTGGTCAGTTAATTGAAATTTAATTGAAATGTGCATCAATTACCAAAGCCTCACTTCTTGAGAGTAAGGGTCAGCTTGCTTCAACAGGAGAGAATACTAAAACTAGCACGCTCAAGGCAGAGAACAAGAGATGGCATGTGAACGAGACGGTAAGCAGACCAAGGTGATGGACAACAGCAAGGAGACCCCATTTGCATGGCCACTCCAGTGCGAGTTTGTTTCATATACTTCAAGTCTCAAATGTAATGATTCTATGATAGGATACAGCTATTAGAGAATGAGGAAGGAGGATTTCCATCAAAATCACAAAAAAATCAAGTGATTTAAGGAAAAATTATAAAAGATAACCCTACCAGTTTATTGCTTTAAAGACTGTTTTTAAATGTTTTGTGGCAGGTCCAACTTTAGCAGGTTAAACAATCAGAATATATTTACTTCCTTCAGATTGCTGGGGGTAAAAAAACGGCATGAATTTAAAGATGAGGGCTAAAAGAGGTCTGATTTCAGTTCTATTTCTTCTCCGTTTCATTTTGTAGAGGAAATCTGAACTTTTTAATTTGATGAATGATGAAATATGCATTGACATTCAAAATCAAGAATAAAGACAATAGTGCAAGGAAACTACTAATACTTTTTTTTTTCTTACCCTCTTAAGCCCCTGCCAAGTACCTTCAAAATTTTTCTATTATTTTGGACAGCAGCACAACCAATAATGGCTTATTCACCAATAAAAACGTATTTATGTGAAAATCCCAGGACTCAGGAAACCAGTTTTCCACAATACCCTAATGGTATGAAATAAAATTTATTTTCCAATTGATAGAAATGAAGGGTTTTACTTTATTTGATGACAGAGATATACACGATTTTGACACATCCTCCTAAACAAGAAAATCTGAAAGATTTAACAAAAACAATTTCACCATAATAAGGTGCTTTTATTGCTGTTCTACATTAAATTTGAGGGAAAACCACATTATTTAAGAAGCTAGTTAAACATACAGAACAACTCGGAGTCCAGACTTGCTCTGATATCACAGGTTATTTGACTTGCAAAGCAATTCCCAATATTGCTTGAATTTTTTAGTGCACACATCCATCTCATAAGACATCAATGGTAACAGTATTTGATCACCGCTGTTTTCAGCTTAGGCTGTGGGTTCCTGAAAAATCCTTTGTGGCTTTTGTCCCATGGTACTAGCTAGAAGTTGTTGAAGGTCGTTGAAGATTGTACCAGAACTCATGGCATGAAACTCCAAGAGATTATAACCAATTCCGTGACAGCCCCTGTTTCCTGAATACCAACACTTTTAGTTACACCATGCTAACTTGGTTTCAGTGAAAGATCGAGCTGGCCATACTTAAAAGAAACTGAAGTTTCCAATAAAAGCTGTTTTCTGACAGCTCTGATATGAGCTAAAGAATAAGGCCACTTCAACTTGGTCCATTTTTTTGCTTTGAAAACAAAAAAAAGAAACATTGTCAGTTAAGTTTGAATGTTATACATTGCATAACCTTATATACAATGCTTTCGCTAATACCTCACTGTAAGCACAAATGACCTCAGTTCACATTAGATGTAACATAGGCAGTAAAGGTTCGTAATGTTATACCCTGAAAACTGCTGCTAAAAGGCAGACTGCTTTCTAATAGGTTCTTTGCAATGGGAAATTTATTCCTGGTGTTAGAACTAAAGCAGGAAGGCGTTCCACTTTGCACATTTAACAAGTGACTAACCAGTAAGGCTGAACAGCCATAGGTAGACTAAATGGTTAAACAGCAGTATAAAAATTGTAATAAAAACTGCACAAGTTGCCATAAGTACTGTTGCTTAACATGCCAAATCTCTTCTACACAGTAAACACTGTTTTCAAGTGGAGTACAAACCCTTTCAGCTGCTTTTAAGTATCATGTATACTATGGATACATTTACTTTCATTTTTCTCCTAGTAAAAATAATTCATATTGTGCTTTTTGTGGCATATGTGCATTTCAGTATCATGTTTTCTTCCTTTGTTAATTATTTGGTTTTGGTGGGGAACTACAAAATAAATTTCTGGAGCACTTGTTATTAGAATAACCAATTAGCTTCAATAAAAAGTGGTGCTGCCACTAAAAAGGCAGAGATAAAAAAAATTAAAGCTTTTTATTAACTTATCACTAAAATCTACATATTCCACAAAGGTTATATACTCACAGCAATATTAGAAGACAGTACATTTGTCAGGATCTATTTATTATTGGCATATGCAATTTATTAGCCCGTTGACCTACGAGATATTATTTACCATAGGCAAACTAAATACTGTGCTTTTAAGAAACCTGTTTAGAAATGATTTGATGTTTATTTGGAACATATTTACAAAAAGGACTTTTATGTGTTAGCAATAAATAATCCCGATATTCAAAATGTCAGTGCTCATGCACACACCGACAAGATGGCTGCATGCTTAAAAATATTATTTACAGTACAGTCTCCTTCATAGCCCTCTCTCTAATAACAGCAGAAAGTGCATTTTCTTCCATTTTCTTTCTTTTTTCCTTTTGTTTTGATTTAGTCTTGCTTCTGAGGGATACAGCCTTCCATCTCAACAACTTCTGGCCAACCTTCATATTTGTTTGTATCCTTGTTGTTCTTTATATGCTGTAAATAGAAAATATCAATCTACTTTTAATGTGAAGTCACTTACCCTGTTGCTTTAAGTATGGCTTTAAAAGACACTTCTATGTAATTATTTTCAGGAAACAGACAAAGAAGGTGGTAGTATTAGCCTCTTGTGCTTTTTAAGTATCATCAAATACAACAGCCTCTCAGTACTCACCATCTAAAGTTGCTTGCTCAGACAAGTATATGCTAAAAACAGGTGAATCTGACTAGTGAAAACATTTTTAAAATTTATCATGGATGTTTATTCAGGAAGAGAAACAAGCAAGGAAAAGATCAACTGCCAAGAGAACATAAACCACTAGGTTTAAGTTAAATAAGGACACTAAACTTACAGGGCACAGAAAATAAATAGTCAGATTTTATGAAAATTACATAAGGCTGAATGTTCATTATTATTATTATTATTATTTTTTAAATTAGGGGTTTATTTTTCCAAGAGGCAACCATCTGCTGTCAGGTAAGACATTACTGCCTCCAAGAGTTTACCATTGCTCCTACGCTAGTTCCCACTCCCTTAAAAGCTGGCAAAAAGAGAACAGGCTTGCTCTCCACGTACAAAGCTACCTTTACTGGTAATTAAAGGCAGCAATGACACATGTTGAATTGCAGCTATTAAAGTATGTGGATTTGTTTAATTTCACAAGTTTTCCTATGGCAGCAGTAATTTCTGACAGAAGAGCAAAGTGAACAGCCGGGAACACGAACACCTTAACTACCACTCATCTATCAGAGGTTAGCAGGTCTAAAAATGAGTGTTATGCAGTAAATTTTGAATTATCAGTTTAATTGAATCCATTAAAAAGAATTAATCTAGTTATTGGGATAATAAAACCCACCTACATAAGATTTTTTTTCTTATTTGCGAATCATGATGGAATCATTTTGCACATTTAAAAGGGGGAGACTAATCAAGGAACAAATTTGAAAATAACACTGTGTGCCATTACTGCAATATCCATTTTGGACAACCTCAAGGCATTTATAAAACATGCTAACCCTTCATTAACGTAAGCTGTTGAATTCCACTAAGTTATAGAATAACAGACCTGTTCAAATGGACTTTTAGTCTTAATTCCTTTTCCACCACAGAAGACCCAGTTGTCTCTAAAGCCAAGGTTAGTGATGGACGTGCTTCCCAATTCAGCAATCAGCTTCCGTGCTTCCTCATTAAGCCTTGAACAAAACAGAGAAATTCAATATGTAAATAAAAATACATGTTCTCAGAGCTTTTATTGTTCAATGCACCATTCAGCTTCAATCTGATTAAACGTAGTTTAAGTAAGCCAATACTGGGAAAGATCTATTTTTCATAATCAGGTAACGATAGTTCTGAAATAAGCTGATCTTATGAGCTCTGCTCTTTGATATTATCATCTCAAGCAACCAGCACACAAACCTATCAGTACACCAACAAAAGCCAAGATCCCTATCTTATGAGGATTTATACATACAACTCAAGGAATTTTAGCAATTCTCCCGGCAGCTACAAAAAGTCAACCTTTAAAGTAAACACTGTTTGCAGACTCAAGTTGAAGCCTAGATAAAATACAAGCTCTCTTAGGTTAAAAGAATGACCTAAATACACAAAAGAAGTTCTTGTTTGCTCAAGTCAATTAATTTAAAATTCAGAATGCTACCCCACAGCACGGTTCAGTGCCTGTAGGTCCGTGTAGGAAAATATGGAAGGGAAAATTATTCTGTAGGAGACAAAACCTCCAAACAGCAGCTCTTTATTTCTTCCTACCAGTTACTATATTTGCCCGATTACTAAACATCACACACAACTTCTGATTATTACTACTTACTGAGATACAGTTGTGTGACTCACTTTAACAAAAATGATAAAAAAAATGATTACTTAATTTACTTTGGAGGTTATTTGTACCACCCACACTTCAAGTTTCTACAGCATTAGTGCAGCTTATATTTAAATAAAACCCACAACCTCACAATATTTTTTTTTTTAATCTTTTAAACATGATGGTTCTTCACATTTTTAGTTGCTTCCAAGCACTGGCATTTATGATTAATATCAAGTTTCAATGGCACGGTTGGGGCTATTTTTGCAATATTACTAATGAGTACTTCCTGGCTATCAGAAAGAATGGGCCTTCCTGTTTAGCTTTGAAAAAATGCCAGCTGAGACATGATTACTGAAACAAACTAACTGTACTTATCTAAATATTAAGAAACAACAACAGCTGGGAGATCCAGCCTTGTGATAAAGAAACATTATATTGCTTTCTTCTCCCCAAAGTAGTGAATGTACAGACCCTTTCAACCATTTACTGCAAATACCGCTCCTTTCAAAGTCAGCATTTTGTCATAGGAAAGCTACTCCTACATCAGAGATAGGTTGTAGATAAATTGCATCAAAAGAGGGAAAAAAAAAAAAGAACATACAGAACACATTAAGAAGTTAAATACGTCTAAAACAGGAGGAAAAGAAAAAAATCCTTATTTTTCACTACAAAAGTAATCCTTTTGACAGTATGACTTAAGTATGGAATAAATCTATTCTTTAGATTTGTATTGTAACCCCAATACAAATTTCTACAGTAATTTTACTATCTATTAAAGATGATCAAAGTTGAGAAGATTGGAAGATACTGCTGAAAGAGTACTAAAACCTCTTATGATATGTCTATATTAATAAATTGAAAAGCTTGATAGTGGAACAGTTCCAAACTTTGAGGCCAACAAGCATGAGGCTCACGCCAGTAAAATCTCAGACCTCAAAACAGGAAGGGTACACGTAAGACTTAGTAGCAATGGTCTGTGCACATTTTTAACTACCAAACTCTGTCTTGGAGTTGCTCTGAGAAAAGTGCTGGATGAAACAGACCAATTTCCATCAGAGGGTGTGTTCTCACAGCCATGTCACATTTGTCCTACACTGTCTTCTTGTTGCATCAACACCTTTTCTCTGATGGGTTAAAAAATCAGCATTTATGATTTGCAGAAAACACTTGGGATATTTCTGCTAATATGTCTAATTTAACATATATTTTATTGTTTCTTTGTTGTTAGGGATCATGAAAGTATAGAACTAAATCTATGTAAATATCACATCAGCATCATTAAATTAATCAACTGAAAGCATAGTTTCAAATCCCTTATCTTGCAAGAACAAAGCTTTATCAGAAGTGGTTGTGTGATAAAGAATGCTTTTCTTTTTTTCTTTTTTTTTCCAAGTACAAAACAGCATTTAAAATGTTAAGCAATATTAACTGTATAAATCAATGACATACTTGGTTGCACCATCATCATATGTTCCCATTAACACTATGGTTCCATCCTGGATAGACTTAAGAAATTGAATAAATGGTGCCACATCTGGAAAGAGAGAACAAAAAAAATCATATAAGCAGCAATCATTAGATATATAAATCTAATAACCTGCAACATCTATTTAATTTAGACATTGCTAAATTAATAAGTATTAATATTTATAATTGTACTCATACATTTATAACAAGATCATAAGTGTGAGGAAGATAAAATGCACAAGGAAGAACTCTCATTTTATAAAAAGGGTTTCATCTATACTGTGTAAAGACATACCTGCTAGTGGGAACTTCTCAGGAGAATAAGCAGGTGTGATTAAATGCACCATTCTCCTCTTCTCTCCCCCCATCCCCAACTATCTGTGTTTCTCTAAAGTTGCATTCTCTTCACAATTACAAAGGTTGAGGCCAAGCTTAAACCACCACAGCAAACGTACCCTAAAGGGGGCACACACAAGTGCACACACACGCACACAGTCAGGTTGTTTCTCTCTAACCATCTAGGATAACTGCGCTTACCTCCTCCCCACATGTCAAAGAATTTAGTGTCTAATGGTTCTCCTGTTTTACCTGAAGAGAAAGAAATATGTGGTTTAATGAAATAGCCAAAGGTACTTCACAGACAACATGCCCAATTCCTCTTAATGACTGTCAAAGAAAGTACTGAAGAAGACACTATATAAATCATCAAGTACTTCTATCTTTCATGAAGATTTCTCCTTAAACACTACAGCCATTTGTGAAAAAGCTAAGAGAGGGAAAAAAATAGAAGATGCAAACTTCTGATTTTACTTCAAGTGGAACATAAAAAAAAACAAACACAAAACACTCAAAAAAAGAGCAATAAAAAATGCACTTAGCTTTTTTTTATTAAAGGCGCATTTTGCAAAAAAGAGATAGTGCAGTTATAGTTTGCTTTTAGTACCACACAGGAAGCAAGAAAGATCAAAATTACACTGCATGTTCTGCTAGAAACTGCAAATTCTTAGCTGATTTAAACTTCTAGAACAAATAGAGAAGAAAGTGAGTATTATACGTTCATCACCATTTTGACTGTGCTGTCTACAACGTCAGTATTTGATGGAAGGTAAAGTTTTGTTTTTAATAGATACATCATATAAAATCTGTAAGACGAGAAAGACTGGCAGCTATATAATACAGAACTGGGAGGTTTGTTTTTGAACAGACTGAGACAATTTAGGAGGGCAAAATAGGATTGAGTATTGTTCAAATCATGCTTTAGATAACGTAAACCTGAGTACAATCCAAAAATAATATGAATTTATATTGCTGTGAAATGACAAAGTACTATCTCGCTGCTACAAGAAATTGCTTCCTATATATTAAGGACAAAACTGTCAGTACTGGTGTTCAGTTCAGCTTTCAAGCTGACACACAGGTAAATTTGTTAACTTTTAACGGAATCCTGACTATACAACATGGATGTATTTGGGGACAAGATCTCCATATATGGACTAATAGAATATACTGTTTCAAACTAGGAAATAACGAACTGTCATTTTCATGTAGTAACACTGTTAAATAGGTTTCACTGAAAACAGTAAGAGAAGAATTTGGTGTACAGAATTTTATTAGTGGTGGCAATATACAAAATCAAGAGAGAGAGCCATTTTTTCATTCTATATGTACGTTATAAAGTTACCTGATGTATCACTAAGATAACGACAATGCAACTCCACATTATTATACATTTTCAGAAACAAAAATGCTCTGAGTTTTTCTACTTTCAAACTGTATGCTAACAAAAATGTGGAAGTGCCAAAATTTGACATTATCTCAGTACTGAATACTGCTGAATACTGCCTCTTCTCCTCCTCTTTGCCTTTCACCATCCCTTAATAGACCTTAAATTTCAGGAAGAATTTGAAAATG
Source organism: Cygnus olor (assembly GCF_009769625.2). Taxonomy (NCBI): domain Eukaryota; kingdom Metazoa; phylum Chordata; class Aves; order Anseriformes; family Anatidae; genus Cygnus; species Cygnus olor. Next base: position 24,810,692 of record NC_049169.1, on the reverse strand, counting down.
AAGACGCTGCTCACTTAGAACATCACTTACCATTGACCAAGGCCACATTTATTCCTCTGCCAACATTATTTTTAACTCCACTCATTAAACTGAAACAAAACAAACAATTTAATTTGTAATAGGACAATCTTCTGATATGTAGTATTTCAATTTTAAATAGGAACAATTAAATCGTAAGATACACATACTTGAAGACCATGTGCCCATGAGTACTTAAATGAAGCAAAATCTCCTACGTGCCCTTATGGAACCACTGAACTGAGAACAATAGATCTAATGTCCCTAATTGTACCTACTTTGCTTGAAAAAAAAAGATGATTAAATGCTCAAAGTATGTGTGTATTAAAAATGCCAACAAAAATTGAGCACTATCAATTCAGTTAAGGAAATTCCTTGAAGTTAAGGAGCCTGAAACATAAAGACCAATTTGAGGGGCTTAGCACAGCCACGTAACCAACATTTTAAGCTTTTTTTTAAGCATATGATGAACAAAATCATTAATGAGTGAATGACTGAACCAAAGTATTTAAAATGAATACTGAAGCATCACACTACTAAACAAGAAAGTCAAAGCAGATAGGTTTCCTATGACAGATTAAAGTACCTAAAGTCCAATGGAAATAGTTAATATATTGAAGGGACTTTAAACAGAAGTTGACTATAATCTTGGAGTACAATTAGACATCCCAACAAAACCACCACAATCTATGACAACATTGTTTGGCCAAAGCCAGAGCAGAAAAGGAGCTCAGAAAGTACAGACACACTGTGAAATGGAAGCTGTAAGGAAGAGCTAATGGGAATGTTAAGACTGTTAGCTACAGTGCCTTGGGCCACGGTGAGGGTACCACTCCAGTAAGAGGAAGCTCACAGACGACCTCATTATTTTTCACTGGTACTGTATGAAGATCTCTGTTCTACCTATAGGCCCTAAATATTCCGGCAGTACCACTCTGAAGCTAGAAGTAAAAGCGTTAACATAAGCAAGGAGAAACAGGAATAAGGATTGAAACCCTACGAAGACAGTTAAGAAGTCTTCAGCTCAGTTTTAAGAAAGCACTTCAGCATAAGCATAGTGGAGCATATCTCATCAGTTCCAAACATACTTTAACGAATGTGTCAATTCCTTCCTGACCAGGGTTGCTTTGACTTCCCCAGCTTGCTCTCAGAAGGGGCTGGCAAGCTTGTACAACCCTGCTACCTTCAAAACTTTTTTCAAGTAATTACTTCTGTGACCACATGATTTTCAGGTCATGGCTGAGCAACTGTTCTAAGCTATGTTTCAGAAGGACTGCATCCTTGCACATACCACTGCAACAACCCATACTGATTCATTACTCATCCCATACTAATTCATTACTCATGAACCAGAAACAAGAAATGCTGTGTTACAAAAATAAGGATAGAACCTTCCTCTCTGATGTTGTCTGTTGCACTTAGGATGAAGATACAAGCCAAAATTTAGATCAAATTCAGACAACTCCATATCCGGAACAGACTGAGTATCAGCGATTTCAGAGAGGCAGTGAATGACTATCAGTTAATGGCAACTCTTCGTATGGTGACTTTGGTTTTAAAGAAGTAGTAACCAGAGATGAAAGATTCCATATTCCTCTGCCAACCCTCTAACATATCATCTGCCAAACATTTGTGATTAGAAGAGGACTAGTAATTTTCTTCTAAAATACAGAATTCAGTTTTGGTCAGTAGTGAGTTCCAGAAGCCTTTTAGCCACTGGAAGACCACTACTTCTGTGATCACATCATTTTCACATCATGTCTAGGCATCAATTCTAAGCAACAGAAACATATGGCAAATAGACTGAAAACAAATAACAAAACAAAACCAGTGAAGTTCTGAATGCATTCCTTTGGTCACAGAAGATTTAGTGAACTTTAATTTACCAAAAAGAGTAAGAGCTTTATTTCGTTTTTAACTACAATTCTCTGTAAATAAACACAAGTCAAAAAATTTCCAATACTGGGTTAATTAGGCACTGAAAAACCACACACACCTAACAGCTATAATGGACTTCAGATAACAAAAAAATCCTGCGAAATATGAATACCAGAAGTAAAATAATTATTAAAGGTGGATGCTGTAACATCCTGCTATAAGGTTACTGCAGCACAAATATGGAACTGGCTTCTTTACAGAAGAAAAACTGTATGGAGAAGTTGCTAGTAAAGAGGTATAACTATTGCTCCTTCTAAACCCATCACATAGCAACCACAACATTTAATATTTTGACAATGACTACAGTATATTGTTTTCTAGTTTGGATTATGCCCTTCCCATAAAGAAAAGCAAGACTATAACCAAACTTCTACAGACCAGAGTTCCCACCACAGTCCAAAATATCTATACAATAAAAAGGAAACACCGAGCACTTAAATGCACTGCAAATTATACCAGTAGTTCCAGTACTGTCAAACTAAATACACCCTTGTTTAATACCAAGCAAAAACCTACACTGTAAACATTACGAACAATTTATGAAACCTTGTTCCTGCTTCCTTGTCTTGGAAGCACAAAGAAGAATATCAAGAAAAATTCAGCAATCCTGACATAACCAGAAAAACGTGTTTTGCAGGATTGTCAAAAAACATCACTAAAAAAAGAGCTACTAAAAATAAAATAAGTCCCTTCACAGTTCTGAGATACTACTTTACACTCCTGAGATAGCTTGTGTGCTGTCACAAATACTAGTGGGTGTAATGTGAATGCTTTCTCACAGGAGGGCAGTAGTTTACCAGTTTTAGAATTCTTCCGAAAACTCACAATCAAGAAATGATGTCAGCTTTTGAAAGAGAAATCAAATGCATTATGAACAAAGGAGGAGATCATATAAAATTAATTAATTCTGCTGATGGACACTTCAGTAGACATTAAAAGTCCTCCTCACAAGGAATTAGCAAAGCTTTTTGCCAATCGAAACAGAACTTAAGACCCCAATAGTTGTACAGTAAGCTGTGCACTAATATTAAAAGAACAGAGGATTTCTTGACAGTCACTACTTTTCATCACTTGCTTCAATGAAATATTCTTATTTCTGGGGGGACATGAACAACAATCTCTCCTTAGTTAACCAGTAAGCAAGACACTTAAAAAGCCTACAGTCCTGATGTTAAAATACTACTTGAGTTTCATAACTTTTCATCAGTGAATCACCCTAAATCTTTGCAGATATTAAGCTTCCTAGCAACCAGGCTGAGATGCTGGCAAATTTTGGAACATGAATAAAAAATCTCTCTGCAGGGAGACTGGATAAGATTTTCCAAGGCTGTAAAGGGAACGAATGCTATGAATGAAGAGAACCGAGCAGCTAGCAATAGTTTTTTAGATCACATAAAAATATTTTTTAAGTTTTATTTTTATTAGAGAATAAAGTGATGGAAAATATAATCCAGTACTTACAGATTTTACAGACCTAAACACTAGCTGATCATTTATCCTATTTATGAGTTTTGCTGTTCACAGAAATGTTGCCATTTGCTCTAGAATTAGTGCTGACTGCTGCATGTGCTATCTGTACCACGCTGTACTTACATAGCATGGGCTGAGAAACAGCTAAACTGGGGTAGTTTAAATGTAGATGGAAGGCAAAGGCTGATTCTTAAAAAAATGTATCTATTACTTCTGACTATGCTAACAGCATGTCTTTTCTGCCACATGACATTCAAAATTGAGTGGATAGATTATATCATACAAAAATGGCATGCTGTGGGCGACAATGAGCAGTAGCAACCTAAGAGCAAAGAAACAGCCTAAAAATAAACATTAACATTCTAGTTATGAGGATTACTGAAAGTTATTCAGTTAAATACTCTAGACATGATATTGTTAACAATATTGTGTTAAAAATACTGTTATTAGAAATACAGGACTTGAATAATTTTTCAAACAGTTCCTTTCTTCAACAAGGCTAAGTGCCAGGTCCTGCACCTGGGGCATAACAAGCCCATGCAGTGGTACAGGCTTGGGAAAGAGTGGCTGGAAAGTTGCCTGGCAGAGTAGGACCTGGGGGTGCTGCTCGACAGCCAGCTGAACATGGGCCAGCAGCGTGCCCAGGTGGTCAAGAAGGCCAACAGCATCCTGGCCTGCATCAGAAATGCCAGCAGGACCAGGGAAGTAACTGTCCCTTTGTACTTGGCTCTGGTGAGATCGTATCTTGAGTACTGTGTTCTGCGTTGGGCCACTCACTACGAGAAGGATATTGAGTTGTTTAAGTGTGTGCAGAGGAGAACAATCAAGCTGGTGAAGGGAGTAGAAACCAAAGACTTATGAGGAGTGGGCTGAGGGAATTGAGGTTCTTTAGTCTGGAGAAGAGGAGGCCAAGGGGAGACCTCATCACTCCCTGCAACTACTTGAAAAGAGGCTGCAGTGAGGAGGATGTCAGTCTTTTTTTCAAATGACAAGCAATAGGACACAAGGAAACAGTCACAAGTTCCAAGAGAGGAGGTTTAGATTAGACATTAGAAAGAATTTCTTCAGGGAAAGGGTTGTCAAGCATTAGAATGGGATGTCCAGAGAAGTTCTAGGCTTCCCATCCCTGGAGGTACTTAAGAGAAATATGAACATGGTACTATGGTACATGGTTTAATGATGGGCTTGGTTGTTCACGTTGATGGTTGGATTTGAGGTTGAAAAAGACCTTCAAGATCGTAAATGATTTTATGATTCATTTCACAGTTCAATTTTGCAGTTTATTTACTTAATTGTGCTGATGTCAACTAACTACCAATCATTAAAATATTTTTTCCTTTTGAAGAAATGTGGTAAAGAAAAGTTGAAAACATGTTCTGTCACTGGTACAATGTAAACAGATACTTAAAAAAAAATGACTGGCAAAAGACAATCCACAGCAGTTTTAGCTGATTACATTCAATTAGAAGTATCAAAAGTAATTACTTCAAAAGACAGTTGTGCACTGAATTACAATTACAGACACAAGAATAAGTTACTTGGAGGAAAAACTGTATCTGACTGCATGAAGTCTCACTACTCCAAAAGCCTCTAAACCTAAAATAAACTGTTAGCTATCTTGCATGCATTAAAATTGCATACATCTCAGCATTTACTGCAGAGTATTAAATGCGTTTCATCAGAGATTAAGTTATAATGAAGTATAGTTTTTTCATGTGGTCATACTGTAGGCAAAACAAAATCTACAAAGAATCATTTAAATCAATGATTCTGTGCACAAAGCAATCCAAGGCAACAGTTGAAAGAGGTATTTTAAGACAACAGGTAAAAGTACTTACACGTTATCTTCTACGCAAATTTTAGGTCCAACTACATTTGCTGCTCCACTTGCCATTTTGAACGCAAAATGCTTTTCAGGACAAGCTTTAGAGATCCCACATTTGTATCTTGGAGGTTTTGTGGCTTTCAAAAGGAAATAAAACAGGATTTTAGAGAAAACCAGGAATTTAGGAAAATCAGGGAAAGAGGAAAATTACTTTCTGATTGCATTTAAAGTGTAATTAAGACTTTCCAAACTATGAAAGTTCAACGTTCTTTCTACTATTAGTGAAAGCCAGTCACAGCAGTAACACATGCATATGAATACTCACAGCGTGCAGCTGCATCCAATGCTGATCTAGCTGAAAAGCAAAAGAGTTTTTACAAGATGTTACTATTAAAATGTCTTCTGCTATAAAATATCCTATCAATTTAAAACCTTTCAATGCTTCTATAAAAATAGATTGGTTGAAATGAAGTATCAAATACATATGAACACTAGGCTACAATGTAAAAAACATTAATCTTTACATGGCAGAAAAATGAAAATAGTCAGGGAACATGTTTAGAAGAACTATCTTAATTTATGGATCGCTGATTAAAATAAAAAAACATGGAGATAAAAACTCAAAACAACCAGGGATCTGTGGAGGTGTGGGTGCTGAAGTGAAATTAATTCCTGTCTTACGACAGAATTTGAGCCAGTCAAAAATAAGTGCTACAAATCAGAACCTTCACAAGGATGTGATTCCTCTCATTCAACCCCGGAATTCTGCAGGTTAGGTGTATTTGAACCCTATCGTTCATGACTCCCTTTCTCAGGATGGGGAAGGACAAATGACATCACACATATCTACAGTTCATCTGTAATATGTAATGACACCTCTCTTCAATAATTATTAATGATGCCACTGGTGACTGGTTCAGATGTATGCCCACACTGCAGTAAGCTGAGTTAAACAACATGAACCCTATCCGTGTGCGCAAAATTAAAAGTCCCTTTCAAGATAAAGTTGGTTCAAAACATATACCTTGAATTTTACATCATCTAAGCTGGTAACTATTTTCTGCACAGAACTCAGCACATCTGAAATCTTTTGATTATTGCACATGGCAGTGTAACTATGTAAACAAAAAAATCCCACCCAAAGCACAGAATTTTAAAGTGCTTAAGCAACAGAAAGGCAGAGTGTAGAATTCCAGAGACATCATTCAAGTCACAGAGTTTACAAACCCGGACTATGACTGTAATTACCAGCAAGAAAAAAAAAAGGGTAAAAACGAATGCATACTTGGAAGGTGAGAGAATCAAACTGATTAATGAAGTAGGTTAAATATTTCATACGGACAACAGTATTAAAACACACAAAATTGATAAGAGTTTAAGTCAAGCTTACAGTAAAAGAATATGCTATTCTTGATTACGGCTCAAATAAATATTAACAGATGTTTGCAGAAAACAGTGACTTATCACTTACCAAATATGTGTCCTAAGTTTGCTTCCATTTTTATTTCAAACACTTGAGATATGACATAAAATGTCAATAAAAATATTGCTACAACTACCACCAACTTTGCAGCACCTATTCAGAAGTGGAGGAAAAAAAACAGTTTTAAAAAAATTAATCTGTAAGCGATAAAATTAAGTTTGTCAAAATCAACTACACGAAAAATTTGTATAGCGTGACATCAAGAGGAACTCAGAAACACAACGAGGAACTGTGGACTCACCGAACAGTAATCTGCACAAAAAACAACATCGCGATGTAAGATGCAACTGAGCCACTTCACCAGGTTGCTACACCAGATGTACCATGCTCTCAGCCATGAAAACTCACCTTGTTCTTTCTCCAAGCTTCATGCTTCTCTGACATCACAGTTTACCAACACACCTCAGCAGCCAGGAGAAACCACATACTTTTCTGTGGAAACCCAGCTTAACAAAATGAACTTAGCTGATTTTAGTGGCTGCTGTCCAAGTGGAAAGTCCTGCCCTCTCCATCCCACTTCCCTGTTCTTAGTCCTCTGTATCTGTTTCTCACTGTTTGTGAATACTCCCTTTCTTTTTTTCCCCCTCAGACTGAGATACCTCAGTTTTAACAGATAAACCAGACTGAGTGATTAGGGATCTGCTGATATAACGTAGCTTGTCTCCTTTGGTCAGTCAGGTCTGAGCATTACATAAAAATAATAAAAAAAATAAATAAATTACAGGCCTTCGACAAGAGTTACAAAACTTTGAAGATCTAATTTAAAAAGTAACAAAAAGCAGTTCCTCACCCCTGCCCCTTTTAATATGTTATGGTCTCAGATGGCTTGAAATTTTAACAAGCTTAACTTACGCCAGTGCTGAGCAGTCAAGCCACCTCCAAGAAAAAGAGCTGGAAGCACACAACCAGAGCAATTTAAATCTGAAATGGAACTCTGCCATTTTCTAACATCATTTTCAATATATTTAAAAAAAAACCTGTTTTTATATTCTTGTAAATTAATGACTGTCAGAGAAGTTAGGTGAGGAAGCGTCTGCTCAATCTCACCTTCCTGTCTCACCTCGGTATGCCAAACTGTTTGAAAGAAGCAACACTACAGCACACTTGTTTCTCAGATGGCCATCCAAATAAACTGTTCAGAAAAAAAAATGCACTCCTGCAATCTTAGATTAGGCTGTTCAGAAAAGCTTAAAATAGATAGATTACTCAGCCTTCAAAAGGATGAAAGATGTTAATCGATCCTTCCAAAGGCTAGAAAAGATAGAAGAAAAAGACTTTGTTTGCTCGCAGTTTGGACTTCCTCTCCTGTTTCACATGTGTGACTGTATACATACTACTATGTAGAAAAACACACATACAAACTTAATTTAAAAACATTACACTGGAGCTCCAAAGATAAATGCATTTGAAGGGAAACAGATGATCTGAACATAAATTAAGAAGTGGAAAAGAAAGGGCTTCAAAGCAACATTTGCTCGAAAAGACAAGATGGTACCAGATTTTGGACTGAGTCACATAGCAAGTGGTACTTGAAAAGCATGTTGTTTCAGCAGGTAGTAGGCGAGATGAACAAGTACTCAGTATGAGCACTAACCCTCCTCTCCACCTATATTCTGACCCTTTCAACTGAATTTTAAGTGCTCCCTCTAAGTGGGAGGCAAGAAATCTCCTTGAATATTTGTGTAGTATTTGAACCAAAACAAGCCTGTTTGCTACAGGTTAAACATTCTATATGAACCATCACAACTTTTTGTCTGTAGGTTTTAGTGACAAAAGTAGTTAGACAAAAAGAGGTTGGGGAAAGTCAGCCATCTTCCAGGTGATTTGGCAATCTTCTAAAAATCACAGCATTCTCCCAGTTCTTTATCAGCTTTGCTTTAACAGGTTGCTCACTGTTATACTTACTGATATTCCGTAAGTACATCGACTAACAACAACCTTAAAAATCAGGAGTAGTTTAATTCATCAATAACGTTAACGTGCAACCCTCTTGGAAAAGAGGATGTCACTGTCTCCTAGGAAAGCCAAAAGCTGATCCTTCTGCAACACAACTACCACTACCGCTTTTGATTAAAGTGCAGTGCATCAGAACGCCAAACCTGCTCAGTTGCCACACAAATGTAGCAGGCTATTCAACTGCAAGAAAGTGTCTAAAACAATATTTTCTTATAGTATTATTTTTTAATAACCGCTGTACCTTCTGTCAAGTCAAATCAGTTTCTCAAACACTGTACTGAAGTAACATACCTCTACTAAAGGCTTTTTATAGCTTTCAACCTCCCCATCACCATTCAGGAAGACACTACATTATAGAAGCGCATGGAACTTTTGGTTGCAGTGTGGGGCCGAGAAGAAATTGCTTAAGCCATCAATTGACCATTTCCTTGTTCCTTCATCATCTTACAGTTAGCAGCCAAAGTAGATAAAGTCCTGATATCTTAAACTGTCACTGCAGATCAGCTGAAGGAAGTGTCGTAACCAGCTGTTTGCTCTGAGACTATCCCAAATTCCAAAGCAGGTTCCAGTTAAATAGAATAGCAATGCTTGTTCTGCCAGTAATGTTTACTTTAAAACCTTATATTATCGTCACAACTTGTTAATGCTGTCTACAGATTGTTTCACAAATGACAAAAGCCCAATTTCAGTGTGCATGCTTACCTGCTATTCTCATCTTTAATCTTCAGCCAGGAAACAACACTACTGCATTAAAAAAAGCCACCTATGGGGGGAAAAAAGGAAAGAAAAAGAAAAAAGGCATTGTAATTAGTCAAATTAACACTTCTGTGATGAGTTAACTGTAAAAACACCGTGGATTTTCTAGCCAGTAGTGATGACTGTACAAAATAGTTAACTCTTCACACTAACAGTAAAGGAAAGAAGATTCATGATGGATCTCTGATGTATCACTTTCATTTGTTACTCCATGAAACAAGACATCTTAAAAACCATTACTTTCATTTCATCAAATCTACTACAAATTCCATTCACTTTCAACCCTTTAATCTATGGCATAAGTATTTAACAGAGCTGTATCTAAGCAGTCTTTGATTTCTTAAAGCTATGTGTTAAAAGCCAGCAATTTATCTGCATTGCTCCAAAATCCTATTGACTTTTGGATGTTAAGTTGCTATTTGGTAACCTAACATAATAAACCATGCCTTGGAGAGAAAAGACGTAAGCACTTTGTTCTTTGGGATAAGGCATTCAATGGAACTGCGAGATCCTTGTATTACAGAAATGCAGTAACACATCTGTCACTCATAGCAGCATCCAGGAGATTCACGTTATGGCCAACGGTAGCAGAAGCAACAACGCTAGAATTGACTATTTCAGGGTAAACTAAAAATCATTGCCTAGGAGCAAAAGCCACGTGAACACTCAAAAGTTTCTTGTTAGAAGAGCTTGACACTGCATGAAGTCAAAGGTGCCACAACCTACACGGGCCTTCCTCAAAGGCTACCACCACCACCTCCTCCTCCTCAGCATCCCTTGGGCTCTGCCTAGAAGGCCGCTGCTGCTGTCTCTGTACGATGACACTGTCCTTGGCCACACCAGGCCCAAACCGCACTGAGTCAGGACACCTTCTGCCAAGTCTCCCCTTACTCCTGACTCGAGAAGCGCAAAGCAAAGCAGCTGAGCACTGGGCATCCCCCCCACTGACGTGGTATCCAAGCAAAGCAGGTATGGCAAACACCATATGGTCTTGTGGTCTGTCATGGTAACCTACCACAGGTCCATTAGAAACACTGCGCTTCCTTTTACAACATTTAGATAGTTTAAGCACGTAAACATCTATTTTTTAATGAACCAAAGTAAGATTTTGGTTGGAAGCAGAACAGTTCGAGTAGTGTACTCCATCTCCTCTGTTATTATGATCATAAGCAAGGAGAGCTCTTGGTTACTTTCAGAAATACATGAGGCATTCGGACAAGGAACATTCTATAATAGTAAAGAAAATCTGCTTCTAAATTTGCATTTTACTGCATAAGTGATTGCACTTACTGCAGTAAATAACTATTGCCATTCAGTGATGATGTTGGATCACCCACACTAAGGCTGAACTTGAAAACATGTAAGAAATCATCATTTTATTTGAAGTAGCTGTCCCACACCCACCTATCACAAAACCTGCAGCAGCCCTAATGCTCTGCGCTCCTATATCGTCATTCTGAATACCATCAAAAATACTATCTTTAGAAATTATTTGAAACACTAAGACCAGAAGTCAGGAAACACAAGTCAAGATCACCAAAACCAAACGTAGTTCTCAGAGTGTAGGCCAGGGAGGAAAACCTGATATTATATAAACACTTTTTGCTTTCACTTAAATCAGAATCTGTAAGTTCAATCATTGGTGTCCAGCTCCTCTTTGCCAAAAACACCATCATTACGATGTACTACTTAAAAAATAATAAAAAAAAAACAGCTCAGCAGAGAAAAAACATGAGAGATCAAATACAAGTATAGAAATATTTCTACTCCATGAGAATTTGAAAAATAAATATCAGTGTAAAAACTGAAGAGCAGACAAGTATCTGAATACTAAGGTTATACTACAAGGGAAATTTCATAGCATATTATGGACACAGTATATCCATTTTATTTATGTCCACATATATTCTATATTCTACAGCCACTGTATCTTCTTTCAGTGGAAGACTTATCGTATAAAAAGGTATAAAGAAGCATGGCAGGGCATTTTACATATGATATACAATGCTTTACTTCTACAGGCCTGCACAAGCACAATCCACAACATACATCTTGCTTCCATTTTCTGCAGTGATGTTACACTGTTGTTAGAGAAACACCTTCAAACAACTAAACAAATGATTACAATCAGGGCCCAACTGATACGAGAAACTTATTTAAAAGTTCACCTACAGAATTATTCTAAGCTCTCTTCTCGCACACCCTCCCCCTCCCAGAAAATTTATCAACATTAAAGTAAACACTGTCTGTAGTTTGAATAACCACAATACTGCTTTAAGTCAGCACTGAAAATATAGTTTCCTCTTTTCATTTTTCATAGATTATGCCGTAACTTGAAAGGAATTTAAGTTACATAGATACTCTTTTTCCTAAATGACAGTACAGAATATATTATTCCAAAAAGTGATGGGGTTTGATCTACAGAATAAATACAGGGACACTACAGTACAGACATACGTTGCACAGCATTTTCCAAGTGCAAGAGAAATTAACTTATGAACAAAATGACCTTTTCCAATACAATATTATCTTACCACATGTTTTTTAATTAAAGAACAGTCTATTAGCCATTTATGAATGCCCATAGACCATCACTTCACGTCTTTGGTATTAGACCTCATAATTGGAATTCAGAAATGATAAAAAAAACAATTTAAGAATTTCTCACAGTGCTTAATTTACTTTAAAATAAAAAAAAAAAAAAGAAAAAAGACTAAAAATGAAGTAGCTCAGACTCAGATTCACAAAACCAGCAGCAACAACATTCTTACAAATGCTTTAGAAATTAGCAAAAAAATCCACCACCAACAAAACAAATGAAAAACACCACTATTTTTGTCCTCTTTGACATAACATCCCAATCAAGCAGGGACAGCAGAATTACAACCCAAATATCTTCGGGCCTTACAAATGTCTGATAATGTAAGTAACCACTTCGTTATTATGGTAACAGGATTTATTTCTGTTGGGCAGCTAACAAGGCCCTTATTTACCACGTTTAGCACCCAGGAGGTGCAGCCTACATGAGGATGCACAGGCGGATGAGTAAAGCAGATCTCTTTACAGACATGAGAGCCAGGGGAGCACCGTGAAACAGGCAACAGAAGGGATCGACAGCTCTAAGTCACAAAAACGGGGGTTTGGGGATGTGCCTGACTGTGAAACATGGAATTTGTTTTTCTTCAGATTGTTTCCTCAGTGCAGAAACTAGCAGTCCATCAGGCAAGGTACAAAACTGGGATGGTGGAAAGACACCAACAAATCCCTTACATGCAGTACCGAGGTTCCTGAAATAAAAAGCCATCCATAGAAGAATGTAAAACCAGCGCTTTCAGATGGTGATTTTTCTCTGCTTCATGAGAAAGGAAGTTATTATTTCCCAGGATGGTATATTGGAAGGAGGAGTAAGAACTGCATGCTTAAATCTTCCATCCAGATGTTCTTTAAGAATAAATTCTAGTTATAAACGGCACAGTCACATCTCTGTACTTGACACACAAGATGAGCACCACTGCCATTTTCCCATATTCCACTAAATTTCTAATATTCCTACTTTATCAAAAGGAATCCTGTGCAGCTTGTAATGAGGCCAGAGGAACACGCTGTCCTTCTATGATCCCACTCAGCACTAAGGGTGCAGATGTGTCATCTCTTCACAACAACCACATCTGTTGAAGACTTTCCTCTTGTAAGGTCTAGATGACATTAAATTTCAGCCAAAACCAGGGAGTCAGCATGGCTATGAGGATAAAAATCCAGCATGTAAAGGTGAAATATTGAATGGTACAAAACATAAGAGGGGAATGCTTTGTTAAACTGATGCAAAATTTCTCCCTGAACTAGCAGAGTACGATGTGCTCACTGAAAAAAGTAGCAGAGAAACAGCAACTGGGCAGGAAGTTGGTTCTGCCGTATTTGTGAGTTTAGAAACCTCTTCCTTCAGCACAGAGCAGCGCACGGCTAACTCAACCCCTCTAGAATAGGAAGAAGAAGATAGACAGCTCACTGAACTGGAGAAGCCAAGAAGTTACAGGCTATAAATCTTTTCTGAATGCCGGCATTTCGTTGACCAGCTCGCTGCATGGAGCTGCATGTCCATCCATGCAGAAAAGAGCTATTTATTCTGGCTGCAAAGTACTAGGGAGTGGGTATGCGGAAAGACAGTTGGGAGCTGAGGTTACTGGTTGCTTTTTTCTCCTCCACCCATCTTTGTGGATTGCGCTTTGACCCACGGCAGGGGCAATTTCCAGATGTTGTGATTTCCAGTGCCAAAGCCTTTCTGAGCAGCACACTCTACAGCAGCAAAAAACGCTAGACAAAGCTTAACATAAGAAACAAACACAAAACAGCAGCTTACAGAAAAAAGGAAGAGAGAAAAGCGTCTTCCCCGACTTCATTTTATTTTACCACTCACTCGGTTTCAGCCTTCAGTGGATTTCTGGTTTGCTGCTCCACTGCTTGATTAACTTATGTGGGGATGACAGACGCAATGCAAACCCAATGAACTCAGAATATGTATCGACACAGCTACTGCATATATGCTTTTATATAATAACGCTAGCTTCAATCAGTAGAGCAGCAGACAACTGCTTAGAAGTAACATGCCTCTCGAGGAAAGTCTGCCAGATACTTCACACGTCGAGGTTATAATATAACTTCATTTAGGAAAACGATCAGCTTATATTCCTGCCAAACAAATCGTCATCGTGCTTTATTAGCGATATACAGTTTCCAACATGCAAATTGGGTTCTTTCTGTGTTCATGTATTAGATATGATAATCATATCAAGCAAGCTGTTTTCTTCCAAGAATCAGGCTGTAAGAGGAAATAGCGTTGAGTACAGTAGTCATTAAAATATGAACAAACACATAGAGGCACACTGACACAACATTGAATGAAGTCCAGATTTCTGTACTGAGATGAATTCATTTCAGTCTGGTCAATTCTTTATCAGCCTTGCTCAATGCTCTTGCCCAGAGACAAGTGCTGTGGAGCACATGACTCAGGGCACATTTGGGCACAACCTCTGCCCTACTTACTGTGTTTTAAAGCTTTGGCCACTTGCAGTCTACTGCTGTTTTTAAATCTTGTTTTTGTTTGTTTGTTTTAAAAAGGATTGCAATAAATGCTTTTTTATGAATAATACGAAACAAATCAGTCTACTTCATTCCCATTTCCATTAGCAATTTGATAAAGTGTGTAGATATTTATGAAAGACACATGAGAACACAGATGAGAAGCAAGAATTTAGAAGGTCACGATAATTTTGAATTCTGAGCATAGTTGATTAGAAAAAGGTCCAAATAAATCAACAATGGTATTTAACAAAGCAGAAAGCAATACACTTCAAAAAGGATATCGAGTGCAACTAAACGGGCAGCAGTAAAGAAAAGGATCTGAGGGAACTAATATTAGGGTCAATTAGGCAACTAATATTAGGGTCAATGATGCGGGACTGCTGCAAAAACAGAACTGCTCGTTGCGAACTGCACCAGCAGGACTGCTGTGTGCTAAACAAAAAGCAATTATTGTGCCGTGCCTACACGCCATCTAGACTTTTTGTTGAGACCCCGTATGTATTTTTTTCTAAATTTATCTTAAAGCATAATCCCCAAATGGAAGAGTCTAGATAACAGTTACATGACCTAAATAAAACAAATAAAGGGCTAAAAGAATCAGGTTTGCTTTGCAGGGAAGCATGACAGCGAAGAGAGGAATACTGAACAGGCACCCTTGTCTCTTACCGCCAAGGTAGAATTTAAAAACTGTTTTAATAGTGCTAGGATGGACTGTGTTCTTAATATCCACTGACTGCTGTCTGCCTAATTGTAGACAAAATGATTAAAAAGAAGTCCTAACTACACGGATAAACAAGAAAGGAAAAGACGATTGTGAATCATCACAAAACTCCAGAGAACTGAGAGAGAGAGGCTTTCGTAACCGATGTAGTCCACAAGGCGTGAGTTAATGTCCCCTTCACTATCGCCCCCATATTTCTATCCGATTATACGCAAATCTGCACACAGATTTAAGTAATACTAAATGCGTATCAGCTTGAGATGCTCTGAATTAAATTCAGATGGATTTTTTCTCCCCTAAACAGTACTTAGAAGACTGTAAATTTTTGAAAATGGTCAAATAACGTTATCCCTCTTTTTATCTACTACATCTGTCAATACTCAGAGCATTACCAAGCATATCTCAGTGCTATCTATAGTGTTACCAAGTACACTGAACGACAATTAGATAAGCTTTCAAAATTGATTAGTACTAAAGAAAAAAAAAAAAGGCTTGAGCAGTTTTTGTTTCTGAGCCACAACTAGATTAGGATAGTGTTTGCTTTTTGCAGCACACCGCCTTCCTCAGCGCTCAGCAGAGGCATGTCTTTTTTGTCAGAAAAAATAAAAGAAAGCAATTTTACCTTTTCATACCTGGTAAAATTCAACCAGTGAAACAACATTTCGTTTAATCCAGCCTCTGTTAATAGGTATTTCAGTCTGCTGTCTTCAAGCAGTTCAGAACAGTGGTGGTTTTCTACCGAAAATTACACAGTGAATTACACAGTTAATCAGATATTTCAGGGATAGCGTTAGCTATTCTTATCTGAGCTCTGGTTTTAAACCAGTGGTTGAGCCAATCTGAATTATATGCTATGGACCAAACAGCTGAGACTGTAGAAATCATTCCAAGTCTAAATTGGAGTAGAAATCCAAGCTTCTAGTATGGTAAGTTGTATTTAAGTACAAGATGCATTTCCTTACCAAGATGATTGCTTATCCTTCTGCTAGAATAAGAACAGCTTTTCTGCCACCTTTACAAAATCAAATGAATTTGAAACTGAACTTAGAGCACTGAGTGGCAGACATTGAAAAGCATTATATCTTCAATAAGTAACTACTGAGTTTCAATTTTACTGTATAATCATGCACCATTTGTGTCTTCTGATAACACAATCTCTGTTCTGAGGTTTCTTTTTTTTCCCTACAGTCACTCCTACATTCATAGGAATTCTTCATGGTTATGGCAGAACTCTACACTGGCAAAAGGTTTGTCTATGCAGAACACCTTATGGACTTGTGGATATATATTTTTTTTTCTCCTTAGAGACAAAAACTACCACAAAGTGCAGTTATGTACAAAAATATTAACTTCTCCTACAAAAAAAAGACACCATCTTAATTGTATTCTTCCATATACACATAAGATTCAACTTGGTATCCTGACAACACTGAATTAGACCCAAAATGTTTGGTTAAAACAAGATTTTACTTTACTTCTGCCAACTGCAAATGAAACCCAGACAAGTTTAGCAAATGAAGCCAGAACTTACTCCAAAATTAAAAACAGGACATGCAAAAGTAGCAGACTTACCTATGTTGCAAATACTTGTGTGTGGTTTCGCTTCTAAGAAAGGAAATACACATGAGAGGAAACATGATTCTGCAGGAGTGTTTTGATACCTGATGTGCAAAACAAACACTTCCTAAAGGAGGTGCCAAATTACTGACCATGCAAGCTTCTTCTGCTAGTGGCATCAATGCAGTACTTCCACCTACCTTAGGCAACACACAAACTTCAAGTCTCAAACAGAAAAAAATCTCCTGAACCCTCGCAAGCCTAAGATAAAAGTACTACGGCACTCTTCCCACTAAGTATGAAATTCAACCCACGTTCCTCTTGAAATTAAAAGAAAAAGAACCTCATAAAACAATCTGTTTCCAGAGCACTAAGAACTGACTATTCTCGATCTGTGCTTTGAAGTCTCTTTCCAAATATTACACAAAATTTACTGGTCCATATATAAATATTTAATGGGGTTTTAGTTATGGTCCCTAAAAGCCATACTATTTAAACACAAGAAAGTCAACTGTCCCTGAGCTGCTGATGTACCCATTAAAGAGAATCTTAGCCCTCGTATTTTGAAGGATTGGATAAAATTACATAGAGAAATTCAGATAAAGTTGTCAAGGACAAATTGATGAGCCTCATTCACTCACTCCCTTTCAAACTTCATCACAGAGAAGTGCGTAAATCTCAGAGTGGAGTTAAAAGAGAGAAGGTGAGTTTTAACATTTTCTTCTCTCAAATGACAAACACACTATTTTGTAACTGAAAAACTGCTGCAATTACCATTTCAAAAGTCCAAAACCACTGATTTGTTGTTTTTGTTGGCTTTGTCTTTTTTTAGGAAACAAATTACCACCTTGATTTCATAAGACAACAAAATCGGTACAATCTTTCCACAACTGCAACGAGTAAATAAAGCGTTGCAAAGTTTCTATCAGATCACCAGGTCTCACTGGAGACAACGTGTTGCCATAAACACAGTAGATGTTTCAAATGTATGGCTTCCACATCTTCCTTTCAATTAAAAAAAAAAATGTATCAAGTCTTCTGTCAGAATAATGCATCACTACTACAGAACACCCTGCCATGTAGGGGGACTCTCAACAGAACCTCCATACAGAAAGGTTATGGGTCTGAAAAAAAATTCTCATACAAATGAATACTACGAGTTGATATAACCACACAAGACTGCCACAGAAATGCATCTGAGGCTATGGTTACAGCACGTCACTTCGCACTGGGGCCTGTTTTGAACAGAGCTACGAAGAAAGCAGAACAGAAAAGGAACATTACAAATACTTCCTCTATAGGTCCAAATTTACTGCAGAATGACTGTCTGTTCCTCCACATTATTATTCTCCCAAGCACAACCAATTCTAGACAGTAACTTTAAGATGCCAGAATGATATCATCATCTTATGAGCGAGATTCATATACTGCACAGAATACCACAACGACCTCACCACGGAGCTGCACATCGACGCTGCAGACAGCCATACAGGGAGCTCCTAAATATTTCACGAGGCAGACAGTACCAAGGGTAATGACAGCAGCAAGGGACACTACCACAATGCTGCTGACACAAGAAAAAAAAAAAAAAGATACTACTAATCATTTAAGCTCCTTTAATGAAAGGTCAGCATGATCTGAGGAGGCTGGATGTTGGAGAAGAGTTTTAACCTTTGCTCAGTAGAAAGCTGGGACATGTCTGAGGAAAGCACCCCACAGTGACTGCCACGGCCCAAAGTGCTGACGGTATCTCTCCCTCCTCTTCCTCTACGGGATAAATAAACCCCTGCTCCACTGCAGAGGCCCTTCTCATCCTCTCACCTGCCACACAAGGCTGCACTGGCTTCGGCCCTTTGCCACTGGCTGACAGGAGCACCCTGCAGAGAAAGCATCACGTGTGGGCTCTGGGGAGAAGGTGCAGCACAGCAGGGCTAACACACAGAGGGGTCACACTAGGCCTACAGGGCCCCACACAGTCGTATCTCATATGGGAGATGTCTGACTGCTGTCAGTGACCAACAGCCACCACCCCTCTGCATGGTGCACTTAGAGCCACAGTACTCCTGCAGTACACGTGAGCCCTTGCTGCCGGTCCGTATTAGTGCTGAACAGACCACCACCCGTGAAAGATGAGGTGGAACACGCTTAGAAACGAGAGGAAGTCAGTTAGTTGTGAGGTCCCTTATAGCTCCATACTGACTCACTTCTTCCTGTTCAAAATACAAAGAGACAGCAAGAAATATTAGAGTCTAAGGGACTAGAACAAGGGTCCATGACCTAGATCCTGACTGGGTGCAACCTTCTAGCTACCAATACAAAGCACACAAAACGATTGCAAAATTAATTAATTTCATGAAAAAATATCTAAGGGAACCGTACTCTTTTTATATGATAAATACACTGTGTATTTTAATATTTAGTTATCAACAGGCACGCACCACAGAATCAGATGCAACAAGGTCATCATCTACACTTTGAGATTTTAAAATCTAAGGATCATCATCATAGCTTTGAGCAATATGGGAAAAGGCGAAGTTATGTTGGATAGGAATTACTGCATGTTGTCAATTTCTCCATAGGTGATAATGTGAAATAAACATTAACTAGTTTAAGGATGGCTATGCCTCGAGGACAGAACGGTGCTTACCACTGAGACCCTATACACAGCTTACACAGGGATGTTGATATGCAATCCCTCTATGCTGTAATAACCCTCTGGAACACAGTGTTGTAAGAGAAATTCTCTAAACACCTCTCCGGAACATACTATTATAAAAGAAGTTCTCTAATTATTACAAAATCTCCTGTAATAAACTTCTGCCTGAACTGACTCAAAAGCAGTTTCAAAAGCATTCAGGTTTCACTGATGTTCAGCCGACCAACAAACAACCCAAAAGCCACAGCAGCTCTCTGAACTACCTCACCTGGTACTTGCAAAAATATTGAACTGATCTAAAAGTAGAAATAAGTGTCTGGGAGCAGGTCAGAAGCTTTCTAATGGCAGTGGTACTAGCTTACACCAGCTTAAATGTTCGTGAAGTGATGACAGGTATCTGATGATATCAAACAGGTTAAGAAAAAAGCCCTTGCTACTAGCAGATAGTTTCTCTCCCATTGAATAAAAAAAAAAAAAACCTGTTGAGATGGTAGGAGAAGGGAAGGAAGTCAACCAGCCACAACAAGAGGGTAAGTCTTACAAATAGAAAGGAAAACTGTAAATGTCACCTATTTTAATGTTAATTAAGATTTTAGCTGGACTCTCATGACATTCTCATGAGAACTACTGTGCTTTTCTACATATAAACACACTCTGTAACTTTCTCTCATTAAAACTGACTCAGCAGCTCTGTGGACTAAACACAAGGGAGAGTGTACTCCAGCAGCTCCCTCTGTCCTGGTAGTCCTCCAAAGCTGCTTCACTCTTCCATACCCTCTTGGCACTGAACTCCAACAACAGCTGGATAAAACTAAGTTGCAGCTCTGTCCGCAAATGAAGATACAAATTAGTTTTGTGTGACCGAAATATGGTACTATATATTAGGAGTAAAATTCCCCAAATTGTACTTATTGATAGCTCACTGTGAAAACTTAAGTGTGACTGAATTTCAAGAAACCTGGGTAAATCAATATTCAATATTGGCATTAATAACCTGGACTACTGAATAGGGGTATGCTTTTTAAATCTGTAGATAGCATCAAGTCGCAGGGAGATGCAAAAAAAAAAAAAAAAGCCACAACAAACAATAAATGAATAAAGGGCAGAATGAAAAACACAAGTTATGCAAAACAAGATTTACTTCTTTCAAGAAAAAATAATTCTAAGTCCTCCCAGTATCCATATACCATTAAGAAAAACATGATGAGGCTCTGCTTGGATTCACGGTTAGACACAACTTTTTAGGAGATGAAATTGGAAGCCAGGAGCACCTAAGCACTGGTTGTAAATGTTTGAACATCCATCCAAGTTGAAAGTTCTGGTATTGAAGAAATGAGGTTTCAAGCACCACGAACAGTTCGAAGTTATTTCCTCCTCTCCACTACCATGTCAGTAAGCCTCAGGTCTGGACAGTACTACAAACCACAAAAATTTAGGAGACAAGTTGGGCTCATCTGTCAAGATGCTACAGCCCCACTCACCATTTCTCCAGACCCAGTCACGTCATTTTGCTCCCTAAGGAAGAAAGCTAACCTAGTAAAAGAGAACTAATATATTTCAACCAGTTCAGCAGACAACTTTTTGGAGTGGCAGGGAGCAGAGTACAGCAGCAGCAGGTTGTTAGATCTGCCCAGCCATTTCACAAAGTAAGACAGTAAGATTCTTGACATTATCACTGATTACATTTTTCCTGAAGTAAACCTGAGAACTTACGAACAATCTTGGATTCAGATAAATATGATACTTCCCTGAGAGATCCTTCTAAACTATAAAACAACCAAAATAATTCCAGTGCTGCTGACAGCAAAATGATTGTCACAGGGTTGTACAGCAGGCCACTAGCAGAGAAAACATGCAGGTTTACAATAATTATACCTTAAATCCTAAACTTCCTTAACAGATTTCTATGGGAAAAAAAAAAAGAACTGAACATACATATCACTTCTATTAGAGCTTATAGATATACTGATCGCTGATGTAAGCAGTAAGACTTGCAGTCCTTACAGTCATGCGTGAGCTGCCTTCACTGGGGCTGCAGATTTAAAAAGCAGAATTCACACAGTATATGAATAACAACTTCTACTTCAATAACTTGAATTTTAAGGAGAAAGTTCTCCTTGTCCACTAGGGATTCATCTTACAGACACCTAATTTTAGGCTACAAGAAAACCTGTAAGCAAACTGGTATTTTTGCAACTTATATAGTACCAACCCGTTTTGTGCTCTTACAAAAAAAAAAAAAAATCCATCTTCTATATATTATGCTAATGTTCTGAATAAAACCACAAACGAATTATCCTGTAGTAACAGCTCACTTTTTAAATATTAGCTTGCCAGAGTTTCATTAAATTTTAAACTTTCGATATTGTCACTCTTTTCTTAAAGCACTATGAAAATTATTTTAAATGTAGAGCTTGCGTACTCTAAATCACTTGGGCTGCACCTAGAAAGGCAAGACAGTAATTTGTGGGCACTGTGAGGCCACTTCACTATTTCACTATGTATTCTGCACTCTTACTGGGTGACAGGGTCAGGGCTGTTGGAAACAGAATGGCCTGCAACAAACCAGGTGCCTCCCCCACCCTTAAGTGATTAGATGTTATTGCACGACAATACTAAGCTATTAACTTGTTCAGAGTCTATATCAGGCTTAAAGCAAGTTACAAAACTTGTTTTGCACAGAGACAAGCATGCAAGCCAAGAGATCAAGAAGATCCTTTCCTACTGAACAGAACTGCTCTCTGGCTGGTACAGGAGGGGGGAGCGTGCTAGTGAGGTTGACTCGTACCTTGTCCACCTTTGCAGGCTTTTAAAAAAGACAACTGTGCACAGACATTAACCAGATGTTCCTGTAGCGTTTTTTCTCCCTAAATTATTCTACTATTAGGATAAAAAAAAAATGTTAGAAGAAAAGGATCTGTCAGCTACGTTCACCCACAAAGAACCATCATGGGTTCTAAGCCTGCATGGAGTTACAGGGCACACAAAATATTATAAATAATACTTTATGTTATTTTCTACATTTATTAATATATGTATAAATAATACATTATATAAATATATGTAATATTAAAATATGGGTATTTTACAGAAGTCAGAAGTTATTACACTATCACTTAACCCCTTTTGAATGTGAGAAAATAGAAAGAAAAAGAAGCGAGGCGAGTTACTCAGCCTGTCAGCGGCTCAACAAAAACATGACCGAAGGTATGACAGCATTTACCTACCGAATATGTATAAGGTAACTGTATTCTTTTCCTACTTTAAAACGTCAGAAGCCAGAAACGAAAGGAATACAGGCTACTCCGACTGGTTCCCTCTGCCAATCTGGTCAGCCCGTGCCTGATTTCTGTGACGCTGCGGTTCACGTTAACCAAGAGCTGAGCCTTGCAGCTCACCTGCCAACAAAGTCCACGGCCCGACACTCGAAAGGAGAAGAGACCACTGAAAAGCAACACCTTCGCACGGCGCTATTTCCACGGGAGGCTGCCCTGAAGGGGAACCAGCCGGCTGCCCCGCCGAGACACAGCAGCGTCGAGCCCAGGCACCACGGCTCGGTACCGGCGCCGAGCCCCCGGTACGGGGTTGAGGGCGACCGCCAGCGCTGTCACCGCGTCCCGCACCGACACACACGGTGCTGCCACAGCGGCGACAAGCCCCGAGTCCGGCAGTCCCGCGAGGGGAGGAAGGGAAGGAGGAGAGAGGGGAGGGAAGCAGCCCGGAGCCCCGGAGCCGGCAGGGGACGCCCGGAGGAGGCGGCGCGGAGAGGACGGGGGAAGGGGGCAGGGAGGCTCCGCGAAAGTTGCACCAACGGGGGAAGCGGACGAGCTACCGGGACCGCCGCCGCCGCCGCCACGCCTCGCGCAGCCCCGCGGAGGACGCGGGCTCCTACCTGGGCTGGGCGGCCACGGCCACGTCGCGCAGCCCCCCCCCGTCCCGCTGAGCGGCCGCGCCGCGCAGGCTGCCCCGGCCCGCCCGCCGGCGACGGAGCAGGAAGCCGAGCAACGCCGCCGCAGAGGCTGAGGCAGAGGAAGGCGCCGAGGCGTCGCGCCCGCCCCCTGCCGGTGGCGGACTGGGGCCGCATGGCGCCGCCCCACAGCCGCGCCCCAGGAAGAGAGAGGGGCAGGTGGTCGGGGAGGCGAGGTGGTACCCGTAAGGGGGCGAGGCTGCCCGTCCCCACAAGTCCTGCAGCCTGTCCCCACAGGGCAGGCTCCTGCGGCAGCCCAGAAGGGTCCCCTCGGGGCTGGCATGGCGAGGCCGAGGCGCTGACCTGGCTGCTAGCAGCCAAACCTAGGGTGTGCTTTGGAGTTACGTGCCCCATGAGATTTGGAACAGAGAAATCCTAGCTGGCGTATTTTGGACCATTTCACATATGCTCAACTCTTCTTGACTACAACTTTTTGGATAAGTCAGTGAAATTCTGTATTCAAAAAAAAAAAAATCCCTTACATTTGTACACCCACAGTCATGAATTTACAAGGCCAAGTGAAGAAAATGTGCTAGGCACATCCAAAATATCAGCCCAGTGACACAGGCTAGGAGAAAACAGGGAACAGAGCCTAGACAGTTGTTTTCCAGTGCTCTCTGTCCCAAAGCAGACACAGTAATCATATCTTCTGAGATGGAATCATAGAATCACAGAATCACAGAACACCTTGGGTTGGAAAGGACCTTAAAGATCATCTACTTCCACCCCCCTGCCATGGGCAGGGATGCCACCCACTAGGTCAAGTTGCCCAGGGACTCATCCAAACTTGTCTTGAACACCTTGAACACCTCCAGGGATGACGACTTCTCTTGTTAACCTGTTCCAGTGCCTCACCACCCTCTGAGAGAAGACATTCCCTCTAACATCTAACCTAAATCTTTAGTTTAAACCACTCTTTTAGTTTAAAACCACTCGCCCTTGTCCTGTCATTATCTGCCCAAGAAAATGTTGCTCTCCATCCTTTCATAAGACCCCTTTAAGTACTGAAAAGCTGCAGTGAGGTCTTCCTGTACTGGAAAGATGCTATAAGGTCACTCCAGAGCCTTCTTTTCTCTAGACTTAACAGCCCCAGCTCTCTCAGCCTTTCTTCATAGGAGAGCTGCTCCAGCCCTCTGATCATCTTTGTGGCCCTCCTCTGGACCCGCTCTAACAGACCCACATCCTTCTTGTGCTGGGGACCCCAGACCTGGATGCAGCAGTCCCAGTGGGGCCACACAGTGGCAGAGCAGAGGGGGACAATCCCCTCCCTCGACCTGCTGGCCCCACTCCTCTGTTGATGCAGCCCAGGATGCAGTTGGCCTTCTGGGCTACAAGCACACACTGCTGGCTCACGTTGAGCTTTTTGTCCACCAGAACCCCCAAGTCCTTCTCTGTGGGGCTACTCTCAATGAGTTCTTCTCCTAGTCTGTGCTCATGTCTGGGATTACCCCAACCCAGGTGCAGCACCTTGCACTCAGACTTGTTGAATCTCTTTAGGTTCACATGGGCCCAGTTCTCAAGCCTGTCCAGGTCCCTTTGGATGGCTTCCCTTCCTTCTGTTGTATCAACTGCACCACTCAGCTTGATGTCATCTGCAAACTTACTGAGGGTGCACTCAATCCCATTGTCTATGTCATTGATAAAGATATTAAACAGTGCTCATCTCAAGAAAGACCACTGAGGGACACCACTTGTCACCAGCCTCCACTTGGATATAGAGCCATTGACCGCCACTCTCTGGGTGTGGCCTTCAAGTCAACTCTTTGTCCACTGAATAGTCCACCCATCAAATCCATATCTCTCCAATTTGGAGATCGGGATGTCAAGTGGGACCATGTCAAAGGGCTTACAGAAGTCCAGGTAGATGACATCAGTTGGTCTTCCTTTATCAACTGATGCAGTTACTCCATCATAGGAGGCCACCAGATTGGTCAGGCACAACTTGCCCTTGGTGAAGCCATGCTGGCTGTCTCAGATCACCTCCTTGTCTTGCATGTGCCTTGACGTTGCTTCCAGGAGTATCTGTTCCATGATCTTGCCAGGCACAGAGGTGAGGCTCACCAGTCTGTACTTCCCTGGGTCCTCCTTTCTACCCTTTTTAAAAATGGGAGTGATGTTTCCCTTTTTTCAGTCACTGTGGACTTCACCTGACTGTCAGGACTTTTCATATATGGTGGAGAGTGGCCTGGCAGCTCCATCAGCCAGTTCCCTCAGGATCCAAGGATGCATGTCATCAGGCCCCATAGACTTGTACCTGTTCAGTTTCATCAGGTGGTCTCAAACCTGCTCTTCACTTACAGTGGGAGAGACTTTGCTCCCCTAGCCCTCATCTACAGGCTCCGGGAAATGAGAGACGTGAGAAGCCTGACTGGCAGCAAAGACTGAAGCAAAGAAGTTGTTGAGTACCTCAGCCTTCTCCATGTCTGTCGTTATCAGTTCTCCTTTCCCATTTATCAGATGGAGAGACACCTTCCACCAGACCAGATTGCTCAAAGCTCCATCCATCCTGGCCCTGAACACCTCCAGGGATGGGGCATCCACAGCTTCTCTGGACAACCTGTTCCAATGCCTCACCACCCTCATCCATCATGGAAAAATTCTTCCTTATACCCAATACAAATCTACCCCCTTTTGGTTTAAAACCATTGCTCCTTGTCCTATCACTACAGGGCTTGGTAAAAAGTCTCTCTCTATCTTTCTTATAAACCCCCTTGATATATTGAAAGGCTGCAATAAGGTCTCCCTGGAAAATCATGATACAGCTAAATTTAATTTGTTATAGAACAGAAAATGTATTTTCTGCTTTAAAATAAATAATAATAATAATAATAAACTTTAAAAATCCTCTGATCAGTAAGACAGACAGAGCTGATCTAAATGAGTTATTTCAAAAGAAGAAAAGGTAAATCCCTTTCTCTGTCCTTAGCTGTGCTCTATGGCTGCTGTTTCTTTTTCTTTTTCATTCTCTGTTTCTGTTTCTTTTTCTTTTGGTGCTGGTCTTCATCAAGCCCCACCATGAGCTGTTATAGGGAAGGAGATAATGCTGGCAGGACACTAACTGTTTTATTTTCTGGAATAAGATTTCTGTTGATGTAACTCCCTCAGCTGGACTGTTGCAGTGGTGTATATAGAAAGTGCTCAGGCAGCAGATAGGCAGACTCAATTACATTATTGTCAAACCACAAGGAGAGCACTTTTACAAAATCAGTGTGGTACTTCTCTTCATTGTAGAGAACAGAGCCACAGCTAAAATATAGGGCATATCACACATCATCAAAGTTAGGTAGACAAAAGGACGTTTCCGTGTCTTATTTTAACCACCTCTGGTCAACATATCTTTCTTTTAACAGGTTTAAAATAACATACTTTGATACCAACTGCTCCTTGGTACAGGATGGTTGTTTGAACATCAGCCAAGTAATTTCTTCAGTAAATTCTCATAACCCATTGAAGTTTCAGTCATGCAGTAATCTCAGAATCAGCAAAGAAATACCCAGTGGGAGGAACATTGCTCAAGAAAACAAGGACTTCATAGCTTTTATTTCTAAATGTTTGAAATAGATATATCTTAATTTGCCTGTTATTTCAGTGCTTAGTATGTGAAACCCCACCATGTTCCCCTGATTAAATATTAGGTGGCACTGTCTGCATAGCAGACTCCTGAAGTCACCATGTTAAAGGAGATTGGATCCTTTGATAAGTAAATGTTTGCAGTAGGAAGAAACATACTAAAAAGATAATGTAAATAGCAGTATGAAATTATCAAAAGAAGAAATAATATTATATGCACAATAACCGACACCTCTAACTACATCTTTATCACAGTCAAAGAAATAAGACTTGAGAATGGCCGTGATTAAAGAACAGTAATTATCTACCTGACTGGAAAGGTGTCACAGCTCACAGAAGGCGGAGAGTCACAGTCTTGCAGTTCAACAGAAATATGTCAGCTGGCAGGAGCCCAAAGAGGAGAGATTATTCCAGACCCCACAGTGTCTCAGGAAGGCTCTGAGTACAAGTGCCTGTGGATGTGGTTACACAAAACCTAGATTACTTTGTGCATAGCATTGTGATGAACTGAAGGTAGGCTGCTATTAATGACTCATTACTGAAGAATCACAACCACTCATTGGTAAATCAAACCAGCAGCTGAACATACTGATCTTACAAATGCAGCCTGTGCACGAATGCTTTTTATGATTTGGTGTAGAAGCAAAGCGCTTCTACATTCTGCTTGTTACCACAAATACTGGCATTAGGGGGTGATTTTTAAGTAGCACGTGACCATGATTTGATTCCAGTGAGATGCTCTGGGCATGTACAAGCATCACTGTACCAGAGATACCATTCCTACTTATCAACAAAGCTCCTGCATGAACATTAGAGGAACTTGTGCCAGGATTAAGCAACAGTAACTCTCATTTATGAATTAGGCTGAAAGAAATTTGCTTACGTGGTTTATACTGCTAATCTAAACAAGCCTCTGTTGTATATTGATTCTGATACCATTTTGCTGCTGTTTATGATTCATATGATTACAATTTCCTTTTTTTTTTTCTAATTTGCCTGATAATGAAGTAGCTGTGGCCATTAAGTACAAGTAAGGTCTATACCTAGAAGGGTTTATTTTGTTTTTTATTATTGTCTGTGGTGAATTGACCATTTTTTGCTGCTGTAGATTAAGAAATACAGTTATAACAGGGTTACAAAAGCAAACACGTTTCATAGCCACATAGGAGGTTCTAAATGTTACAATTTTTAAATCCACAATTCTTATATATATTAAAAAACATAAAACAACAAAATATCTTCTTTTTACCATTTAAATGTTAAATTCCAAGGGAAAACAACAACAACAACAAACAAACAAAAAACAACCAACTATACTCTAAATATTTATTTTGCCAATGTTAGAAAGTAAGATGTCTTAAGAATTTGGGTATATTGGGTCTGAACAAAGATGAATTTGGTGGCCTGAACTGAAACTCATATCTCTGATGAATTTCTTTGCTAACATATCTAGTCTTGCATTTACTTTCTTGCATCTCTGTTAGCTGCTAATTTTTACTAAAAGAAATTATAGCATTGCACTGTGTTTTGTTTTGTTTTGTTTTGTTTTGTTTTGCTTTGTTTTAGGAAAATGAAGATGTTGCCTTCATGTAATTACAGAAAGGTTAAGGGATACATGCCTTATTTAGCACCTTAAGGCTATTGGGGATAAATAGAAACAAGGTAAAATACAAAAGCAAACCATTTCAGATTCTTTATCTTTAGGCTGTTGCTTATTGCCTCTGGCAGTAAATGTTCTACTAATCCATCATCAGTCTTGATTCTCTGTTCTGGTATGAAAGCAATTGCTGGTGGCTTCTTAAATGTACATTTTACTGTAAGCATAAACTTTACATTTATGTGCTATAAACTGATATTTCTGCCTTAGCTGATCTTTCCAAGCAGTTTTGAATGAGCCAGCCTTGGACTGCTGGCAGAGACCTAGCTCTCTGGAGCTTGGAAAATCTGTGGCATAAAAGTTTCTTTTCTTAACACAGGAACATGATCATAGGAAACACTTATCTTTACATCTGATAAAATCAGTATAACCGTGCAGTCTTAAATAAATAAGATGGACACCCTAGACAATCTTTTAAATGTTATTGGAGGGGGGGTGGGGTGGGGGGAGGAGGTAGGGGGGAGAGGGAAGAAGAAAAAGAATAAAGCTATGCTGAGAATGCTCCAGGCAGTTTGTCTTGAAGCAACTGGAAAATGTGATTTTCACTAGCTTGTGAGTCACTTAACTGTAAATAGAAATTAAAAAGCACAACATGAAGCCCACTCCTCTCCTCTCTCCTTACTCTTACAAACAGACATGAACAAATATGGAAACATCTTCCTTATAATAAAGTTTTCTTAGCTTTCTAGCTGGTATCGAGTTTCCTGTAAAAATCTTATTCTAGAGGATGGATTTGAACATCTCCAAAATCGCTCTTGCCACTGATGCATTAATCGTGACCAATATTTCACATCCCCATTTTTTCTGTAATAAGTCAAAATAAACTCCATGTCCAAGCATTCCCAAAGTTTCAGAGGAAATGTGTATGTAATTGAGCAAAATTCCACTGGAGTCAATATCATTGCAACTGCTTAAATAATGTCACATTTAGACCACAGGGTGTCTTATTTCATTTTCTTCCCTGTGAGTGCATCTAGTATTATTTAGCTATTCTACTTTGACAGTAGAGACCAAAGTCTTCTGTAAATTATAATTGTAGGATAAGGTAGGGGAATCTTCCTATGCTGTTTGTTAAAGTACCTCAAACATTACAAGAGCTACTCCTTGTATGTGATGACTTACAATGTTCTTGTGAAATCAGCCAGTTTGGTGTCAGCGAAAAAAGGATATCCTGTCATTTAGACAGATGAAGTGGAAGGTGGTCATTTTTGTGGTCATATGGGACTCGTAAATGTTTGTCTCGACGTCTGGTACATAGGTTATTAGTGCAGTTGCAGTGAAGTATTGCTGGCTTGAGGTCTTACAAGCAGTGTATAATGAGCTGCAGAAGCACGTGAAATGTTCATGTGGTGTTAAAGAGAAAAATGGAAACCTTTTGTAACACCTCCAATGTGCGGATGTGGAGATCTTATGGTTCCTGTCTACAACATTATTGAATCTTATCAGTCTCCTGAAGAGCTTTAGAAGTCCTAAAAAAGCACTGCCCCCATTTTAGACAAGTAGCATCTGAGGAACACTGCAGACCGTGATTGTACCCATTCAGATCAAGAACAAGCACCACCAGCTGGAAATTGTAGATGTCCTGAGAGAAACATTACAGATGGTATTCACGAGTTGCACCTTGAAAGGTCATGAGCTGCACTGAACTTCTTGCATTAGTATCATTTTCCACACAGTGAAACTCCTCCATCTGCAACTCTTCCTCAGAGCAAGAATATAAAGCTTGCCTCTAAGTTTATAACGATTTATTTCAGCAAGATTTTTTTTTAATACTGTTCTGTATTTTGCTTTTTTCTTTTCCTTGTGGTCACCTTATTTAAGTATTTGATGCCTGCTCCTTTATTCAAATTTGATATTTGTACAGTAACAGGTTTTTAGTTTGTATGAATCATTAAGAATAAAACCCTGAGAAAGGTGCCATAGTCAGAAAATGAATGAGAAGCTAATAGCATGCTTTACCAATGCAGTAGAATTGCGTTCCAAGAGCAGGTGAATGACACATGCATTTATACTGGTTTAACGTAAAAGATTTTAAAACCCACATTTGAAGACCATAACAGCCACTGCTCTTCCATCACCCACCAACCTAGTCATCTCTTTGTAGAAGGCAATCAGATTCGTCAGACATGATTTTTCCCTTCCTAAATCCAGCCTGGCTACTCTCAGTTGTCTATTGCCCTTATTATGTGACATTTGCTTTCTTCCAGTTCTCAGAAACCTCCCCTGATGACCATGACATTTCAAAGATTATCAAGAGTGGCCTCACACTGACATTTGCCAGCTACCTTGGCAATTGTGGATGCTTCCCATAAGGTCCCATTGACTTGTTCAATTTGTTTATATATTCCCTATCTGGATCTTTCTCTAATGAGGATAAGCCTTCCTTGCTTCAGACACTCTCACTTGTCTTAGGGGCCTGGCCTTTTCCACCCAGGTCCTCTGTGTCATTCAGCAGTGGAGCCACATTTTCCCTAATCTCCCTTTTACTGCCATTGTACCTGCAGAAACCTTTCTTGTTGTCTTTCATGCCTCTCGTGACATTCAGCTCCAGATGGGCTTTGACTTTCCTGACCCCATCCCTGCACACTAGTATAGTGTCTCTGCATTGCTGTCAGGTCACTTGTCTGATTTCTTTTTACATTTGAGTTTTATCAGGTGTTCCTTATTCATTCATGTTGCCTCCTGCTGCTGCCTTTACTTGATTTCCTGCTTGCTGAAGTGGGCCATTCCTCAGTTTGGAGAAGGTGATCCTTGGAAATGAACCAGTTTTCCATGTCCCCTCTTCTCTCCAGGGCTGTCTGCTACTGGATTCTTCCAAACAGATCCCTGTACAGGCAGATGTCTCTTCTCACAAAGTACGTTGCAATCATGATTTTTTCTGGTTCCTTTCTCTCAGGTTCCTGAACTCCACCATATCATGGTTACTGCAGACATGGCTGCCCATGACGTTTAATCCTTGACCAGTTCTTCACTATTTGTATTAAGTCCAGTAAAGTGCCTCCTCTTGTTGGCTCCTTGATTACCTCTGTCAGGACATTATGATCGTTGCATTCCAGAAGCTTCCTGTGATTGCTTATGCCCTGCAGTTTTGTCCTTCCAGCAGATATCAGGGTGACTGAAGTCCCCCATGAGTACCCAGGCCTGCTAACATGATACTTTTCCCAGATTTTCTGAAGAAGGCCCCACCTAATGCTTGTTTAGGTGGTCTGTAGTAGACACCCTCCACAACATCACACATTTGTCTTCCTATTAGTCCTCACCCATAACTTCTCAAGCAGCTCATGCCTGTCCCTAGGCAGAGCTGCACACATTTCCATTGCTCTCTCACATAAAAGGCAGTTCCTCTTCTCCCTCTCAGATTGTTCTTGCTAAATTGCCTGTATCCATCTATAGCAGCCCCTTTGTTGTGTGAGCTATCCCACCACATCGCTGTGATCCCAGTGAGATTCTGTAGCCCTGTAACTGTGTTCAGTTCTCTGATTCCTCCTGCTGGTTCTCCATGCTATCTGCATAGATGTACAGACCCTTCAGATGTGCACCTCATGATGCTGATATTCCAGAAAATTTATGTGAGCTTTCCCCATAATGTCATGCTGTTGGTACTTCCTTACTTATGGGCATTTGCTTAAGTGGGCCCCTGTCACCTTGTTCTGTTGATTATAGGGTTTCTTATCCACGTCATCCTGCACCATTTGTTTGCCAGGTTGGTCCACCACATCCTTATTTGATTGTGGGTCATCATCTCCCTCCTTTGTCATTTCTAGTTTAAAGTTCTCCTTATCAGGTTGCCCAGCCAGTTGGCACGGTGACTTTTACCCCACTTTGTCAGGCGGATCCTGTCTCTCCCTAGCAGTTATTGACCCTCAGAGAGGGTCCCATAGTCATAAAAAACAAATCCCTGTTCTTGATGCCAGCTGCTCAGGCAGCTGGTGATCTGCAGTATCTGTCAACCCTTCCTGTAACCCTTCCTTTCTCTTTAGCAGGATCAAGGAGAAAACCACATCACCCTCCATGTCCTTGACCCTCACAACCAGAGTCATGTAGTTATGCTTGATATGCTCAGTGCATTTGCCTGGCAAAATCTTTGCTGTTCATATGGATGAGCAGCAGAGTATAAAAGTCTAAGGGCCCCGAAAGTCCCAACAGCCCTTCTTCAGAATCTCAGATTCAAGCCCTGTTAAGCAACCCCCCTTAGCCAGCAGGTGAAGTCATCCATGGGGACCCACAGCAGGGAGTTTCCCCTTACTATGGCTAGCCACTTCCCCCACATGTTGTTGTGGGGTCATGCTCTGCTGGTGTCAGTGCTTTGCTGGACAGAGCTCCCAGGAGGAACCTTCCTCCTGTTGCCAGAGGTCACGAGCCCCCAGCCTTCATCATTATTTTTTTCTGTGTAACTGCATGAGAAATGTGCTCTGTTTTTCGCAACATAACTTAAATAATGAGCATGTAATTGATGGACAGTCTCTCCGTCTCCTCCCACACCTTAGTGCTTAATCAAGATACCAACACTGCCTGTCTTACCAATGTATGAACAATCGTCAGTAATTGATATGTCTATGCCTTTCTGGTGGAAAGGAAAGAATCCCATCTTGTGAAAAAACCTTCAGGGTGATGGGGCAAAATGACAGGGCAGCTCAGCCTAGAGGATAGCGCCTGTACTAGGCTGGGCCCTTAGGTTCTACTATAATAAAAAACATTAAATCTTATGTATCCAGAAATAGAAATCAGCCTCTGTAACTAAGGATTCTGCGAGCTCACATAGACATGTCACCAGCATGGAATGACCTGACCCCAACCTTCTGAGCCTCTAATGATGAGTAAGTTAAAAAATGCAGAGGCATTGTTGATCACTCCATCCCTGCTGCTGTGCTTGGCTGGACCACAGAAAAGAAATGGCATCCTTCACTGTATATTGACAGACATATCCCTGAAGAAGGATTGACAGCCTAGCTCCAACCACAAAGTATGTCTAAACTGGTAACAGGCATCTGACTGGCTTTGAAAGTGAAAAAAAGAAGTTGGACGGCAAACACGCTTTGTTTCTGTTGAAAGCATATCCAAATGCAGCTGGTTTCAGGCCAAATGGATTTATCCAGAGACCAGACTAAGCTGCAGCATTGCCCAGCCTAGACACAGAAGGAATCAGAACTGTGAGAACTTCTGGAATGACTTGGAAGGTGTCAGCTCCTCAGGTAATCCCTGTGCCCTTTGATATTGTTCTCTTGCAATC
Source organism: Cygnus olor (assembly GCF_009769625.2). NCBI lineage: Eukaryota > Metazoa > Chordata > Aves > Anseriformes > Anatidae > Cygnus > Cygnus olor. Next base: position 24,776,809 of record NC_049169.1, on the reverse strand, counting down.
TTCCTGCTGATATTATGCCTATACCAATCTCACTGCTACTGCTGAGAGTCTCAAAGTAGTACAGCAACATTAGCAGTGAAATGCAATCAGGCTCTGGCTCTGCCTAGAGCTAACGAACTCCTGTCTCAAAAGTTCTTCACAGTCCAGCTGGGGCAAAGGTTCAGACTTGCTCAACAATGAATCAAATGTAGCAGGGAGTTTCTGTTCATCTGGTGATAAGCATGGGGGTTTTCTGAGCTCCGGAGTTTAGGAGGGGGAAAAAAAAATCTCATTGATTAGTTCCTCCTAACCATAGAGTTGACACAACCACTGAAAGTCAGATGTTTTTGAAGGAAGCTTTACCTCAGTAGTCAAAGTAATATCGTATGAGAAGCAGCCCATTTCAACAACCATCTCATTAAAGCAAGATATACTGTCAGAACTGACATCTCTTTTTTTGCAGCAGGACACTCACTCTTTATACATCTGCACTTTTAACTGTCTCTCATGCTGCTGAATTCAATACTCTAAGAACCCAATACCACAGATTTTCTGACAAAAGAACAATATACCTTTCAGTAAATTTTAAAAATACATATTCCCAAAGTGTGATAACTATGGATATCTTATATTTTATTTCAAATAATGACATTGGGAGAATACTTACTCTGTTTCAAAGTTGTGTTCAAACCATTTATAGGAAAGAAAGAACTCATGAGGCATGGGAAGATGCAGTTTCTAAGTAATTGATGGAAGGCACCCACTGACGCCAGGGATTTTCCTACTCTCCTTTTTCTGCATCTGTGAACGCAGTTTGTTAGGCTTGTATTCATGTCTCAACTTAATGCTGGTCTGTAGATTGTCCAGAGAGCTAAATCACCTCCCCTTGAAAAGCAGTGTCCCACCTTCCCAAGGGAAGCCAGCTTCTTCAAACAGGCATGAACCTCTTTCTCCATCCGGTCTGCACGGAGGCCACGCCCTGTGTGGCCTATAGACCTTTAGTCTACATCTCTGCAGGGAATTTCACTAGTTATAAAGACGTGTCTGTACTTGTGCCTGCCTACAGAAGTGCACAAAATGGCTCATGCTTCTTAAATAAAGTATTAACAGCTGTTTCTAGTAACACTCTCAAAACACAAGACAGCAATTTCGTTATTTGTATTTACCTTAATGTGTTCTTTGTTTTGTTTTCTTTTTATAATACAGCTTGTCAAAAGGAAAGTCTGTTCAGTGCTTTTTAAAAAAATAATCTAGCCAAGATTTGAATCCTAAATTGTTATTACTTGGAATCAGTATGTTATCCTGCAAATGGAAACAGAATGAAATGAAAGGAAAGAAAAATACTGGAGGAGTGAGAGGCTGTTATGCTGTTGCACAGTTAGTATCTAGACAGGACATATTGAGGCTAAAATCGCTTGATTTACATTAGATAGAAGTGTTACTGTAACAGATTTGTGTTATAAAGCATCTTTTTTGATGTACTTTCCTTAAAGTACTACATTTCTCTTAATAATGCATTGAAGATATTTCCCCCTTATGCTATTTTAAATTATCTCTGAATAATTTCCTTTTAGAATACTCTAAAACTGTTACTCGTAAATCAGATGAAATCACACATAGTTTTTCATAGAATGTTAAAAACAAGGTGGGAGGGATGTTTAGTAGCCACCTAACCTATCTTTCTTCTTTCCAGCAGAATCATAAACCTTTCCTTACAGCTGTCACTTCATATTTGTATTCTCATCATCCAGTGATGGAGATTCTACAGTTTCTGTAAGCGATCTATACCATTACTTACCAATACTTATGATGTGAATGCCTAACCTAAACCTTCCTTGCTGTAGTACAATTTCTTCCTCTCATCCACAGTCATGACAAAGAACCATGTACATCCTTTACCTTTGCTATTAGGCTTTTCTTTTTTCTGTTTTCTCTCAGTCTCCCCTAAACAAAATAATCCCACTCCCTCTAATCCTTGTTCACAACTCATGTTTGCCAGACTTTGTCTCCTTCTCCGGTTTACAGTTTCTTTGAAACATTGTGCCCAAACCTGGCCACAACGCTCCTATTTAGGCATTACCAACACAGAATTATTTATGGCAGACAGTGTTCTTACATGATGCTTTTTTCCATCTTTGCCACAGAAATCTTGTTGACTGACACTAGGCTGCGGCTGTGTACAATCCCTACATCCTAAGATCTTCACAGGCTTTTACGTATTGGTTTTATCTGTTTATTTAACAATGAGATATCCCACTATCAGAGAAGCCTTAGTTAAAGTAGTGGGCTGTACCAGAACCAGGACAAACCACTGGGGATAGCCCAGCACTAAGGGATTTTGGTGTTATACAATTGAGTGTAGCTTTTTCTGTCAGTGTCACACCCATGTCATGGCAGTTTTCTCTAAATCTTGTACAACAAGATTGCTCATGAAAATTTCATGAAAGGCAGAGACCAAAATGCCACCAACATCAAGGTATATGACTTCCATTGCCTTTCTCCTATCTACATGACCAGTACTGAATTTATGTGGCAAGGGCCTGGTAGCAGGGGGGCTGCAGGTGTGGCCTCTGTGACTGGAGCCCAGCAGCTGCCCCATGTCAGATCAGAGCCAGTTCCAGTCGGCTCCAAAAGGGACCTGCTGCTGGCCAGAGGTGAGCCAGGGAGTGATGCTGAGTGGGCCTCTGTGAGAGCAGATTTAAGAAAGGGGAAAGAAACTGGTGCACAACAGCAGATGGGAGGGAGGAGTGAGAAGCAGCCCTGCAGACCCCAAGGTCAGTGCAGAAGGAGGGCAGGAGGTGCTCCAGGCACGCAGCAGCAGTTCCCCTGCAGCCTGTGGAGAGGCCCCTGGTGGAGCAGGCTGTCCCCCTGCAGCCCATGGGTCCCCCATGGAGCAGATCTCCACGCTGCAGCCCATGGAGGAGCCCCCGGTGGAGCAGGTGGATGTGGCCTGGAGGAGGCTGCGGCCCATGGAGAGCCCCCGCAGGAGCAGGCCCCGGGCCGGAGCTGCAGCCCGTGGAGAGGAGCCCACGCAGGAGCAGGGGGTCTGGGGGGAGCTGCCGCCCATGGGGGACCCATGCTGGAGCAGTTTGCTCCTGGGGGATGGATCCCGTGGTACGGAGCCATGTGGGAGCAGTTCTTGAAGAGCTGCTGCCTGTGGGCATCCCCTGCAGGCTCAGTTCAGGAAGGATGGCATCCCATGGGAGGGACCCCACATGGAGCAGGGGCAGGGACTGACCGTGAAGGAGTGGTGGAGACGAAGCATCAGGGACTGATTGCAGCCCCCATTCCTCTGTTCCCCTGCTCCGCTTGGGGGGAGAAGGTGAAAGAGGGTGGATGGGGGGAAGTCCACTAGTGATAGGCAATAAATTATATTAATCTCCCTTATGCTGAGTCTGTTTTGCCTATGACAGTAATTGGTGAGTGATCTCCCTGCCATTACCTCAGCCCATGAGCTTTTTTTTCCCACTATATTTTCTCCCCGTGTTCTTTTGAGGAGGGGAAGTGAGAATGTGGTGTGGTGGAGCTCAGCTGCCCATCAGTGTTAAACCACAACACATGTTACTTTGATTAGGTTATTCATATGAACAACTTTATTCTCCCTTAGCATGATAGGGCCTATGATGATTATCTGAGATGTTTGGTCTCCGTGGCATTTGAAGTAATATTGCTCCTGCATTAATAGAATCTTCATTGACTTCACAGCAGCTAGGAGACATCTGTCCACGTAACCTCAATACAGATTTTAGATTACAAAATGATTTTTATTTGCATATTATTATTTTTTATTTTAAATAATCAGAAAATCTTGCACTGTCTGAAGCTGCTTATTGAGGACTAGATTTTATTTCTTGTAGCACCACTATAATTGCTGTGCATGTGAACACAAACAGTTTACAGAAACATATACCGGGCTTTCCACAGGAAATCTTCTCTTCCTGTGTTTAAGATTAATCTGGTATTAATGTGCATCTTTAAGCAGAGACAAGCCTCTAGTACAATTAATTGTGCATGGGCTCTTCTGAAGTTAAGGGCAATTACAGACATAAACAAAATGTAGCAATAGAGAGCAATTATCTTTCAGTAGCACTGTGCTTCACTTGACACAATTTCTCTATAACAGAGGCTTGAATGATGAAAATGGAACTTAAATTTCAGCCAAAGAGAGAGGTTCCTGGAGTAAAACCTCAGAACCAAATGTCAGAGTGTTTAGAGTGCTTTGCTTATTAATCTGATTCTACCAAACCATGTGGGAGTAAAATAAATAAATAAACAAAATCCATGAAATAGCTTTACCTACTTCCAGCAGCGAACAATCTGGCTAGAAAATTTCTGATGAAACATTTTCTCATCAGGATATGCCATTCATTGAAATCAAAATGTTCCACAGGAGAATTTCCATTTTTGACCAATTTCCAATGGAATCCAGGCAGGTTTCCAAGACAACAGAGCCTGCCAGTTTGTGTGTCTGTCTTCTCAACAGCCCTTCTGGCTGGTGCCAGGGGATCTTGGGCTTACAGATTCCTTGGCTTTGGGGCTGATGGAGTGCTGAGAGCTGGGAAGGAAGGATCCTCCAGTTTCTGGCATCTTGGCAATTCCAATTCCCCAGACATGCAGGGTGCAAAGCTGACAGTCTGCCCCAGAGCTGAGGCACCATGCCATGAAAAGTCTCAACATTCCTTGGTTTCATTCCAAATTTTGAAATATTAAAATCTTCCACTGGGAAAAAAAATAAAAATGTATTTCTTCATGTTGCTCTTCATTTCTGGACACAGACTAATTCTGCAAGAGAGTGCTCATTCTACACATAGATGTATAAATGATAAAGATCATGCTTGGACATAAGACAAGGCAGTAATGCCCATGGTGATGTATTGACATACCCCTGCTATCATTAATATTTTCTTAATAGTACTTAACAAATAACTGATTAATTCTTCTAATATATCCTTTAGGCAATAATAAGTAACACTTCATTTTAACAGGTAGAAAGCTGACGTTACTGGTTTGCTCCAAACCACAAAACATAATCAGTATCATCAGATTCAGTAGACCAGCATATTCTGTTAAAATTCTTAAATTCTAAGTTAACATAAAGTATTAAAGTATTATATTTTTTTTTCCTCTGCCTTGGACAAATAATTTTCTAGTTTTGTCTTCAGGCAATGAAAACAATGCCTTTCTTGCCCTTTCTTTTTACTTCTCACATAACAGTCTTACAACTAAGGGACTTACTGCTCTTACAGCTCAGCTCACAGAGGGGTGTGTGTGAGTATTTCTTCTCCACCTCTGTGTAACAGCACTAACTTTGTCTCCAACTTAGCATATCATGGTAAAGTGACCTATGCACTGATTCTGATGTTGGCTTGGGGATGTATGGAAAAAGGATGGTAGGAAGAGTTACGGAGGCAGTACTGACTTTAGAACCACATCATATTTTTCCAAAAAATGGTACTTGCTCTTCATGTTGTTCGTGGTTATTTGGCATTCCCACTCAAAAACATTCTGGGAAAAGTTCCAATATCCCTTTCATGATGTGTAATGCCAAATACAGAAAAATATACAAATACTATATGTATATATTATACTATATATATACTAAATGTAAGGAAAGCTACTAACAACCTGCTAAATTGTGGTAGTGCATGGCACACCAAATAGCAGAATTTCAGTCCAGAAAGACTTTTGAAAACTTGAGGATCAGGCCAACAGAAACCTTGTAAAGTTGTAAGAGGAGAGGTGCAAAGCTCTGCACCTGGAGCAGGGTGAGGAGGGGCTCTGGGGCTCACCCATAACTGGCTGAGCAGCAGCACTGATGAACAGGGCTCGTGGTGGGGATCACAGCAAATGCCAAGTTGAATATGGTGAGAGAGTTTGAGCACATGATGTATAATCAGCCTAAGGGAGTTTGTTCAGCCTGAAGAGAAAGCCAAGAGAGTAATCTAATTTCTTTTTAACCTTTCTAATGAGGGGTAGCAGGGTGGCAGGATGAAGGTTAAAAGATAAGACAGTCTCCTGAGAAGTGCCCAGCAAGTGGAAGGGAGTCCACATTCAAAACTAGCAGCAAGGATGTTTTCAACCAGCTAGACAGACAAGAAGCCCACAGTGGGAGAGGTTAAGCACTAGAGTTCTTATCCTACTAACCCAGCACTGGTGAGCCTGCACCTGAGATGCCATATCCAGGTTACGTTTCATCAGCTCAAAAAGGATATCAAGAACTAGATAGGATCTACAGCACAGCCAAGGGCCAGGATATGTCATATGATATGTCATATAAGAATTTATTGGATTTAAGCTTGTTTACTCTGGAGAAGAGGGTGATCTGATAGCAGTCAACATCTGCTCAGAGAAGTTGCTAAGACAGCAGATCTGAACTCTTCTCAGTAGTGGCAGACAGTTCAACAAGGGGTGACAGCCACAAGATGCCAATTGGGAGGTTCAGACTGGATGTGTTTCTCTAGGAGAACGGCTCAGCACAGAAACTGGTCACACAGAAAGACTGTGGAATCTAGACACAGACATGGCTTAGCAAAAAATTAGGTGACCTGATTTAATGTTGGCTATGATCATGCTTTGATTGGGAGGATGGACCACCCAACCTCTGTAAGTCCCTTCTAGCCAAAATTTCTGTGATACTGTTTGAATTCTATTTTCTGAAATTCTACCTTAATTAAAATTAAGCACAACTGTCCAGCTGAAACTAAGATCTCTGGAAATTCCTTTACTGCAAAGCAACAAGATATCAGGGCAGGGCAGAAAACTCTGTTATGTTGTACTCATGATTTTTCCTAACTCTTTTTCCTCAAGTGTGTAGTACCAACAGTACCAACCACTGTCAAATGCCATTATACTAAAGGGACCATTAGACTGACCTATCCATCAAGGATAGCACCAGTTCTGGATTCCTGAACAAACATATTTGTTTTTTAAATTTCTTTTGCCTTCCTGTTTAATTTGTTCTTTTGCATTTAAAAAATAAAAAAAGAAGGTCGAGTATGGAGTTGCTTTCACCACTAGAATAACTTGTCCTGATAAAACACTAACACATTTTTGTCAAAATGTAAGAAAATGCCATATATTTAAACTCTGTGAATCATCACTCCAGTTCAGCATTACTTTCCACACTGTATAGATGCAAATCTGACACACACGCGTGTGCATGCATGCTCAGAAGCCATGTTGAAACCTTTGTCTCTGGTCTTCACTAGTGATATTTTGAAAATGGTCTAGAGGATTGAAATTTTAGTTTGTTGTAAATGTGAAAGTATGTTTTTAGGATAATTCTTAGTATAGTTAAACATTTTTTTTCCTGGGCTTGCCGACAAAATTATGTCTTACAGGTTCCCTTTCTGAAACATAGGTTCTAATTCCCTGGCTATGCAAAAAGTTCCATTCCCCTTGCATCCTGTAAAGAAAACATGACTCTTGAATTTATTTAATATATAAGTTGTACTTATATAAGATTGAGATACTGATTCTGAGCTGAGAACTCTGATCTTGTTACAGACATAGAATAAACAAAAATTAACCATTTTTGTATCAGAGCTGGAGGTAATAAAAAGCCTGAATCCCTTCCAACCAACAGTCACAGCCAGTAGACACAGTATGATCAGATACCGCCTCTGAGGGAGCATGAAATCCCGGTGCTTTGCAACGTCCATGAAAGTTGTGCTATGGTTGATTGCAGTGGAGCAGGATTTCAAGTAGACAGTATTAAATCTCTTCCTTTTAAGACTGTGGGACAGACAAGCCAATTTACCACTCGCTTGACTAAAATTGAGAAGTATGTGTATTTCAGAAAGTAAATTAAACAAAGGGTATGCCTTGTGTAAGGATAAGTATACATTGGCAAAGATGAGGCATTGGATGGATTCACCTTTAGCTACTTACCTAATACTCTCTGCACTTAATAAATGAGTTTAAATATATCTTTAATTATTTTGTTATAATGCCAAATATACAGCCATATGAAGAACATGGGGGAAATCCCAACTCCTTTGAAGTCATGGCAAATCTCCCATTGCCTTATATTGGCCAACACCTTGTATGGACATGACTGTGTGAGGCACATGAAATGAAATTTTAACAAATGTGAGCAAGAGTTGCTGGCAGGGTTGGATCTGAGACCAAATTATCTGTTATATAGCAATTAAATTTTATTTCATGCTCAGTCAAACATCCAGTCGTTATGGTATAACAATTACTGTGCCATAGATGGGAAAAACAGAACAACTGGGCAGCAGATGAAAGGGCTGTGTCTGAGCCTATCTCAAAGCTCAGGCTCCTCTTTCTGTCTGTTACAAGCATTCTTAAGCTAACCCACACTCAAGTTTGTTGCCTTAAGGATGATCCTATTTCTTTCCCAAATAGTGGGGTCTGAATTTTACTCTCATTGACATCAAAGTGAGGAGGTTCACTCCTTCTGTGGATACACTTTCATCTACTGTATTGGAATATTTTGCGTTTAATAGGCTATTTTAAAATGAAATTCCAAATGATTAGTTATACAAAACTTCTGGGTGGTTTTCACTCAGTCTGAAATTTATGTGTCATTGGGCTCCTGCTAATATTTGGTTTGGCTTGCTTTGACAGTTCTCATTTCTCTGTGTGTTGCAGTGCTTGAGAACTCAATTAGTAACTATTCTGGCTCTTGGATAAGATTTTCAGTCTTATATTTAGAATCACAAAATGATAAATGGTTTAGGATGGAAGGGACCTTAAAGATCACCCAGTTTCAAACCCCCTGCCATGGGCAGGGACACCTCCCACTAGCCAAGTTGCTCAAAGCCCCATCCAGCCTGGCCTTGAACATTTCCAGGGATGGGGCATCCACAGCTTCTCTGGGCAACATGTTCCAGTGCCTCTGAGCACTGGAACTCATCCTCTGAGTAAAGAATTTCTTCCTAATATCCAATCTAAATCTACCCTCTTTTAGTTTAAAGCCATTTCCCCCTGTCCTATCACTACAGTCCCTGACAAAGAGTCCCTCCCCAGCTTTCCTGTAGGCCCCCTTTAGGTACTGGAAGACAGCTGTAAGGTCTCCCTGGAGCCTTCTTTTCTCCAGGCTGAACAACTCCAACTCTCTCAGCCTGTCTTCATAGGAGAGGTGCTCCAGCCCCTTGATCATCTTTGTGGCCCTCCTCTGGACTTATTCTAATACTTCCATGTCCTTCTTGTGCTTGGGGCCCCAGAGCTGAACACAGTGTTCCAGGTGGGGTCTCATGAGAGCAGAGAGGGAGAATCACCTCCCTCACCCTGCTGGCCACACTTTTTTAGATGCAGCCCAGGATATGGTTGACTTTCTGGTCTGCAAGTGGACAATGCCAGCATATATCACTTCTACAGGAGACAAAAAAGAAATATTGGATACAAGACCAAGAGGAGGATTTAATTTTCTAAAGTCTTCTGCTTCACTCCATTGAGTACCCAGCCAGTCAGAAAAAACAGAGCTGAAAAGGCATTTCAAACAAATTAAGTAAGATAATGGTAGATTTGTAGAGCACTGCCCAGAGAAGTCTGAAATACCAATGCAAGATTAGTTACAAACCATGTTCATCATTTCTCACATGGGTTTCCAGTTCAGTATGTTCCCTCAGACTTTCTATTCACAGTTTAGTTTATCCATTAAATATTTTCCTAGCTATTTGAAATACTCTAAGAACCTAAATCTGATTATTTGTGTTGCAAATGTACATCATTTCTCAATTACACAGAGGTCTGGCATTAAGACTGAACTGGAATTACAATCACATTGGAAAATTAGTCTGTTCTGCCAGGCGTACACATGCTTCCTTTCCCAGTTTTAGCATTAGGCTGCTACTTTTACAAACAATCTTCTGAACTACTGCTTTTCTGCCCCTTGTCAAGGATTCTTAAACGTCTTGAGAGTCTGCGTGTTCACAAATCCAGGACAGATAGGCACTTTCCACACATTTGTGTGTTCTACACACAGAAGGATATAGGCACATAAGCCTATAGGAACAGAATGAGACATTTATAGCATACGGGGTCCACCATGCACTATGTCCACTGCACATGCACAGAAAGTATGACACTGGGTTTGGACACTGATTTTTCAGCATTTGCACTGAAAAATCAAGTGAATGGAAAGATGAGGGTCTCTCTCTGACTTCACTGGACTCCTAGCAGAGTGGGATACTGTCCAACACATGCCTGTAGCATCACTGGGTTCAGACAACACGTCCTTTTCCCAAGGCTTCCAGATAGTTTGAAATCAGAGGGTCATAGGACTCACAGCTAGGAAAAAAAAATAAGATGCACTCTCATCTCAGCCTCATACCTGGTAAAGCCTAGACAAAACTTCACAATTACAGATTCAGAATTTGTGGCTATGTATGAAGTTCGTTCATCACAACCTATGGCAGCACAGCATGACCTTCCCTCAACCTGTCTGGCCGAGATGGACATCTACTGTCTGATCATCATCTGAATGAATACAGTATGGCATACAAAGAGACACAGTTGAGGCTACCTGCCTTGCAGACTTAATGGAAAATATGTAGGAAACTTTCTCTGACGTAGAACTCTGCTTTTAATAAGGACATGGCTTTTTCTTTTTTTATCCCAGAGCTTTGGGAGCTCTCTCATGTAGCACAAAGTAGGGAACAAAATGTAAACTTGCAAATCATGTTCCAGTCCAATAAACCCCAACAGAAAAAGCTATACTTCATTGCTGAATGAAGAAAGAAAGACAGCTAGTACAGCAGTAGCTGCTAAAAAAGAAAAGTAATTTTGCTTTCTTCATATACAAGCAAACCACCAAACTTACCCACTGAGTAGCTGTACCACATTTACCACACCTGTACATAGAGATAACACACTTTGTGCTGTAAGACATAGCAATTGCAACATCAGTAGATATTATATTTATTTAACGATTAGCTCATAAAGCAAACTATGAAGCAATATCAAATCTACTCTTACTGTAGTGGCTTGAGGTGTAAAAATCTATACAGGTACAGGTTTTTCTGCATTGTTTCTCGAAAGTACTTCAGCCATGGTATAGAGGATGTAAGCTGTTCTGATCCCGAGTCTGAGCTGAACTGCCACTGTCAGTTGTGATGGTATGTGTGATGTAAATGCAGTCCCTCACTGACATAACTGCCTTAATTTTCACTTTAAACTGCAGATTAAAAAATGTGTTCAAATGCTATTGTAGCTTTAAGATCTTCAAACTAAGGCCTTGAGAAAAGAAAGGTATCTAATTAATATGTTGAAATTGATTCTTGAAGAAAGGATCATTAATACGATGGTAACAGGTAACAGCATTTAACGCCTTGACATTTCTTATTAAATGTTCAACTGCTGGCAACTGTGTACTTTGCAAGCACCTGTGAAAATAAAATCTCCATTTTCAAGAGCACAAGGTTGATACTCATAAAATAAAGATGGGGACACCTATAAAAAGAAATATTATAAAGTTGTCATGTGACTTGTTAGCTCTAAGAGGAGATTCAAGATTATTTTCATATTTATTTGAATGCATGTTTTCTTTGGAAGACAAAAGCTTGCAGATTCACTGGAATAAGTACATTTAATTCACAATCCGGTACTTTCATGATTGCATGTAAAACGCTCGCTTCCATGTATTTTTTAAAGGAGACTATTTTTGAAAAGGTGATTAAAATAAAGAAAACAGGTGAAAAGGTGGAGAACTTCACATAAAATAACAACATTGTGCCCCTTTGTATCCAGCCGCAATATAATTTCTTTTGCAATAAGAAACATCTGAATTATTTTGCTCTTGAGAGCTAAAAGTTGGTGTTGATCTAAGTGTCCATAGGAATTTTACCCTGACAAGTAGATGTATCTAGTTGCAAATTAATAATTATTTTTTTAGTTTTTGCATTAAAGTGATGTTTCTACAGGTATAATAAGAAATATGGTATATCTAGTAAATTGTCTAAGCATCGACACAACGGATTTAATTTTTTTTTTTTGTGATGTATTTATTATTCATCCTGCACTTTTTTATCCATATTTTGCTATGTCATATGGGAGCATTTAAATTTAGTTTGTCAGTAGGGTCTAGTTAAAACAAGGAATTCCCTAAGCTTCTGAGGAATAATGTTGGCAAAGGTTGATTCTTGCAGGTACCCTACACAAGTCCATCTCTATTTATTTCCGAGGATAGTAATTTACTATTCTCTCTTCGGTATATATTGGTCACTTGAATTACTGAGCACTTGAATGTTCCTGATAAGGCCAGAAATACCAGCTGATGAAACTGATTATAGTCATCTTCAATGAAATCTTAAAAGAATAAAATGAACAAAACACGGATCACATGTAATGACAATGTAATGTATTTGATATTGTCATATTTGAGCAATAGCCTGGGGTTCCTGCCTAAATACCTAGAATATACTAAGCAATTTATATTCTGTCTTATTCTTTATTAAAAATAATAACCTGTAAAGTATATCACATCAACAGGCCTGGAAGTTGAAGACCTTTGCTAACCCAAGGTGAAAGTCAACCATTCCTGTAAAAATCCTCAAGGAACCAACTTTGTACCCAGGGACTGCCATGGGAATGAGATAAACTTTTTGCATTTGCTGATAAGCCATTTAGTATTCTCAACTCTGTCTTCATCCTTCTAAAAAAAAAAAAAAGAGGAAGAAACATTTCAGTGCTTCAAAAAACTTATTGGGTGTGTGGTGTGGTGTTACTGCTGAAGTAATTGAGGGATGAAAGCTGTATAAGGCTGTAAGTGACCGAAAGTGGTAGGCGAAGGAGGCTGAGTGTCCCTTGCAGAACAGGGGGAGCTACAGACCCCCAGGCAGTACATCAAGAAGCTCTCTCCTTTCTGCTCCTGTGAGTGTGTCTCAGGCCTGACCTGAGTGACAATCCCCAATGAGTGGAGCAGACTTCATTTTCTATCCTCTGGCAGTTCTTTCAGTTCTTCTGTTGAGATTGCCAGTGCAGATGCCAATTAGTAGCAAGAGCAGTGATGATTTTGTGACAAAGATGTGTCTCTCTTGGGAGCTGGATGAAATCCACCTAACTTATTTTGCAGGACTTATTTCAGTCTCCAACTGTATTACAACCTCTTTCAGTCACCACAAGCCTCACTGGATTCAGATCAGCGACAGATTCAGAAACTGAAGAGGAGTTTAACCGCACCTTTGAAATGACATTACCATATCTTTTCCTGTTTCTATATGTAGTCATATTTTCTTAGCACTGTTTTTGAGCCATAGTGATTTTTGACAGCTTGTTGCCTAATTTGATTCCCCAAGAAGAGGATCCAAAACTGGATGACAGCTGAGATGCTTTTATTAGACACACTCATGTCCATCAGCATGCTGTGAAGGACCCAGCAATCAAACTGCTTCACCCTTGCTCTTCTAGTTTCTACTGATCATGACTACAGTCACAGAGCAGCCCAGTGTAAGTCACTGGTTATTTTGTCCATCTCCCCATTGCTATTTGGATGAGCCTGTGTGTTCTCCTTATGTTCCTCCACATGCAAGCATCACAGAAATCTTTAGTTTGTGGTCATCACTTTTGTTTCACATCAAAGTTGATGTGATGTTCTGTGTACATGCATTAATTTATTGTAGTAGTGTTGCATACTATTACTTCCTATTAGCTTCGTTACTACAATGATTTAGGCTTTAGGCTTCCTAAGAAATCCATAGTAGACAAGCAAATCTACAAGTTGGCTAAAGGTTTCTCTGTCACCCAGTTCACAAGTGGAAAACAATATGAAGTTCAAAATAAAGAAGACCTGATTTGCACAGTACGTATCACAGCACTTTCATTAATTGCTTGAAATACAGGGAGTAGTTGTGTTATCCAAGGTGATATTGAACAGAAACTATGGGCCAAAATAACTTGCTAGTGACAACTTTTTTTATCTACAATAAACTGTGAACATATCAAGGAATGTCATGACTGTGTTACTGAAATATTCACACTGTCATAGATGATAAGGGTAGAAGATAGCATGTGTTCATGCTCTGCTGTGCTGGTGCTCTCTTAAATTTTTGAAATTCATTGGCTATATTTACTATTTTGCAGGAAAATGGAGTGGATGCCTATGAAACAAATGGAGCTGGACATTCTTGTACCAGTGACATATTTGGCCTTGTACAGATGGTCAGAAAGTATCAAGCCACTTTCTAAATGTTCAATACAGTGCGTGATGCTAGAGTGTAATTGAGATAATTGATTTAACACAGCAGTTTCTGTATTTAGTTTAAAGCAATTTCTGTGTATGTGACTTGCAATGTAGAAGTACCATAACTCATACAATGTTGTGTCATCTAGAAGAATAACGATAACACTATGAGATTGGCTGAAATAGCATAGAATAGCATAGTTACAGTCAATCTGTTTTTAAGAGAATAACATTTGCTTGAAAAATTGCTTCAAAAGCAAGAAAAGTCATTTGTAGTTGGTTTGGCTGAGGAGCTCTCTAAAGGTATCTCTGTCTCCACTCGCTGTAAAGGAGTATCTCAAGCAACAAATTAGGGACTTCATTTAAGAGCCTTAAATAACCTAATGGATCTGAGCAAATGGCTGTCCAAATTTTGCAACATCCAAAAAAAACCCACTGGCACTGTTATACTAGGAAAGGACATTTTTTCTTTCTGTTCTATGTCCTTCTCTTGTAGAGGGGTCACTAACCAGTCCTTCCTGTACTGCTAGAACAGAGTTGACTGTTCCCTTAGGGAATAACAAATACTAGAACTGTAACCACTTCCCCTGTCAGAGCACAAGGGGATGTCGTCCGACACCATTTCACCATCTTGGACATCTACAGGGAAAAAAAAAAAAGAAAAGAAAAAAAAGCAATAATAATCTGATCTTGCTCTTTATTATTGCTCCTTAATTGATTTCAACAACAAGCAGTACTCCAGGCAAAGCATTTCTAAAGGCTAATTCCATGTCTCTAGCAGTCAATCTTAGCATGCAGCATCACAGCTTGCAAAATTCACTACCTGAAGTGTGATAATAATTGCTCAGAAATAGATTTGTTTATTTGCCTTAGAGGAAGCCTTTACTCTTCAAGTTTTCTTGATAGGTATGTCAACAAAAGCCACAGGCTTCCAAGGATAGACTGAATCTTGTTTTCCTTTTTCCTTTTTTTTTTTTTTTTTTTTTCATATCAGCATGAACAAGCTCTGCATAATTCAAATTCTAATTGAATCGTTCATCTCAGTCATAGTTGGTTGGCTATTTACTCAGGAAAATTGATTTTATTTTTTTTGACTGGCTCTTAAAAATGATTACTTCTGTGATACTGCAACTTAAGGGTAATTAGTTATCCGGGAGTTATTAGCTGAGGTGTCTTTGCGATCTAATGCCTGTTAGAAAGGTGAAATCTCCATGCTAGCAGAGTTTATTTTTAGTATTGTGATTTCTACTTTTGTCATAGGATAAATGCAATCTTGGCACATCAGGTTTTGAAACTTTTTAGATAGCTTATGCTAATTTATGTGATGTGCCAGATTCATCTCTGTCAACTATCAGTCAAAACCAGTGTGTCTGTTATCAGTTTTAGTTATTGGAATGGAAAAATCTGACTGCATCAAGCAGAAAGGGCTTTATCTGGGTGCTATTTGTAGAAGACAGATTGGTGGAGTTGAAGTCATTCAAGAGGAAGACTATGGTGGAATAATGAAGTTGACAGAGGCCAAAGGCTGACCCTACAACTAGGGCATGCCCTTAGCTAAAGACGGATGAATGTTTTTTTAAAGGTTAGTATAGACTAAAGAAAAAATCAAACTGAATGAGTAATTTATATTTATTTCCTCTTCCTGAGTGCAAAGATATGGAGCTTGGTACATGTTTGAAAATAAAGAGAACATTATCAACACTGTCAACCACTTTTGCTTCTAGATGGCGTAGCCAACAACATCAAATTTTTTTTTGGCTAGCTGCTTAGGACAAAGAAAAGAGAAGTAATATATAAAAATGTTGTCTTCTCAAGAATACCTTGAGTCTTATTATGTTAGAACAACATTATGGTTTCACAAATTACCACTTCCAAAGGAAGTCCAAAGCAAAGGTTGCTTGTGTCAAACTTCACTAATTGTATTCTACAGAGTAAACTCTTTCAGATGCTTTTAGTGCAACATGACAAATGGGAAGATAGGCATAAGCATATCAGTAGATAAGTAAATATGCAAGTGCAGATTTCTGCTAGGGATTCTCCCCTGAAGCATGTTGTGGGGACAGAAGCATAACAGGACCCTGCATCCTCTACCCCTATGGATCCTGGTGGGAAGAGCTCCTTCAGGCACTCATGAAGTCCTTTGTGACTTCATGCATGGCTGTGGTACTAGCCATTAAGATAACACAGCATTTTTTAAGGTCTCACTTTTTTTAATATCTTTTTTTTTTTTTTTTCCTCTCTAAATTTTAGATGCTCTGACCTCATTATGGTTGAATTTGTGGAGAAACACAGCTAAATGAGTGAAGAATCTAATAAGTTATTTAGAGTTGGGAAAGCCCCATTTGCTATGCTTGCCAAAGCTTGACTCCATTTTAATTATCCAAATATTCTCAGCTCTGGAGGTGAAGAATGACTTCTGTCATGCAGCAGAATGGAATACAGCTGTGTGTTTAAGTTCACTGAGGGCCTATGGAAAATAGGAAGGAATTACAGAGGTAGAAGATTTATAATCTGAACAGCAGAAGAGCAACAGACAAAAGAAAATGGAAGGAAAGAGGTTATAATTAGCATATATATCTTGGTATAGGAAGAAAACTTCCAAATTTACTGTAAGGTTTGTGACCCTTCTCTTACTAGCATAGCATCTTATTATTACTATCTGCTATTCCGTAAGTTCGAGTGATTAAGTGGGCACTGGGAATGAAAGTTAAATGTTAAAAACTGCATACAAAATTGACATATTAAAATAGAGAGAAGATTTTAAATTCATGTTTACAACCTAGAAGACGACAGAATTTGGTATTTCTGTGGAATTTTAATTTTCTCCTTTGATTCACAGATATTGTGATTGTCTTTAATAATATGAAACTGCACTGCCATTTTCAGTAGTTTCCCACCTCATCCAGTGATTTGAGTTAAAAAGAAATCACTTTTTTTTTTTTTTTTTAATGGGGGTTTCAGAGGTGTCGTTAACAGAATAAGCTAAGCAATTCAAAGCTATTATTATAGTTATCTACACAATGAAGCTGTTACATTAGGTGGTGTCATTACACTTATTCTACAGGTAGAGGCAGAGAAATAAAAGCCAAAATTATCAACACAAAGTATATGCCAATTTCTAATGCTCAAAAAGAAATTTCAGGACCCTGAGTTTTCAAAGTCTGAGGCTCTTATTGGTGAAGGCAGCAGGATAAATGTAAAAAATGGGTCTAGAATCACAGAAGCAGTCCATAGCTGAGGGCAGGTTAGAATTTAGTCCCACAGGAAAGCACTCAACTATCTAGTCTTAAGGTCAAAACTTGTTATCCTGTTTTTCCCTGGCTTACCCACTGCACGTCTATTTATGTCTTTAAAGGAACCAGCCTACAGTCACTACCCTTATAGGTTCCAGATTTGTCCCGGAGTGACACCCATTCCTTTGGTAAAGTAGGAATATATTGTAATTAACTTAGAATTAAATATGATATCATAAAACATGCACAAGGGAGAACAAATGAAGGTTGCATGAATGGGCCTTTACTGGAACTTTTTACAGGCTTGTGAATTCTTGGCTTTACTATGCTATTTTTTCAAGGTTTGTATTATGAGGGAGGAAGCTAATTTCAAACATGGTTTCCAGTGAGGGCATAATTATCAGAATGCTAGAGTTGTACTGATCTTCAGTATTAGTAATGAAGCAGCCATGCAAATAATCTACAGTAACTGCTGTGTACTCAACTGCTCAATTCAACTCAACTCCAAATTTCAAAGCATATTGCTTTTTTTGCTTTTTTTAAAAGAAGAAAAGAAAAGAAAAGAAAAGAAAAGAAAAGAAAAGAAAAGAAAAGAAAAGAAAAGAAAAGAAAAGAAGAGAAAAGAAGAGAAAAGAAGAGAAAAGAAGAGAAAAGAAGAGAAAAGAAGAGAAAGGAAAAGAAATAGTCCAGGACAATTTACTGCAGATTCACTCTTTTGCAGTGTATCTTAATTATCTGACTTCTTTGAAATGGCAGAGTGAATCAACTCATACTGAACATGTGTGACAATCTCTCCACTGAGTTTAGTGAACAAGCAAACAGCTCTGGATGGTTGTAAGATTTGTTAGAATAAGACCTGAACTAGACAGTTTTGGCACCTCCAATTTTGCATTACTTTTTTTAGTTCTTTTCTCCAAAACACTGTGGTTTTACAGAACTTAATCATTCACTCATTTGTCTGTTCGGAGTGATGTTTTCTGATAGTTGTATTGCCATGTATTTTTAAACATATGCCATATAGTGGCTGAAACTTGTTACAAACTCTGCAGAATCGTAATGAGAATGTGAGTATCTAAACGCAGTTTTTAAGGAGCTCATTAATGTTCTGATTACAGCTGTACAAAAAGAAAGCTAGTAACAGAGGGAAATAGTAAAGATTTACAATCAGGCCCTATCATACCCATGACTACAATGAAAGTAAAATTGCCACAACCCCTCCCACTGGAAAAATGCCACGTATGACTTGGACTGAATCCAAGACTTCTTCCAACTATAGGCAAATAAAGTTATCGCATGAATAAACAACTCAGTAAGGTCCAAAAACACCTCTTACACAAACATTCCTACTCTGCGCTATCAGGGGCGCACGGACTGCTGCCAGTACACTCTTCCCTGAACACACTCACAGAGGGACTGCATTAACTGCATTAACGCACAGTGACGTGGCAGTATGGCATCCTGGGGCTCCTGTCAGTAACCAAGCCACCTGGGCACCTGTGTACCTGCCAGCCCATCCTTGTCTCTCCCTGGGATCCCTGGGCAAACTCCAGCAGGTGAGGCTGACCACAGCTGTGAACATAAGGAGGGATAAGAGACAGCCTGCATGCAGGGCAGGTGTTTCCTGTGTCCGTGGCTGGGGAAGACACCTCACACCACCTTCTCCTGGAGATCAACTCTTTTACCTTTTCTTGTTTGTTATTTGGTACAGGCTGGCCAACGCTATCATTTCTTGTAATCATTTGCTGTTTTTTTCCTATGCTTTTCACACCACCGCCACATTTTTTGCCTGGATTTCCAGGTGTCTAACAACACAATTGTACTGCTCTGATGAGGTTCTTGGGCACTGCGTGGCCTTGAGGAACGAGCACTTCCACTTTGTGTGTGCAATGAGTCAGCTGTACTTTGGATACTCCATGTGTTACAAATTATGGTAGGTTGACCTTGGCTGGCTTCACAGCACCCACGCAGCTGCTCCCTTGCTCCCATCCTCACCACGGCAGGGGAAACAGATAAAACAGAGATGCTCATGGACAGAGATAAGGACAGCCACAAGTTTCTTCTCACAGAGGCCACCCCTGCAGCCCCCTAGTGCCAACACCTTGCCATGTAACCCCACTACACAGAGCTGCTGCAGCAGTGTGCAGTAACCAACCTGCCTCGAATATGTTGGGTTGCAGCACACATCCAGCTCAGCTCTGCAAACAACCTACAGCTGCGTCCAGCCCACCCTGGGGAGTCAGCGAGCAGTGAGGGTGCAACTGGCCACCCGCATGGCTCAATGCTGCCCGGAGGACTAATCCCGCCCTTTCTTCCCATGCTTTCAGCCACATAACTCCTCCTCTAGCACTCCTCACACCACGTTATATGCTAATTCAATATATTAATCCAATGAAAAACGGCTCCCTCTTAATTCGCAGTTACTTTTCTGACAAATTTTATTTCCTGACAGATGGTGAACGTCTAACTAACTAAGATCAGCTGTAAGGTTTAACCATGTGCAAACAGCATGACGGCCACTCTGCTTGGTGTGCGTGCACATTTTTATTCACAGAAATCCCAGCTGAAAATATGGGAGGCATAGCTTTTAGAATGTGGATTGTGGACAGGTATATATGATTAAAAAGATTTGTGAATCCCCATGGCAGGGTTTGTTACCTATTTGGTGCTGTGGGGAAGGGAATGAACAAGCTTGCAGGATAACTTACTTTGCTCATTTTCCTCTAGCCAAAAAAAAAAATATCCCAAATTGAAAAAATATATAAATAAACCAGGCAAAAAACTGGTAGAAGTTAATGAAAGCTAAAATCTCCCACTGAAGGTCAAGAGAAGGACAAAGATGATCAAAGTATGGAAGAGAATGGAAAGGATTTGTTTAATAGACATGGCTTTTCAGCCAGGACTGTTCCCCTAAGAGACAATATGACAGATGAGTATAAAATCATGAGTGTCATAAAGAAAATGAATAATGAACAATTGTTCACCATTTCTCTGAACCACAAATTGTTAGCAACTGGGGAAATACTCCGTGTTGCTGTGCTAGTCTGTCAGTGTCAGAATGCTAGGCTGGATGGATATTTAATCTGACGTACAAATATGCATTTTTATGATAGACTATAGTTTAAGTCAAGAGATACTGATAAATAGCATTATTTATTAACCATTTGAAAATAATCTTTAATTAATATGCTATGATCTTTCACGTCATGCATCTTCTCATCAAACACAGCAGGTAAACATGCATGTTAACTGTGACCCTGGTCAAGGTGACAAAACCTATGCTTTCCACAACTCAAACATTTACAGGTGAGAGCACTCCAGAAGGAGCCACATACTTCTTATTCCCGGAGGTCAAGCAGCCCTATCCAGGCAGGCAGAAAGCCTGGGTGAGAAATGGTGGGACTGCCTGAGGACAGGAAATAAGGGGCATTTGTGGACAAAAGCAAGATAGCTGAGAAACTCGTTTAATTCTTTGCTTCAGTCTTTCCTGCTGAAGGTGTTGGGAAGGCTCAGGTAACCCATATATTCTTTACAGCATAGAGGTCAGATGAGGTACATCAGTCTGGAGCAAACATACTGAAAGTATTTAGACCAACCAGATGTTTTAAATGTTAATAAGTCACCAGGATGAGATGGCATTCACCCAAGAATTGAGAAAGAAATCAGACATAAAATTGAAGAACTGCTGTCCGTTAAAAAGTACTCAAGGGGTGAACCTGGGAGCTACTGAGCCATGAGTCTGACTCATGGGAAAATGGTAGATAATGCCTACAATAAAGAAAGACATTGCCAAATACATGAATAAACAGACTATTGAGAAAGAGCCAGAATGGCTCAGGTGAAGGGTTATCCGGTCTCCTTGAACTCCTGCTGGAGTTCAATAGCACTGTTAGTAAGAGCATGGACAAAGCTGGAAATACATTTGACTTTCAAAAAAATCTTTGACCAGATTACATGAAAAGGTTACAAAAAACAAACAAACAAACAAACAAAACACGCAAGCTGCCACAGGACTGCAGGAAATGACCTCTTTTTCTGAAAGGTAGATAAAGGGTAGGTAAAAGAGTAGTGTTTTTTTAAGATGGTGAAACATCAGCAGTGAGGTCCTATAGGGACTGTTGTTGAGACCAGGTTTATTCAACATCTTCATCAGTGATCAGGAAAAGAAAACATAGCAAAATCCTCAAATCTGAAGATGATAACAAGCTCTTCTGGTAGACAGTGAGGAACTCCAGAAGTTTACAATACTGAGTGAATAAAAATGCAGCAAATTAGTTCCGCTGTATCTAAAATAGAAGTAATGCATCTAGAGAAAAATAACATGAAGTGCGCCTACATGCAGAATTCACAATTGGCCATTTCACATCAAGAAAATGATCTTGAAACATTACTGTTTACTGAAATCTTTCACCTAGTGTTTGGTGGGAGACAAAAAAGGAGTCAGCAAAACATAAAGCATCATCAGAAAAGGTATTGACAATAAGACAAGTACCATTTTACCACCATATAAAACCACATCTTGAGAACTTCAGATTTTTGGGTCCTCAAGAAGAGCATAGTGGAGTTAGACAAGTCACAAAAGAAGGCAGCTGAAATGATTGAGGCTTATTAAAAAGACTAAAAAGGCTGAAGCTGTTCAATACAGAAATGAGAAGTCTGAAAGGAAAAAAAGAGAAAGATTTACCAAAATAAAAAAAAAATAAGGTTGTAGAAAATGTCAACACAAAAGTGAAATTCATTAAAACTTTTAGTACTAGAACCAGAAAGCACTTGGTGAAATTAGTTTAAAATAGACAAAAAGTAGATACTTTCACAGGCTTGAAAGGTATTAGACAAATTAATTAAAAGGAACAGCAGCAGTGATGTGTGTTACCTTCTAATATCTTTCCACCAAGACTTATGGACGCTGGGGAATGATAAATGGAAATGGGTGCTAGCCAGTGGTCTTGTCTGCTCTCTCCAAATAGCACTTTGGATTGCCACAGTAAGAGACAGTATTGGGACCGATGTTATGACTGATAGGGTGTTTCTTGTATTCTTATCCACAGACTAAATGAAATGGATGAAGTAAGTTTTGAGGACACACTTTTCTTCTCATAGTGAACACATACAAAAGCTAGAGCTCTAATTTCTTCAAACCCCTTTCAAAAAAAAAAAAAAAGATAGAAAAAAAAAAGAATACTTTCCTTTCTTTGATTTCTTCCTCTCCCTCAAATAAATATTTCATTTCTGTTCCTTCCTCTAGAATCAGTTTATTAAACGTGAATCACAATACAAATCTTGCAATATGCTATAATTTTAATTGTATAAAAATAAACAAATTACAATAAATGCAAATACATGATATTGGTAAATGCCACACTTCTTTCCAAAAACTTCTCAGACAATCATATGGAAGATTTTCATTTTTTCCATGTTCTGCCTGCTAATGACCAAAAGAAGTGAGACTAGATTTCAAGTTTTCACAGCTCACTCCATATCAGAATCCTACCAAAAGTTTACTGTCCTCCCACTCTACTCACCCCTCCTCCAACTGACATGAAAATAAAACCTCCCTTGCCAGCTGCCTTCCTCCCACCAGAACCAATGGAGAACAAAACAAGAGTTGCTTTCCTGACTCAGTCTATAGATGGGCATGCTTGAAACTTACCTTCTCACTTCTCTCTCCAATTCACAACCAAAAAGAAAAGAAAATAATACTATATTATTTCCTTATGATACCCATTAAAAAAGTCAAAGCTTTTCTTTCTTCCCACACTCTTGATTATCCTGATTTACTTGCTGTTCTCCTACTAACCCCCAAAAAGATGGCACATATGTTCAGATGTTTCATCTGAAACAGGGAGACCTTATAGCAGTCTTCCATTACCTAAAGGAGGCCTGGAACAGGTTGCCCGGAGAAGCTGTGGATGCCCCATCCCTGGAGGTGTTCAAGGCCAGGCTGGATGGGGCTTTGGGCAACCTGGTCTAGTGGGAGGTGTCCCTGCCCATGGCAGGGAGTTGGAACTAGATGATCTTTAAGATCCCTTCCATCCCAAACCATTCCCTCATTCTCTGACCTTTAGATGTCTTTGCAGTTTCTTATTCTCCTGTTACTCTTGTCTATTCAATGCTCATTCATCTTGTTACCTAAGTGAAATGGTTAGTTATGGCCTCCTGCATGTATACCCCACTTGCACCTAAAATTCTGACCATTCTGCTCACTTTGAGTTGCCCTTGAATATGTGATACTGCCTCACATGCTTCTTACCAACTTCGCTACCCTGAGCAATATACTGTATATTAATAATATATATACTATAATGTACTATATACTAATATATACTATATATTAAAAATACTATAATATACTATATACTAATATATACTATATGCTAAAAATAATATACTATATACTAATAACTATACAGCAAAATACTCCACAAGCATGGCCCCTAGTATCACTCCCCTGCTGCTGGTCTCAGACATGTGTGGTGCAAGTGAGATGGTAAGATCCTTCGCCCACAGTGAATATTCAATGTTAATTCATCTTAATTTAAACAGAATAAAGGTAAGTAACTAAAAATCAAAATCCTACAACCCCAGAGCTCAGAATATTTAGAACAGTCCTTCAGCTGACGTTTGTTCAGTTGTCCAGACGCAGAATGCCTCTTTGAACTCAGGTCATCCCCATACCTACAGAATTCCCTAGCCAATGCTGTCTGTCAAGTGAAAGTGAAGCCATAGCCATTCTTGATTTCCTTGGCTCCAACAGGGCCCCATAATAATAATAATAATAATAAATAATAATAAATAATAATAATAATAATAATAAATAGATAAATAAGACACTAGCCATTCTTGATTTCCTTGGCTCCAACAGGGCCCCATAATAATAATAATAATAATAAATAATAATAATAATAATAATAAATAGATAAATAAGACACTAGCCATTCTTGATTTCCTTGGCTCCAACAGGGCCCCATAATAATAATAATAATAATAATAATAATAATAATAATAATAATAAATATTATTTTAATAATATATTATTATTATTATTATTATTATTATTATTAATAATAATAAATAGATAAATAAGACACTATTCTAGTTAGCTAAATAGTATTGAAAGATTTTACTTCTGCCACAGAATCAGGTAGGTAGTCAGTCACAGAACTTTCATCTGCTATATCCCATAAACAACTAAAGCAGCCATGGCAATAAATGTCTCATCTGGAGGGACACTGTTCTACAAACAAAGCAAAATTATGTAATATTATAAAAAATTAATGTTAAAATAATATTTGTATACAAATTTGAGATGTTCCTATTCCTTATTTCTATAATACTTTTAATACTTTTTATTTATTAAAAAAAAATAGACTGAGTGATAACTGAAGAGCTGTTACCTTTTTTGAAGACTATAATATATTCTAAGCTGTAAGATAAAATACTAGGGCAGCTTGGAAGGGGGAGATTTTCTTAAAAAAAAAATCAGTATTTTAAAGAGACCTACTGTAGCATTTTTCATTCTCTTTCTCTCTCTCTCTCTCTCATAAAATTCAGACTAGTTATAGGTCTGAGAGTGACACAAATAACAAAAGTTTCCAGGATCAAGAATTTCACTGTGAAGTTTTGACACCTCAGTGCAGGCACCTGCAGACATTCCTGTGTTTTGTGTTTCACATTCAGTACTGCATCTCCAGTTTGTGCTCTGTGGATTTGCATCAATTTGTGACAGGTACCAATTATCATAACATAACAACTACATAGAATCAGTCTTGATAGCAGTCCCAGCATGTCAAAAGTGTGGGAAATGTCTTTTTCATGTATTGCTCCTGGTGAGCGAAAACTAACCCTCCCTTTTTTAATGAGCATTGAACTGCATATTTCAAAAAGAGAATGCTCAGTAAGCATGGTCACACTCTTTAAACAAATAATCTCTTTGCTGATGAGGAAAATACCTGAGCAACTTGTAACAAACCAGTGATAAAGCTGCTAAATCTGGAATTGTTCTGTAACTCTCTAGTCAGTATGGTACTGTACACTGTTCAAACAGCCCACAGATCTTGTCCAACAGATTCCAGAAAAGCAATTTGCTTTGTATCTACAGACAAAATACTTGTGGAAATGAAATATCTACAGAAATTTTCAACTATTTTCTCATAATACATTCTGATGCACAGCACTGACATAAGCAGAAAATTGCAATAGAATTATATAATACATTGTACTCTCTAGCTCCTGTTTTTTTCAGAGGAGGCTTCTAAACTTGTTTAATTTCTCCTTTTTTGGATAAAATCCATAACTTCTGGTTTCTTCCAGTTCAAATACCATACAATGATAAGAATAAGCAGAATGCAACCTCAAAACCCTGCATTGCTAACATAGCTGTGAAACTTAGGTCTTCTCTTGTAGTAATTCAACAATTAGTCCATGTGTTTTAGATCCTATTTTGAGAACTTCAGTCATGAGCAGTGTACCTAAGGAACATTAATAGTTATGCAATTAGGAAATTTAATTCCTGTGGGAGCAGAAATCCAGATGATGTGTAATGGCATCCCTAAGAAACAGAGTGTCAGAATTCTCTTGGTTAGAGAGACTGTACAATGGACTGAAATTGTGGTATTTTGGAGACAAGAGGCTTAGAAAATCATTGCCAGAGTTAGAAATGTAGCTGAAGTTTTGATTGTCTGGGCATAAAACCCTTTGACAAGTATTTAGCATGTATGTTAGACACAAAATACCTTCTGTGCACTTGTCAGAAATGCAGGAATGAACATGAGAGGGAAATAGCAACAAAAATGCATGTGACTAAGGGTAGAGGACAGTAACAGAAGAAAAAAAAAAAAACTACCAAAACCACAACAAAAACAAACAAACAAACAAACAAAAAACAACCACCTGTGAGCAAGTCCTGGCTGCATTGCAGTCATGAAACTGTATATCAGATAATTCTTGCCTGTGCTTGGTTCTTCAGTATGTTAAGGTCTGGAATAGCAACTGAAAATACAGGAGTCCAGGGAACTACTGTTCAAAAGAAGAATAAACCCTACGTCCAGGTTTAGCCAAGTCATAAAAGAGTTGAAATAGGTAAAGGATTTAGTATGTGAGATTTTGATCAAATTCTTTGTAATATGGCATGCAGTTACTTATACATGTTATTATAATGTACATACATATAATGAATATATTATAATATACATATAATATGTATTATTATATTTCTATATACCGGTTTTTAACTAAGGTGTAAGAAGATGGTTATAATCTCAGCTGTCACCCCTAGGAGTCTGACAACATTCACAGTTCTCTGATAAATCCGGATAGCCAAGAGTGAAGCACAAAGATTAAACAGATAAGTACAAAGGGATTTCTCATTCTGAAACAGAATTTACAACCGATGCATCAAGCCCACAACTGTTATAGGAGGTTGGCAGCTTGGAGAGGTGCTTACCACCTCCAGGTGTTAGGCAAGCTGTTCAGCACCTTGAAGAATGAGGCTTTATTCAGAGTTGCATGTAAAGCTCCAATTAATGTGCATTAGAGTTACAGGCATGACAAAGAAACAGTAATTATCTGCCTGCTTAGATATTGCTGACTTCTTATGGTGCTAAAGAGCTCCTAGCTTGTGGAAAAGAAAACTTGTTAGTTTAAGTAAAAGAGATTTAATGTCGTTTATAATTCATAAAATCTAGAGGGAATACAGAACTTCTCTGTGAATTATGTTTTAAATAAAAACTGAAGCAACAGTACAAAGCCGTGATTCATTTAATATGAATGATCTTCATAAAGAAAAAATATTTCTTGAAGAGTGCAAGTAATTAAAGAGATTAAGGAAAGACACTGCTTAAGCTAAGAACAAAGTATAATTAGTTTATAAAATCCATGCTATTTTCTTTATCACTTCCCCAAACCCATGGTATTAAGATCAATTTTCATTCAAATTTGTCCTAGGCCTATTTTTTCAGACTACCTCTTTTTGGACTCATTGCATCAGTTTTTAAAATCTGGAAGATCCCTACACAGTGAGAAATGGAAAGATTCATTGTCCATGTCTCTGACAGTCCATTCCTGGGAACCATCTGCAGTTATTTTTAATGTAAAAAAAATGGTCATATTCAGAACTGTTGGCAACTGATGCAAGACGTATGAGAATGTCAAGAATAAAACCTGTTGAATCTATTCATTTTAAGAGAAATTGAGTCTTTCCTCAGAAGCACATAGAGGACCAGTGACTCCTGAAATATGGACTACAGTCACTAAGGTTCCGGTAAACTTTAAATTGACAGTTTGTGGCTAAATTAAAAGCCAAGCTCTTACCTCTTCTTCCTAAAATACAATCTGTGATGTGCAAGTCTAGCTGAGAGAGAGGAAGTGAGGTTTTGGTAGAGTCTAATTAATTTAACCTGTTAAAGAGAAGTTTCAGTCACATCTCAGATTTTCTCTTTTGTGTTGGATTCACCACTTCTGTTCACTTTGCTCTAGTTATGTTTCTTGCGTGTGAAATGAATGTGAATTGAATTGATAGCAGTCAACTGCATTAGTATAAATGATGTTATAAGATGCAGAAGAAGGGCGATTCAAATGTGCTGCATGGGTCTAGGGCAGACAGGACAGAGCTGCCTTCCATCTTGTTAGAGTGATGGCTTTAGCAGTCCATTATACTACACTGCACCAAGCTGCTTCATTTGTTCCAGCCATAGTGAGCAATGTAGGTTCAGTGTCCTCAGCAAAGCAGGGAAATGTGTTTTTCTGCCCCACTGATGAAGATTAAATTATTTTGTCCTCATCCTGAGTCATAAAAATCAATTTCATGGCATCAGCAAAGCTGTCATCATGGCAGCAGCAAAGTGTCATCTTCCACGAACAGCTTGGAGCCCTGAGGCTGAACAAATCCCATTTTCAGGAGGAGCTGTCATTGATCTGCTACCTCCATGCCCAGATCCAGCAAGTGTCCACCTCTCTTTTCCCTCCCATCTCCTGTGCCCAGACATATTCAGGTGATACCATGCCAATGACCAGGGAAAAGGTGAGGCAAGGTCGGGCTGCCCACCACTAAGTTTTTTGCTCTTACCCCAGCACTTTATGAAGCCTGCTGCTAGCATGGCTGCTCACCCCACCCTGCAGAGGCAGGCTTATAAGGCTTATAATAAGGCTGGGAGAGCAAGCAACAGCAGAGGCACTTGGAAAATTTCTGAGGCTCTATATTTCCTTTTTTTTCCGTTACATTTTTTGTCATGAAATACACTGTGTAAAAAAAAAATTATTCACTAGACCATCTTTACCCCAGTGACTGCTGGAACAGGAACTGACTGAGGACAGAAGACTTGATGTCAGTAATAAAAGTACCTTGCTGACAACTGTAAATGTTTTTAGAGTATACTTACATTTCATGGTTTCTTTTCATAACCCTCTAGAAAGTTGATCTGTTAACATTCAGTGGAGAGACATTATGATCAGCAATGGGCATCCCATTTCAGGTCAGCACTAACTCCACGGTGAGATGCAGATATGTCACATACCTGCAAGGCTAAGTGGCAGACAGGTTACAATGTCTTCTACATCAGTGGTCTCAAACTAACCCTTGGGAATTTAGTTCTAGTGCATTAATAAAAATAGAGGGCACTGTTGTGTAGTAACTGATTTTCCTATGTCTAAAGTGCTCCATAAGTCAATTCTGTAAGCTAATAGGATGGTAACAGATCAATAGCAATAGCATGAGAAAATGTCCCTCTAACACAAAGACCATCAGATAAGCTGATTAATGCTCCATCAGTCATCTGGTACAATAGAAACTGCCATTATGAAAGAACACCAGTACATGAACTCTATCGAAAATAAACACTTCAACCTGACATTTTTTCCGCAAATGCAGTAATGTCCCTAAAAGCTTTAAGGAAGGTGGCCAAAGGCGTTGACCTTACATAGTGCTAGAAAAACAGTTCTCCAGACATAACTGTTCTTCAGCCGTAAAAAAAAACTGCTCTTCAGCTCCTGAAAAACACAAAAAGTGATCCTTGCATGCTTCCCATATCCCTTTGGTGTCAATAAGTCAACTGAAACACACTTACAGGAATTTCCAAGTAAGAAATAGGTTTGTTTGCTGCTTGGGAATGTACGAACAAGTCTATTCTATACCTCACTTTATGACCCACTGACTAATCTGCTAAACTGAAACTGGGAATGTGGAGAAGAATACAAGGCATATAATGATACGAGTAATTTTTTTCATGGAAAATGCTGTTATCTCATGTTGCTCTGAAACAACTTTAGACTTTGAACACCACAAATGAGGGCAGGATTCAAAGCCTCAATAAACCTATAAACCGAGTCAAGCTTCAGCCTGAAACTTGAGAAAGCCAAATGCCTCTCTAACCAGGTTTAATAGAAAGCACATTATCACTGACAAGTACTGAATACTTTGCGAAGGAGGCAGGTAAACGTTCCTTCTGGATAAAAGCTTAGAAAGAATTGAAACAATTAGCATATGTGAATAGTAAATTCCACATTCCTACCAACAAGGATTCCTTTGACCCTTGAATTTTTCTTCCTTTTGCCCTCAGATGACTGTCAGTGGTTAGTAAAGTTCCTGGGCCTAGGGTTATTTTCAGGCAGATGCATTTTCAGCAGAGTGCCTTTTGTAATGGAGCCTTAGAGATGCTTCTGGCGTGGTGCCATCCCCATGTGCTGCAGTATTGCCTGCAGCAGTGATGGTGCTTCTGCCTTATCATTTACCCATTGGTGTCATACTTCTGTCGTCATTCAGCTCAGTACAAAGACTCTTATATTCACCCCAGTAATTTCAGCTTTGTGGGTGGTGCTCTCCCTGCTTCTTTTCACAGGTTGTGAGGAGGCCTTGTTGTTTCCCAAGGCAATGTCTGGCTTCGGCAGGATGGTGCTGCCCAGCCCAGCTGGTTTCTCTTCAGCAGAGTCCGGACAAAGGGGAGAACAAGTCCTCAGCCCAAAGCCTGAGTTTCAGCTCAGTGAGGACACGAGAAATGTCTGAGCACCCTGGCTACTCTTCCCCTTGAGAAGAAATCTCAAACCTTGCCATAGCCTGATTCCCTCAACTGAGACAGTGTTCCCTCAGGGCATGTTCACTCAGGTAAGGGCACGACTCACCAGATTTTGGCATCCTTCTCTTCTTCTTCCCCCAGTCACTCTCACCTCCAGGAAGCTGTTGCTACCTCAAACCCTTGCTGTCAAGAGTGGTCAGATGCACCCCATCTCTGGCTCAGGGAGCTCTGCTGCTGCTGTAGTCAGTGAGGAGGAGGAAAGGAGTGAAGGCAGCGACAGCTGGAAAGCTGGCAGCTCATTCACAGGCTCCAGAAGAGGCATTTGTCTGTTCAAGCATCATTTGTACTATACCATTTCTTCCAGGGAAGACACCAGATGGAAGTGTCCAATTTGCCAGATTTGACTACAGGTTGCCAGTCGGACCACACTGGGTCAAACAAGAGGGCTTACTAGATTTACACAGAAATTCAGGGGATTTCTGGCCAAACCCCATGCTGCTTGCCCTGGAGCCTGAAGTCATGCAGCAGTCATACAGAAGCATTTTGTTCCTTCCTGTTTGTCCTCTGTAGATGGCATCAGAAAGCTCACTCTATCTGTGATCTTTAGCCTCTAGGGCTAATGATGCTTTTGTCTTTTTCTGTCTTGGGTAATTCTCATTTGTGGCATTTTTGTGATTATCACAGACCTGTTCACTCTTTTTTTTTTTTTCAGTCGAACTGGTTGGTTCACGCAGCAATAAACAGAGGATGTCACTGGTGTGAAATGCTAGTTGTCAGGATACTCCTACAGAGTCTAGATGCTGCAAGAGAGACCGATGGCAGGAGGCACATTACCTCCCATGGAACACAAAAGTTAATCACAAAGTTAATGACTACAAAATAAGAACTGTAAGAAGATGCTGTGAACTTAGACTTAAGCATGAGGCAAAATTCTGCTCACAGAATGAAAAAATGTTAACTGATATCACTGTTCCACTTGCTGTTCTCACTGCAGAAAAGGGTGAGGAATTAGTATTTTATTAACTCATTCTTGGTTTTATGAAAGTTATCTCCCATTAAAAAAATCCCTCAAGGGCATGACCTACGAAATCACATTCTCTAATTCTGCCTGAAGTATTATCTGTAAAATAACAATCCTGCCATTGGAATGCCAGACACCACATTATTTTTAGCAGATTAGTATCCAAAATCATTCAACCACAAGCCAAAGGATCCCTTCTGAGAAAAACCATGAGCTTGATCATCCATTTATTACCTACTAAAATGTTCTAATTTACTTTCCCTTTGCAAAATTTGGCCCTCAGTACTCAAAGGGATTCAACTTCACAAAATAATAATCCTCTGGATTTTGTGAGTTGGAAAGCAATAAGCCTCCAGGATAGACTGGCTCAATTACCTATTTGATTACGGCAGAGCTGTGGCAGAGGTTAGAACAAAATAAACCCACTGTTTCAGTGTGTTGCAAACCCATTTAATCAGTAAATACAGACTAAATGTCTCAGCCAGTCCTTCCTGGGCAGGGAGCAAAGGCAGCTGTATGGAGTGCCCAGCTGAAAATGCTTTCTGTAGGTGTGAGCAATTGACATGTCAGTGCATTTATATAAGTGGGTGAATGAGGGCAAGGAGACACCTTTCTAACTACATATTTTTAAGATGGAAATAAATAATAATCCCTGCCAGCTGTCATGAGACTAGTGGTGGCAAAACTGTGAGCTAATATATTTGCTTATTTAGGGTGGCACATCCCAGTCAAAGCATCTCTGTGTCTCATAGGCAAACAGCAACCTGGGAATGTGACTGCCCTGCAGGGGAGAAGAGCTGAGCATGGCATCACCTTTGATGCCTCTTCCCAGAGAAGAACTCTGGCTCATGCATTTTCCAGAAGGAACAGATTGGCTGCTCCAAACATGGCTTAGGGCAAAGCCATGTCCTAATGCTGCAAATCAGGCCAGATTTGTTTTGGAAACCTGCTTTTCCAGAGTGGTCTGGCTTACATACTAATTATTCCCTTTCTTGGCAATTGCTTGCTCTGACTGAATGTCCTTTTGAAAACTGTTGACAAGATCTATGCACCACCCAGAAAAGCCTGGTCTACACACAGCCTGATCTACACACATGAAGTATTCTTTGCTGATGTTTACAGTTAGCAAGGGGGTGATAGACAAAAACTAGCTGCAAATATGGATAAGAAATAACTGTGGTAAACACTTTTGCAGATACCAGGGTGCAAATCATATTGCAGATCATCCACGAAGAGACAAAGCCAAAACATACCTCAGAATTTTTATTTGCAAATAATACCCTGACTTCTTATCATTTCAGGCAGTGTGACCTTATTGAAAACTCTTGATTCTCATCAAAAGAGGTTACTCTCTGGATTTGTTTTAGTCAAATGTTGTTGTACTCGATACCTGGCCTTCACTTTTCATTAAGACACATCCATCAGCAACCAATGTTATTGTTGCCTCTAGTCTGAATTAAAAGTAAAATAACTCCTTATGCAAGGAAAGGCAGGCACTGCTGTGCTGACATTATATTCAGTGGCAATGCAAGAACTCCTGAGAGAACCAGCGATTTTGAAATGGAAGGCAGTTGCCATCACAGGATGGCTCTTTTCTTGTTTCTGTGCCTTTATTTCTTTTTCTTTCCACATATGAAAAATTTATTTGATCTACTTTCTTTTTTTAGTGATTTGTTCACACAATATGAATGTGTGATGATGAGATAAAGAGTTTTCCTTTAAATTCAGAGTGCATTTCAGTATCTCATCTGCTTCTTCTTGCTTCTAGTTCAAGGATGCTTCTGAAATCCATTAAAATATATTCACCTTTTTGCTGTTCCCTGTGAGTCCTAATGATATACATTCTGAGTATTATAACAGTCAACAGGGAAGGGGAAAAAGATGAATGGAGCAAGGTAATGACTTACTATGCTAATTTTGCCTCAAGAGAAAGGAGTTCCAGCAACTGCTGGTTTTAGTCTGTTGCTGGGTTCTTAGATTACTTTGTTTATCAGTTGGAAACCAATCACTAAGTGAAGCAGATTTCTGTCAGAAACTCTTGAATGAATGATTATTGACCCTTGAAGTAACACTGTACTTAAAAAAATAAAAATAAAAATAAAAAATAAAAATAAAATAAAAATAAAAATAAAAATGCCACTACAGAGCAAAACACCATGTCCAGCAGTAGAAAATCCCCCAAAAGAAGGAGGTTTTACAAAGTGCTTGTGGTGGATTTCTTTGGCTCCTGTCTACTTCTGGTTGTACAATTCCCTAAGAATCAGTCTAGGACAAAGCCTACCCTCTCTAGTACCTGTCCTGTTAGCACAGGGACCAAAAGGCTGGTGCTGTACAGCACAAGACTACTTCGAGATTGGTTTTCATTTGTGAGGCTGCAATTCCTCAAGATGTTCTGCTTCTCCCTGGCTATAAATACGGACTGGGGGACGAGAGGCTGGAGAGTAACCCTGCAGAAAGGGATCTGGGGGTTTTGATCGACAGCAGGTTGAGCATGACTCAGCAGTGTGCCCTGGCAGCCAGGAGAGCCAAGCGTACCCAGGGGTGCATCAGGCCCAGCACTGCCAGCCAGGCGAGGGAAAGGATTGTCCTGCTCTGCTCTGCGCTGTGCGGCCTCACCTCAAGTACTGTGTGCAGTTCTGGGCACCACAGTATAAGAAGAATATAAAACTATTAGAGTGCCTAAAGTAGGGCCACAAAGATGGTGAAGGGACTAAAGGGGAAGACGTATGAGGAGCGGCTGAGGTTCCTTGGTTTGTTCAGCCCAGAGCAGAGCAGGCTGAGGGGAGGCCTCATGGCGGCCTGCAGCTCCCTCACGAGGGGAGCAGAGGGGCAGGTGCTGAGCTCTGCTCTCTGGGGACAGCGACAGGACCCGAGGGAAGGGCATGGAGCTGGGACAGGGGAGGGTCAGGCTGGGTGTTAGGGAAAGGTTCTGTACCCAGAGGGTGGTCGGGCACTGGGACAGGCTCCCCAGGGCAGTGGTCACAGCACCGAGCCTGCCAGAGTTCAAGAAGCCAGACACAATCAGACAACACTCTCAGACACACTCTCAGACACAGGGTCTGATTTTTTGGGTGTTCCTGTGTAGAGACAAGAATTGAACTCAATGATTCTTGTGGGTCCCTTCCAACTCAGGATATTCAGATTCTCAGAAGTTGCCTGATCCCCTCATGCCTACTTAGGACAATTTCTATAGATTTATGCATGAGAAAGAACTTGAAAAGATGCCATTATTTCTCCTTCGCTGTAGTGTTTTTCTCTGCCTTCTAGTTTATTATGTACATATTCATAGCATGTTCCAAAATAAAGTTTCTTTCACCTTTCACTTTCTAGAAATCAAAGCAAAATGGAGGGGAGACTGAAGCCCTCTTTCATCCTGATGACCTGTTCAGTGTGGGAATGTTTGCAAACCAGGATAACAGGTCACAGCAGCTAAGAAGAAAGCACAGTGCATGGAGGGTTGTGCACGTTCAACTCAGGCTCCCCAGCAGTGTGAGCAAAAATGAATTTTTCTACCCCAGAACAAGGCACCAGACCTTGGCTGTTTCTTCCACAAAGAAGGTGAAGAAGGTCATTGTATAGGATGGATAGCTGAGGGAAGAGCCCAGTGAAGCTGGGCTTGCAGTCCCTGCACATCTGGGCTGATGGAGGGACAGAGGGGTGGTTACAGCATGTACTGTGGCTGTGCATCCTGCAGCAGGTACTAGTCACAACCCCCTGCCCTCCTGCCCTACCCAGGTGCCCATTCACCTGTACCTCAAAGCAGTCCCAAAACGAGGTCGCACCCAGGGGATACACCCACTACCAACCAAATGCCAGGGTTTATTTTCTGAAGAAAAGGACAATTACAAAATAAATGTGATGTAGCTTCTTGTAATGCATTATAGTAGGTACAGCTTAATGCAGAAAAAGACATAAAAAATACCCACTAAAAACAAACCCTTTTAGTACATAACAAGCTCTTATTCAGCACTGACAATATAATCTCCTATCCTACAAGGAAATGTTTGCACATGCTTTTCTGTTTCCAAGAGCACCTTCATTAATATTACTTCTTCGTCTGCAAAGTGAACTCATGACTCTGCATAATCACTCTCCTTTCTGCAGGAAACAGAACGGAGCCAACACTGCACATGCCATTACTCCTGAAGGGCAGCCTCCAGAGCTGCATTTTAATGAGGGTGAGATGCTGTTTTGTCTCTAATAGCTCTGGCACTGTAGTGGGTTTCTGTACGTTAATAAGTTACTTCATGTCAGAGGAGGCAGGTGACTGCCTAGGTGCTTGCTCCTTTCCTGGCAAATGCCAGAGAAAACTTTTTTTTTCTTTTATTAACCTAGACTGAAGTCTGAGCTGACGCATTTTACATCACATTTGCAGTGAGAGTCTCCAATCAGTTACCAACAACTTGTTAAAGTGCAAGTGAAATAATCTTGTATCTTAGCAAGGAGTGCTTAGGCACAGCTGCGACACCATCCTTTGTATCTTCCCTAGGACAGCTTGGTTAATGTGAAAGAGGAAAGCTCATCTTCCCTGCCTTCTGTTTCTTACAAATGTATGATAAATGAACTCCAGGTTAATTATACAGGTGTGCTGTCTATAGGAGGAAAGATAGCTCTGTATGTTAATGATGAAACCATAGGCAGGTCATTTCATACGTTTTGACTATAAAATAGCATTGGGATTTTCTGACATGAGCCCTTTCTTCCAGTGGTGCAGGTTCTACAGTAATTTAGAGCTGAGGCTTTCCCATGTTACTGGGCATCATTTAACCTTGCTTGAGCTTGTTTATTTATACAGAAAGTGGGGAAAGTAGTGTTCTTTTCTCTCACAAGGCTGTGAGAAAGCTTATCAATAATACCTGCAAAGAGCACTGGGAACCTTGGCTAGAAGAAATAATATAATATGTTACTGTGCTCACATTAGTGCGAGATTTTTTTAGTGTCAATCTGTTGGAGTAGAATTCTAGGATCACTTAGTCTTTCCAAAAAGACACCAAGATATATATATATTTTTTTCACATGCTCCTTTATAACCACACAGCCAAACAATTCCACATCTGTAAAGTAAACAAGTAAGAAAAGACTACTTTACTTATACATACATACATATATATATATATATTATTTTTTTTCCCTAAGGAATAGATATGATTTAGAAAGGGCCATTGGGTAGGATTGCAGAGCTTGAGAAGAAAAGGTGGGAGTGTTTTAGTTGGAAGTGTTGCATACATTTTTCTTGTAGTAAAGTAAAACAAAAAATATTTTACCTTTCTTATGGTGAAGTTCTAGAAACACAGGTGATAGCCCTGTTCAGGTGATGATTCAGTGCGTGACTCACTGTCTGAAGCTGTGTTTGTCTCTTGGAAAGGATGCCAGATGCATGTGCTGTTATCTGCTCTCTTTGGAGATG
Organism: Cygnus olor; assembly: GCF_009769625.2. Lineage (NCBI taxonomy): Eukaryota > Metazoa > Chordata > Aves > Anseriformes > Anatidae > Cygnus > Cygnus olor. Next base: position 24,740,022 of record NC_049169.1, on the reverse strand, counting down.
TGTCCGCACATGTGCTGGATGGGGGTGTGAAAGCTCACAGTTCTGATGAGAGCATTCCTGCATCTGCTTGGAAGCCTATATATAGTCTGCAAGGATAAGGTTCAGAGAACCATCAGGATTACAAGGTAGACACTCAATAAATGTAAATGCCACATAGGCTTTAGAGATACAGAAGGCAGGCTGTCTTAGTCACTTCGTTCCAAACTGCCTTCATAGTTAGACATCCAAAAGCCAACTCTTAAAAAATTGCCATCTAATCCTCAAGATGCTTTAAGTCCACAGATATTCATGTTTCCAATATAAAAAAAATTCTTGAAATTTTTCCCCTCTATGTTTTGACAGGTACAAAACCTCATAAACTATTGAACCTTAAACCAGATAATGATTTGTAAAGTGGTGTTTCTCAGACTGGGACTCAAACCAGTAAGCACTGGTTTTATCCCTCACATAATGACAAGATAGATTTCTCCCAAATGCATGACTAGAGAGTGTGCTGGCAAGTGTTACTTTTCTTCCTTTTGTGTAGCTGGGTTAGCATTCAAGATGAAAGAATTTAAGTTCCACCTCCTCTTCTGCTGAAGGGGGTTGGAAGCTGCAAGCCTAAACTCTCAGAAGAGCATCCAGACTTGCTGTGAGTACAGGTGTGCGTGTTGTGCTTGAGAATGTGGGCTCATCGAAGCAGCAGGCACAATAGATAGAGTTTACAAACTTGGGAATGACTTAGTGATCTGATAATTTGGGCACCTGGAAGGAGACCTGGCTTCTGATTTGGGCTCAAAGTATTGATGAGATCCAGGACTGTCCTGCTTGTCTGTAAAGGTCTGATGGCACTGGGTGTTATATCCAGAATAGCTATGGTGCCAAGAGACCCAGGCTTCCCCTGCGTGACAGCAAGACCATTGACTGATACACACCTCAGACAAGTGCACAGTGATTTCTGTGCAAAGTGGGAATTTTAGGTTATGTGATTTGAGGATTACCTCCATAAATGTGATGGAGCAGAGGAATACAGCAACCTAATCAGTGCCAGCTGAGCACCCCTGCTCCCTGGCCAGGGAAGGAAGGCCATCAGCCCCACTGCCTGTGCTCCAGGAGAGGCTCTCACAGGATCACTTTAAGACTGCGGAGAGAGATTCCTGCCTACAAGGATATGGGAGGCATTATGGTAGGTTGGGAAGAGTATTTGGAGCATGTGAAAGACTTATGGGATATTTAGAGGAGGAACCAAAGGTGGGGCAAAGGGAGGGATCAAGGTTATTTGACAAGGAGCAAGTGTGGAAAAATAGAAAGGAAAGGGAATAAAAGGGTCTGTTCACGTGCAAATGTTGCTGGTTTGTACACTTGTCTGGTCATGCCCTTCATCTGATCCTCACGGTTTGTCCTATCTTCTTGATAAGTCCCAACTCTTTTTCCTGGGTGCTGAGATCTCTATTATGTGTGCGTCTGGGGCCTGAGTGCAGCTGCTGGGGTGCGACCAGGGGTCTCAGGAGCCTGTTTGTCTGTCTGGGCCAGATCCTGGAGAAACCAGGGGCTCTTGGTTACTGCAGGGACTACAGGGTCCCATACTGGCTACTCAAGAGATCGTGGGGTCTGGGAGTTGGCTACTGGAGGGGCCATAGGTCTGAATCAGCTACTGGAGGAACCCATTTGCATGTGTATCTGTGCATGAGGCCGGGGGATCCAAGGCTAGCTACTGAAAAGACCGAATGTGCACGGATGGCTGCTGGTGTGTTTGTGTGTGTGTGCAGGTCAGAGTACCAGCAACTGCAGTGGGGCTGTGGCTTCAGGGGCTCTATGTCCAGGTGCCAGCAACTGGGAGGACTGGGGTCCAAGAGAAGCTACGGGGAGTATGCATATGTGTAAGTACATATTTTCCACTAACAGGCTTTCAATGCAATCAGCTCCAGAGGGGAGCAGAATAGGTCCATTTGTGCTGTGTTAGCTTAGTGTTGCATTTTCTGTCTGTGTCAATCTGTGTGGCCAGCTATGCGCATATGTAGATAAATCTATGTCTACATGCATACATGTATACATGTATTGAAAGCATGCGTGTCTGTGCCTACTGGGAGTACACACTCAGGCTCACTACTGGCTGGATCTGAGGAGATGAAGTTGTGGCAGCCTTGCCTTGATTGGTGTACTGGATTTGGTAACTTCTAACAGGTACAGTCCAAAGTTATGAATTTCAGCACCCATGAGGCAGAATTAATCCATTTGGAAAGAAGGAAAATGAAGATATGTCATTTCCAGTCAAGGCTGCCTCCTAAAGAAGGCCATGAAGCTAGGACAAGTTGAAGGACATTATTGATACCCTGAACAAGGCACCTACATTTGAGAAGGGAGGTTTCTTAAGGACTAGCCTAGATGGCTACCTGCTCATTAAGCCCATTTCTCCAGATCATAGACTGCTCCCTTACATTGGGGCAATGGATTCTGCCTGCAGAAAGCTTTTACTGTTTGGCTGACATAAAAATACATGGTGTTATGGTATTTTTTCTAAACGCTTCTGTTGATTATGAAAAGTTCAGACTTGTTTAGTTGTGTAAAAACAGGAAAGGAAAGGAGTGACACATATGCTGCTCATTTTTTGAGTGGGAGAACTGGATGGCACAGAAGTAGAAACTACTGTTTCTCAGGACTGTAAATAGCATTCTAGCTCATACAAATGTCCAAATACAAACATATGAGCAGATAAAAAGATAAAAGAAAACTCAGCATTAACAAAGAAAAGAAACAGATTCCTGTGTTTATTGGCTGCTGTCATCTTTGCCAGTCTGGTCCTGGGAAAAAGCCTAGTATACAAAAAATAAACGAACACATCTGCTAATGTCCTGTCCCCACAGAAATCACGTGGAATTTTGCAACTTACTTCAGTGAAACAATGAATTCACCAAAAGTTTTTTAAAAGCATGCAAGAATGCAAAACATACTGCATAGTATCTTAGTCTGGCCGAAGGTACTGGGAAAAGTTCCACCAAATTCTACTGGAGAAGAATTACTTAGTGAACAGAATGAACCTTTGACATAGAAAAGGACAAAAACCAAACAAACAACAAACAAAACAAAACAAACAAACAAAAACTCTTGGGAGCAGTTGTTAGTCCTTAATATTGCATCAATGGTATTGTATTTTGTTCATAATAAAATGAAGTATAATTAGAAACAGCATGTGGTTTCTAGGGATTAGCTGAATCATAAGTGGGCACTGGGAATAGTTGTGAGGGGATCCATCAAGAAGAAGAAATTTCCTAAATTTTCACAATCTGACTTCTGATTGTACTACCACAGTTCTCCAAAATACACTGGTCAGACTTTGCCCATGTGTGCAACATTTGCAACTTATAATAAAAATGATAAGACTCAAATAAGCATTTTTTTTTTTTTGACAAAAGCAGGAACCTCCATCTTGGGCAATGAGTGGAATCTCAAGTTTCCAGCAAAAGCTATTAGCAGGATTTAATAATTATTAAGGAAGAAGAGAAACAATAACTCATAGCATCTGTGAAAACCTTTATGTTTTATTCCTGGTTTATGTCTGTGGTGATTTTTGGTTCTTAATATAAACTCTTTAACAGAAGTTGCTTTGAATATTTCCACAAAAGTTTAATTATGGAAGAGAAAGGCTGACAGGGAAAAATTTTCCCAAAGGAAGGCTTAAGATTCAAGATTTCCATATGATTGTGTATATCATTTTCTTTTAATTCAGACAATTGTTATGACTTCAGTAATGTAATTTAACTAAAGGTTAGTGCTGCGAGTCTGGCTCAAGAATTGCACAATGCACATTCCAGTCTGATTACATCCACTTGCATCTTTTCAAATTACACACACTTTAGGTGATAAGATCTAGATACAATGGAAAACAGTATTTCTCTTCAGAGATTACAATCACTGGTGATTTTGTCTATTCATATGGAGTATCAGGCTCAGCAAGGTGCTACCCTGAAACATGCTGAGTACTTCAGAATGCCAAATTCATTCAGCTCCTGCAGGAGTCAGCACTGTGGAGCTGACAGGTGTTTGGCATGCTATAGGACAAGTAATGAAATTACTTTTTTAGGACTTTTTCTTATAATTACTTTGCCTCGTGGGAACTTGAAATTCTTTTTTCTTTTTCCTCTTGAAGATGTTACAGACGAGAGAGTTACATGTAAATGGGCTATTCTCGTTTTGTGAATGTTTCACTTGTCACTTATAATGTGATACCTGTGATTACATACATGGCTGTATATGTAGTACATATTGCAACTCTTCTAATTGTGAACTGAATTTAAACTTAAAAGAATGCTCTGCAATTCCCTCTGCAAGGAAGGTACAACAGGGAGAATTAATTAATTCATCCTCTAAAACTAGAGGGAAGTAAGCATTGTCTATTCAAAATGCTGAGAATTACCTCCATTCCACTCTGCACTCCAAATCATACCTTTTATGATTTACAGACCGAAAGATAATCAGAGATACCAGGGGATGCACTTGAAAACTATAGCCACTTCAGTAAGTGCAAGGATGATATGTATTCTTTCAATGTATAAATTATTTATTTACTGTATTGATGTTTGAGAAAATCGTAAATTGGTATCCGTCACAGGTGCATATGTGGCATGGTATGATAAACGAGTGCTCAAAAGCGCTTTGCTTTCGTAAAGAATTCTTATAAATCTCAAGGAAACAAACACGATGTAGCCTAAGGCATTGGGTTTAGTGTCCCGTGACCAAGAATTGCTGGGGCTCTTATTGCCATCTAGCGATGTTTGGGTGGAATAGCAATGTTAGCTCTTTTTTGGGTATTACATACCCGTTATGAATATGTACAATAAAAACTCTCCTAGATTAGAAGTACTATCATTTTATTTTTCATATAGGTAATTCTCTCTATATATTTATGTACATATTTATCACTGACAGTATCAGAAACTACAAGTATATTGGTCAGATTCGCTTCTAGAATGCAGCATATTGAACTTTGAAATGCAGACAGTTCTGGTGGAAGAACAAGTTTGTAATTACAACAGGCTGAAAAAAATCATGACTCCAATTTAAAGTAAATGCAAAAATCAGTTACTGATCCTACCAGATTTGAATTATGTAAAATGTAAGCCAGTGATACATATAATTAGTGGCCTGATAAAGTAGGAGGCAACAGCTTCCTGCTAACCTCATGTCCTGCAGTTCTGGCCCTGCATCTTTTCTGCAATGGAGCATATATGTATTGCTTTGTTATTGCAGACAAAGGGTCAGTTTATTTAGCTGAAGAAAAAGTCCTCAGAGAAGTCTTTAATGCTTGAAACATAGGTAGAGAATTTCTATCCACATGCAGTCCCAGAATAAGCTTGAGGTCACAGCCTTTATCTGCAGCATTCATGTGTATTGTTCAAGGCCTGTCTTTAAAGCATATAATGGCTGGTTTTGCTTTATACTCCTCTCTGTGCCTCTCTATGGATTTTTATCTGAATTGCTGAAAACCCTTAATTTTAGAATGGAAAAAAATATTTCAAAATGTTCTGCAGAATATGAAAGAACTTTATCAACAGTTCTGACTCCAATGTTGCAGTGTCTGAATGTAAACCAGATCTTTTCTGAAATACTAATAGTTTCACGGTCTTATCTTCAGATCTTAATTTGATATAAATAATCCTTCACTGTCTGATAATGAAACATATGAGGAGTGAATTCCTCTCTCAGCAGTGCACACAATCCAAATCCAGAGTGCAACTGCACTCAGGCAGCAGTCCTAAGCACAAAGAAAAAAATGGTGTTTGGAAGAATGATAAATGTGGATGGTGGGTGTTGGTTTGTTCTGACCCTATTTGGAATTGATGGAGCTCTTGCCCAAAAGCCTGAGAACTCAGCCATGCTAACCTGCCGTATCATCACCTTATGGCTGCTTGAGTACCTGACTTCTGCAGAGTAGGTAGACATTTGAGGATGTCTGAATGCCTTTGTGTAGACACACCTTCCATAAAATCTGTGCAACCTACACAGTTTGGCATCGTGGACAAAAAAGGAATAAAAAAATATAGAAGGAAGAGCGTACTTACATTTATGCTGCATTTTAGCCCAATCTGCTTAAATGTGGCCATGAAGAGGAATTCATTTCATAAATACTGCATAGGAAAGGGTACAGCTTGACATAGAAAAAATACTTTAAATGTGAATATCACCAATCCCCCTAGGTCACTGAACCCTTATTGGTGGGCAAAGGTCACAGTACTGACGAGGGCAAACTGGGGGAGCAGGATGAATTTACCTGATGTTTATACATCATTCCTCTACCACACGAAATCATGAGAAAAGTAGAGCCACATGATAAGTCGATGCTCAGCATTAACTCAAGGCAAGTTTGTACTGGTATTTTTTATAAAAATTTGTACTAAGTGATGAACACTGCAACATCATCATTCATATTTTGTCTTTGGAGAGAATGCCTTTGACAGGCACGTGCGTTGTGATTTAGAAGAATTATTCATGTTGTAGTTCTACATTTCATCTACATCATCGCGTGCTAAGGCTAGCTGAGTATTAGATAAATTGGGGCTCAGAGTCCCAAAGGACATACGAGAAGCATTTCAGATCATTCAGCAAATCTCCCCTATGACAACAGAACAACAACCAAAAAAACCAACCTGATGGCTTTCTATTTCTAGCTCCAAGACAACAACCGTGACTCAGAAGAGCCTCTTTTATCCCTGATTCAACTGCATTCCTTCCTCTCAGATGTGGTCTTTCTCATTCCAACATAAGTTAAATTACTGAAATTCCCAGCTGATAATAAAGACCAAGTGGAAATTGAAACACAATTTATTGCTTGAATTGCACAGCCTTGAGGCCTTGCAGCCTGGCAGCAGTACGGACATGAGATGGCTCCAGTCCTATATCAGTGTCAAAGTGTCTGTCTTGGCCTTTAAAGCTAGTAAAAATCTAGGTCAAGCTTTCAGAAAGACTGACTCATCTCTCATGACCTTTGAAGCAAGTGCAGTATCTAGGATTGAAGAGGAGAGGAAAGGGAAGTGGGGGGAAGGAGAAGGAGGGGAATTTCAAACTCCTTCCTAAACTGTGATCAGCAGCAAACTGTACCTGCAGGTATGACAGGTGGTATCATCAGGATGCGTGACACCAAATGACACCAAAGTAGATCATGCTCACTGCCAGGTACAACAGAACTGTTAGCACTTTTGTAGAAAGGGCCTGGGGGATTTCTTGGGGCTGTGGATAGGGAGCGAGTGCCTCTCCTGCCCCGCTAACCTCCCTGCTGCCACCAGGTCCCCTGGGTGGTTGGGGTGTTTGGAGGGTGTTGGGACTGCTTTCTTCTCCAGCCCTCTGGGGCAAGGGAGGCTGTCCTCTCTCCTTACCCCTCTGGGTCCCAAAGTGCTCTGTTCACAGCTTACTCGTGGCAACTCTGTGCTTCCCTTGTGGGTGGAGGAAGCTGCTGAGAAGACTGTGAAAAACATGGCATAAGTCTGGTTATGGGCACCATGATACCATGACAGCATCAGTGCCCAGTTCCTCTGGTGTTGTTCAGTGGTGGTTTAGCATTGTGACAGTATGGTAACATTTCTTTGTCGCTTTTCTGTATTTCAGGGTGTGCCCTGTGTAGTGTAACACTGATACCAGCTTAAAACAAATATGCCACAATAGTGAGGACTGCAAATGTGTCTTTCTCTTGTCACAGCTGATGGTCTCTGAGGAGGATAAGTACAAGCACTGAGGGCAGTCTTATTTAATCTCTGGAGTACCCACAGACACCTAAGACGTGCCTGAAATGAGATTGTTAAATAGAGGTTATTTCTGAGAACATGTGCAGGTGAGGGGTGTTACTGTCCTTTCATCTGCGTGACTGTGTACTAGACTTGGTCTGGGTGTCAGTATTTCACCCAGATTAACATTTGGTGAAGCTCAGGAATTTATCAAATGCAGTTAAGCTTTCTAATTAACTTTCAACCTGTCACAGGCAATCACAGCAGCCAAGATAAGCCCTGTATCACTCGCATTAGGTAGATTTTTTTTTCAGTGGTTCAAGAGGAAGTCAGCATTTCAGAAGTGATTTCAGAGGGAAACTCATTAAACTCAACCACATTGAGTCTGGTTGCTTTCTGAAGTAACTGGCACGACAAGTAAGCAAGCCTTTGTGAGTCCATTGCTTAAGATGTAAATTTCATTATTCTGCTTCTTGCTCTTTTTCTGAAGTACCGGATAAATGCCCAGGAGGTTCATATTCAGAAGATGACAATAGCTCTGTTTGGCCAAAAGTTCCTGTTAATCCAGTAGCCTGTCACTGATACTAGCCAAAAGTGGGTACCTAGGAAAGACTACAAGAGCAGGACAAGGATAAGCAATACGTTCCTGAAGTACTCTTTGACCTCTAATCAAACGCAGAGACTTTCTGAACTATACCCCCAATATTCTTGTTAATACTCAGTAGATTTGTTCTCCAGAACCCTATCAAACCTTGAATCAAAGCAAACTTTTAACATCCACATTCTTAAGCAAGGAGGATTACAGCTTAACTACCTGATGTGAGAAAATCTCCTTTCATTTGTTTTGAACTCACCTCTTCACAGTTGCATTGATATCACCTGGCTGTTATGCTGGAAGAGAGAGCGAACAATCAGTTCCTAGTCCCCTTCCCATGCCATTCATGACTGAACAGACCCCTTACCCACTACAATCAAAATTTATCCCATGAAGCACTTTCCAGCCTGAAATCTTTAGAGTCAAGAGGAACAGATAAAATGAAATTGTTCTGATTAAAGCATATTGTCTCAATGATGTCAAGTTCTGGATAACGTAATAGAATTTTCCTAAGAAAGAAAAACATTCCATGACAGTAAAAAGATGCCATTTTTCTTTTGCAGAAGGAAATCTAGAAGACAGAGAACCTAATGTGAACCTCATCTAAAATTCCTACTAGTTAAATAATAAGAAACCTCTGATAATCACCGTATGTTGAGTCAGTCCTGGAATATTTAATAGATTCATTTTGACAATAGTAAGGACAGCCACCATTTCTGTATCTAAAATTCAATGCAGCATAGGTCTCTTGCAGGTCGTCACAAGGAAAAAAAAATGTATTTGAAAAGCAGATGTCTTTATAAATCCTCATTGAGCAGCTGAGGGCATTTTGGGCTATAAGTTATAGGAGCAGGTAACACAGGTCTGCTGACAAATCTTTCCACTAATCAGAGCAGAAATGAGGCAACCACTAGCAGTGAGTTTCAGCCAAACCTATGCCTTCTGCACTTGATTTAATAACTTTCTGCCTGGCAAGGTTCCTGCGGTACAGTGATTCGCTTCATATTTTAATGAAGAATAACTCAAGACAGACAATTGAATATTGGATGGTAATGCAAAGTAGGGAGTTTTGATGGCCTACTAATACAGTGAATTGAGCTTAAGTGGTTTGTGAATGACAGGAAACATCTGATATTAAATTATAGCAGAGCATAAGTTTTCAATCATGCACTCTTTACTGTAATTTATAGCTAGAAAAGAAAATCCAAAACACAAATAGTACACTACGACATGGATTCCTCTGCACAGTGCCACACCAGGTAGTAGCATTGCGATGGTGATAACAGAGAATCTTATCTTTGTTCTATTAAAATGAAAATAAACGTGTGAGCAACTTGATCTGTTCCGCTTGGAGCTGCTCTGATAGATATGCAAAGTGTACTGTGGAGTTAAACCTACACCACAGCTGAAGGACAGCTTCTTCGTGCTAGACATGAAGTGGGTGGGGGAAGGAAGTTGTGTCCTAGCAGCACCAGCTGTGTTTTTGTATCTGATGCAGAAGTAGGATTATATTTGATAAAGTGAAAGAGGGATTACTGTGCATCTGAGAGTAGAGGGGGCTTACAGGAAAACTGTTTGCCATGGATTATGGGGACATAATCTTTTAATATACCCTGTAAATGTTGATTTTAGAGGAAAGATAGATAAAGCATATACTAAGCTTTAGGGGGAGAGGGACTGTGTATGTTTGTTTCCATAACAACGTGATTGTGATTTGCTTATTATTGAGAAGAACAGTTCCATTTCACAATGTTATTATAGGTAGAGCATGATACATGTATAAATATCTCATCTGTAAATAACAGACATGGAAACAATCAAGAGTACTGCATCTCCTTATCTAATATATTATTGATGTAGACTTCCTACGTGGAAGCCTTTTTTTTGAAATCATTCTGTAATATCTTTCAAGAAAAAAAAATCATGTTGTCTTTCTAGTTTTTTCAATTTAAGCCTTGCAATCATCAGATAACAAATAAAAAAAAAAATTTGATGGGTATGTGAGTAATACGATAATGTTTCATAATTCCTAGTCTTTAAAGAAAAATTAAGCAGAACTGTATTTAAATAACCAGTATTGTTACTCTTCTTCACTTCTGGGAACTCATTTATCCTTTAAAGATCGTGTGAATAAGCTTTTGTTGCAGGGATACAACGTATTAGATATCAAATCCAGTATAAGAAGGTGAAAATCCAATAGAAAATCCTGCAATTTCTCTCTTGCCTCCACTTTCTCAAGTTTTCTTCATAAGCATCAGCTGAGAAGGAACTCCGGCAGCCCTGATGTGCAGGTCTGAGCACCTACCAGATCACTGGGTGCCCCTTGAGTGCCCCTATGCAGGTGCCCACCTGCATAGCAAAATTTGGCTTACATTCATTTATTACTTGATGCTGGTGAAGATAGAAGCTACTATATGCATTTAGATGTTCAAAGCATATCTAAAGGCAGGCCAGAGTCTCAGGGCTCAGGCTGTTTTTACTCATCTCTTTGACAATAAAGACAAATGATCTAATTTTTGCAAGTGAAATCCATGGGACCAGGATTTTGCTCTGGAATTATCTATGAGTATGTAATCATACACAGGAGGATTGTAGGGAAAGTGTCTGAGGCTTAACTATGAACTTCAGAACAAGTAAATAAATAAACAGAGAAAAAAGCACTTGGTAAAATTGTGGCACCTACCACAGAAATTTAATTAATGCCTGCTAGGCACAATCTACTTATCCATATTTTGGTACTCAGAAAATGTGGGAATCACATCTGTTGACCAGTAGCCTAGCGTCCTTTTCATCTTCAGCAGCAAAAATCCTCCTCATGAGGATCAGGAACAAGTAGCAATGAATAGAGAGAAACAGTGTGTCATGATGCCCTGTGCAAGCACTCAAGGACATCCAAGTCTGAACTGCGGTAGCTTCTACTGCTCAAGCACAATGCTTTTTGTGGTGAACAAAAAGTGGCATTTGTGGAATTGTACAGGACCATCCTTAGAGACTAGACTGTAGGAAGGGTTGGATAGTTCCCGTGAGGCAGATATACTGTACCCTTAGACACCACCCAGGGATTTCACTTACTGAGAAAAGCTGAGGACAACTAGTCTTTGAGCATCAGACCTCATTTCTGTGGTCTAAGCTCCAAGCAAGTACCTCTATCTTCAGGTTCTTCCTTATTTCCACTGAAGCCAATGGCAAACCTCACACTGACTTTTGAAAAAAAAAAAAAAGAAAAAAAAAAAAAAGATTACCTAATTTTGCAGTCTTTGGATATATTTAATGTTAGTTTTGAGTCAAGAGTGTCATTAGGAAAAGCAGCTGAAATGCGTATGTGGCTGAATGTCAATCCTAGTATTTAGGTTCTCCTCTAAAAGTTTGAACCTGTCACCTTCCAACATATTCCTGTACCTAATTAACTTACAAAATTTTAAAATCTTCAAGCATATATGTTCTGCTCAAGTAATCTTCTATGGGTTTCCAAAATTTCTAAGAAATAATTATGCTGATAACAAAGGATGCAGGCAACATTTCACTTTTCAGGACATTTTTAGTAAAGTATTTAGACCATGATTAAAAAACACTGGCAGTTTAAAGTGGATTCCTCTTAAACAATCACAACATAAGTGACATTGATTGTCACAGTGTTTTATATGGCAACATTATGATTAAAATTAGTATGTGAAACAAGGCATTCAGTTTTCCTCTGGCAAAAAAAAATAAAATAAAAATAAAAATCCTTATGCTATTGCACAAGATGCCAGGGTGGTCTGCATCTTGAGCAAATGTGATCTTCAGAACTGAAAAATCCTGTTTAATATAATGATGTGTGTAGATGCAGAAACTTCCTCTCTTTTCATTAACCACATTGTACTTCTGGTATGTAAAGGACCTTCTGCATGCTCAGTGTGAGCTACCTGTTCCTGTGTACCTGGAAAAATTATGGACTTTGGTATAAAACTAATAGAAATATTTTTAAGTAGAAACTGCACTGAAATTACAATTTACTAATGTAACATAAAATTCTAGTAGTACATCATCCTAATGTAGTAGTATCAAGCCACTAATACAGAAAAACATTCAAAGAATTATAATATCTAAATTACAATTTTATTTTGTAACTGAATCTTGTATAACTTGTTTTCTTTAGAAAAGGTATGAAGGTGAAGGTATGAAGACTAACTGGAATTAGCTGGAAGATTAGTGTTTAACCTTAGACTACAGACCCAATGAAAATTGTTTGCTGTATGTAATCCAATGCACATGTGATCACACAGGCATCTTTCATAACACATTGTTCAGTTAATTTAAAATATGAAAAAAAAAAAAAAGCAGGTATATTTCTTATGAGTCTTCAAGCAGTGCTGCAATTGTCATTGACAACTAAAAGACTATGAATGTTTATTTTCAAAAACTAAAATATATTTTGCAGTTTGTTCTGTGAAGTAAATTGAATAGTAAGTAAAACATAGAACCAAAATGCAGATGATAAGTACTAAAAATGTGTTTCTATGTAAGCACACACGTGGAACTCAGCTTGGCGATATTTACCAGTTTTGCACATGGTGGCACAGAATTACCACCAAATTAAAAGTGTATGTAAAAAAAAAAAAAAAAGTTTATTTTCCATATAATACTGCTGTGTTTTTGATAGAAATGTAAAAATAAACGAAAGTGCATACAAAATGCTATTTCACGTAAATGATGTTGGGTGCAATAAGAATACTAGATTCACTCTCCACAGCAATAAGAAATACATCCGGGAATGACTACTGTTACAAGAAACTATCCATTTTCCTTACCACACCTTTAAACTCTAAATTGGGCCATGAATTAATTCTTACTGTGAATAAAAGACCTGTCAGACTATTACAGAAGCAAATGGAAGTTTAATATGTAAGGCAAGACTGCAGAATACAGTATCTTAGGTACAAATACAACACAAAAAGGAAAAAGAAGGAAAAAATGCATGTATGTAGATGTGGACTGGGAGATTGCATATAGAAAATTAATATCTCCAGACAGTGAATAAATGCAGTGTTTGGTTAGCAGATCAGATGGAGGTCTAAAGTGCCTCCTTGCTATCAGTATATCTCACAGTTTAAGAATAATCTGCAAAAAGGTTTTCAGTGAAATTTGTTTTCTTGAAGAAGGTAGTACTTCTGGTAGTTCTGTTGAGCTACGAAATTCACTTTTAGATTTATTCTAGAAGGAACTGATTGTAACTCACATTATCTGGGTTTGTCAACCTGTCATGGTCATGTCAAGAATGTACAAACATCTGCCACCAGTGAGGCCCCTCTGCCTCATCAGGACATATTCATTTCATTTGAACCTCTGTCATGTGGACCATCCTGAGATTTGATACAAAAAAATTGTTGCAGTCAGTCCAACAGGTAATTTACCTATGGCTTGGTGTTAAGGGATACATGCTGAAAGGAATTACAATACAGTTTTGTTGTAGTTTTTGTTTGTTTGTTTGTTTGTTTTCTCTAAGTGTCTTTGTGTATGAATTGTCACTGATGATGTTGTGTGATAAGAAATTGTGCTACTCCAGCTATGATCTCAGGAATTATTAGTAATTTTCTGTTCCTAGAGATAGCAGATGAAAAGAAAACCTGAGAACAAGCAGGGCAGCTCCATAAATTCTGGGTGCCACCTGTCAAAAAACTGAAGCTATTGGAAAGGTATGATTTGCCTGCTCTGGCAGGGCAGGAGAAAGACTGGCTGCCATAATGTCACCTTGTTACAGTGGTATCAGCAGCGTTTAGTCACAAAAGTGACTGGCTCAGCAGCAGCACCCAAACATATGCCGCCTTTGTTAGCAAGAGAAATGCAAAAGTGAGAGATTTGATCTCTGAAGGGAGTCCTGATTTAGTGCATTGCTTCTGATGCGCTGTTAGATGTCATTGAATCAGGAATCAAGGAGACAGCACAAGGTCTTGGCCACCACTGATGTCTATATGAGGGAGGAAGCAAGCAAAGTGCTTGGTGTGAGAGGGCACTGCCAAACGTCCGTGACTATGGAGGGGCTGACTGCACTGTGCATTTTATCCCAGCAGACCTTTTTATGAGAGAAATTCAGTCGTGAGGCTATTTCCCTGACTTTCACGGATTTTTGACTTTACACAGTATTTATGACTGAGTATGGCAACCAAAGGAGCCAGAGAAATCAAACCAGTCACGGAAAATGACACCTGAAGATACAGCTAAAGGGGTGGGGTCTGAAATGAGGCACATTAAAAGCATAAAGGTTGTGAAGAGAAACAAAAACACACATTTAAAGACAGAAAATTCATAGAGTAAGTGAAGTAAACCCACTGGATTATATTTGTGTTTTGAGCCATAGGCAAAAGCAAGATTAACTTTATTGAGGTCAATAAATAAACCTCCCCTTCAGAAGCAAATTACTTAATTTAGATCTGTGGTGAGACAGGACCATCTGCAGTGCCCACCCATTGCTAAAGTGGTTCTATAAATAACCACCACTGTTACACTAAAGCAGAAGAGGATTAAAGCTCTTGTTTAGCTCCCTTACAGAGACAAAATACGAGGTCTTTGCTGCATGTGAGCAGTGTAAGTGGTTGCTTAATGCTAGGTAAATGAAGGCTATCACTAAAACCTTCCCAGGGCACAGTGTGACACACTCATCTTTCCATTTGGAGCTAATATTTCCACAGCAGGAATGAAAGACAAAACCTTCTCATAATACGTATATATATATATGAGCAAAAGTGCAATTGAAAACTAAAGCATTATATAGGTGGAAAACTGGGTTGCCAAAACAGTTTGAGACAGACAAAACAACCGTCTTAAATACTCCTTTCAGGTCCCTCCATTTTTCTTTAATACGTATTTTGATTAAATAGGGCCTCTATCAAATGTCAATGAAGAACACACTACAGATAAGTTCTGTTTCAAATATACCAGCCAATTCATTGGCAACATTACTTTATTTCATCGCTTTAATGTTAGTAGCTTCAATGCATGCAGTACCAGATTAGGTACTGCTTCTTTACTAATGATTCTCTCAATCTCTAATTGAAATCGTACTATGAATGGCAAACGGAAATAGCCAGAATGCAGTATTTGATGCTGAGTTGAGATCCATGAAAATTAGGAAGAGAGAGAAAAAGACGGAGGAAAGGATATCAGTGACCAAATTGGTAGACATACAGTGTTTCTGTCACTGTCCATACAGATCTCTGATAGGGATTAGGGATTAGCCTTGCTGAAAAGGAGGCATTTTTAATACCATCTCAGGGATCAATATTAAAGAAAACTTTGGAGCAATTATTTTTTGGGGAGAAAGCTAGACACAAACTTTGGTAGCTGTGGGTAAGGTAACAGAAAAAGTTACATACCTTAGACATTTATTCTTGGTGAGGTTCTAGTTATTCTTCTTACCCACGCATATTGTCTGGTTTGCTGCCTGAAACGGTTACTGATGGTACTTAACAAAACTTCAGAGGTCATGATCAGAAATGACTTTAAAGGTTTTGCTGACTGAAACAGTTGAAGAAATTTCTCCATCAGCTGCTCCCCAAGAGCAGGTCAGAGCCAGATCCAGCCAGCTCCAAAAACCCACCACTGGCCAGAGCTGGGCCAGTGAGCAATGCTGGTTGGGCCTCTGGGAGAGCAGATTTAAGAAAGGGGGGAAAAAAAACACTGTGCAACAGCAGCTGGGAGAGAGGAGTGAGAACCAGCCCCGCAGACCTCAAGGTCAGTGCAGCAGGATGGCAGGAGGAGCTCCAGGCACGCAGCAGAAGTTCCCCTGTGGCCTCTGGAGAGGCCCCTGGTGGAGCAGGCTGTCCCCCTAAACTAAGTGAAATACACTAAGTCCATGATATTGAAGTTGCAGCCCTGGAGAACTAGGAACCATTCACTGGCCTCAACGGCAAGTGTAATAGTGCTGCTTGAATCCACACAACTTTCCTTTCCCAGTCAAGGTGTTCTCATCCATAAATCCCCCTCAGAACAGTCCCTGGCCCATGTTAGTCCTGTGCACAGCACCTGGAGTGTACCCAGGAACACTGAGTAATTAAATCATGTGTTAGGTTTAATATAACCATGTTTGGTTTAATGTAACCTTCATGGTTTATTCAGAAATCCATTCCTTGAGCCACCTAAGTCTGAACCTTGTTTGTATTTTATATGTAGGGCAACTGTCCCCTTATTTCAGGTAGACAATAGATTTTTTCTCTCTCTCTCTTTTTGACGACTAGTTATTTGTGTTTTCTTTAGGACTGTTAAATAGTAACTCACTTCTGATTGGTATTTTTACAAGGATAGTCAGAATATCTTTTTACTGCTGTTTTAAGTAGTTTCCATCCTTCTTTTCCACCTGCAGCTTAATTCTGTCCCATC
Source organism: Cygnus olor (assembly GCF_009769625.2). Classification (NCBI taxonomy): domain Eukaryota; kingdom Metazoa; phylum Chordata; class Aves; order Anseriformes; family Anatidae; genus Cygnus; species Cygnus olor. The sequence goes on along the minus strand of NC_049169.1, from coordinate 24,723,378 downwards.
ATCTAGAACAGGGCCATTTGATTCAGCATAGCTGAGAGGACAGAGATTTCTGGAAATTAAGCAGAGTAGAACAAGAGAGGGGAAATTCTGTTATTGACTGTCAGCTCCCTGAGAAGTGCAGCTGAATGTCAAATTAATTGTTTGCCTGGCTGCATTTTAATCTCTGGTAAGGGAGTGGTCAATAGGGAAAAAAAGGATTTTAATCTTTTTTTTTTTTTTTAAGTATTTTCTGTATCTCTTTGCAGCTGAGCTTTGTGGGGAAAGTTAATGGTCACATTTTGACTCACAAATTGTTGCTGAAACTTCAGTTTATACAGAGACCGGTTTTGATTCCATGCTGGTAAAACTCTCACTGGGAGGAAGCTTGGGGTTGGTGTCCTGCCTGAATCACACCAAGGCCCACAAAAAGGTTTCCATCTATACCAGCTGCCCCAAAAACTCACCGCAGAATCCTTAAAATGTCATGATCTGAAAGCGATTATACACCTCTTTTTAGAATAATTTATCTGTACTGAGAGTTTACTCAGCATTTAGGGCAGAAAAGTGTATACAAGCTAAATGGGACCTCAAGGCTCATCAAGGTGATGCCCGTGGGGAGTACATATTGAGCAGGGAAAAAGTGTGAGCAGGAAGGAGCTGTTTTGGACTGACAACAGTCCCCATTCCCCATCCCCCTGTGCTGCTCAGGTGGGGGCTGTAGAGGATTCAGCATTGAGGTTGAGATTGGGAAAAAAGGGGAGAGGAAAGGTGTGGTTTTAATGGTTTCCATTGTTTCTCACTACCCACATTTATTTTAATTGGCAATAAATTACATTAATTTTCCCTAAGTCTAGTCTGTTCTGCCTGCAATGGTAATTGTGAAGTGCTCTTCCTCTCTATAACTTGATGTATGATTTTTCTCACTGTATTTTCTCCCCCATTCTTCTGGGGAGAGGTAGTGAGTGAGAGGCTGGCTGGGAGTTTGGCCCTTTTCTAAGGTTAACCCTCCACACTGCTGTATTGCTTATATAGAATCATAGAATCATTCAGGTTGGAAAAGACCCCCAAGATCATCCAGTCCAACCTTTAACTTAGTACTAAAGTCCACCAGTAAACCATGCCACTAAGTTCTACATCTACACACTTCTTGAAGACGTCCAGGGATGGTGACTTAACCACTGGGCAGCCTATTCCAATGCTGCATAACTCTTTCAGTAAAAAAAATTTCTCCTAATATCCAATCTAAACCTTCCTTGGCACAACTTGAGGCCATTTCCCCTCATCTTATATCTATGGCCAGTAACGTCTGTACTAATACTTTGTTTTCTTCTCTTACTTTTACCTCAGTGCCCCTTTGATGTTCTCTTGATTTACAGAACATCATTTTACTATACATTTACTCATCTGCATCACTCAGTTATGACAGGAAATAGGGTATGATCAATGTTTTTCTTTCAAAGCACATAGGTCATCATACCTGAGGCTAAATACCTGCAAGCTCCATACTGTCTAGTTTATGAAGCATCACAATTAATATGTGAGTGGAGGAACATTTGACCTTTATTTGCCCTCCATTCTGATTCACATCAGGGGTGGCAAGTACATAAAATCTTACCTGAGGCATACAGATTTGCCAACACACATAGAACAAAGCTGCACAGCATGGCTTTATGCCACACACCAAACCTTCAGTGCCATCACTACTATTTACAGAGTGTGTCCTCCAAAATTCCATTGCAGTGACGGGGAGTGCAGTGGTCTTATTTCTAATTTTGTAGCGAGAATGAAATCTAGACATACTGGCAACCCCATGCCTGCTTTCTGGTTGGGGATGAATTTAGAGGAGATCACACAAGGTCACTAGGTATTCTGCCAATAATTATTTCTTTAAAAGTATGTATAGGACCAACATTTGGGAGAGGTTATCTTCACTGATTGTACCTGTGTGGATATTCCTCTCTAAGGAAGATCAGTAGATTGTTAGAGACCAGTAGTGCATAAACGTAAAAAAGTCTGAAGGATAACTACATCAAGGACAGAAAAGAGGAACTGGAAAAAGCAGGGAGAAGCACATGCACCACGGGTGAGGAAACCATCAAGTGTGAAATTACAGCTCTGAGAAAGATCAGTTTATCTAAAGAGAGAGTATTCAGCTGCCCTTCAACTTCCGATCCAAGGATGCCTCCAAAGACACATCAAAGGATGCAGGATTTGTCATATTTGCATTGCTTTGAGCCTCCTTTTTCCCAAGGATCTCCAACGTGCTCGTTCATGCTGTCAGCCTTAAGGCTATTGACAATGCCATTATCCAAAGCAGCAACATGCCTACATCCAGAGGCAGTCTGTCCCAGAGGAGGCAACAAGTGGCAGCTGCCAGGAGCAGTCTGTACCCATCAGCAAACAATTCTACATGAGCGTGCTGCCAGGCCCTCTCTCAGTCCACCCCACTCTTCCATCCCACAGCTGACATCTACTACAAAACTAAACTGCTTCTGGGTCTGGAAGTGGGTGAGCATGCTCTTCTGGTCATGAAAAACTCCTACAGACCTGAGGTAAAGTGGTTTAATACTGGCAAGTCTGCTGATAATAGTTTGCTGATTGCCATGGTAACTGGTGGCCATACTGTTCCCATATATGCCGGAGGCATCCATTGCCATCCAATGCTCTTTAGAACAATGTAACCATAAGAGGGACTATCCAGCACACCCCAGTACATCCCAGAACCACACAAATCAGCACAGGCAGAATGGAACTAGTTATGCCGATATTGTATGCCAGAACACATGCCTTCAGTCTGTCCCTCAGGAGCTTGTGCTGCCCCTGGAACACCTTTTTAGCATTTGCACCACTTCTGACTTGACTACAGCTTCTACCCCCCATGGCTTCACTGTGCAATTGCACTTAAAAGGCTTCACTCAGCACTGCAGCTTAGCACATGCCAGAATCTCTCTGTGCCATTGTAACACGCTCTGCAATTGAGGACACTATAAAGAAAAAGGAGTTGTTACCGTGAGAGAAAAAATATTATTTTTCCAGAAAAAAATATTTTACAAATAAGAGACTTTTCTGATCCACTGTATGTAAGACAGCTACCATTTACACATACATATGTGTATATATATATATAATGTATATATTTCTAAAAATCCTCATGGGATCTAGAACTTCTGTAACAGAATTTACTAAAATGGTCAAAGGGAAGGAAGAGGAGAAAAAAGAATCCAAATATGTACAAATCAGATGAAGATGTGTAATGTTTTTTGCAGGATAATTAGATGAAGCATGGGAAAATCATCCATTGTTCTGAAAGGCACATTAAAAATAAAAAATGACTGCCTTATTATCTTTCGAATAAATCCCGAGAGGTGTTGAGTAATAGCTGACCATCAGACATAAAGACTTGGTCAGGATAAAGCCTACAACAATGATGTCAAATTAGATGAACATTACTTAGTGTGCTGTTTGAACAAACACTAGAAAATAAAAGTGTTATGCTGTGGAACAACTGAGAAAAAACAAAGCCTGGTGCAAGTGAAGGAAATGAGTAGATGATAAATATATGTGGGTTAATTGCTGAATTCTGGTTAGTCTTCAAGCATAAGAGGTTTAGACAGCATGGCTAAAAAAAAAAAAAAAAATTATCCTTTTTTAGCTTTTTCTGAACCAGAATCTGAATTAATTTATCAGAGAGACACAAGGATTTTTTACAATGATATTCTTTTTCATTTGCAGTGAAATTCAGTATCTGTTGAAATACTGGTAACTGGATGTTGGCACAAAGAGAGCTGAAATAAATTATTCAAAACAATTAGCAGAGAAGTGCAAAATTTCACAGGAGGGATTAAACTGGAGTGACTCATTCAATCTATCTTCCTGTTTACAGCAGTTTCAATAATCCACTGAATGCGGAAAAATTGCCACGTGACTGGGATCAGGTAAAGAGACCTTTTGAATAAGTTAATTGTAACAGCAGTGTCTGAATAATATGTTGTCTGAAATATTATTGAAAGGTACTATCAGCTTTCATGAAGTGTGTCCTTCCCTTAATACAGAATAACAGGATAATTTACAGTTGGCGTATATGTTAGGTCAATGGAATGGGCAATATAATCTGTCCACAGAGAGCAGATCAAAACACCACCCAAGGGAATGAAGTCATGAAAAGAAATGATCAGAAGCTAAATACCTATAAGCACTGCTGAATATCCATATGCATTGGAGTCAGGAGGCATGGTACAAACCATCAAAAAATAAAAGGCTTTCAAGAAGCAGCTAAAAATTAGAGCTTCTGGGACCCAGAATTTACAGGAGCTTAAGATTTGGCACTTGAAAGCAAAGAAATAGCCTGTTTCTTACATGCAACTCTCATGTATGCACATATGTTTTAAAGAAGCAGAAATATAGCAAAAAACAATAAATTATATATCAAATTCTCATCATTCGTCCCTCTGTTCCAGCTAATCTTGCAAGTGCCTGATCATTAATTAGTAACTCATATTAACGGAGCAAAATGCTTAGATGGTAAGAAAGAAGACGTCTGATAGTTCTGTAAGGGATTTAAATGTGTTTGTATCTGTCCATGACAATTTGAGGTCCTTTCTGATATCATCTAATATCTTTGTGTGAAAGCACATAGTTTGCTAGAGGAATTTGAAAGAATGGCAAGATTTTGACTGGAAGATGGGTGTGAAAACATTCTAGGATGTAAGTCAAGCACAAGAGTGAAGTTGGAAAAGAATTCATATGGGTAGAAGGTTACAGCAAGATGAAACTGCTGGTAAGTATTTGTAATTTGTTATGCAGCTTGAAGAGAATTCTCCCTGGAGCTGTGAAATCATTCATAGTTAAAGTGCTATCTAAGTACGAGGTGACAAGAAAAATTCAATTTCTCCAAGACTTGCTTCTTGGCTATGATCAATGCTCTGTAAACATACACCCATTTTTTTAATTAACATAATTACTTGGAAGGGCATTTTTTGCAAGAAATCTATTTTGGTCCAATCCTTTTAAAGACAGTAGGCAATTTAAAATAAATTGAATGTCTCAGCTGCATTATCAGCATTCATCCATTGGCTTGGGTGATTTCTGCTGGTTGCAATGATAATAAATCATCAGTTTACTAAGTAGCAGCAGAATAGGCATCTCTGTATAAGCTCTTTCAAGTCCACTTGGTGAGTCTTGAAGTTCAGCGGAATTCACGTGCCAATATTCCAAAGCAGGATTTTTCTACAAAGAAGAACAAGCAGTGGAGGAAACTGATTGGAGAATGAATTACAGTAAGTGGTTTACAAGACAAGGCAAAACTGAAATACTCAGCACTGATCCAGAAATCTCAGCAGTATGCTCAGACTTCTTGCCAGGATTTTAATAGAAATAATTGTCATTTATGGTTTCAGACTATCTCAATAACTCCCAAGTTTATTGTGTACTTTTAGGAACAACGAAAATTACAAGATTTCCATAATCGTGTATTCACCAATATAATTTCTGCTCCACCTAACATCTGCAGAATTGCAAGAATTGCAGACAGTCAAGTTTCTGGGGAAAAAAAAAAAAAAAAAAAAGGCTTTGGGATTTAATAAGTGCAATATTTTGTAAGACCTGCTTCCTTAGTATTTCTTGGGTGGAGACAAGGGATGGGTCTAACAAATTATTACTGTTTTGTACAGAAGTATTTCAGCATGTTGTATCAGTTTCTGCATATTTTTGTGAAAAAAAAAAAAAAAAGCAAGAGAGAGAGATATGGTTACAAATCCAATTTTCCAAATAAGCTTTTTTTAAAAACAAAACTAAAACAACTTTAAATCTTACATTAATGTAAGTGATTTCAGTGATTACTATATTTGTTACTTCAGCAGTTCAAGTTCTGGCCCCTTGATGAAGGTATTGCTGTTAACTCACCAGCAATATATCATTTTTAATGCATATATAATGCCAGCATAACTATCTGTAATTGTTTTTCCACATTATTTAAAAATATTTTTAAAAAGCCAACATTTACTTAAAATACCATATAAGAACTTCAATCATATAAATAAAAGGGAACAAGAAAAGAAGTGTGACAACTGTGATGGGAGAATAAGATAGAAGTAAAAGATAGAGCTTCATTAGCCTCTAATTTCAGTAAGTATCTTGATGTTAAAAATAAAATAGTTAGTTTGAAATGGACTTCCAGAGGTCATCTAGCCCACCCCCCTTCTCAAATTAAATCTAATCAGAGCAGATTGCACAAAGACATGTCCCATTGGTTCTCGAGCACATCCAAGACAGAGATTCCAGAGCATCTCTGGACAATCAGTTTTGGACAAACCTGATGATAAAAATATATATATATATATATATATATATAATGAATCACAATTCCAACTTGCTTCCTCTCTTCTTAGGGACAAAGTCAATTTTGTCACTAGAGATAAGGATATGAACATACAAATAATCATAATAAAGAAAGGAACAAAACTTCAAGAGGTTAATGATCTTAAGATAATTATTTATTTGAGGTTGGTAGGAACTTATCTAATCAGTAGAACACTGTAGGTTGTGTTAAATAATGAATTGCTGATTTGCAGAGAGGTTAGTAACAAAAGATTTTCAAGATCATCATTGGCAGTGAGTTTTCAACATACCCATTATTATTCTGGAAACAAAAAATAACACTTTGTTAAAGCAGTTTGCTGACAACATGAACCTCGAAGATAAGAGCAATACAGAGGGAAATCAGAGCTGTATAGACACGTAATTAGATAACCCTTGCAAATGGACAAAATAAAAAAAAATAAAGAAAAACATCAGATTTATTAATATAAAGTACACGATAGTATACATCTCCTCCCATCCCCCCAAATTCACGTCGCAGTATATGACTCAGTATATGACTTGTGGTTATATACTCAGTGTTTCCTTTTCAATGGATGTTTTTATAGGACTAGAGCAACCAAAAGAAATGATAAGGCATGAGGTCTAAGGTGGAATTTAAGCTTAGTAACAAGTAAGCTTTTTTTAGGCTTAGTAACAAGTAAGATTTTTTTTTCTTCTGTAACTGGGAAGTTTATCTGTTAGAAATGATTAATGTGAAGAAAAAAACAGTATGAATTAAAACTGTGAGTCACCAAGGTGATATTAACATGCAACAGGCAAATGTGAGGATGTTTCAAGTAAAATATATTTTGTAGGGCTAAGAAAACATTAATACCATTGCTAACAATGGTAATACAAGCTTATCTGAAATCCTATGCATTTTTCTGGTCATCCATATTCAGAAAAGATAGATTCAGAGTGGGAGATTTCTCATTGAGAGGGAAAGAAATTCCCACTTGTGTGAGGAGTTGAAATATTGGAAAGTAGGCGGGAAGCAGCATTAGCAAGCTTGAGTGATTGTGTCTTGAAAAGACTACAGCAGAAGCTGGATGAATAAGAAAGGCTTCTAATAGCATCCATGCTAAATGGACTATTGAGTGCACGCTAGGGAAGTAAAACTGTAATTAGGAGGTTGCATAGTATTCTCCTAACATTTATAATCTTCCCTGCAACTGTCTCTATGTATTTACCTTCTGCACTGCAAACACAGAAAATCAGGGAAAAGAGTTGGCTTGGGAAGAGAGAAAGGTTTTTGAAGAGCATGTCACCAATGTGTATTTACAAGGGAAAATTTCAGTGGTGATGGTGGAGCATCCTGAATCCACTTGGTACATTTCTGTTGTCTCAGGGTCAGGGCAAAGTAAGGCCTGAACACACTGTTCAGCTTTGCCTTCTCTTGGCTCCCACCTACACTGTCTTACAGTAGAAATGCACCCACACAGAAGATAATAACCTGTATTTAGTCAACTGTCTTATTAGTATTGTTCTAAAGAGTAAAAAGCATTTTAGCCTTCATAGACAGCAGGAGGTACGGAATAATATATTTTTTTCTATTTATTAAAGGCCAGATTTTTTACTGTTACAAATTCAGTTCAACACAAGTGGAGTCAAGTCATGTCACTTGAATCATGAGATTGGAGGGGCAAATGACTTGTCCCACTGCTGAAGGACCCCCTTAATCAGTTATAGCTGGGTTGTGCCACCTAAGCTTCTTTGCAGGGACCCTCACCTGAGGAGGAGGATATTCCAGAGAAAGAAAGGATGCTACAGTACCTTAGCAATTCTTAGGATTACAGGATGAGAAAATGGCTGTACTGCTTTACTGCCTCCTCTTCTCTGTTAACACTTCAACTTCATCCCTACCTACACTGCTAGTGCCTTGTGTAATAATAATAATATGCCTGGCTGTGAACTTCTCTTAGTATGAAAAAAATACCATATTGTTTAAGTATAGGTTGAGAAACTCAACACCGCTCAGCAGTTCTGAAAGCAGTGTAGACTTGTAGGTAGATTTTCATAGGAACTTCATGGGCACATTCCCAAAGCGGAGTGAACCTCCAATTCTAATTACTTGTCCCAAAACATTGGAATGCAGGAGATTTTCCAATAGTTGCAAAATGACGTTACAAATTCCTGAACTCACTTTTGGAAATCACTGGACCCTTCAAACTGAAATTTAAAAGTGTCATTATAGGTAGACTTCAGGACTGGATGTATTCATGCTTAAAGACTTCAGATTTGGCAATTGAAGAAAGGATCATATAATCAAAGGTACTAGTGTGAATTACAGGCATCATTAGGAGTGCTGCCTATAGTGAAATTGGACCATTCATTAAACTATAGTTCTTAGCCAATTAGGGCTTTAAACATGGTGTATTATAAAAATTATAGCAATCACCGTGATAATTAAATGAGTCATCTATGATTACACATGAGCTTAATGTCATGCTTTAGGCAAGATGTGCACTTTATTCTCTAAACTGTTAATTGGCCTTTAGGGGAAAAAGAGAATTAGATGGACTTAATTTAAAGGACTAGATGGAACCTTGGACTGTGTTCCTAAATCATAGAGTACAGGATAATGGCAACCTTCCCCACGTGTCTCCATGATCTTCTTGGACTTCAGTAAAGAAATTTTACTTGTAGGTCCAAGCATTCATCCATTTTAAGACTATTTGTATGAAGTGAGACAATTGCTCCTTATTTTTCTATTCAGAATTTCAAGAGTTTGAACATTTTAATATCAGTGGTAACTTTACTGGTAGAAACTCCCATAAGCATCAACTATTATTAACTAGTACATGTCCCTGTGTCATTTCATATTCTATGTTAACAATAAAATGAGTAAAGCACTGAGCTTTCAAAGAACTTCTGATATTAACTAGTCCTTTCGAGTAGCATAGCAGGTGTGTAGGATGCACAGTCTCAGGCCATTTACATTACGTGGCCTGAACATCAGGAAGCAAACTGAAACAACCTGAAATGGCCTTGCAAAGCTGTTGTCAGCTCAACATTGCACCCATCTGCTTGTCAAGAGGTAACTGAGGTGGTTCCTTTCATTACTTCTCCAACAGCTCATGACTGCTGTGTCACCTCAGTGTTCTGCCCTCAAAGCCTGTGACATGCCAGTATGCTCCCTCCAGCTCTGTGGCTAATGTGGCTAAAAAGATTGCATTGTAATAACAACAGAAATTTTTACCCATGGAATCTTTCATTCCTTTTGTTGTTTTGCTTTTGTTTTGTCTGGCTATTTGTTACCTCACCTTACAAATCACATTGAAAATGCCTTTGGGTTCAGCCCAGAGTGGAGCTGTAATGACTGAAGGGGTCCTATTATTATTATTATTATTATTATTATTATTATTATTTGATCAGAGATATCTGTATCTCAAGCAGATAATTCACTACACACTCTTTTTTGCTTTGGCTTCAGACTTCAGTATGAGAGTCATTAGGAGACTAGCCTTGCTTTCAAGAAGTGATGAACACAAACCACTCATTTCTCTTCTTGGATCCATGGTTTAAGTAGGCCTTATATGACATAAAATAAGTAAATGAATTCATCTTACATGAAAGACTGTCCCATCCTCTCTGCCATGGCACTAGAAGGACAACAAACTGTGTGGGCTTGGTTAGATGACCCTGTAGATGAGATCTATTTGAGATTCTCTAGGGTATCCCACATGGCCATTACTTGATACAGAAAGGCATGGATCTTTCACATGTTTCAGTAGCTTGTTTTACTCAAACCATTAAGTATCACTCATCCGTTTGGGAAAGAAGTATGTTACTGATAATTTCAGGGTAAAAATCTGCACTTGCTTTTCCCTCATGTACTTTTTTTTTTCTTTTTTTTTTTTTTCTTATGGCAGAGGGACATTACTCTTCTGTGAAGAGCCCAAAATCTCCCTAAGAACTCCCTTAAGATAGGACCTGCCATCATTCCCCTCGGTGACTCTTCAGAGTTGGAGGGTGACAGCACAGGGTTCGTGTTTGTAAGGTTAGGAAATCTTCAGACATGTGAGTGAATAAACTTCACTGCCTCTGGAAAAGGACTATCTAAATCCATTTCATCCTAGGACCCAAATGAGGGTATTCATACTCAGCTGACACCAAAACAACT